>NC_058098.1:2920000-3565000 GCF_020171115.1 Neogale vison
TGGAGTAAGTATGTAAGTATGTCAGGGATCCTTTGTGAAATTCCCTTCCTCCAAGCAGGACTGGGAGCTGAATGAGTTTCCCCTAAGATCAGCCTGGATTTCTGTCAACTGATCTAACGAGCCTCACAGGCTCCACTGCACATGGCTGGCATCCAGGGTCTTGAGGAAGAGGAAGGGGAGTTTTTATTTGTCTTTGTTTTCGAACTTTACTTTGCACCAGGCTTTTCTCTTCTAAGGGAGACCCACCAGTTCTGCCTGTCATTACCAGCCAGCCCTCAAGGGGCATTCTGGAACCTAAGAGAAATTGGTGCTTTTGCTCTGTGATGGTTATTAATTCCAGCATTCTAGAATCTAGCATGGCAATGATTCTAATAAGCCACCAAGTTTATCAGCTCACAAAGATTGCAAACATCTACAAGATTCATTTACTCTCCATCCTTTGGACTCTGCATGAAAGAAGTTGGGCCAGGGTAGATTAAGAATGTCTAAGCCATGATATCTCTCTAGGACAAAGGCACACATGAAGAGGACCCTATTTTTATGCAAACAGATTGTTCCTAAAGAGATAGAGAACAGGGCAAAATTTGGTGCATTCAGTAGTAATTTTCCAAAGACGTGTGTCATCATCATCGGAAGGATAACATGCATTCCTTTTTAGTGTCTATCAACAGTGGTATGATTCTTAAAATACCAGTGGTTTTTTTTTTCCCTCCTGACAAGACCGCAGTTCCAGATTTCAGTCCAATGACCTCTGAGAAATAAAGGCTGGCATTTCTGGCTGTGCCGGGCGTTGCGTATCATGCGCTTAACGCTGGCTCTCACGACAAGTCTCAGACTAGATCGCATCTTCACTTCATTCCCAGGTGAGAAACTGACACAGGGAACATCCGCGACTCTCCAAGCTATGGTCTGAATGTCTGTGTCCCCAGCACAAGCTCCTGTGTTGAAACACTAAAGCCTAATGTGTGGGGACAGGAGGTGGGGAATTTGGGAGGTGGTTGGGTCCCGAGGGTGGAGCCCTCATGAATGGGACCGGTGCCTTCAAGAAAGACACTCCAGATAGGCCCCGTCTCCTTCACCACACGCAGGCCTCTAGGAACCAGGAAGCAAATGCAGGACACCGAACACTGAACCTGCTGATACCATGATCTTGGACTCCTCAAATTCTGAAACTCTTAAAAAGGTCTGTCTGTCATTCACAACTCATTCTGTGGTACTGCGTCGCAGGAGACAAAATGCACTGAGTGGTGAGGAACAGAGGCAGACAGGGCCCCAGGGAGCCTGAGGGGAGCCCCTGTGCTCCTCAACACCGCGTCTCACTTACCGGGACCCCCAAGCACTCTCCGCTGCTCTTCCTAAAATGTGCCCCTAAGAAGTGCTTAACTCGTGTCATGACAAAGCACACAGCCTGGGTGTACGCCCGAGACGTCCCTTCACACACAGACACAAACGAAGGAACAAGGAGCCAAGCGACGCAGCCGGCGTGAAGCGGCCCGCATGGATTCAAGCAAAGGCGAGACCTGGAGGTCAAGCCAGCCTGGTTCCCACAGGTGAATCTGCACAGGTGCTCCCCCGCCAGCATCTCTTCTCTGAAGGCCCCACCAAGTGACCTAGAGGGGGTACCCTTGGCAGGGGCTCAAAATGACCTAGAGGAGGTGCCCTTGGCAGGCCACTCTCTGACACGGCCCATCAACACTCGTAAGACTTCAGGGAAATCAGAAGTCACTCCTTGGAAAAGGCTGGAGACCCTCCGGCAAGGATGCGGCGAAGGCGCAGACACTCGGAGCTAATGAAGCAGGGAGAGACAAATCGGATCTCCTTCCTTCAGTGCGGTCTACAGTGACCTCCGGATTTTCATCGCTCTGGGGATAATTGATTTGTGAGCTCTTTGCTTGGAAGCAGACTATTTCTACCCGATGGAGGGAGCGCTTTCAGGGAGGGAAAGAAAATGTTTTCCTGGGGTTTCTGCAGAGCAGTCCCAGAATAAATAAGACACAGCTGAATAATGAGGTAATGACAGATTTTGTCTTAGTCTGGGAGGGCGTTATCATGCAGGAATAATTCATGGCTTGGTGCTGTCGGTCCTAGTGACGTGATGCTCAGCCGTCAAGCTCTATGAAGTGAGAGTGCATGGGAACCCATAGTGCCTCACTCGATTTACTCAGGTTCTTGAAATCCTGAGAGATTACCAATTGTCACTTGTTCAACAAGGGGCTTAACTAGTTTGACTTTCATTTAGCTCATCAGAAAGACGGCTCCTGCCTCCAAGACCCATGCTTGTAGGAACTCGATACACTCTGACCCTAAAATGTTGACTCAAGTTACATCAAGATTACACTCAACACATATGAGTATTGAAGTCTCTTTTCTAGAAAGGCAAAGCTTTTCTCTGCCTGCCATCCGTGGATAAAATGCCGTTTTCTGCATTGCTGAAAAGGAATGAATTACAAGAGAAGTTGGGAATGAAAGTGCATTTCCATTAGTGTCTATTGGTAGCCAGGGATTCAGGAAGGAAATCTGTCTCGGAGCAGCGCTAAAGAGACGCGTGTTCATTCCGCTGCCATTCTCGAGACGGAAGCTCTCTCCACCCTCCAAGGCTGAACACCGAGGGCTTGAAAGAGGCACCTTGTATCTCTCCCAGACGCTTCAGAAGTCGGCCTTCGTGATGGATGTGAAGGAACGGCACACCTCTCCACAGCCGGCTGCCGCTGGACCCTGCCGGGGAGCCAGAACCACTGGCTTCTCCTCCCAGAGCCGGGAGTACAGTTCCCGACCCGAAACCCCTCCCATCTGCTCTGTGCCGGGCACTGTGCGTGCTCTGCCGGCGGCCAGTAACAAAGACTCAAACTAGCCTGGGCAACGCGGGAATGAACTTACAGACCCAGAAATCTCCCAGAGGATGTGAGCTTGGCTGGGCCAGGCCTGGGTCAGGGGCCCATCTCTAGAGGGAGGTGGGGAGACTGATCCACATGAAATGCACTCCCCAGAGGAAAGGGGACCTCGCACAGGCAGAGCTGGAAGCAGCACCGGGCAGGCAGGAGCAAGCCTCACCCTAGAGCTTCCATCCTGAGAGCTGCACACAACAGCTGGTACCCTCTGCACCCTACGGGAGGGAACGTGGGCACGGGGGAATGACACACCCTGCCCGGCCTCAGGGCTGGCAAATGCTGGTCCAGGATCCAAACAGGGGCCGTGCGAACCCAGACTCTGCAGCGTTTCCTGCAACCGGCTCTCAGCGCGGACTCTAAGCCCTGCTGGGGCCCTGAGCACACCACGCTCTAGAGCAGGGAACGGACACGGAGGTGTGTCACAGGGAAGGCACCTTAGGAGCCTGTCCACAACCCCACATGGACAAATTCTAAAAAGTCCCTGCTCCAGCCACAGCAGAGTGTGTAGGATGTGGTTCCTGTGACCACAACAGGGCATGTTGGTGCCAGTGACTGGGACAGAACCCAGGCGGGGGGATCCAACGAGCCCTAAAGGTCAGCTACAGAGCAAGGGAGGGCAGAGCAGGGAAACTGGTGGGACAGGTACCTGGGGTCGCTCGGGGGAGGGGGGTGTCAAGAGGCCAGGAATGAACAGCAAACACAGACACTCTTGCCAAAGCCGAGATTCCGCGGGTAAGGTGTGGGGGCTCACCTCGCGGCAGAAACGACAGGGCTCTTCCTAGCAGCCCATATCACAAAGAGTCCCATGGAGGAGCCCCGGGCTCCTTACCACTTCCACAGACTGTCATGTAACGTCACGTATGCCACCTTCCCACCTGCATTTGCCCCGCCAGTCCGCCATCCCTGGTGGCAGGCTTCGTTGCCTTGTGAGACCGTGGTCCGGGCCCTCACACACAGCAGGTGCCCGCCCAGGGCCAGGGCACACTCTCCATGCGTGCCAAGCTCAGAATGGCTCCAAGGACCCAGCTGCCTTCTTATTATCCATGGCCTTTTAGAGTCTCGGGTGACTTTAAAGGTGACAGAGACCTTGGCCTATGGAATCCAAGAAGAATACCGCTGACCTTGAAGGTGTCACCATGCCCAGCCCCAGCCTGAATCAAGGGGAATCCGTGAAAGTGACATGATGCCACATCCCGTTGCCTTTCCCTCATTCCCCCCATCTCCATGAACAAGAGGAGAACCTTTCGTCTGTCCCTGCCATGCATGCACCGGCAGCTGCCCGAGGCTCGGCTAAGTCCACTGGCTACACTGAGGAGTAAACAGAACAGACACAGACCTGCTCCCTCGGCAGAGCTCAGAGAACACAAGTGGACAATCAAAGAGGTATTTTCAGAGGGTGACAATGTTGGACCGGGAACCAGGTTACAGGAGGCAGACTGATGATGAAAAGGCCTTTTCTCTGAGACACTCAGGTAAGCCTAGAAGAGGAGGTGACAGGCGAGCTGAGACCGGGGTCGGGGGGATATGCTGGAGTTCACCAGAACAAGAGGGTCCTGAGGACACAGGGGCTAGACCCCAGCTGGACCCAGAGCCAACCCACACAGCAGAGGCATCTCAGACCCCTGGGCTGGGCCAATCAAAACCCAGCCGCACAGAGGGAAGATCTTTATGCAAATATATAGTCTGTAGTTCTGATACTAAGTATCAGATAACAGAGGCGGCTTCTCTGCCCTGAGCTCATTTTCAAGAATGATGCAGTATGAGACCTTCTGACACACTTCTTTCCCTCAACTAGGGCTCTAAAGTGTATTTTCACCAGGTGAGAAGCCCCCACTTCAGGGAAGGACTCAGGAGCAGGGGAGAGGGACCCTCACACTCCTCACATCCCCTCCGCCCTGTTCCCAAGACTCTCAAATCCGCAGGGGAGAACGTCGGGCCCCTTTCCAATGCCTAGGCCAGGCTTCGTGGACCCCCGGGAGCGGGTGGCCCTGGGAGCGGACCAGTGAGGTGGGCTCTGAACGCCGAGTCACCTTCCACACGTCCTGACCGCGCTGGAGAGACGCGTGGGTGAGGAACCTGGACACTTCCCTGGGAACAAGGGACAGGGGCAGCCGAGGGTTGGCTCAGACAGTGGCGGGGCAGGGCGGGCCAGGCCACGGGCAGCCTTCAAGGGGAGTGGACAACAGTCCTGATGGGAAGCAGGGCAGCGCAGGGAGCCAGCGAGGGGCACTGAGCGCAGGATGAACGCGAGGGCCGGCCCTGAGCGAAGCCGAGGCCTGCGGCTGCACAGACGGCAGCGTCCCGGCCACTGGCTCCTGCGCGGCCACAGTAAGTCGGCCAAGCACTTCACGCGCGCTGTTCCCGCCCATCCGCACGAAGCCACGCCAGGTCAGCGCCAAGGGCATCCTTTCCTGGTTTCAGTTCACGGTCACGCTGCTAGGAGGTCACACACGCTGAGGCAAGGCCGTGTTACAGACCACGGCGGCTTCACCACCCCCCCACCGACCTTGGGGCCTGGGCGATTCCGAAACGGGGGCTGTCCCCTGTAGGACGGTAGGATGTCTCGTGGGGAGGACAGATGACCCCCTGGTTGAGAACCACTGTTGAGAGCCGGGCCCCATGTAGGTCGTCAGCCCGAGAGCGAGTCCGGGCCAGCGGGGCGCGCAGAACCGTGAGCACCCGTGAGGGCTCTCGGGCACCGGGGAAGAAATGAACGGGGCGCGAGCAGAAGGGGTTTGAGGTGTCTTCGACGCACCTGTCAGAGATCTCTGTGGGCCCTGGAGGTCTGAGGGAGGTCTGGGGCCACACTGTGCGACAGGCTCTGAAACAAAAAAATGTTAAAAGTGGTCAGTGAGAACCCAAACACGGGCTGCACATAAAGGCTGCCGGCCACGAGAAGGACGTGCCTGGAAGAGGCTGTCGGAGACCGAGACCAGGAAAGGCTCGGAGGAGACGGATGTCCCACCACAGACGCAGAGCAGAGCCGCTTGCCGCCGGGGGAAGCAGAGGGACTATGTGAGCGGGGCTGGATGTGACGGGAAGGCAGAATGAAGGCAGATTTGACTGGTCTCAACAGGTATTTACTAAGAGTCACAAGTGCTTATAGACCCCTGTGGCCTGGTGGCCTCGGGTGATGCTCTCGGGATGACAAGTGTTAAGTTCTGAACTTAACCTGTGGCAACTGGGGCCCGACGGCAAGCAGGAGCTCGGCACGTCACCTTGACCAGAGGGGGGCAAAGGGGGCAGGTGACCCGCCACCGGGCCTGCCTCCCGGCCCCCAAGTTCAGCCAGTGCTGGGCTTCCCAAGGCCTCAACCCCTCCCCCCAAATGTCTGCTTTTAGTGCCAAAGCTAAAGCAACTACTCCTCTTCCCGCTGAACTGTCTTGGAAACAGTCACCCTTTAACTCGCTCCGCTCTCCTCCACGGAAGCTCTGGGAGCGCGTTACCTTCTCCTCAGGACCCAGTGCTATTTATTCCTTCCAACCGAGCGTTACAAAAACAGCCTCCTGCAGCTGTGTTTACTGTGCTCACAAGCCGTTGCTTGGACTGGGAAAATCTGAACCTGTGAATCCGCTTTGCAAAGCATACGGACGTAATAGTTAAAATGTTCCTGTCTCAAACGGAAATGTTTAGCTGAAACGAGAGAACGAGGCTGGCAGAATTTCCACGTGAACGGCTCACCGCTTGGCTCTTTATTGGAAACGAAGCTGGGTCCCCAAAGCAAGGGGCCGTCTGAGGAGAGAGTTAGGAGCGACTGACCTCCGGGCACATCCTTCTGTTGGAAAAGAGCTGTGACTCCGGCCGGCCCTTCTCTGCAGTGCTGTTCTAGAATGCCGCAGCTCGGTCTGCCGTGCCCGCACGGCTAACTCAGGACAAACACGACCAAATGAATATGGTGCAATCATATCCCTATTATTTTTCTGTATCTCCAATTTATCCAGGGAGCAGGAGAGATATTTAACAATTACTTAGCAGCCTTCTTTACAAAACGAGAGGATGAATACAGATAACACTGGGAAAGATTATTGAGAGCAGAAGATTGAATTATCTGCAGACGGGAGCCGGCGCATGAATAATGCATTCTCCACAGCTGGGTATCCGCCCCTCCTGGGCCTCAGAGGCCAGGCCTCGGGGCCGAGTAAGGGCAGGGGGACGGCAGGCCTATGGGCTGACATCCTGGCCCGCCCCAGTGTGCCAAAGGCGCAGAGCTCTCCATGAAGGCCCAGCTGCGTGGCCGCCTCTGTGCTTCTCTGCAGCGCATACTTAATTTCCGTGTGGCTGTGGACACTCATCAGTAATGAAGTCATTAAATGCAAGAGGGGTGGAGAGAGAACTGTCTTCCAACCTTCTCCATTATATTCAGGTGCTCTGGCACATCTCTAATTAAGATCGGAGGCTCAAGTTCCAATTGACAAAGCACTCCGTCCCCATGACGCGCGGTCGAGAGCGCTCGAGGGCACAGCTAATACAGTGAGCGGGTAATGGCTTCGGTAATTCCCATAAAGATTTCGAGTTACGCTACATTCCGGAGGTTAAGCGGCACTACCCAGAGACAGGGCCCGGTTCTGGGTGTGTGGCCGGGCCTCTCCCAGCCGTGGCTCGGCGATCTGCCTGGAATCCGAGGGCACCACCTTGGAATTCCTGCATTCGGGAGGCCCTTCTCTCCCTCGGAGCTCCACGACCTGCAGCACAAAACATTCCCAACTGGATTCACTGTGGGGAACAGCAGATAGGTTTGTCATGTCGATGGAAAAACGGAAAAACGGTGGCCAGGTAATTCCTGAGGGGGATTATGTTGTTCTATTTTCCACTCATTTAGAAAGTTGGAGAAAACATTTTGACATTTGCTGATTATCCCACTTTTTCCCTGAGGAACGGAGCTCGAGAGCATTAATTTTAGAATCGTATCTAAGAAACACATCTGATATGTGAGTGCGGACGGGGGGGCGGTGAGAAGGCGGGGACCGCAGGGTGTGCACTGCTGCGGCTTCAAGAATGCACCGGTCCTGGGACCACTGGAGAGGCAGGGACCTGGGAGATGGGGGTGGTGTGCCGTGGGGCGCGGGAAGTCTCCTCCTCCAGGGGCTGCTCTCCAAGGCCGGCTTTGCCTCCACGGTGTCCTGCCCCCCAAGGCCAGTGAGCTGACTCACCTGCCCACCTGCCCAGGTGACACCTGCCCAGGTGAGAAGTGAACCCATCGAAGACCAAATACTCAGGCTTGCTTTGCTCGTCCTCTTTTAAAAGGCCACTCGCCATGTGAGTCACAGAAAGTCTCCCGGGTTTTCATAGACTGTCCTTTCGTATGGATTCCGGTGATGGCCGACATGGAAGTCATTTGCTTGCACCAAGTCTCAAGCTGTGGTGTGAACATGGGGAGAGGCCGCCAGGCCTCTGCACCCTTGGGTGATCCGACAGAACCCGGTAAAATTCCCGTTTGCGCCGTGAATTGCAGGGAAGCCAAGTGGCCTTAAAGATCTCTGGTAAAGCGTATTCCTGAATTCCACGCGGCTTTGAGAACCCCGCTATTTTCACTGGAAGGACTGTCAGTTGTCAAGTTTTTTTTTTTTTAATGTGGAGTTTTAAAAGTTTATTTCACAAAAGACTTGTTACATTTTTACATCTGTTGATTGCTTTTAAAGAATGTTATAAGAAAAAACAATTAGCATTACCAGGCCCAGAAGCCTTCTTTTACTGCTTAAGACAATTCAAAGAAATAGTCTGTGATGATTATAAATAATGAAAGCCACGCAGAAAGGTCTAGAGCCAGAGGTAAGAGCCGTCTCTAACCCACGCGCCCAGCCCAGCCCCATCCCCCACCCCCAGGAGACTCCAGGAAGCCTCTGGTTTGCAAGTTTTTTGAGCTAAGTTAGAAAAGTTATACTTTTGTCATGAGAAAAGAAGTGGCTTTAATAAGATATTTTAAAATTTAATAAAGTAACCAAGAAAGCAAGTAATAAAGCAAGAGAGAGGAAATCTTGATAAAATTATCCCAATGAACATGACCACAGCAGGAATTAATCTAAAGCCTACAAAGGAGGCACAGAGGCCACAGCGCGCGGCCCCTCTCCAACAAAGCGAACGACTCTGCGTCCAAGTAACGACAGACGGTGGTTTCCGAAGGAAGCACCGGTACGTGAGAATGAGCGTCAGATGAACATCTTGTCACATGGTGAAGAAAAGATTATGGAGATAGAAGAAAATGCAAAATGAGCAGGAAGCAAATAAAAATGGATTGGTGGGTGGTTCGGACATCCCTGGAAACCGAGCTCTCTCTGCTCTCAGTGGCTGATGCATTTACACGGAATCGCCTCCTTCTGGCGTTATTTCCAAGAAGGCTCTGGGGGAGCACCGGGCACATCCTTTGTCTAAGTGCAGAAACGGATGCAGCCTCCCCCGCCGCCCCGCTGGCTGGGCGAGGCTCCTCACCGGTGCTGGGCGGTAGAAATGTGGCACCAGGGACCTGGGACAGAGGCAGAGCCCGGCCTTCTGCGCCCTCCCCTCCCAGCTGCCCTACAAGCTGGTGGTGGTCAGAAGGGACTTGGAGTCAGACTCATGTGGGTTCAAACCCCAGCTACACCATACAGTAGCCACGACATTCAGCAACACACAAACTCTGTGACATTCGCGTCACACACACACACACACACGGCAGGGAGGGAGGAGGTCACAGAGAACCACGAATTAAATATGACGTGCTGGGGAAGGTGCCTGGAACACAGTAAATAGGTAAACGTTCAACAGCCAGTGGACAATGCGGTTAATGAAGAACGCTGAGGTATGAAAATAAGGTAGAACAGAGATTCTGAAAAGAAAATCCCAAGTGCTTTCCTCCCCTTTCTCCACGCACTGACTTGGCACTAAGGAACAGAGCAGCTTCCCTAGGGTTCACCGATTGATTCATCCATTGCCAATAGGCACGCAGCATTTCCCGAGCACCTGCCTGTGCCCGACCCTGTCCTCCGCACTCCACAGGCATCATCTCCGACCCCGTGGGACAGACTCTTCTACTCACCCCACTTACTGACAAGAGAGCCAAGAGTAAAAGAGGTCAATCTGCCCAAATCCGTGTTGCTTCTGGGATTCCAGGGCCCAAGCACTTTCCCTCGACCCCAAGCCACGTGTGCATCCCAACTTGATCCGAGGACCGCTGTGAGCTGAAGCCAGGCATGGGGGCCTTCGTCGTGCCCACAGGGATGGTGGAGTCGGCACACATGGCTTGGCCGATGGCCGAGGGACTGCCATGCCAGGTGCAGGTGAACTTACAGGGCACCAGTGTGGGAAGGCAGCAGAGACCCTGTCTGGAGAAGATCCAACCACACGTTCACCCCTGGCTCCTTTTGCTTCCCTCCAGCAAAAATCCTAGGATGTCTCTGCTCCCCTGGTTTGGCCCATCTTCCCATGAGCCCTGCCCCCGTGTTCCCATCCTCTGTCTCGCTAACGACGGTGAGATGGACCAGTGGCTATCCGCTGGAGGCAGCCTGAACACCGTCCTGGTCCACGGCTCTGCCCTGTCTCAGTCTTGGTCTCAGGTCCTCACCCCACACTGGATGCGCAGGGCCCCGCAGTGCGTGTGTCCTAGCTGGGGGCCATGTGAGCTGCGGTCGGTAACAGCAGTCATGTGGCAAAAGGCAGCTGGAGTGGTGGGCACTGCCGGGCCTGTGGGCAAGCAGCGGGGGGCTGCGTGTGCTCCTGGGCGTGTGGCCTGTAATCCCAAGTCTCCGACCTTCCCGAGGAATTCTGTGAGCTCACTAAGTACTTTCACGGACTCCCTTCCCACTCAACGAGCTACGAGCTAGAGTAGGTTCTATTGGGAGACAGAGAAAAACAGAAACATGGCTGATCTCACAGTTGCCAAAGTCTTTGCCAGAAAAGTCCAGCTCCTAAATCCTCCCTGCGGTCCTGTGTTTCCTTTCACTAAAGCCTCACATCTTCCCTGGTGTATTTTCGTAGGAGGCTGATGCCCAGGCTTAGCCCTGATTTTTGTCCTCCACGAAAAGAGCCGTTTACATTGTAGGCGTGGACTTTCCTGGTAACCAGAATTCTTGGCCAGGCAAGCACGAGGTTTTATTGTTTCCCTGGGGCAGCTGCGGGAGAGGGCCAGGGAGGGGCTGGGTGTGCTGACTAGGAACAATGCCCGTAGACCTCCCATTTGGGTCCTTCTGTGCCCTTGCTGAGGCGTCCCCTAGGATGGCCGTCCAGGTGCTGTCCTGGCAGGTACCCCTGGGCAAAAGTGAGCCCGGGTGTGCACGCGGGTCTGCCACGAGCATCCGTCAGACTCAATCTATTTGCAGAGCAATTAAATCAGACCCCCAAGTGCTCTCACAGTGGGGAGTCATCAGGCTCCCCTGCCGTGCAGGGGGTCCACGCACCTCCATTCCGTGAACCACCGGCTGCCTGCTGGACTCTCGTAAGAAAGGGACGTGAGGCTGAGGGACACTCGTCAGTACAGTTTACAAAGTGAAAGCCAAGGGAGGGATGGTACTTGTAACGCACGGAACCCCTCATCCCCACGTACGGATCATAACTGGAGCAAGTTGCTGGCTGCTCGGCCAGTTGCCATGATCCCAGCATCAAGATGTCGCAACTCCTGGCTCGCCTGTGTCTGAGAGTTGGCTCTGGATGAGTAATGTCAAAATAAAGGCTTTCTTTGTTCTCCAGACACCTGCTAAAGGCCTGTTCTCTGCCTGGGCCGCCAGCACAGCACCCAGCATCAGGTAAGAGCACAAACTGTGGGGTCAGGGCTGGGTTCCATTCCCAGCAACACACCAGCCAGCGTGTCACCCGGGAAAACGGCCCTCCGTCCCTAGTGTCGGCTGCCCCAGTTATAAACAGGAGCCACATCCTTAATAGGATCCCTGTAAGGATTACAAGAGGCAAAGAACATGCCACGTTTGGCTGGTGGCTAGCCCAGGTTTCTCAGTCAGCAGTGTCCACGTGGCACAGATGAGTCTGTGTTAGGGACCTGTCCTGGGCACTGAAGGGTGTTCAGCAGCATCCTTGGCCTCCACCCAGTAGACGCCAGGAGTAAACAGGCACAGTCACACGCACACACACACGCACGTGCGCACACACACGTGCACACAGATACACACACACACACACACACACACACACTATCAAGCATCCACTGGGGGGAGTAACCCGGGTTAAAAAAGCACAGACCTCCTTCAGGCCCACTTTCCCTGGTCCTAATGCCGTGACCAATCATGAGCACAAATGAGGAGCACGGACACCGTCCACAGCTCCATCCGGAGGATAACACAGAAGCCAAAGCCCGGAGGAATGACTCTAGCCCGGGATGACCTCGGTACCCATCAGCCGGCTGCTCCGCTCGGCCCTGGCCCCAGCAGCCGCTCCTCACGTCAGTCTGGCCACGACCAGCCCCTGCCCCAGGCCGCGGCGCTGAGCTGCCCCAGCTGCTTGCCCCGTCCTGGCCTGGGTGTGTCATTCCTGCCACGCCTGGCCCTCCTCGCCTCCCCACGGTGCCTCAGAATGATGGCGCCAGCTCGGCCCTCTGCTGGGAGCCCTCAGGACACAGGGCTGGTCCCCACTTCCTTCTTGGCTCTGCTCACCAGCCCCCTTTCTGGGAAGACCTCTGACCTAATCCACGCCTCTCTCCGGCCTGGACTTTCTGATTTTACAGCCCGCCTCCTGCAGGACACACGTCGTGGTTCTGTTTTCGTCTCCTGTCCATCTCTGAGGCGGAAGGGGAGCCCCATGAGGGCAGGGACTCCGCCGCTCCGCTCCCAGCTCCAGCCTGACTGCCCAACACATAAAAAGCTGCTCAAAAATATTTGCTGAACGTAGCTCAAGGACTGAGATTGGCCAAGGTCCACCGGGGCTGGAAAGGGAGTGTGGGCCACCCCGACATATCCACAGATTTGTCTTGTTTCTGCACATGGCGGGGGGGCTCAGGACCGGCTGCCCTGAAGCCAGTGGATGGGACGGAGGAGGCAAGGAGAGGACCCTGAGTTGGGCCCCAGGGCACAGCCTCTCCCAGCATGGAGAAAGGACAGCAGTGACTTCACAATAAAAGGCACATTATTAGAAATGTAAACCCCTAGTATGCGGCGGCCAGTCCCCTGCTGGGCCCTGCCTGTCATCCTGAGGTCACTTCACATCGGCCCACTGGAGGGCCGTGTCCTCCCGACCTTCCCCGTGAGCAGCGTCCCTGAGACCCAGCAGCGGCAGACCTACGGGGAGGACACCTCTCTGCGTATTTATGGATTCCCAGGAGTCCTCACTCTGCTTTTAATTTCCGTCCCTGTAGTCGCCTTACACCCCCAGTGCAATCTCCGGCAGCCGCACCCTCGGCACGCCCAGGAGCACCCCTTCCCCGGGGGCTGCACACGCTCCATCCTGGGCAGACAGTGCTTCCAACAGGGCCCGGCCCCTCTGCGTCCGCAGCCTCAAAGGGACACTGACGGAGGAATTCTCCCAGCGTCACGGGATCACAGAGGATGGAACGCTTTGCTCCCCGGCCCGGTTCTACCTCGTGTCATTTCTGACACAGATCTGCTGGGCAGCACCGCAGTCCCTGGGGGAACAGCTGGTCCACACCCTCCCCGCTCCAAGGAAAGCAGAAGCCCAGGTCCCCCTCTCCAGCCACAAAATACCTTCCCAAGGGTCTGGGGGCATTCTGCCCTCCCCCTGCCTGGCCGGCTCCGGCAGCCAGAAAATTAAGTATGTGCTGTGGCCTCCTGCAAAAGGGCTGGGCAGACTGGTTTTGGAGAGAATGGGAGAATTCTGGGAGAATGTGACTTAAAGAGGGCTGGGTGGGGGCGCCTGGGTGGCTCAGTGGGTTAAAGCCTCTGCCTTCGGCTCAGGTCGAGATCCCGGGGTCCTGGGATCGAGGCCCGCATCGGGCTCTCTGCTCAGCGAGGAGCCTGCTTTGCCCTCTCTCTCTCAATCTCTCTCTCTCTGCCTACTCTGTCAAATAAATAAACAAAATCTTTAAATAAATAAATAAATAAATAAATAAATAAATAAATAAATAAGAGGGCTGGGTGGGACACGCCTGACTGATGTGGGGACCCTGGGCGCACCGAGGGCAGGCTTCCGAGCAGTCAGCAGTGCCCAGTGCCACGGGGATGAAGACAGCAACGGCTGACTCAGGCCTGGGTCTCACCTGCTCCAGAAGGCAGGTGCTGGCAGCCAATCTTCTGGGACAATCCACCGACTTCGCCGGGGGGTGGGGGGAGAGCGGACCAGGTCCGGGACTGGTCTCCTGAGGGGTGCAGGGGAACACTCTGAGTGTGTGTGTGTTTCTAGACCTCACTGATTTGTAACTCTTAAGTTCAAAATTTTTTCTTTTATTTTGCAATTTTTTTCAAAGTTATAAAAGCCGGTAAGGATAGTACAGAGAATCTCCATAAGATTTTTACCCCATTTATCCATTTCATGAACATTTCACTTGGGTTTTATATACGAACATACGGACATGTGTGTGCCTGTATTTCTAAATCACGGGAGAGCGGGCGGCACACACCATGCCCATCTCTCCATTCCGTCCCGTGTCTGACCCTGAGAACTGGCCTATTCTCTTGCACACTGACAGCACAGTGAGCACGCGGGGCATTTAAGCGCAGCACCACACCACCATCCACACCGCTGGTCACATTCCAGTGCTGTCTGCGGTCCCTGGGACGTCCTACCAAACCGCTGCCCTGCCCAGGATCCACTCCAAGATCACTCACCGTAGTCTGTGATCATGTCTCTTTATTCAACTTCTATTCCAGAACATTCCTCGTCCTTGGTCATTCATGCCACAGGATTTCTGAGGAACAGAACCCTGTTCTTTTGCAGGCTATGCGTCCATTCGGGGCTCCCTGTGGTCTCTTCATGATCACATGATGGGCACAGACACCCCTCCTCTGGCCTGACAAAGTGGAAAACCCCCAAACACACCCAGGAATTTCTGAGTCTCAAAGCACTTCTGCGGCCATCGACCAGCCTCTGGCTTCCACGCACCCCTGCCACCTGCCAGTCCTCTGTCCGTCTCGGCTCCCACCTGACGCCGGCGGCCTGGGAAGCCACGTGAAGAAGCCCCCAGGGGCTGCCATGGCCCCTGGGAGGATGCAGCGCCCTGCGCAGGGGAGGCCTGGGCTCCTGACGGGGGTGAGGGGGTGAGGGCGTGAGGGTGTGAGGGGAGGATCTTCCCCTTGCCGGTGTCTGGGCCTGAAGCCCCCACACTTGGGCTGGGGCCAGGGGTAGGCTTCCCCCGGACTGATGCCCCAGCTCTCCCACAGGAGGTCCTCACAAATACAGCCCTGCTTCCCGCTCCCGGCTCCCCTGCTCTCCCAGGCTGCAGAGAAACACTGGAGTCAGCCGTTGGAGGCCACTCTAAGACTCATTCCACAGGGCTCCTTTGAGGGAGCACAGCAATTCCAACAAGCCCTCTGCCTGTCGCGACCAACACTACAGTCAGGACTTTGGGCCCCAAGTGCCGGGGGCACCCAGAAGTGAGGCAGGAAGAGGGAGGTCGCCGGGTAAGGGCAGAGCTGCCCCCAGGTCTCAGGGCAGGTGCCCTTCGTGCTCCCCCACCCCCCACAATCCCCTCCTCCGCGCCCCAGCAGGGGAGCAGGGATGGAAGCAACATCAGCCATGAAGGAGGGCTCAGCAGACACACGTCCCTGTCCTCCCACGACCCCCAGCAGGCAACGCTGAGCCATCTTCTGTGCTGCCCCCGCAGTCCCACCCCTGCTCCATGTCCCTGCTCCCCTACTGGCATTTCCTCACATCACTCAAATCTTGTCTCAGGAGAAATCCCAGACTCAGAGCCCCTGTGCCCCAAGAAAGTTCTGGAAGGTCCTCTGCAGCCAGGCCTGGGGTGGGCTCGGCCTCGGAGAGACACCAGCTGAGCCGGGCCCAGCCCTCTGGGGCACACTGGTATATCACAAAATTCAACTGTGCAGACTTTAAACATGGAATTGGCTTTAGTAAGCAATTCAGGAATCCGGCAGCATTCCACCTCATGAGTAGAGGGGCTCCCCGGACTTGTACAGAATGGAAGGATTTTTCTAGAACAAGGGCTGGTAAGAAAGTCACTAGCAAAAAAGAGGATGCTTTCCTGGGGGGAAAGCAAGTGGTTTTAGCATCCAGATGACCTCATCTTTTTTGGGGGGATGGAGAGGGCTCCTGTGGACGACTCACCGACACTGGAGGAAAACTCCTGGCTGTGCAGACTGCGTCTCAGAGGTGCTGAAACTGTACCTGAATTAGGTAGTAAGCCCCAGAGAGGGAACGTCCGCTAAGTGACACTATTTGGGGGCCTGTGGTTTTTTTGTAACAAGGCCCACAGGCTCCCAGCTCATCTCCAGCACACTGACCTTGGGACTGACCTTGGCCTATCAGAAGGGAGGGTGGTGTCAAGTCAAACAAAACTTGCAGGCAGGTCTGAGAGGGCTGAGAACTCCTCACAGGCAGCAGGACAGGAGGGAGGGGGCAGCTCAGGGTGGAACAGAAGCTGACAGGGGAGTCAAGGACACCCATGCCACAGACAGGCTCAGAGGAGGGGCCTTGGAGGCCCCGCGGCCCCCCAGGTGCTCCTGCTGGACCACTTCGGACACAGATGGCTTCGCGCTCATCGGAGAGGATGACGAACACAGCCCTTGTGAGTCATTGACAGCACTGGTGATGGTGAGATAAAATAATCATGGAAACACTGTGAGGCGCCTTGAACTGCCGTTCAGTTGCAATGATCACTGTTGTTCCAACAGTGAGTGAGAAAATGATTTTATGTTAATAAACCAACGAGCGAGGACTGATCCCATCACCGTGCATATGAACCTGGCCTGGTTCAGTGATCTGGAGACAAGGGCTTGTTCAGGGCATGGGGAAGAGGCTCGGGTAGAGCAGAGGAAGAGGACTATCCTCAGGGCACACACTTCTAGAACAGCAGCAAGAAACCAAGGACCAGAACACCCAGGAGCCAGAAAGTAAAGGACACGCTTGTAAGAACCTGAGTCCTTGAATTTGCATTAACCTACGAGATGCTGGAAATGAAAAATACCAGCGTGGGTCAGACAGAGTGTCCTCGGGACTGCGGAGGGGCCAGTGTGGACAAGAATAGGTTCAGCCTACAGATTCAAGGGACTGACTCTGCTAAGTGCATTTCTAGAATCTTCTGTTCACCCTGCAGCTACCCCACCAGCTGAAGAACTATTACTACCAGTCTCTGGCTAAAGGTCAGGGTCAGAGACACTTGGAGGGTCAGCGACCAGCCTGTGGTCAAGCCCTGCAGGTGCTGAAGGCAGGACTCAAACCCCAGGCTCCTAGCTTCCATGTCCTCCCAAAGAGACAGGGTGAGAATAAGTGAGTTGTGTAAAGGATGGGATGTGTGGGAGAGGAAAATGGTACAGAAGAGAAACACATATCCAGCCTTGTGCAGTGCGGAACGTGCACATCTTGAGCTTCCTTCAAGGTGAGCGTTTTAATATAGAAATAACCCAGGATTAACGGGTTTGGTTTTCCACTTTCTGCAACACCATAACTGAGGCACATGGATCTGACTGCTATTTTAAATGTCACAAAATGGATGTATTTGCCAGTGGAACTTTAAACCGATATGTCCCTTGTTTCCACCCCTCACATCCTTTTCTGTCCAGAAAAATAAGGTGTGGCCTTCTGCATTACCTTCTGATGAAATTTCAATGTATTTGGGGTATTTTCAGTACTCTACAATTTTATAGAGATGAAAATATAAAAGCTCTCAGAAGACCTCAAAACTGAATTAGCCTGCAACATATATTCAAGCTATATTTCTTTTTGACCTAGTTTATCTATTAAAAAAAAGAAGAGGAAGGATTCCACAGCGCGGAGCTGACTCTCCATCTCTTCTGTACCCGCCCGCGTCAGGCCAGCCGCCCCGAGCACGAGTCCCTGCTAGACCCCCCCAGGCCCTCACCGAGGAACAGACGCCCCAGGGCCGCAGCGCACTGTTCTTTTACAGGAAAGGCGGGAGCAGAGCCTCGAGAGGTCAGGCCCTGCGCCGCGGAGACACAAGCCGGAATTTGCAGGGGGGCCCCTCTCTGGAGACGAGTCGTTCTGTGACTCAGCACCCTTCATCGTCAAGGGGCGGTGGTGCGGGGAGGCCCTTCAGCCTCGTCCCTCCGACCTCTCTCGTGCCTCCCTCTTCTGCCCGGACAGTCCGGGAGAGACTCCCACCCCCGGGTCCTCGTTCGGTCCCAGCCTCAGTGCTCCTTGTGCCACAGGAGGTCACACCCCCGGATCCAAGGGGTTAGAGCGGGAAGCAAAGCTGTTGGGATGACCTGAAATCCACTCTGCTCTCAGGCTGACCCGTTCCCCACCTTGCTGCCCTGCCTTGTCCCCATTACTCATTTTACAACAGAAATTCCCAGAAAATACTTCCCCCTTTGAAGCAATGCTTGTTTCTTGGCTCTCCTGCATGTTTTCCCAGCTCTCTCCTTTTCCTCCCTGGTACCAGTCCCACCTCGCCCCACGCCAGCATTTCTGGTCACTCAGGACCTCCTGTGTGTTGGGAATTTACAGGAAGACTGACTTCCTCCGTGTTGGAGGATGAGGGCCCGACATGGACACATGGACTTCTGGTTCTGGTCTCAGAGGAGGCGACCTGGTCCCCACCCACCCCGCTGACCTCAGAGAAGATCCTGCAGTCTGATCACGGCCAGCTCGGGGTCACTTTCCCACCCGGAAACAAGTCACCGCAGCCAGGAGAGAGTGTGCTGCCGGAACAGGCCGGGTCCCATCCCCGCCGGGCTGACAGGGGCGAGGAGCAGGGGGCAGTCTGTCTCATCTCAGACCACAGATGACTCGCCAACAGAAGCGGGGAGATGATGTGTGCCCCAAAATATTCGATTTTCAGGCTACGAGTCAATTACTGCACTTTACTGCGACCGTCACAGCCATCCTCCTCGTCACGACACGTAAGCAGGAGTCTCTAAAGTTTCCGGAGAGGGAAATGTCTCTTGGGGAGGGACAGAGGGAGAAGAGTCTTCTGTGAAGGCGCATTGAAGAATGAAAGCTCAGGCCTAAAGCAAAGGACTGGACACATACAGAGAAAAACACAGCCCGGGGACTTCTCCCAAGGCCCTCGGTTAAACCCACGCCAAAACACAGTGAGAAGGCCAACGACATTTTTAGTAATTTTGAAAATCAGTAAATGACAATCAACCAAAGGACCTGAACCACCGAACAAGAGCTTCCTTTCCCTTCCTCCTCCTGGAAGGCCGACGTGCCTGTGACCCTGGGGTGTGTGCGTGTGAGTGTGTATGTGCGTGTGTGTTCTCACACGTATTAGTTATTTTGTAGCAAAAAATAAGGCCTTCTGTCCCCAAATGTTATCACTCAAAATTCCAAGAATCCGGGTTCTCATGCCTCAGGGTCTGCTCCTCCCCATACAGTGTCTCTGGGAGGAAAAAAAAAAAAAAAAGATTTAAAATTCATCAATGTACCTTAAACTGAGATCGCTTCTGTAGAAAAATAGTCTGGGGAAATTAGTGTCAAAAAATAACATTTTATGGTTCAGTGTCCTATTCTCCTCAGAGAGGCAGATGTCAACCCCAAGCTTATTGCAAACGGCTGGGGTAAAAGAATCGAGTCTGCACGTTCCGCGGGCGCACACGGACTGCAGGCGGCCGCGGCGCAGGTCGCCTCCCCGGAGAGGCCCTGGTGTCCCGGGAGCTCGGCGGCCAGCAGCTCCCACCGCTGACGCGACGGCGCTCACACCGGACGGCGCTCCTGACGGCCACAGGCTCCTCCTCCCACTCGAGAGCTGTTCTGACGCTGTTCCTCCTTGGAAACTACTTCCAGCTCCCTACGAGCAATTCTGGCAGTAACCGAGTCGGCCTGCTCCTGGGAGAACCGACTTCATCCGCGAGGTCCTCGCTGCGTAGACGCGCCTCCTACGTGCGTGTGGCTGGTAACACAGTCGGGAAGCGAGTCGCACCGAGGGTACCAGCTCCCACTCGCACGCTCCCCCCGACCCTGCACTGGCTCTTGGAGGCGTCCACGAGCGCAGGACACAGACACGGGGCGCCAGGGCTGGCCGGAGGGCACGCTCCGCGCTGGGCCGTGACCTGTCGGCCTGTCCCCACCAGCACGACAGCCGCTGCTCACGGCTGGCTCCTGGGGGACTCCGTGCAGCCCCGTCTCCCCTCCGAGAAGACAATCAACACTTCCAGCCCCCCAGTAGCCCACGCTGGCCTCCAGCCTCACGGCAGGGCTGCCAGCAGGGGCCTCGCGCGCCTCCTCCCCCAGGCCTGAGCCGGTGCGGCACCTGGCGTCCCGCTCACCAGGCGCATCCGCTGTTGGCGCGGCCACGGCCCAGCTCCCCGTCTCTGACCCAGGAAGGTGAGGCGCGGTGTCACCGCTGGCCACTCCCGGCAGCACAGGCCCATCTGCGCGACTGCCAGCAGGTGAGAGACCGAGGGAGCCCCGGGCCCCCCACCGCCCACCCCCGCACTCCCCACCTCAGGCTGCGCAGCTTCCTCCCTCCGAGCCTGCACGCCATGGAGAAGCTGCCAGGGCACCTGCTCTTCCACACGGCACAGGCTTCCTCAGCCCCTGGGCCCTGCCAGGCCGGCTCCTCACCCCTGCTGGGTTCCCATGCCCTCTGCTCTCCTCACTCACCCCAGACTTGCCTCCACACCAGAGACGGATCTCATTAACACACATCCAGCGCGGTCGGTGGCCCCCCAGGTCCATCCAAATGAAATTCCAGCCCAGGGACGGGGCCTCACGTGGACGGCCTCTCACCCGACCTCTCCTTTGCGGGCTGAAACCCTCTCCCAAACAGCGCACTCGTGCCTCCCGCCACAGCCCCCCTGCCACCCCACCCCGGTGCCGCTGCGGGCCCGTCACCTAAGTGCCAAACTAGAAAAGAATGGGATGATCCCCACTCCCTCATAGAGTGGTTTGAAAGGTGGAATGACATTAGATACGTCATACCACCTTGAGACACGTGGGGCCTGGAGGTGTTAACACCGAGACCCCAGGGCAGCTGGCGACGGCATGACAGGGACAAGTTACACAGCCTCTCATTGCCTCGTGCCCCCGACCTGAAGCCAGGGACCGAGAGCAGGACCTGCCCCACAGGGTTTTCTATGAGAACGGGGTGGCTCAGACCCTTTGCTAAGCCCCGGCTCGCGATGAACAACCAGGAAGCATTAACTGCCATCATCATCACTGATGTGGAGAACAAAGGCAAAAAAAAAAAAGTAGATAAAAATAAATTTCCTTATGACTTACCTGAGACAGGTAGAGTATGACATTGCCCCAGAACTCCCAGCTGCCTTCCTGCTGAAGCTTGGCTAGAAGCAGAAAGCAACCTTAGCTTGACAACACCCAGACGTGCAGGATCCTGGAAATCTCTGACACATGAAGAACCTTCTGGAAATATCCTTTATCTCTATCTGCCCCCCAACTTGAAAGTGTATAATCAGTCACTCCTCACAATCCCAGGGCAGCTCTTTCTGCCCACGGGTCCTGCCCCTGTGCTTTAATAAAAACACCTTTTTTTACACCAAAAATGTCTCAGGAGTTCTTTCTTGGCTGTCTGCTCCTGGCCCGCATCAATCATCAGCACCATCCCCCGTCCTCCAGGAGAGCCTCCCCAGGCTCCTCGAGATGAGCACTAGGTTAGCACATGGCCGCTCTGGGGTCCAGGGCAGCTCCCGAGCAGAGCTACTGTACGGAACCAATAAGCAACCTTGGCTTCTTGTTTTCAGCACTTCCACGCACCAAGCACTGCCCTGTGAACTGGACACACACGCCGCGGAGCATTGTCTCTCTCCCAGAGAGGAAGGAGACTTGCCCTTGTCCCAGACAGCAGCAAAGCCTTTCCATTCTTGCCACCACCTGCCAGCCCTGACCCCGGAGTCTGTAAGGACCTGTGGGACGGGGAATATCGCGCTGACCATTTGTGGGCCATCCGCCATCACGGGCTCCCAGGCAGCAACCCAAACCCACTGCCGTGGAGGCTGACCTTTCTCACTTGCCCGATTTTGAGATCCTTCCCTTCCTCTATTCCAGGTCGAGATTTTATCCTGTTCCTGAGGCCGTAAACGCCCTCCCCAAGCAGTCACCCACGCCTCTGACTTACTCTTAGACCAGCGGCTCTTGAACATCGTTGGCCACCGTGCGAACTTGGGTTTCTTCCTCCTGGAAGATCTGTCCGGCTGCCGGGCTCGGCGGCACGGTGGGAAGGGTGCCCCCTGGGGCCAGTGAAGAAAGGGACGCACACCCAAGAGCAACTGAAAACATCCCCCACACCTGACCCGCCCTACAAAATATTCTCGTAGGGTGAGCCAATGAAAACGTGACACCCTCAGCTCACAGAGCTAGAAGATGGAGGGGGTGACTCTGGGGTTTGCACCCAGGCATCCGACCCCAAACAAGGGCATAACCCACATCCAGTGTAAGCATCATAGCGAGGCGGCCTCTGCATCTCCAAAACCCTCGTCAGTCACCTGGAAGGTGAGCACTGTTGACACAGGTCACTGGGTCCTGAGGCCTGGGCACAGGGAGGGGATAGGAATGTGCATTTCTGCCTTGTGTATTTATTTAAGATTTTATTTTTAAGAAATCTCTATACCCAACACAGGGCTTCAACTTACAGCCCCAAGATCAAGAGTGGCATGTTCTACCCACTGAGCCAGCCCAGAACCCAAAGAATTTTCTTTTCTAACAAGCTCCCAGGTGCCTGCCTCAGTGCTCTGGTCCACAGGCCTCAGAGAACAGCCGTTCACTCAGCATCTGAACAGGGGACGCTGCCGCATCACCGATTACTGTAAAAAATCAAGTCAGGGAATTCAAGAAGGAAAATGTGTTTCTTTTTCCTCTGAATACAGCAGGAAATCACTGCATGAGGAATGAATATAAGAAGCCTAAGCCTTTGTTAAAACTTAAACATATGTTTACGCACGCATATGTTTTAAGTGTATATTTTTAGTTCATAAACAAAATTAGTTTCCTTTTAATAAAAATTACATGTAATTTTTTAAATCAAAGAATGTAGACTATGTCTCTGAAAAGTAATCAGCTGTATGAAAAAGTAAAAGATGGGTGTAGTTATCGTTAGTGACACAGGCAGCGTCTGCGCGGTCTGGCCCCCCTCAGCGGCCAGCGGCTGTCCACTCGGAAGCCGCCCACAATCCCCTGCGTCACCAGCTCAGACTGGAGCCACGAAGTCCCAGGCCACAGCTTTCTGGGAGCCCTGTTCTTACCATTATTATCCTAATAAGAAATGCTAAGTGGCATCACTAGGAAACCCCGTGAACTATCTGTGTAAAAGGACAGCAAACTTTTTTTTTTATTATTGTTATTTCAGTTTCTAGATATTTCATTGTAATGAGAGAAATCACAGGCCTGGCTGAGACTTAATCTGGTATTTTGTGGTGCCGTGAGGAATATTTTTCCCTCCTAATCTCTGCTTAAACTGTAAGTAGGAGCGCCTCTATCCATTGCCGTGAACAAAAAGCACAAAAGGTTCAGAAAGTGATAACAAAGATAAATAACTCGGCAATAAAATTTCAGCACCAGTGATTTTCCATTTATATTTCCTCACTGAATCATGTTGTCCCGAGCTCAGCGCTTGTGACGTCTGGGCCACATCGTCAGAGTCATTTCACATCTTATGCTTCACAGGGAGCCCGAAACCAGTGCCCGGCTCCGCGTGCGGGCACAGCCGGCGAGTGCCACGGTCGCCCCGTGACAGGCCTTACTGGGACACTTAATGGTCCCTCAGGCAATCAGTCTCAACAGCTTAGAGAGAGCGAATTGTCAGTCACACGCCTCCAGCAAAGGGGGCTTCAGGTGTGATGACCAAGGACACTTACCCTTGGAAGCGAATGCTGAATGTGGTTTTTCTACATGAAGCGACAGACGAGGTTTTCAGCCAGTAAGTGTGGGCCTTACTAGCAAAGCAATGGCCAAGTGCATTAAGGGACCTCAGGGAAAGTTAGAGAGAGAGAAAGGTAGAGGGAAGGAGAGGGAACAGAAGGGGTTGGCTCCTCAGGTGCCTACAGGAACAGCACTTCCGCTCTGTTGAAAGGACTCCCTCAAACTCAAGATCTCTACCATTATATAGTGTTGTATATATTATATATTATTACATTATTAAGAATTACCCATTCCTCAGTTGATGGGCACTGGGGTGGTTTCCACTTCCAAATCATGCTGCTCTGAACATTCCGTGGGTTAAGCTTCATCCATCATGGAGAGAAGTGTACCTGGTACCTGCAGGAAAAGGTACCAAGACAGAAGGGCAGCAGGGACATGCCACAGCCTTCAAAAGACCAGCCCCAGGGTAGAAGGAGCCCTGCCAGGCTAAGCGAGGCCTCTGCAAGGAAGCTGTGCCGAGGCTGGCCATCCTTCGGCTGCTGTTCACCAACGGCCTCATCTATTCCCCTCCCCAACCTGTGACCATTTCCTCATTTTACAGATGGGGAAACTGAGGCTTGCCCAAGGTCACAAGCAAGGACTCAAATCCAAGCTTTTGGGGCTCCAAACACCAGGTTCTCAGGTAGGACACTATCAAGGTCCTGGAGCAAAGCAGGTGGTGAGGGGTACGCATGGACCCCAGCAATGTTTGTCTCTTGCCAACTTCCTCCGCAGACCCACTGCCCAGGAACCCCCATCCCCTATGGCCAGATCACCCAATACCAGCTGCTGAGTCCCTTGTTCCTAAACCCCAGCCAGTTCTTAAAACTGCCTTCCAAGGCAGAGTTTTAATTCTCCCACAAGATAGTCTCCCTGAACCAAATCTCATTAATAAAAGACGAGAAAGACATTTTAACAAAGGCAGCAGCACACGCTCACGCTTGCCCCCTCGAACAAGAAGCAGTTTTCTCGCAGAGCCGACTCGACTCCCTCCCTCCCAGCAAGTCCTCGGGTCACCAGCCCAGAAGTGGCCCAAGGGTGAGCTCCTGCGTGCACGTGGGCTGTCGCCTGGCTCTTCCTTGTGGAAGAACACGATCTCTACGGCGAATTGAAAACACGCCGCTAATTACTGAACATTGTCTGGGTTTGGAAAGAAAAAAAAAAAAAAAAGCACCTAATTGGAGACTCCCTTTCAGTCTGAAGAGGTTCTGGGGAACATGGGAGGAAGTCACTGGAGTGTGACGGACTGTCCCCCGGAGCCGGCTGGTGACAGAAGAGGAGTCCCGGCCGCAGAAAGCAGGGGCAGCGCTCCTGCGGCTCAGGCAGACTCGGGCCGCACCGACGGAGCCGCTCTGCTTGGCTGCGTGGCCACAGAACTGCCGGGCTGGAGGGGCCAGCTGCAGGCCCGGGCGACGCGTCCGGCAGGCGGTACGGGGGTCCGCTCGGCTCCGGGAGAAGCGGTGCCAAGGCCACTGCCTGTCAGCCACACCGTCAAAGAGGCACCAGGCCCCCCCGCTCGCAAGTCTGCAGGGCGCGGACCTGCTCCCGGCTTCCCTCTACAGCGTCCTGCTTGCCCTTCACGTCCACTCAGGCCTGTGCCCCGCGTCGCGACTCAGCAGACAAGAGGACTCGCGAGGGCCCCTCCCGGCCCGGACCAGGGGCACGCAGAACAGGGAGGCCCCCTGGCCACACGTGTGTGCCGGCAGCTTCCAACGCTGGACGACGCCGGGCGCCCCAGCCACACGCGGCTCCCGTCAGGCCGCTCCTCGCCCGCCACAGGAGCCCTGTCGCTCGCATCCACGTGGTGCCCGGCAAAGTGAGGCTCAGGTACCCCCGAGGCAGGGAGGAGAAGGGAGGTCAGGTAGAGGCGGACTTGCGGACACCCACCAGCAGGTCTGAGCGACGCGGTGACGCAGCCTGGGCTCCGCGGTTCCCATCACTCGGAAACGGGGTCCCGCGTCCCGCTGCATCCAGACAGCAGCCTGCCGCCTCCTTCACCGTCAGGCTGTGAATTGGGGCTCAGAGTCCACCCTTAAGGAATGGGGTGCCGTGGCCGGGATGCAGATGCCCCGTGTAGAGGCTGCTTATAGGCCACGAGCTTCAGCATCGAAGCCTGAGGAAGGAAGAAGGGCCCACAGGGACCCCCAGCGCCCAGGCTGAGTGCGGACGGGCCCACTAGGTGACCCGTCTCAAAATACACGTAAGCCCAGGCTGACCAACAGGTCACTCACACGGGGACACAGATATCAAAAAGGGGAATTTCCTTATGTTCCCATCCCTCCTTACTCCCCGCCTTAACTACAGTCCCACGGCCACTGCCAGCGCATGGCCCACAGCCTCTCCCTCCCACCCTGCCCACCGCTCCCTGGTGACATAGACGGTGTTTCCAGCTCCTCTGCTCCTCCTTGCCGCCTCCTCGAGCCGCGCGATCGGCAGACCCCCTCCACGGAGAGAGCGTGCGGGACGGGGACAGCCGCCCTCTGCCGTCCTCACAAGACCCTGCGCGCTCACTCCCTCCACGGCTTGACTGCGCTGACTGAGGACATTCAGGGAGGGTGTCATTAGGGTGATCAGCTTGTCCCCGTCTGTCCGACTCTCGGCAGTGGCTCCCCACAGCTGGCCGCCCCATCCCGACGGGACCATCCCACCGCACCTCCGGTCCCGCACTGACCGACCCTCCGCGAGCGCTCCGTGAGCACCGACCACGAGCCAGGCCCCACCGCAGCGGTGTGCGGCTGCGAACAAAGAGAAGCAGCTTCCCGGGAGACGGACGACAAGCAGCTCCAGGAGCCCGTCCGGAACACGTGCCACGTGGTAACCGCGCCAGAGCCAGAAACCAAACTGAGCGAGGGAGAGAGCACAGCGGGCCGGGCAGCACTCTGTCCAACGTCCGCGGAGGGACCACTGGGACCACTGATACGCAGGTGGTCCAAGGACTCGGGTGGGAGCAGAGGCGTCAAGTGGCGCCCCAGGGAGTGGGCAGAAGCACAGGGGAGCACATCAGATGGCTTGTCTTTTCTAGAGAAGCAGGGTCAACACATCTGATGAGGAGGTTCCCCATCCCCCCTGGGAAAAATCTAGCACACGCCCACCCTAGCGAGTCCGACTGCCCTCAAGCAGGTGTGCACGCCGATGTCATGGGCGACCCCATGTGCACCCGAGACCCCCAGGGCTGCTCCCACACACTGTGATCAGGGCAGGGCTCTGTCAGCCTGGGCACAGCGAGGATGACGGGCACCGGGGCCGGCTGTTTGGGTTAAACACCCATGAACAGAGCGCCCGGGAAAGCAACAGAGGGCAGCGGCGGGGCCCGAGCAGGTGGAGCGGAGCATGATGGGATTGCTGAAGAGCTCCCGGTTCGCCAAGGGGAAGACAGCTGCTCGCAGTCGATACTCTGAACCCTTCCGTGCAACCGCAAGAGATCACGGCACTCCCATAATGCACCAACCTGATGTCATAAATCCATTTCTCCGAGTGTGCTAACTACCAACTGAGGCACAAAAAGAATCCTAAGAGACCCAAGTCACGCCACGTAGCTTGCAGCACATGCCCCCGGGTGTGAGCCCCGCTAGTCTGACTTCGGAGTTCTTTCCAAAGCACCACAGGGAAGAGCAACCCCTTCCGCATCTCATAACTCTCACCTGGTGTCAGTGGAAGAGATGACGAGGTAAATAATTACATAAACTTCGCAACGTAAATAAACCTAAACATACCAGACTTCGCAGACAAACACAGAGCCTCAAACAAGGCTTGCTGCTTGTGCACGTGCTCTGGGAAACGCAGAGGGGTGGTCTCGGCCAGCGACCCCCCGCCACTTTGCGGCCCCTCAGATCTCTGTGTTAAATGAGAAACGCTCTGCAGCCACAAGCAAGTTAACCAGAAGACACACGGTGTGTCTGAACACAAAAGCGCTGTTAAGATTAGAGCGCAAACCAGCAGAAAGAGGTGGGCATCTGTCGGTCTACTCCTGGCAGTATTGGCTTTATGCGTTTTTTATTGGAGGAACTTGTTTCATAGATAACTCAAGACAACTTACTTGAAAGCATATTTTGCTTATACTTGGAATAAGAAAAGG
Source organism: Neogale vison (assembly GCF_020171115.1). Classification (NCBI taxonomy): domain Eukaryota; kingdom Metazoa; phylum Chordata; class Mammalia; order Carnivora; family Mustelidae; genus Neogale; species Neogale vison. The sequence continues at coordinate 2,947,823 of NC_058098.1, forward strand.
CAGTAATGTTGGAATGAAATCCAGATTAAGAAATAAGATCAGAGTAAATGGTATAAAATTTGGCAACTGAAGCATGGCCATCAAAAGGTAGGTGATTCATGAATTGGCTGAAAAGATAGTTCAGCTGATGGCTTTTAACCACCTACTATGTTCTGGGGAAATTTTAAATCATCCTCCGTTTTAACTGATGGTTTACTTGAGGTGTTACAATCCACACGAGAAAATATTCATTCTGGGGGAAAGTCCCCAGAGTCGGCACTATAATGGGAGAAAAGACAAGTGTGGTAATTGCTCTGGGGCACCCTGCCACTGACAGTCCCTGAGCAGGACAGCTGCTCAGCTCTCAGCAGCCTCTGATGCTGTGGGGAAGGGACTCGTGGGGAAGGGACATGTGCCAGAGACCGGACAATGAGATGTTAATCAAAGTCTCCTAGGAACTGGGACTCCTACAATAGAAACAGTTGGCATAGACCTTCCCTTCTTCTTACTGCTTTGGGTGTCAGTGTGGTGACTGGAGCTGTGGCAGCCGTTTTGCTGCTGTGAGGAACAAAAAGGCGGAGATATTCACTCTGATATTGTGGAGCGACGGAACCAATGCTAAGAGCTGACTGTCTCCAGAGTTCTGTCACTTAAGAAAAATAAGCTTATTTAAGCCATAGTGAACAAGCTTCTGTTTCTTTTAGCCAAAAAGATTTTTTAAACATTTTTATTTATGTATTTGAGAGAGAGAAAGAACACAAGCAGGGGAGGTAAGGAGGGGCAGAGAGAGAAGCAGACTCCCAGCTGAACAGGAAGCCCAGTATGGGGCTTGATCCCAGGACCCCAGGACCATGACCTGAGCCGAAAGCAGACACTTAACTGACTGAGCCACTGGAGCGCCCCTCAGCCAGAAGTTTTCCTAACTGGTATATCCCTTGCATTATGTGAAGGGGATGCAACGGCTACTTAGTCTTCTTGATACTGGTAACTACAGAAATACAAGTTTACATCTTTAAAGGTAACTATTGGGCGCCTGGGTGGCTCAGTGGGTTAAGCCGCTGCCTTCGGCTCAGGTCATGATCTCAGAGTCCTGGGATCGAGTCCCGCATTGGGCTCTCTGCTCAGCAGGGAGCCTGCTTCCTTCTCTCTCTCTCTGCCTGCCTCTCCATCTACTTGTGATTTCTCTCTGTCAAATGAATAAATAAAATCTTTAAAAAAAATAAAGGTAACTATTAATGTCAACACAGAGCAGACACACGTCTTCTAGGAAGAACGATCAAAGACAATATATTCCATATAGCAAAGAAAATCACAAGGAAGCATAAATACAGAAAATAGGATTATAAAACAAAGGTCAAATGTATTCTATCCATTATGACAAAAAAGTAAATGGGTTGAACTTTCTATTAAATGGTAACGTATCTCACGTCGGCACAAGCGTATGGACGCGCAGCAGGAGGCAATGAGGAAGAGTTACGGGCGGAAGAACATTCGCACAAGCACTTACGTAGTTACGTGCTTGTGCACATACGTTACATACACAAGCATGTGGCGTACTTCAGAAGAGCTTAGATCACAAAGCCGCATCATCACCGAGCACAGGGATACAGGCGTGGTAGGCATCTGATGAAACACGACACTCATTCCTAACAAAATTTCTCAGTAAAACCAATTCGGAGAAAAATTCATTGTCATGATAAAAAGTAACTGTCCTCACGAAATACTACCCAGAAAAGTAATACACTTAACCCATCAATGCCTGCCAAAAAGTAAAAATCCCCACCGTATTTGTTTCTATCATTATTCTTCCAAAAATAATGAAAAATCTTTAAATGGCCTCTTAGAAAAATAAAAACAAGATTATTATTTTCATGCAAAAAAAAAATGTCTAGCTGGGAAACAAAAAGGCTACTGAGGTACTGAATGACCTGCCAACAAATCAGCGAGATCCTTTATCCACAATAACAAGCAGGAGACTCTGGGAAGGAGTCCACGTACGAGAGCCACGAAAATATTACATACCTCAGGACAATCCCGACAGGAAATGTACAGGACCTCGTGAAAAATATGCTGAGGAATAGAAAAGATGATAGAAGAATTGAAAGATGCATCACATTCTTGAATGAGACGGTCTGATGTAGTAAAATATCAAACATTTTAAAATTAAGCTATACATTTAATGAAATTCCAATTGAAATGCTAACATGAGGCTTTCTGAAGCTTGACAACATGATTCTAAAGTTTATCAAGAAGAATAAATTATAAGATCAGCAGCCAAAAAGATACAAAAGGAATGAGAGGGAGAGGGCAGTGGAGTGAGGGCACAGAGGGAGACGAGGAGGGTGGAGGGGCGTGGAGAGAGACGGAGGGGGTGCGGGAGGAGGGAGGGGAGGGATGGGGATGGAGGGAGATGCAGGGGGAGACAGGGAGATGAGGAGGGTGGGGGGGAAGGAGGGGAATGGCTGGGGAGAGAGAAGGAGGGAGGGGAAGAGAAGGGTATGGAGGGAGATGGAGAGAGACGGGGTATGGAGGGGGATGGGGGTGGAGGAGGGATGGAGGAGGGGATGGAGGGGATGGAGGGGGTGGAGGGGGTGGAGGGAGAGAAGGAAGGAAGAAGGAGGGAGGAGGGTAATGGCCCGTGTTTGGCTTGTCTCAACAAAACATGAACACTAAACTAAAATGGACGGTTACTATCCAAAAACTACCATAGAAATTTAGAAAAGAACCCAGGCGTACTGTGTGGTAAAAGAGTGATCTTTAAAATCAACAGTACAGAAGTGAACAATTCAACAGATGTGACAACCCGCCGATCATCTGGGAGGAAACAACTTCATGACTTGCATGGATATAAATTCCATGTGGATTAATGACCACAGAGTTATAAGGGAAGTAATAATACATAGAAAATACACAGATCATATAATATTCTTAAGACAGAAAAAGTTCTCTTAAATCAGAAAATGAAAAACACCCAGTAAAAAGTGGCCCAAAGACATAAACAGATAATCACAAAAGGAAAGGCAAAGGCTCAAACTCATGAGACACGGACTGAATTCAAAAACAACATCGGTTTCTCACCTAGAGGCTTGGGAAATATTTTAAGAGCTTTAATGCTTGTTGGTGGTCAAATACAGCTGCAACCGAGAATGTGCAGGCTGGGGAGTATGAAGGAGTAGCCACCAGCATGGAAAGCATCTGATGCTCTGAAACTTTCAGGAAAATATCCTAAGAAGTAATCTTAGATGAAGAAAAAGAAATCAAGATCGAGGTGATATGCCAAAGATGTGAGAGTTATAATGGTGAATACTGAGAAAAAATTTAAGTGACCAAGAATACAGAACTGACCATCTAAATGATGACTGGATGTGCAGTCACAACAATTTTCAAAGACTATTACCGTGAGTGCCCTCAAAGATAGGGGCGTGGCCTGATGCTCCAACTGCCCCCAGCGAGGTGAGGAAACGGGCCACAGGCCACAGAGACAGAGACAGCTCAGCTGTCAGTACGAGCTCTCAGCAAGTGCAGCGACATCCCCCCCCCACCCCCGAGACACACAGCATGTAAAACACGCAGATGTGGGAAGAAGCAAGGAACTTGGGACCTGCATGTCCTCTGACCACCTGGGTGATCTTACAGGATTTCTGGTGCCCCTTGATAGGGACACTCATGTCCAGCTTAGTACAGGCTGCTGCCTTTAACCAAGGATTCCTGGAGCCCAGGGTTTGTCAACAGGGGACCCTGAAGCCCCTGAAATCAGCTATAAAATCACATATTTTCCGAACCCTCAGATTTCATCAGATTACGGGGCTGTCACTCCCAAAGACTCTAGGAGCCATGGAGTTATGGTTAGCTCCTTTGTCTTTATTTTTTTTAATTCCAGTATAACTAACATATTGTTTTATATCAGTTTCAGGTGTACAATATAGTGATTTGAGAATTCTATACATTACTCAGAGCTCACCACAGTAAGTGTACTCTTACTCGCCATCACCTGTTTAACCCACGTCCCACCCATCTCCCCTCTGGTGACCATCAGTGTGTTCTCTGTAGTTAAGAGCCTGGGTTTTTTGGGTTTTCTTTTCTTTTTTTTTTTTCTTTATTCATCTTTTTTCTTTCTTAAATTCCACATATAAGTGAATTCATATGCCATTTATCTTTCTCTGATTAACTTATTTCACTTAGCATCATACTCCCTAGGTCCACCCCTGTTGTTGCAAATGGCAAGAATTCATTCTTTCTGATGGCTGGATAATACTGTGTGTGTGTCTGTGTGTGTGTATGAACACCACATCTGTGTATATATACCACATCTTCCTTATCCACTCATATTTTGATGGACACTTGGGTTGCTTCCATACTTGTGTTATTAGAAATAATGCTGCAATAAACATAGGGGGACATATATCTTTCCAAATTGATGTTCTCATTTTCTTTGGGTAAATCCCCAGTAGTGCAATTACTGGGTCACATGATAAGTCTATTTTTATTTTTTGAGGAAGGTCCATACTGTCTTCCACAGTGACTGCCCCAGTCTGCGTTCCCACCAGCAGTGCACGAGGGCTCCTTTTTCTCCACATCCTCGCCAACACTTGTTTCTTGTGTTGTTGATTCTAGCCATTCTGACGGGTGTGAGGTGATACTTCATGGTGGTTTTGATCTGCATCTTCTCCATGATGAATGATGCTGAGCCACATTTCATGGGTCTGTTGGCCATCTATATATCATTTTTGGAGAAATGTCTGTCCATGTTTTCTGCCCATTTTTAACTGGATTATTTGGGTTTTGGGGTGTTGAGTTGTATGTGTTCTTTATATATTTTTGATACTGACCCCTTATCAGATATGTCATTTATAAATATCTCCTTCCATTCACTAGGCTGTCTTTTCTTTTTGTTGATGCTTCCTTTGCTTTGCAGAAGTTTTTCATTTTGATGGGTCTGACAGTTTATTTGTGCTTTTGTCTCCCTTTCATTAGGTGACATATCTACCTCTTGCTTCGCTGGATGGTGTTTCATGGAAGCACAGGAGAGAGAGGAAGCCACAGTGTTTCCCAAGGTCTGCCCATGCCCTGGTGGGGTTGGTGCCTTTGTGGAAGCACAAATGCCTTTCCAATGTTGCACATCAGCTCTCAGTTCTGGGTGCTAACAGGAAGCCCTAACCTTGCTTCCTCTCATGCTAGGCCCGGGGAAAGAGCCAAGTGCAGGAGTACAGAGACTGCAGCCAGGTGGGAGAACTCATCCCCCTCCTAAATCACTGGTGTTGGTGCTCTCAGCTTTAGATCCTCACCTGCCAATAACAGCACCCCAAGGACCAGTCACAGGGTGCTGCCAGGGCCTGTAGTCATGTGAAAGCATCTAGGAAAATATCAAGTAATCAGTGTGAAGAGAGGTGGAGGACTCCCCCAATGTACATGCCTGGGGTGACTCTGTTGGCTGCAGAGTGATGGCTGGACTCCAGTGCCCCACTCCCCCGTGTGCAGTGAGCACCCAGTCACAGAGCCTCAGTCCCCTTCCAAGGGTGGGGGCTGCTTGGACAGGATGCGGTGGTAATAATATCTTCATTTGCCTAACATTCCGTAGTATTCAAAGTGAATCTGCAGATACTCTGCCCAATTAATCCAATTAATCTTCATGGTCCCAACTGTCGATAACTAGACAGGTATTCGCATGTTCACCTAAGCAAAGAAAATGAATGGCTGCTTTGCAAAAGAAGAAATGCAGGTAACTAATAAATTCAAACTAAAACAAGACACAATTTGTCATCTGTCATATTGGCCAGAGTTAATGTAAAAGTTAATGCTTGTTTGGTGTTTTGTAAAGCTTATTGAGTCACTGTTAAGCACCAGGTGGCGGGAGAAACAGAAAGGACATACAGACCTGGATTAGTCCAACGGAGTCCTTGTCTAAAAGCAGAGTTTCTCGACCTCTGCATGACTGGCGTTAGGGTTAGGGTCACACTTTGTGTTCAGGAGCTGCTGGCTTGAAACCAAGGATGCTCAGTAGCACCCCAGCCTGCACACACGAGATTCCAGTAGTACCCCATTCCCAGCTGAGAGAGCCAAAAATGTCTCCTGGGCAGCACAATTGCCCCCAGTTGAAAACCACTGGTCCAGGTTAACAAGAAAACTGGGAAACTGTGTTTAGGAACTATTGGTGGGAGTAGTGTTTAACTGGAGAGCAATGTGACAATGCATCTTGACAATGTGTCTTGAGCTTCCTCGGATGCCTTGCCCCAGCACCTACACTTGTGGTAGGTCAGGGGAGCAGCAAGAGAGCTTTGTGTGGCTTGTCTCTGAGTGAAGAAAGCAACCTTGCTAGAAATTCTAACCCAAGTCTACACCAACCAGGACATACACGAATTCAACACAGAAAACAAGCGAACTGTACCCATTCTCAGATGCAACATAGCAAAATGAAGATTGCCCAAGAAAAAGAGAAAACTGTAACAGCAGCTGAGGGGCAAGTGATTCTTTGAACAACTTCTCCTCAGCCGTAAGAGAAGCCCACAGGAATGGAATGATATTTGTATGGGGCTATAAGGGGAAAAAAAATCTAAAATTCTACATTATAATAAACTATTATGTTAAAGTAAAGACAAAACTAAGACATCTTCAGACAAATAAAGATTGAAAAAAAAAAAGTTACCACTCAGAGCATGAAATAATTCTGAAAAGAAGCTGTTGACCAATAAGAAATAAGTAGCAAAAGCAGAAAATCAAGAGGCAGGGATCAAAATACCAGCAAACATATGAAGAACTAGTTGTTGGTAATAAAAATAACCAAGATTTAATTTGGGGAGGTTAAAAGATAAGGCCAAAGTAAAATACTGAAAGCAGCATGTTAGAAAATAGAGTAAGTGGTCGAATTGCAAGGTTTCAATGTCTTCACACTGTTGGGGGAGGGGGAGAGGCACAGTCCTGAGGTCCAGAGTTCACTGAAGCAAGTGTGCACGTCAAAGCTTATGGTTGGCCATGAAAAGAACTACCCTTGAATGGGGGACTTCCATACCAGCACCAGAAGTAAAGGGAATAAAGGAACTTTGATCAGCTATTCAGTCTGTGCTAGCAGAGTGAAAGGAAGGGGAAAAAAGTTCAAAGAAAACTGCAATAAATAGAGAGTACAAAATGCCATTATTGAAACTCAGTCTAATTTCATCAATCATCACAGTAAATATAAATGGATAAAATACTACAGTTAAAAGACAGATTTTGAGATAGGATTTATCCACCTACATGCTGCCTAAAGTTACTGAAATAACATTAGAAAAGATCAATGTGAAAAGTTAGAAAGAAGAAGGATGTCAGAAATTTGGCTGAGCAACACAAAGGTCCAGTGGTCAAACTGAGACCAGGTGGAAAAAGAACCCCATTGACTGCCCGTTAATGCTGGCAAAGCCACAGATGGCCTGGCCTGGAAGGAAGTCCCCAACATGCCCCAAAACTGGAGAGCACCTCTGAGAAGCCGAAGTGTTAAAATTCCTTGGCAAGGGTGACCTTCAGGAACTGGCCAAAAGCCTCAGTATCGGTAGATGCATTAAAAGGTTACTAAATGGAACATCTTCAAAATCAAGAACTTCTTACACAAACAAACAAAATGTCAGGAAAATGTTCTAATGGGAGCTGTGGTGTGTCTGGGAGAAAAGGTCCTGTGGCCACATGTTAGTCTCCGGGTCCTTGTGAAGTTTGATAAATGGACCCTGAAATCCACATGAATAAATAAACAAGGGAACCAGCCACCGTGACTTTGGAGAAGATGTAGATGTAATACTGGACTCTTCATCCTCACCAGTAAGGCTACAGTAAAGACACATCATTGTCCCAGGGACAGAAAAGCAGAGCTTGGAACGGGATAGCGCAGAGACAGCTATCCGGGAAGCTGCTATGCAACAGAAGCAGCGTGACAACCTCCCAGTGAAAAGACGGATCGGTTGATTACTGGTGCGGGGACAGCAAGCCAGCCATGTGTGTGTCCACCCTGCACCAGAACTAAATTCCAGGTGGACTTAATACATGAATGCTAAGAGGAAAATCAGAACATCTAGGACAGTGATCACCTGATGTTTCCTGCGTGATTTTTCAGGCACTGGGAACTCTTTCAAAGAGATTACACTGAATCTGAAAAACAACAAAGCCAACACTATTATAAAGGAGGAAGTGGGGTCCAGAGAGAAGTCTCTTCCGAGTCACAGAGCTGCTAGGTACCGCAGCCTAAGAGCACCGTGCTCTGATAACGCCGGGCGCTCTCCCCAGGCCGGTAGCAGGTGCGCACGTCCTCAAGGAGACACCCAGAGCACAAGCCATAAGAGAAACGAAGGGTGCGTGCGACTAGCTTAACTTCAGAATCTGTGACCTGAGACACAATAAGCTACGTGACAGAGAACTCACAGTCTGAAATAAAGAAAAGAGAAAAAGAGAAAGTCTGGAATGCAATACAGCGGACAAAGTCATAGCATCTGGACTACATAAAGAACCAAAAATTAATGAGGAAAATGCACCCAGGCCAGTAGGAACAGCAGCAGGTGACAAGGGGAAGCAGGAGAGCTACGCTCACATTTCTGAGCAACACGGGAAATGCAAATGAAGTAATAAGACAGAACTTCCCCGCAGTCAGGTCAGCAAATGTGTACTCTGACAACACCTTGCTGGAAAAGCCGTGAGCCAAGGGCAGTCAACAGCGCGCCAGGGGAATGTGGGGATGTGCACGGGAGCAGCCCTCTGGCAGGACAGAGAGACCCCAGCAGCTGTGCATTTTGGAGGAGCCGCTGGGAGCTCGCCGCACCCCGCCTCCTCTCACCATCTCCGTGCAGACGATTTCTGCACAGTCTGCTATCAAAAGCCTCCCTCTCCCTACAGCTGTAGGCATCACTCAGTCCATCAGAGCCCCACGGAAACTCCCACACAGAACATAATGAGCCATTAAACATGACTTTGAAGACAAATGTTTAACCACAGGGGAAAACATTCACAGCACATTGTTAAAGGAGGGTTCAAAACATGATGTACAATAAGATCCAAATTTTAAGTAAAAGTACAGGAAAGAGAAAATATGCAAAAACTATACACTAAATATTCTCTGTGTTGATTTCTAACTGGTTTTATACGTACCTCTTTCCTAGTTGTACATCTTATTTCAAAAATTTAAATCTTCTTTATTAACAGTGTAACTTTTGTGATTAGAAAGTTTTAAAATCCATTTTTCTAATACTCTACTACTTTACATATTTATCATACATACCATATGTTTATGGGTTATGAATACCCATATATTTTATACGCACACAAATATGCAAATATGCATATATGCATTTATCACATATCATTATTATACATATCTTTCCTCTTCCTCTTCCAGACTCTGTGCTCAGTGTTCACCTGCACAGCCTGAAAGCCCGCTCCCGAAAACCAAGGAGCATCCTGAAACTTGCCAGGAGGAGCAGTCAGGTCTGGCTAATTCCAACACCTTTCCTCTGCCACGGCTGACCAAAGCCCCAGATGAAACCCCCAACCCAAGTCTCAGGGTCGGTCGACTGGAGACAGAAACAGGTCTCCTGGCGGCAATCCCCCCATGACGCAGCTCTGCACACGGGGTCTCCTCCAGAGCTGAAGGTTGCGACCTCAGGTGCAATGGATGGTGGCTAAGACTCACCTCCTTGTGGAGGAGTCCCAGAGTCCCCCCAAGCAGCAGAGAGCGCATCAAGGGAAGCAGTCTCCCTAGAGAATGAGCAGCAGAGGCCACGCCCGTGGGGCCACGCACGGAGACTGAGACGTCACTGAGCATGAGCTGTGTGTCTGACACACGGACGTCACGTCCCAGGAAGGAGATGGTCTGAGATCCAGTCCTGGCTGTGCCTCGGTCATACTCTCCCGAGGCCATCGCAACAGAAGACCGTACGCTGAGGGGTTTGAAACAACAGGATTGTATTCTCTCCCAGTTCTGGAGGCCGGAAGTCTGAAATCGAGGTGTGGCCAGGGATGAGGACTCCGAGGGACAATGTCTTGCTGCTCCCCCAGCTTCTGGTGGCTCCAGGCGCCCCGGGCTGGTGGCCACATCTCTCCTGCCCTGTCTCTGCCCACATGAGACCCTCACCTGTGTGTCTCTCTGCCTCCTCTTCTGTCATCAGGTGTCACTGGATTCAGGGCCCACCTGGATATTTCAGGATGATCTCTTCTCAACACCCTTTATGGCACTGCAAAAACCCACCGAAGGTCACACTTCCAGGTTCTCGGTCGACGTACCGTTAGGAGGCTCACCACTAACTCACCAGAGCCTCTCCGTAGTACTTAGTGACAGAGGCCCTGCATTTAACCCCATAAGCATTAACTCTTTATCTAGGAAATGGAGATGACAACCCCTGGGTTACCCCGAGAATCTGTTTAGACCATGTACGTGCACATATACACAAACACGTAAAAGGAGCTTATCCGAGCGCCCGAAACACAGTGAGTCTCAGCTGAACGTCCCTTATTAGAGTCGCCACCATCCTCACGTTCTCCGTGCCCAGCTCAGCAATGCTGGCTCCTCCCGAATCAGCAGGGACAAGCCTCGGCGTTCCGAGAGGAGGAGTGATTCACCCAAGCTTCGTACTGAACAATGTGGGGTCTGACGCCAACCTCTCGCAGTCCGCAGCTCCCAGAGGTCCGTTCCCGGAGTAAGCCACCTCTAGCTCCCGGCAAAGCGGGAGCCCCCATGGGCAGAGAAGGCCAGCTTTGAACAGGGAGATCTCCACATGCAGCTCAGGGCGTCGCTGGCCTCGGGTCAGAGACCCGCTGGCCGGGTCATCCCAGCCGGGGGACACAGCAGTGCTTTGCTGACTCACGCTGGACCTGACCAGCAGGTGCCGCACACCCAGGATGCTCGGGAGAACAGACACAGGCGACACACAGAGGCCACGCGAGGCGGCTCCAAGGCAGGGCTCAGAGGCCACTGCCCCTTCCCAGCTGCTTTACTGACATACTGCTTCCTCTTTATGAACTGACTGGCCTGCAGAGGGGCACGGGGTGAGCTCTCACAGGCTCCCTACATGGGACCTCTTGGTCACGTGGGCCTCCAGCTCCCAGTCACCTCTGACAGCAAGAAAAGTGGAGCTTCATGGCCACTCCCTTGACCCTCAGCGGGGTGCAGACCCGTGTTCCAGGCCCATGGAGTGGGGACTTCTAAGCACACTCCTGACCACACAGGTGTGTCCCATACACCAGCCCACACAAAGTCACTGTTACAAACCCCCAGTCCTTTGACAGACGCGGGACCTGACCTAAAAATGCCCCTACTCCAATGCAAGGGCACGCCTCCAGATCCTGGCCTGTAGACCCCACCTCCCCAAACACTGCACCTGCCCCCACACCAGCCAGCCTGGTGAGCCACCTAACTGAGAGGACATCTGGAGACCCGAGACCACCGAGCACCTTTCCCTGCTTCCTCCGGCTCCTCTTCCTCCTCCTTACCTGAGACTCGGACACACAACAATGAAAGGTAACAGAACTTGTGACACCAAATGGCCAGAGTACGCTTGCCCTTTTGATGACAGAACGGGGGAGGTGAGAGGTAAGGGTCAAGTATGACTGGGGATCACCTGGTCCGTCCGCCCCGTCCATCCAGCTGCCCCCGTGGTGACCTTCCTGCAGGCATCCCACACTGCGGAGGGCGAGAGCAGAGATGACAGGCCGGGGGTGGGGGGAGTCAGCCTCCACCCCCCTCCCCAAGGCGATGCACTTCACTACAGCTCCCTGAGCCAGGGTGCAGCAGGACAGCTATGCTGAAGACCGGGACACGCCCTAACGCGCCCTGCAGTGTTTGGCACAGCATAAATGTTCGGCCATGGTGTGCCGCTGTCACTGTCAGAGCAGAATTTTCTAAGCTCTGTGTGCAGCTGCCGTCGGGTCACGGTCATGGGATTTCACAGCATCGTTTCTGGCCCAGCCCAAGCACCCCACGGCAAGCACGCATTCCCTAGCTCTCGGTTCGACTCAACAAGTGTGCACCGGGTGCCCACGACACGCCAGCACCACACTGGCAAGTATCAGAAATGAAGGAGCCCCAACGTGAAGGGGGAGGCAGGGGAACTCACAGACCGGCAGCAGCAGGGTGGACAGATGTGGGCTCAAGTCCCAGGGCCGCCTTTCACCAGAGCAGTAGCCTTGGCCAATTCCTGAAACCTCTGTGGACCTCAGTCTCCTCATCTGGCAATGGAGCATCCTGGCAACTTGCCTTGTTAGGGACGGCCCAGTGACGCAGCGCTTTCAACGCTCTCCAAACTGTTTTCCGAGCAGCACTTCATAAATGCTGGCGATTATCCTCAGGCAAAGCACAAAGGGAGACGAGGAGAGGCAGAGAAATGTGGAGGGGGGTGGGGGAGACACCGGGGATGACTTTGGTCAAGGCGAGGTCTGCAGAGAAGGCAGGAGTGAGGGGTGGCCATTCCAGTGGGAAGACCCCCTCGGAAGGTGAGAAGGGCATGGCATGTCTGGGCACCACCCGTACCCCATGACTCAGGAAGCCTCACAATATACTGGAGGAGACAAGAGACGGAGAATAGACAGAGAGGTGTTCTGGGGCCAGAGCAGACCCCAAACCCAAGCGGCAGTTTTCCATCTAGTTTTAGGAGAAAAGAACTCCCGGCTGTGCTCCCTCTGGGACCCTCTGGGTACAAGAGTGTCTGGGTGAAAGAGCCATGTGTGGTCCGAGCCTGTTTTTCCAGAAGGAAACTGACCACGTGTGTTGGGACCTTCTCCGATAATGCAGATCTGACCCGAGAACAACGTCACCTTTAGTCCCGCCTCACCAGGTGGAGAGCAGCCGGGAGACCGCGAGCCTGTGGGCTGCGCTGCTGCTGAGTGACAGGACGGGCCTCTCCTGACCCCACGGGTCCAGACCCCAGCATGTCGGTGGCACAGGCCGGCAAGCCCGACCCTCTCAGAGTCAGTAACACTTGCGTCAGTGACAGCTGTGGCAGTGATTTCTACGAGCCTCTGTTTTCTGATCCATAAAATGTAGACGATAGTGGGTACCTACCGCATGGGCTTGCACCGAGGAGTAAATACACGGGAGACTGTTAGCAGACTGCCCCGCACACAGCACACAGCACATAACCAGCAAGCGCTGTTGCTATACTGATAACAATACTAGTGCTTGTTGTGATTATTGTATTCATACTTCTAGAAGAAATCTTAACTCAGACACTTCCTCTCCACTGCCCTCACCCTATTCTGGGCTGCCATCACTGCCAGCCTCATCCACATTCCCTAAATGGTCCCTCCGCTTCCACTCCAGTCCCTCCAATAGAGTCTTGACATTGCAGCAGGAGGAACGAACCTGTAACACCATGCCACATTCCTCCCTCCCTTGTTCCAAACCCAGCAATAATTCCCCACTGTCCTTCCCAAGATCCTCCCTCCCACTTCACAGCCCTGCATGACCTGGCCCTTTCCCATGCTTCTCCCAGACACTTTCCGTCAATTTCCTTTACTTCCTGTAAAATTGTAAGCCCAGCCTGCCCCAGGGCCTTTGCATAGCTTGTTCCCGCTACTTGGCATTGCTCCAGTGTATCCACCATCTTGAAATGGTTGTCTCCTCCTCACCCTTTTGGCCTTCTCAGGAAAAACATCCTCCATAACCACCAACTGCAAAGCATCATGCCTCAGACACCCTCACTCACCACACTCTCAGTGAGCTGACCGTTGGTTTAGCCAGTCACTCTAGTCCAACAGAAATAATGACACATATTCACCAAGACACATATAAAATGCTCACAGCATGAGTTAGGATCCCCAAGCTGGAGATACTCAAAGGCCCCCACCCAATGGACTCGATAAATAACTTGCCGTGTCTTCGGGGGCTGGATTGCTGGCCGGTGAACATGACACCTGCCCCATAGAGGGAAAGGAGCCAGGTGCAAACACAACACAATCTTCACCACTCTGTGACCTCCAACACACCAGGCAAAATGAATCTCTGAAGTCTGAGTCAGGACAGCGGTGAATTTGGGGTGTGGAGAGGTGCTGCTCCTGTTCCAAACGTGCGGCTTGACGGGGACACTGCATCCACTCCCCGGGCTTGTCCACCCCACGAAAACTCACCAAGCTGTGAACTTCCGACGTGTGCGCTTTCCATCCATGCATCGCTCATCAGTGGAAATGGAAGCCTCCACAAGGCTGGGGAAGGGCAGTCTGTGGCCTCGCTCTGAAGGAGCACACACTGGCTTCCCGGTGGAAAGGAGTAACTCAGAGCTGGGAAATGGAATGCATGGGTGTGAGGGACTTGGGACTCCCTCCTCTGCAGGTGTCACCACAGCACCTCACGTGCAGCAAGGTCAGTGGAGGGACCAACCCTGCCCTCCGGCTCCAGGGACACCTGCAGACGTCTGGGGCCCCATCTGAGGGGGCTACTGGCAAGCAGGTAGGGGCCAGGGCTGCCACCCCCCAACGCACAAGGAACCACGTGCTACCCGCGCTTCGCTGCAAGAAAACCAAAGGGACACCGATATCACAGGCCTTGTGCCTCATGAGAGCAGAAACCAGGCAAGGTTCCTGACTTCTGGCCTGTTGCTGGGCCCGTACCCTTGACCCAACATTCTGAGTCCAGCTGTCCAAAGGATGAGCTTAAGATGCCCCATCCCACCCCTTCCCTGGAGGTCATGGAAAGTAAGAAGATTCTGCCCAGTTCCAGACATCAGACAGTGAGAGCACTCCTAGGAGCAAAGAAATGCCCCATGTTCCTTGTTATTACTTTTGTGTTTACAGAGAACTTGGGAGGGAAACGATCAGCCACAAAACATGATGAGGAATTTGCAGAGCAAACGTGCCGTGCCAGGCCGAGGCCGGCGGGACAAAATGCTCAAGAAGTGGCACATTCCACAGGAGGTAGAGAAGGGCCCCGGGTGATTTCTCTTCATATCTGGTCATGCTTTCCAGGGGCAGGAGGTGGGAAACACCCTTCTCTGAAGCTATTCATCTTCTCTCACCGAGAAGATCCCAGTTCGTAGCTGTGAAGCCTACGCGCATCGGTACAAAATCTCAGCGAGAAGCTTTCTGGAAACAGCAGTCGTGGTATCGATTAATCTGTGCGTTCCAACAGAACGGAGCCTCCAGGATGGAATGGAGTCATCCAGTCATCGCAGATGGAGTCACACACCAGCTCGACGCGCCGTGGACCGTAATGAACTTCCAGCCTGTCTTTCCCTAGACCTCTGCCTCCTCACCTAGAAAGGCTGACCTGTGAACGCCTGCTCCATTCCATCGCTATTACAATGCGCGGAGGGTTGCCTAGTGGGGCTCAGTCGTTAAGCTTCTGCCTTTGGCTCAGGTCATGATCCCAGGGCCCTGGGTCGAGCCCCATACCGGGCTCCCGGCTCAGCAGGAAGCCTGCTTCTCCCTCTTCCGCTCTCCCTGCTTGTGCTCCCTCTCTCACTGTGTCTATCTCTGTCAAATAATTAAATAAAATCTTAAAAAAAAATTTTTTTTAAATGCACCAAGCCCAGACTATTGGCTCAGCCCCTCATCCCCGCCAGGCAGTTTGCTGGGCATGGACGGTTCAGAGGGAGGACCATGGGAGACAAGGACGTGTTAGGTAGGTACCCAGGCTCCCTGCCCTCAGGAAGGAAGACACACTTCGCAGCAGGTTACCTAAGAACACAATAAGGAATATCACAGGGAAGCCGTGTGCACGCAGTTTCCAAAGACCAAGTATCCCCATCGTCAATCTTGGTCCCAAGATGGTTTTACAGACTTTCGGCACCCATCACCTACCACTCCCTCCTTTATAACTTGCCTTCCTTGGGGCACTTGTCTCTCTCCTGGTGTGCTTATCTCTGTAAACCAAAGTGCCTGTCAGTCCCCAGGTGACGAGGGAGACACAGGACCCGAGTGAGACCAGACAGATGCTCTCTTGGTCACGGGAAATGGGGCGGTGTAGCTAAAGCCCAGCCAGAACTTAGTTTTCCATTCCACAAATATTCACTGACACCTGCTCCATGCCAGACCCCTTCCAGGGGCTGAAGGTTCACAGGGAAGGGGCCGGGGGTGGACCTTGCCACTTCCATGTGGGACGCAGGAAACAAACAAAATGACGCACCATGTCTCCTTGAGTAACAGCTTGTGTCAACAAAGCAGCAGCAGCAGATTTAAGAAGGGGCAGGAACGGAGAGGCACCATTCGGGAGTACCAGGAAGGACCCCCCCACCTCCCCACACCCCATGGAGGGGGCACTGACATGGGGCCTGATTGTCCCTCTTCCTTCGCATTTCTTGTTGAGACTCAAGGATGGATTCAACCCCCCAGGTCAGGGCTTGCAAACCTCTGTCAGTTCTAAGAGTCAAATGGTAATTATTTCCAGCTTTGTGGGGTGTGTGCCTCTGTCAGACTCTGTCCTCGTGACAGCAGCCGCCGACCACACATGGGTGAATGGTCCAGTAATACCCTATTTACAACACAGACGGCAGACCATTGTTCCTGTACCCCTGCCCTTGACCTTCACATCAGTGCTGAGTCTGTCCTTCCCCAGGTCAGTCCTTCAATGGCAGCTCCAATGAATTCAATGTAGTCTCTGCTAGTCTTCAAATAAACTCTTTTCCTGCCTAACCTGGCAGAGCAGCTTCTCTTGTGTGCAACCAGGTGGACATAATAGGCCTAGAAGGTGCTTCCCAAATGAGGAAGAGCGCATGGCAGCATCCCTGCGTTTTTTATAAACAGCAGAATTCATGAAGGATGTGTGGTGCCTTCAAGTCCCCAATGCCACACTTTATAGGTTGAAAGGGAAAGAAATCTGCCTGGAGCCACTCAGCAAATCCAAAATAACCAGAGCAAGAGCCCAAATCTATGGCTTCCTTAGTTCAGTGCTCACAACTTAGGCCCCTGTCCACTGGAAATAGCAGCAAAACTACTCAACTTCAATAAAAATGTGGCCAATTTTACCTGTACAACAAGAAGTCTTCAAAGGTGCTGCTGACATAATTCTACAGGTCTAAGGATATCAGGGCTGAGGTCTCCACCATCTCCCTTGGCCTTCCCTCCTGAGTGCAAAATGGCTGCTACCGCTCCAGACATCACATGGATGTTCAAGGCCAAAGAAAAAAGGAAAGGGAAGTATTTAAATAAATCCTTTCCCTCCCAAGAGCCAAAGTTTTGCAGCAATTGCCCAAAACACTTGTGTTTGTTATATACGGCAACTTCTAAATGGAGGGTTCTGAGGATTCTGAGAAGGTGGACATTCACTTTTCAGCCTCTGAAGTGGACACAGAGAAGGGAGAAGGGCTCGGGTATGACATCAGGCTTATTAAAGCAGCAGCTTCAGTTTCCTTTCTACAAACACAAGGTTGCAAACGGCCACCTGCAAGAGTGGCCGCTGGTCCCAAACCACCGCTGGGCAGCCCTTCTGATGCAGGGTCCGAGTCCAGTGGGTCAGACACTCCACTTAGGGAAGGAACTTTGTAGAAAACACATTCCCAGATTCCACTTGAAAACCCTAGGGTCAGAATTCTGGAAACAGGGCCCAGGAACCTGTACTAGATGAGCTCTCTGGTTATAAATTAAAGCTGTTACAGCTGACCCTCTAGTCCCAATTCCAACCCTTAGCCTCTTTCTGTGGGTCCCCTTGTGACAGTCCCATGAGGCTCCTTCTGGAAACAGCCTGAGCCTATACAAGCGTGAACCTGCACCTGCCCACTCTTCTGCACAAGTAGAAACCCCTGCTCACTCAGCGGCACTTTGCTTCCTCACCCAGTTACACACCCTGGAACCGCGTCACACTAGCGTGCAGAGACCTACTTCCACCTTCTCCACGGACGCCGAGCAGACAGTCCGCACCTTGTCCAAGCTCCCCAAGTAACAGAGAATCGGCCGGCCTTGGGAATGACGGGCTGCCAGGTGCTGCCATGGCACTAGTCACACCGGAGCGTAGCAGCAAGGACAGCTGTCTGGACACGGGCCAGCCTCTGAGCCTGCACCAGCCACGGGTTCATGCACACAACCCTCCCCATAAGTCCCGAAGGGAGGAGCATGGCCCAACCCCATTTTACAGATGAGGACGCTGTGGCACAGAGAGATTCAGTCACTTACCCAGTGTGGCACAGGCAGGACTACCCTGCAGTCTGGACTCGGGGTCACACCTGCACCTTGGTCAGCACGGTGAGCAACCCCGCCCGCAGCCCCGCAGGCTGGCCGCGTCTCCTGAGTCCAGGAAGCAGGATCAGGGTCTGCTCACCAGGATCCTCTGCTCCCATCATAATCCGAGCTTCCTCCTTCTTTCCCGCCTCGCCTGCCCACGCCCTACAAACCCCCCCGGACAGTCTCCCCTCAGCAGCTACACAATCTACTGACCAGCACCCAGCTATGGGTTCTCACTACATGAAGAATCAGTGGAAGCTTCTGTCCAGATGCCTGGTGTGGAAATTCACCCAACGCCTCAGAAACCGCCATCCTCAACCCAGACTAGAAAGAAGCACTCGCTTTCCTTTCTAGCTGTGACCTTCCGAGGGGCAGAGACGATGGGATATTCACCCCCCCAGTACACCCCAGTGTCCAGCCCACAGTAGGTGCTCAATAAATGTATGCCCTATTGATTTACTCCCTGCAGAAGATCCTATTCCCCCAAACACGCCCCAAACCATGGCTGCAGTGGCAGACTTCAATCTGTCATCGGATCCTGAAGCTGCACGTGGTCTCTGCGCACCACGCCAGGCACAGCGACCGAGAAGCAGACGGTCCTGGTTTCCAGAGAACTCGCCCCCCATGAGAAGGACAGATGTGCACAGGTGTGTGGTGGGGCAGAACGGGGAAGAGCCTGCAGCAAACGCAGTGAGGGCGTGTGCGGGGCTGTCAGAGTCCGCACGGGAGTGACTGCCAGGGCTGAGACCACGTCCGGAGCGCCCGTGCTCCCGACCCGCAAGCAAGGAAAGCCGACGGGGAACTGCACGGAATGGAGGACTGTGACCCCCGCGCATGGGCCAGCACCATCCCACACGCCGCACGTCAGGAAGGGGACAGCAGCGCCGTCGGCCCGAGCCTCAGTCTGCGTCTGTGAAACGGGGACAGTGATGGGCTTTCCTGGTGGCACCTGAGGACTAAACGGGCTGAGCCATAGGACGGGTGCGGTGAGGAGTGGAGACAGTGAGCGCTCCGTCTGTGGACGCAGACACGCGCGCACACACACACACACGCACCTGTGTGGGGTGCCCGCCCCTCACGCCCACGGCACCTGGGGTCCAGCCCGCTCCTGTCCCCACAGCCCCAGCGCCGCGGCGCCACGTGTCCCCGGAACCCTGCGGCCAGCACTAGGTGAGGCGCCAGCGCCCGTCGCCCAAGACGCACCGTCTCACAGCAGAGCAGAAGCCGGCACGGGGTGGAGAGCGGCCGCTTGCTGACTGCGGGTCGGCGAGCTGAGGCCCAGGCCCGAGCAGGCTCTCCCTGCAAACCCGCGTCTGCTCCTTAGTCACGTTCCCGCTCTCCTTCCCCTCAGTCTTCCCTGAGAGTCGAGCCGGGGAAAGACGCGATCACACAGGGAGCCCAGCCATTCGGTGCTGATTCTAAAGGAGATGAAAAGGATGAAGATTTCTGAAATGCAACACTCGCCTTTGAAAATTGATTATGTGCCAGCTCCTAGGGGCATGTAATTTCTGAAGCATCCTCTGCTCTCTGAGACTCACAGAAGCGACGTGGAGGGGTCGGGGACAGGTACAAGACCGCCAGGGGAAGACCAAGAGACGGACGTGCAGAGGCTCACGGCGGCAACTGAAAGACAGCATTAGCGGGCTCAGCTAAGTCTCCAAGGACTAACTTTTGCCGGACAGAGTCTCAAAGGGCAGTTAAAAGTCCACAAGGCGATCCATCAGAGGAGTCGTCCCCCGTGAAAGGAACGTTTGCAGAACACGCATTCACAACAGCATGCAGCACATTCAAGGGGCCACGGGAGTCAGAGAGAGACAAGGACAGGTTGACCTATCCCTGCCCACCGCATCTGGGTCCCCGGGAGGCACTCCCAGTCAGCCATGGTCTGGCTCCACAGAGCTTGGCCCAGCCTGGGATTCCTCCCGATGGGACGCCCAGCACCTCCCGCATGAGAGCTGGGACAAGGAGGACAGGAATCGAGTCCACACTGTACAGCTGGGACAAAGGGGGCGTCATGGCTGCTTCTTAGCAGTGCTTTGGAAACTCTGGTCATTGGAGAGAATGGATTAGAGCAAGAAGCAGAGGGGAAGGCAGGGGAGAGGGAGGGCAGGGAGGGCAGGCAGATAGCAGATCGTGAGCGAGATCATCCCAGGAGCCGTCAGACACTCGGGGACAGAGGCTGAGGGCAGCGGACACTTTGGAGGAAGAAGGGGAAGGTTCTCGTGTGACTGCAGGTGGAGATTAAGAAGTCAGGAAAGCCCTCATCGGGACTGGGAACTCAGAGCAGGGGAAGACAAGAACCTTAGAGGCAGAGCAGCATGGCCAAGGCCAGGAGCAAGAGCACCCCAGAGTCTGGCAGCCTGGACGGAAGTCCAGTCCCACCAGTTCCTGGCAGCACGACCTCGGGCACAATGAGTACCACTCGAGGACACAGGCTCCAGGGTCGGGGCACCCAGGTTCCAACTCTAGTCTGGCTGGGAACCCTTGTCAAGGATGCCTGTCTCCCCAGTACTGAGCTCAGATGGGGCCAGTGCTGGGGCCATAAATAAGGAAACCATGTGAAGTGCTGAGGGAGTCCCCATGCCATGTGGCCCGGGAGCAGTGAGGGGTGGTGTGGCATCACCTGACCCTGCCACTCCTCCGGGCCTGTCACCAGGCTACCCACCCTCCGTCCTGCTTTGCTGACCTCCTGCCTCCCAAACCTGGAGTTTGCTTCAGGCTGAGATTCAACACTGATGGGCAGTCCTTGGCCTTGAACTCTGGGCTCCTAAAACACTTCTTTCATCCTGACCTCTGGCCACACCCAGGCATGACCTTAAGCTGTCCACTCCCTGACAGCAGCCCAGGGTTCTCAGGCGGGGTCAGCCCTCCTCCTGAACTTCACATTCTAGGTGATGCCTGAGACCAGCCCACCTTTGCCGTCTATGCCCCTGGGCTGAAATGAGGCTGGAAATGCGACACAGCCCTGCCCTGGACACACGCACGTGCACAGGGCCTGCTCAGCATCTCGGCACCACTGTCTGTTCTGGGAACACCCACCCTTTAAAATTCCTCTGATTTTCTCACAGGTTTCTGTACAGGAAACACAGAATTATCAAGCATCACGTTTCCAAGGTACTGAGAGCATTTCCGCTGCCTGAAGCAGACAAGAGCTTCCCTTTCAGTGGAATAAGCTATTTCCACAAGAAACAAGTTGGCTTTCAATAACGCGACCACGCAAAGCTCTGCCAATGGACACTCGACCACTGATCCACGGCACGTCTGTCCCTGCAGACAAGGGGAGCCTCAGAGGGCAGGAAGTTGGGACCGCCCGCTTAGAGCCTCTGCAGGGATGGCAGCCTGCTGCGGCGGCTCTCCGGCTGGGCTGCGTTACCCGAGTGACTCAGAACCTTCCCTGGGATCCATCAAGGTGGCTGCATCCCCGAACCTTCTGTGCTGAGAGGAGCCGTGGGCGCCCTTCAGCTCTAAAAGGATGCAGGAAACAAAGCTCTGCAGGCAAAGCGTCATCTACTGACCCCGGGCAGCCGGGCGTCGCTCCCCTTCCAGAGCAAGCCCAGGCTCACTAGTGCTCTGAAGACTGAACCTGCTACCGGACCCAGTGCTCTGCTTTGAGCTGGAAGGGATGGCAGCCTGGGGCCCGGGGGTGGGAGGGGGTGCTGTGCCTTGCGCTGACTGCCTGTGCTTTGGGTTGGCTGCTCTCACCAGGTGGGCTGGAGCTGTCCCCAGGTCAGGAAGCCCGACTGTGCAAACCTAGTCTTTACCCCCAACCACCTGTTTCTGCCTGGGGAGAAGCACTGTGATTCATTACCAGCTGGGATCTGTCACCTGGACACACGGAGGAGACACACCGAAGTCCAGGAGGGACACCCCCCTTACGACAGACCGACCACCCCACACTCCCACCATCACCTGGCCTTGGCCCGGAGATCAAGCACCCGTGTGCATCGGACCTTACAGCCCAATGCCATCTGGAATGCGGAATTCTGCAAGATTATCACATAGTTCTCCATTTGTTCTCTCTGGATCAAGAACATTTTTTTTTCTTTTTCCTTTATTTTTCTTTTTTTTTTAAGGAAGAGATTAAAAAAAAAAAAACTAAGTTGAAACGTAAATTATTTCCTCTCTCCTGAAACACACTGACTGGATGCACATTGTTGGAAATTCTCAAAGACTTACTTTCAAAGGATGAAATTCTAAAGATTTCAAAAAAAGATGGTCAAATACAATCTCTTCTTTTTTCTTCTGAAGAACAGTGGATCACAAAGTTATCTGAGTTGTACAGCCGGGAAGGTAAGGCCACGTAGATCTGGGCTGTCTCGCCATAAACATTAGAAACGCCGCAGTCCGCTCCAGCACGCAGTTTAATTTCTTTTTGTTTTATAATTCGGCTGCTTCCCGCGGGCAGGAGCGGGTCGAGCGCCAGACGACAGCGCCACCTGCAGGAGAAACCTCACAGCCCGGGTCAGCTCCCGCCGCAGGACCTCCCCCCACTTCGCCTCCCTGCCTAAGGGCAGACGCAGGCTCCGTCACCTGGAGGGCAAAAGGTGAGGACGGTGCACTGAGGTTCAGCAGAGCTGGCCGCTCACTCCCTGTGGCCCAGCCAGCACCCTGACTCTGAGGGCTCACCCTGAGCGATATCAGCTCATGTGCCGAGATCCAAGACCGAGGGAACCCACGGCCATATGCGGCTCGTGATGAAGTACAGAAGCAAGTCGAAACTTGTACTACAGGGCCCGCTCAAATAGAGCAGGGCCCCCGACGCACAGAAGCCCCACAGTCTCTACAAAGAACAAGGGAACTTCGTAGGGGAAGAAGCAGGGCGGAGTCCCACAACAGATGTCAAGCTTCAGAAGCAGTTTTGCCAATGTCACGTGGAACGCGGTCTTTTTGTAAAGATGCGTGTTCGTGAACGTGACACCTCCGAGTGAACTGTGGGCGCGTAAGCGGCTCTTCCAGGGACCGTGTCCTAGAAGAACGGGACGAGACGTTCTACATTCCCACCTGACATGTCTCCATCATTATCGGAACTGCACTGCGAACATGGGCTAATTCCGGACTTATTCCGTGTGTTGCTGGAGGACAGGCCCGAGCACTCCCCGGAGGATCTCCGGAAGGCCAACGTTCCTTGCGTATCTGAAATGCCTTCATTGCACCCACATGCCCGTGCTACCCGCCCCCACCACTGAAGACTGCACGTGTGCCCCCCTTCCCCAGGGCGGGGGGGTGCTCCTCGGGTCTCTCTGCCCAGCACAGGTGGTGAGTGGCTGAAGGCCCGTCTGAATTTTGCTCCTCAGCAGGAAACAATTTTGTGTCTGGGCTTTTGAGCATTCTGCGCCTCCTTGGCTTTCTGAAGTTCCAGTGCTTGCCCTGGGGGAGTGCCATCCTGTGGCAGGCGGGGAGCAGAGTCTTAGGGGAGGCCATCCTGGGGGGGGGTCCTCCTGGTGGGGAGCCATCCAGGCAGGGTTCTCGCCTTGGGGATTTCCACAGATTCCTCATCTATTTCCATCTCATCCTCGACAGGGGCCCTCGTCGGTCCTGCTAGAATTCTCTGGCTGGATGCCACCCTGCAGACACGGCGCCCCCCACCCCGTCCGCCACCTCTGCTGCCCACAGCTGACCTCCCTACTTCAGAGCCTCACCGGTGACTCCTGCAGCCGGGCTGGCCGTCACATCAGAGACGCTGCATCTCCGTGAACCCCTCCGTGAGTCTAGTCAGGCTCATCCTGGCTTCTCCTCTGCCCTGTGACCCCTGTTTTGTTAGTTTTAGCTTTTCTACCTGGTGCCTTTGGAGCCACATGTGCCTACTGTTGATTTCCCTCAAGTGTTCTCCAATGTGTGAATATCCGCCCATCTTTCCGCCAGTCCCTGGATTGCCGTCTGTCCTGCTGACTGATGCCGGGCTCTTGCCGGGCACACTGAAGATCTTGTCGCCTGGGTGTGGGGCTCCCTGTCCCTCCCCAGGCCTGGAGCTCCCACCTGCCCTGGCCTCAGGGAATGCCCACCCACCTGACACGTGAGGAAGGGAAAGAGCCACCCTACCTGACTGACTAAGACCCTGAGCCAATCCCAGGAACCATCCTCCTGCATCTCCAGGACCTTCCGCTCATGTCCTACCTCAGCTCCCCGCTCTGTGCGGGCTCTAGTCTTGTTTCTCTGAAACTCTGATTCTATTTGCTTCTTATCTTCCAAGACTTTCTGGCCCTCTGCTGTCTCTTTATCTTCTTTGGATTTTTAAAATACCTTTTTGGGCTTTCCATATGATACAGGATGGGATTTAACATGTAAAAAATAATACCCCTGTGGTTATACAGCTTCCTCAATGTGAAGAAGGTGAGAAAATGCACAAGGTCATCTCACTGACCTCCAGGTGTGGAGTCTGTGGTCCGCATCTCTCAGTGGGGTTAAAGGGCATCGCATGGGGTCCCGCGGCACAATTCTGCTTCCTAGCATTATTGGATTTGGAGAAGTTACTCTAAATAAATCCAAATGATAAGTGTCAGGTCATAACAACTTATTTTAGATCAAATTTGGCCATAACTCTTCACTCATCAAAAGAAACATATTCTCAAAACAAACCAATTAATCTTTTTTCTCCTTTTCCTCCTCCCTCCTTCAGCAGTCCGCTGCAGTGAACACCGGCACCCCAAGTCTGGAAAGCCTTGCTGGGTGAGCAAAGTGCACAGAAGGCTACGTTCCCTCCTTTCTTATTAGACCCCGAGGTAATCTACATGTTAGACCTCCAGGCTGGCGTTGGTCGCGATGCCGCAGAGTTCTGCACGGTGAGTCTTTCAGATTTCTTACTGAATTCCTCATTCACATTCAGTGTTCTCTCCAGATAGCACAAGAGAAGTTCACAGAAAGAAAGCATTATTTAAAAAAAAAAAAAAAAAAAAAAAGGAAAGAAAGAAAAAAGAAAAAGGAAGCATTTATTTAATAGGCTGTTTTCCTGGGTCACAGCTCAGGAAGGAGCGTCCTGACCTAGCCTTCTGCCGTCCGTGTCTTCGGGCAGGGAGCAGACATCAGCTGTTGAGATGATGCAGAAGCCACTGATGCCGTTGGCTCTTTACCTGGTCGTTTTTGCATCATCTGGGGAGTGCGCTGGGCGACGACCCTGACAAGCGACTGAAAGCGTGAGGTGACCAGGGCCCACAGCCCTTCTAACACAGACGCGGAGAGAGCGCCGTTTCTTTGAAAGCAACCTCGATGTCAAATCAAAGCTCCATTTCCAACACATGTCTCAGGACGTCGCTAGAAGCTGGGGGAAGTGCCCTGGCACAGGTCCCCTGCACACACGGAGTCGGCCGCCTTGTTCCCACTCCTGGGCCTCCTGTGGCCTTCCGCGGCCCGCCCCAAAGAGCAGAAAGACCCTCTCAAAACACGACCCAGCTCTCATCAATCCCAACCCAAAGCCGTTGAGAGCTTCCCATCATTCTGAAGACGGTATCCAAAGTTCTCACCGCGGGTGACAAGGCCCTGTGACCCAGCCCGTCTTGTCTTCTCGAGGCTGCGGCCACCCTGGCTTCCTCACCCTCCCAGGACTGCGTCCGAGCATCCGCACTCGCGGCTTCTTCACCTTTTCCTGCAGCTTCGCCCACCACGACCGCTGGCTTCCACTCAAACGTTACCCGCGGGGGTCACCCGCCCACCCCACAGCCGTCCTCCCCACAGCCGCCCTCCCCACAGCCGCCACGG
The DNA here is from genome assembly GCF_020171115.1 of Neogale vison. Classification (NCBI taxonomy): domain Eukaryota; kingdom Metazoa; phylum Chordata; class Mammalia; order Carnivora; family Mustelidae; genus Neogale; species Neogale vison. The sequence goes on from NC_058098.1 coordinate 2,973,587, forward strand.
AGCTCTGCACCGCAGCTCCCTTCCCGGTCTGCTTTTCCGCACTGAGCCTTCCCGCGCTCTGATCTCTTCTAGCTCTTCGCCTGCTTCGTGCCTGCACATGACAGTGCATGTTCCAGGGGAACAAGGACAGCATCTTGCCCTCTGCGGTAGGTCTAGAACCTGCCAGCAGCCAGGAGGCACCCCGCGAAGGCGAGCAGTGCGGGAGGGAAGGAGCACCACTACCTAATGAAGCGCCTGCGGGGACTCTCCCAGCAGACAGGCAGGTTCCATTCCCAGGTCATCCATTTGGCGTGAAAATATGGCAAATGCATTCCTCAAAAAGTTACGCACAGAACTACCGTATGACCCAGGAAGTCCACTCCCACGCGTACCCGAAGAACCGAAAACAGGGGCTCAAAGACCTGCACATCACAGTCATGGCTGCCTGCGCGACAAGGGCCTGAAGGTAGAAGCAACTCAAATGTCCGCAGAGGAAGGGATCGGCAAAATACGGTCTATACGTACACTGGCATACTGTTTAGCCCTAGAAAGAAGGAAACTATGAATGTGCTCCAACAGCGATGGACCCTGAGGACATGCTCCGTGGAGTAAGTGAGGCACAGAGAGGCAAAGTACGGTCCCTCCTACCCGAGTCTGGGCAGCGATCCGCTCCACGCGCACAGAGAGGAGCAGGAGGGTTTCCAGGGGCTGGGGAGGGGCAGTGGGGGTTACTGTTCAGTGGTACAGAATTTCTGTTTGCGATGATGAAATATTCTGGGGATGGAGGCGGGACGGTGCGCCGTCGGGAGCGCACGCGATGTGAAGTTCGCTGCACGTGTGTGCGCAGGAAACCGGTTTATACGTGTACATACACAGAGCACTTATTCTATCTGCCGTGATCTTATGAAATTAGATGAATTTACCCTGAGTTTCTCATTAGATGAATCAGCACAAGGAGAGTCTATTCCATCTGCTTAACTTAAAATCTTTAAAAACCTCCTGATTTAACATTAGTTATTGGTTTTATAAAAATGAGCTCTGCTAATTATGTACATAAGCCAGAGATGCCTGATTTATTATGCAAGCAAAACACGTCAGATGCTGAATTATTTTTCCCTGTGTCATTTGTGAATATTACTCCGAGTTTTTATCCATATATTACTTCTGTTCCCTCAAGATAAAAAATAAAATCACTTCTACAAATGTTTGTCAAAATTGGGAGCACTTTAACAAATAGCTTTCAATATAGCACCTTCTAACATGTCGTTAAATATTCTCCTTTGAATATAATTCAGACCTTTCCAGCGACATCAGGAAATTCTCTAATATATTTCCATAAATTACAATAAATAATGTCCTTTTAAACTTCTGGGGGGTTTTCGACTAATGTGTGATGTGAGTAATTCAAGTTCAGCTCTCTCCTCTCACTGGGGCTCCAGGTTCTTCATACCAGCCACGCTCATTAGGGCCAGAAGCCACCCACTGGGGGCATTTCAAAGGACGCCAAACCTGCGTGTGGTCATCGTGGGTGGAGAGGAGGCTGGGGACGGAGGTTTGAAAGCCTGATTTACTGCTGCCTTGGGAGCAGGCCACCTTTGTAAAACCTCCTCAGAGCAATTACAAAAGCATTTGTGTCCACAGGCACACAATAAGTCTATTTGACTGAACACCTCAGGGGGGTCCCCAAGCCTGCCACCGACCATCCACGGAAGAAGAGAGATTCCAGGTGTCATGAGGACAAAGGCTCATTTAATTATGATACATTTTTGAAAATGAATCAGGACAAGATTTTCCACTGCAGATAATGATATAAAATGTTCTTTTAAAATAAATATATTGAAACTGGGGCACCTGGGTGGCTCAGTGGGTTAGGCCACTGCCTTCGGCTCAGGTCATGATCCCAGGGTCCCGGGATCGAGTCCCGCATTGGGCTCTCTGCTCAGCAGGGAGCCTGCTTCCCTCTCTCTCTCTCTCTGCCTGCCTCTCTGTCCACTTGTGATCTCTGTCAGATAAACAAATAAAATCTTTAAAAAATAAATAAATATATTGAAATTGAGAATGGTTACACTGAAGGAACTCAATAAATAATTGACTGGTGGTATAGGATTTGGAGAAAACCCACAGGGTGGTTCAGAGATGACTAGATTCAGGGCCCAGTAAACCAGTACATGTTGCGTGTTCACCATCAGAACCGAAAAGCTGGGAGGGTCAGGAGGGCGCGGGGCCCAGCTGGTGCTGGAGCCTCGGCAGGGGCAGCGGGAGGCAGGTTCTGGAGTGTGGAAGGGAGAAGACAGTGCCACGGTGGTGAGGGCTGGACCAGGAGTGGGAAGGAGGGTGGCCCCATCTCTTCCAGTATTGCGGTCTCCCGTAGCTGGGACCCCAAGGAAGCTGACGCAGGAGAAGGGGGCTCCCAGGGCCCACCACATGGCAGTGCCCAGTACAGGCGGTGGGCAAGGAGGCCAGATGGGTTGGCTTGCACCGACTGCTCTTCGAACAAAATGGCTTCAGGCTGTCCTCCTGTCCTTGCGCACCCCCACCTCCAGCCCACTGCACGCATCCGCTCCAGCCTGAACCCCAGCTCCTTAACGGCGCGTCTTGTCATCCCAGCTCTTCCACCCGGAGCTGGGACCCACCAGCTCGGCCCTGTTCCAGGCCCACGGTATGGGCACCATCTTGCCAACAGGACGCTTGGCTCCCTTGCCTAGGATGGCCTTCCACTTGCTGTAGGTTCTCAGGCCAGCGGGTGAAGCTCCAGACCTGGAGGAAACCACCTTGCATGAACCTCAGAAGCTGGCATAACTCAAGCTAGAGCTCGTACACCTTGCAGGTCTAGAGAACAGTTTCCGGGTGTTAGGGTCAACCTCCCTCATCGCAGGGGTTTCTGGAGAACTTGGCACCCAGCTGCTCAAGTCAAGTTGACACTTCAACGGTCAACCTTGGCTAAGTTGCTGGTCCTCGCTCTGCTTCACTTTCCACATCCGTAAAAGGGGTTCACCAGTGGTGTCTACCTGGTGCTGGGCGTTGAGAGGATTACATGAGATGATCCAGGCCGTCTGGGTTTGCTGGGTTTGTGGTGTGCCGGCTCATAGCAAGTGTTCCCTAAACATCGGCCAAGGAGGAAAGAAATCAGCCTTCAGAAATGAAAGCATAATCATGAGACAGACAGACACAAGACAAATCCCAGCTGAGCTGAGGAGCCGTCTGCAGAAGCCTGGGCCAGCTCTCCCCGACAGCCACACTCACGGAAAACAAGGAAGGTCTGAGGAACTGGCACAGCCCACAGGAGCCTAAGGACATGTGATGGATTCAATGTCATGCGGTGTCCTGGCTGGGACCCCGGGCCAGAAAAGGGACCTGAGGGAAACACTAGTGAAGTCTGAATGAAGTACGGACTTCAACAACGCATCAGCACCGACTCATTAACTGTAGCCAATGTACTACACGGATGTAGGGGCTTCATAATGGGGGGAAACTGGGTTTGGGGTGGATGAGAGCTCTTTATACCATCTTAGCAGTCTATAAATCAAAATTATTCTAAAATAAAGGGTTTGCCAAAACCAAAAACAGATAGGAAAAAAAAATTAAGTCTTTCTGTCCCAAAGACACATGGTTGGCATGAAACAAAGCTATAGTTTGGACCCACTTGTCCGTGATCTGGGGGCCTAACCTCCATTCATTCTTTACGTCTAGTCATGCTTTATGCCAAGCACAGCCCGGAAAGAGCAGAAGCTGGACACTGAGTTATGCCAGCTGGACACTCGGTGGGGACTCAGTGGGGACTCAGTGGAGACTCAGGTCCTTGGAGTCATGTAGGTGGAAGTACGATGAGGCAGAAGGACCTATGGAATCAGCAACCTGCAGGTGAAAAGCAGAGTTTGGGAGACCCAGAACCTGCTTATCCACAGGTCACTTAAGAAAAATGCTTTGTCTGTCCACAGTCAGTCAGCTCACGGCAGCAGCCAGGGCCTGGGCTGTGGAGAGGCTCTAGGGCAAAGCAGGCTTGTCAGAACGGCAGTCATCTGCCCAGAACAACTTTGAGCCTTGGCGACAGGCTCCTGTGAATTGTACCATCTCCTTCTCTGCCGGGGCTCTGCATGGCCCGGGGAGCCTCGGTGACACAGGGGCCCTTCTGACACCAGCAGTGTCACAGCAGTCCAAAGGCAAAGGTTGGATCATTCTGGGTTCTGGTGCTGGACTGTGGCAGATCCTATGGGAACTGTACCCACTCTGTCCAGACTCTGGCACCTTGTCTGTCCAAGGACCACAGGTGTCAAAACATCTGATTTCCATACCAGTGAGGTGGAAGGTGGGCAACATCTGTGGAGCACCGCCCTGGAGAGACCATGGAGAGACCATGGCTGGCCATCAGCTGTTCTATAGTCATTCTCGCATCTAACATACTTCACAAAGACTTACAAAGCACCGGCCCAGACACACCCCAACCCGACTCTGTAGGGAGAACTTAACCTTGATCCCTGCTTCTCTTGCCACTTGGACCCGTATTCATCCTCCATTTCTCCGCGTGAATGTAACGGACAGATGTCTGCTCACGGCCCAGCAAGTGTTCCCCTCCTTCTGGCTGTGCCCTCATTTTGTTTTAAGATCCTACCTCTCCTCTAGTCTCAGACCTGACCCTTACCCTGTTTCCAGGAACAGGTCCCCTGTCCCACATCCAGTCACAGAAATTCGTTCCAAGGTGAACACATCACCAAATTGACTTTTATACTGTCATCCTCTAAGGGTTTGCTAGATCCGTGCTCTTCTTCTGGCAGGGGTGCTGGGCGGGTGGGACGTGAGCCTGGAGCTGCTGGCAGCACCCTTGCTGTGACTTGGAGTGATCCCCTGAGTGGGAGGCATCCTAGAAATGGAACGAGCATCATGGCGGAGACAGAAAAACAGGCTGACGCTTGGGTTGGCCAGGCCTGTGGACAATTACGTCCCCTTGTCTTTGCCTAATCCCGTTTGAGCTAGATTCTGTTTGTTTTGCCTGAAGAGTGCTGCCAAACGCACTCACTTGGATGGTATTTTCCAGACTGAGCAAGGGCAGTGCCATGACCGTGCCCTGCCACGTGACACGGCGCCGCGGGAAACCCAGCGAGCTCGCCGGCCCTCTGTCTTCACGAGACTTGGTGCACCAGGGAAATCCTCCCTTTGCAAACAGCAGGGCAGTCTCTCCACTCAAGAAGACGGTGACTTAAAGAAGGAAATGATGTCCCACAGACATCAGCACTCTGTTCTCTAGATGCAGGGCCACCTGGTGATCCAAACCCAGGAAAAGAGCATCTCCGGAACATACAGTCCTTGGAATAAGGGAATGTGTTTCCAACAAGTTCAAAACCCACCGGGTCTCAGAAGCTGGACCGAGTGTCTTTTGTGCAGGACTTCCAAGGGACCTCAAGGTACTGAAGTGTCCAGCCCTACACGGGGGTGACACGGGTTCCCTTATCTGACCACAGAAGAATTCATTTTTAATAAAATATTACGCAGGACTATTTTTGTTTTTCTGGAAACCAGTGTACCGAAAGTTCTTTTCACAGGACTCTGTGGAAGTCTGATGTCTCACAAGGGCAGGCCGGTCGCAGCCTCCCCAGCCGGGCCCGCCGGCACTCCCTGCGGAGGCGGGGTGTGGAGGCTGGTGGACAGGGCCTGCCCAGCTCATCCTCTTCGGGAACTTTCCTTTGAGAATACCTTCCCTATAAATTTCCCTACAACTTTTCATGTTGAGAGAAAGAATCTCATTTTTGAAGATTTCAAAGGCTTATACAAATTAAAAGCTGCTCCCAGTAAAATACCTGGTCTGGCCTTTGGTGGGTATAAATACGCACAATGACCTCAGCTCTCCTCAGGTCCGACACTTCACCTCAACACAGTGCGGCGGGGACAGCGCCTCCCACAGGCTGCTCCCCACAAACAGCCTTTCTTCAGGCTCAAAGGCGTCCTCTGGGTACTTCTCATCTGATGCTCTTTCCTTTTGAAGTACCTTTGAAGCGTTTCATCTCCTTTTGCCTTTCCTTTTGATAAAGCTGTTCCTTCTTAAACTTTCAGAGACATCCCAATTTTTAGGGTAAACTCTTGGGTAATTTCTGAGGCAATTTTAAGGGGCGCTGTCTGATCCGACACAACCTGTAAGGACCCTCTCACCTCGCAGACTTCTTGGACAGATCTTACTCGGTTCGAGAACAAACGGCGGCATGGGAAGCAAAAGTAGCGGAAGAGGAAATAAACGATTCTGGATTTTTTTTTTCACTTTAAAGAAAGCCAAATTAATATATCCAAAGTTTGGTTAAAATATATTCACTGTTTCCACGTGATTTCTGGAAAGCTGAGTTCTCTCGGGGCCCGCAAGATTCACCAAGGAGACTGAACTTCCTCGGAGGAACTGGCTGGGCTGTGCGGGCTGTTTCCGCGGTCCCGCCCCCCAGCGGTTCGCCTCTGGGATTTCCTCCGCGGCGCAGGCTGTAGGCCGCGGATAGCCAGAAGACGGAGGCTCCCACCCTCGACTCCCCTTCTCTGAGGACTGGGCCCATGACCTCTCTCCCTCTACGGGCATGAAGTCCAGGGCCCGACCGCTGCTTAGTGGGGTGCAGGTGAGGAGACTGGAACTCCCGCAGGGACAGTCCCAGTGGGCTCGCTCTCACTCTCTCTCTCGCCAGATTTTATTCCGTTTACCAGAAGGACACAAGATGGCACAAATTTGCCCTGATTCACACCAGGTGTGCTGAGCTGGGGGCCTGACGGGGGATTCTGGGCCCGGACCATAGCTCTGCCCTGGACGGTGCCCCTTCCTCAGCCTGGTTCTCCAGCCTGCACACCGAGTACGTAAGCCCATGGAACATGCTCCCCGGCTCCTCTCCGGACCTGAACCTCTCAGCCACCTCCGGGCATCTCATCTGTGCCCACTGCCAGAGGAGGCTGCAGACGCCCACCTTGCAGGATGCCCAGATGGGCCCCAACCCCAGGGCGGGCAGAGTTGCCCCAGTGCTGTCCTGGCACCACACAGGCGGGAAGCGTACACGCTCTGGGCAAGGGCATTCCAATTTAGCCCCAGCTCTGGTACCGCTGTGTGACCTCGGGGGGCTACCTCAACCCTGTGTGCCTCGGTTTCCTCCTCTGTGAAATGCAGGTGATGATCTTCATTATCTCTAAGCCTTGTGTTTCTTTTTTTTTTTTTTTCAGATTTTATTCATTCATTGAGAGAGAGAGACAGAGTCAGAGAGAGCACAAGCAGGGGGAGCAGCAGGCAGAGGGAGAAGCAGGCTTCCTGCTGAGCAGGGAGCCCGCCGTGGGTCACAATACTGGACCTGGAGATCATGACCAGAGCCAAAGGCAGATGCTTAACCATCTGAGCCACCAGGCGCCCCTCTAAGACTTGTATTTATTTGGTGGGGAGGGAGAGCAGAGGGAGAGCAAGAGAGAGAATCCCAAGCAGATCCCTGCTGAGCTGAAGCCTGAGGCGAGCTCCATCTCCGGACGCTGAGACCAGGACCTGAGCTGAAATCAAGAGCCGGACCCTCAACCGACGGACCCCCCGCACCCCTCCCCTCCAGGGCCCCTCTCATAGGCTTGTTCTAAGGACTCGTGACAACACACAGAAAGCCCAGAGGGCAGCACTGGCCCAACACTCACTCCCTCAGCAGCTGGGGCTTCGTTCTCCCTCTTCTTTTACGGTTACTCCTGCGGCCCCTTCCACCTGCAAATTCCCTCTGGTTCAGGCTGGGGCCGTGGGTTTCCAGATCAAAGTCCGATTCTCCAGCTCCTTGAGGCTGACCCCTCTCCCAGAGGCAGACTCAGAGAGGCCAGGCTTGTTCAGCCGGAGGACAGCACCCGCATGCTAACATAGTAGCTGCGGCTCTGCGGCTAAGAACCCACACTTGAAGTCAGCCCTCCTGGGGTTCAAATCCCGGCTCTGCCACTTGCCAGCTGTGGATGGAAAGGGTGACATGACCTCTCTAAGTGGGCCCTGGAGTCTCAAGTCCGGGGAGTCAGACCCTATGGGGCTGAGGCAAGGGACAGCACGAGATAATGCACACAAAAGGTTGCACAGGGAGCCCAGCACCCAGCAATTACTCAACAAAGGGCACCAAAATGCCTGCAATTATCATGGTAACTGGAAAATTTTGCCTCTGCATGACCAAGCCTTCTCTCGCCAGACATAAGTCAAGTCATACTCAGAATATCACTTGTTCGATTTTACAGTAGCAAGTAACTCTGACCGAGAAGAGAAGGCACTCGGTGCCCACGACTTCGGCGTTTTCTCCCTGCAGACCGACCCGTGTGGGCATCAGAAATCATCAGCAGTAGCTGTGGGTCCTGGACAAGCCGGGGGACCGAACAGCCAACGCCATCAGGCTCGGAAGATGCGTCAGCCCTACACGACAGGCTCTGTCACTCTGGGCAGAAGCGGCTCCAAAGGCTAAGCTCTCTCCACCCCTCACAGAAGGAAACTCACAGGGTTTGCCAGCAGGATTCCCACTTAGCTCGCTTCTCTGACAGCAAACCTCCTCCGAACGGCACAAGCTCACCTGAGATATGCTAACAGAGTCCATCAGGCCCCAGCACCGCCTCCTCAGCCGGCCGTGGTCGTGTGTCTGAGGCCAATGCAGGCCGGTGTTGCTGAATTCTGGGGACCGAGAACGGCTCAATCCCACCTCCAAACGCTGTTCGCACCTGAACGCGTGGAAGGTGTAAGCGCGTCTGGATCGCTTCGACTCCCAAAGCTGCCGTGGAACTGAGCTCTGTCCTCAAACACTACATCATGTTCTTGCCTAGAGAGAAATGCCAGCTCCAGCCACAGCGTGTTCCGCTGCACGGCAGTCAGGGCAGGGAGCAGTCCACACAAGACGCCTTATTCAATCTTGGGGGGAGGGTTGTTATTTTTTTCTAAGAGAGAGAAAGAGAGACAGAGAGAGAATCCTGAGCAGACAACTCCCGGCATGGAGCCCAACCCAGGGCCCCCTCCCATGACCCTGACATCACCACCTGAGTCGAAATTAAGACTTGGACGCTGAACACACAGAGCCACCCGGGGGCCCCACATCCTACTTAATCTTAAACTTAAGTCCACGTGCAACACCACTAAACAGTGCATGCCAACTCTTGCAGGGGATTCAGGGGAATTACGCAGAGTCATACAAGTCAATCACAAAAGATTACATAGTGTATGATTCCATTTACAGAACCTTCTGGAGATGACAAGATTATAGAGATTACAGAGACAGAACACGGGTTAGTGGTTGCCAGGGGCTGGTGAGGGGTGAGCAGTGTCCAGCTTCTAACAGAGTAGCAGGAGGGGACCTTGTGCTGGAAGCTGTCCATCTTGACTGTACGGAGACGGGGGGGGGGGTGGTCACAGGAACCGACACAAAGGTGACACGTGCACACACACAACTGAGTTAAGTAGGAGTAAAGCGGTCGACTATATTAATGCCAGTATCCCTGGCTTGATGCTGCATGACACGGCCTTTCGAGATGCTACCCCTGGGGAAGCTGAAGCAGGGTAGGATCTCTCTGTATTGCTCCAAAAACCGCGCAGGACTCCCCAGAACTTGTGCAGGGTGGCAGCACACAGCGGCCTTTCTGACCTCAGAGCCAGAGGCCCGGTCCGAATGCCCGCTCTGAGATGTACCGTCCGTGCCATCTGTCACCTGATCTTCAGACGCCGCAGACCTTCAGGTCCACGATGAAGGTGATGGAAGGGCCTAACCCAGAGGGAAGTTTGGATTTCCTTAAGTTAACCATGGTCGGTTTCCCCTTCTTACTGCAAAAAAACACTTTCTGACGGATCCACGGCATCCTATTTTATGAGGCAATCACGTGACTAAGATGATAGCGTTGTCATCTGGTTAAAGGCATAAATGACTAATCTGGAGCGAGAAAAATCCTTTACAGAAAAACTATATAAAATACACGTATAGAAAAGCTGAATTTTACATAAATAGCTTTGTTTTTCAAGACCAGAGAACTACCAAAGATGGAAGACCCAAGGTCTCAGAGAAAAGTAAAACTCAGGTAGAGAAGGCCAATATTCTACACGTTCTCACCTTGAGGTTGTCACTAATCCGCCAGAAGTGTGACCAGGAGGCTGAGAACGCGGCAGAAAGCCAGGAGCCCTGCGCACAGGAGAAACTGGAGCGGGGCCAAAACTGGGCAGAGTCACGGGCCGGACAAGAGCTGGGGTTGCAGGATGTCCAAGCTCTTGGCACATGGAGAGAAGGAAGCACAGTCTGACTTTCCCTAGAGACATCTGTTGATCGGTAAGTAGGGATCACAAATGCCTAAGAAGACAAGCAGAAAAGTGTTCCCGATGTCAGGGGAACAGTACGGCTTCAGTCCCCCTGTGGAGCTGAGATGAGGCAGGCTGGCCCCGGAGGGGGCAAACGGGACGCGGAGGCCCGGTCCTGAAACGGCAAGAAATTCTGGCTGGCTTGAGGTGCTCTTCCTGACACAGCTGCACGCTGCAAGCTAAAATAAAAGTAACATTCCTATCTGGGATAATGTAATAACACACAGAGACTCGACTCCATCACTCAAACAGAAACTTTTTAAAAGCAGCATCCACACTGGGTGTAAGACACAGAAAACACAGACGGTGGAAACGGAGCCGCCAGTAATCCACACACTGCAGGACAAGGACGGATTTGAAAACAACTACAGTACATTCAGGAAAATAACAAAATAAAGAATCTATTGGAGAATTAGAACCTAGAAAATGCTTGAAAATAGACATTCTCGAACTCCAAAATGCAGTACGGGAAGTTGCATTTGAACGATGAGTCCGGCGTCTCGGTGACAGCTGGGATGCGGAGCACGCCGGGGCCAAGTGAGAACAGGACACAGGTGGGAACCACTCCCGCGACGGGGAAATTAAGCGTACATCTAACCAGAGCCAGTGGGGTGAGGCAGAGAATCAGAGACAAACTCTGGCTTGCAGAAGTAAGGGCAAGAGTATTCCAGAACTGATAACAAAATATAGTTATTCATCAAAAAGTTTATGAACCCTAAGAATGTAAATTTTTTTTAAAGCCACAGCTAGGGACATCTTGATGAAAGCATTGAAAATCTAGGACAGGGGCACCTGGGTGGCTCAGTTGTTTAAGTGTCTGACTCTTGATCTTGGCTCAGGTCATGATCTCACGGTCTTGAGTTCGAGCCCTGCACTGGGCTCCATGCTGGGCACGGAGCCTACAAGAAAGAAAGAAAAGGAAGGAACGGAAGAAGGGAGAGGGGAGGGAGGGAATCTAGGACAAAGAGAAAAACTTATAAGCAACCAGACAAAATAAACCACCTTATTTCGTAGAAGTAACAGTAAGACTGACAAGCAGGAGAAATAAAAAGAAAGCTGGGGTTCTTAAAACAAAGAGCAAGGCTGCCGGGAGCAAAGACAGAAACAGGAAGGGTGACAGCTGACATCAGAGACCGTAGAGTCCAGCAGGATAAGGAATGACACCATCAAAGGGGCTAAAAAAACAAGATCCATCCAAGGACCCTATGCCCGGTGCAACCGTCGTTTGAAGGTGAGGACCACATAAAGACTTTGCCAAACAAGTGAAAATCGGCAGACTCGTGACAATCTGAAGGAGGTGTCTACCGGCAGGATCCAAGTGATCCCATATAAAAGGGCAGATGCAGGACGAAATGAGAAACAGAAAGAGACATGTGACTACGCGGGTCTCTAGAGTTACTGCGATTACCTCTATCTCATCGCCGTCATCATCCTACTTTGCGGCATTTAAAATCCATTTAGACATACAGTCCACAACCGGCCCAGAGAGGGAGAGGGGCCGTGCAGGCGAGGCGCTGTACGGTGAGTAAATCACCCGGGAAGCGGTGCAAGTGCTAGTAAGTCGGGCAGATACACTGTAAGGACCCAAGGATCCAGTTAGAATATGCGGCCAGACCATGAAAATAATAGCAACAGAGTACGCAATAAGCTAGAAGGGGAGAACATAGGATAATAAAACTATGTTCATTAATATAAAAGAAAGCAAGAGAGGAAAAGAAATAGAACATAGGTAAAACACAGTAAAGAAAACAAATGGGAAAACTAAATATAAACTCAAATATGTCAGTACTTATATAATCCATAAATGCACCAAACACTGCAGTGAAAGAGAACAAGGCCTGGTCGGCTGTTTCAGTGTATGCTGTAAGAGAACGGCTTCCTGCACATGGAGGCAGGCAAGCTGCACAGCAAGGCATGGAGAAAGACACACATGCACACACTCATCACAAGAACGATGGTTCGCTACACTAATACCGTGCAAAGTCGTTCTAAAGAAAGAAGCATTACTAGAAACACGCAGGGAGCTCCTGTAGTGTTAAAAGACTCTATGGAAAGACAGGACAATGAGAAATGCGCATGCATGTCATTAACATACACTCAAAATATGTACAGCATAAATTGATAGAAATAAAGGAGGAAATGAAAAATCTACAATTGCTTTGATAGGTTTTAACATGCCTCTCTCAGGAAATAACAGAACAAGCAGACGAAATGCCAGAAAGGATACAGACACTTTTTGTACTGTGATTAACAAACTTGACCTAATTTACATGAACACGGCAGCCAGCAACTGCAGAATCTGCATATTTTTCAAAAATATAGAAGACATTTTATTTGTACATATGTAAAAATGAAAACATGTGCCATGCAGCTAAGCTCTGTTTAAAAGAAAATGTCTTAGATGTACGTGTGAGAAAGAAAAAAACTGAAACATCAATGTTCTGGTCATCAATCTCAAGAAATTGTATTTGAAAAACCAGAAAATCCTGAGAAGAAGGAAAGAAATATAAAGAACAAAGCAGAACATAATCAAACAGAAAATAAATGGATAACGTAAAAAAAAGGGAAACCAACGAAACCAAAGGTTAGTATCTCGAGAAGATGGATGCAGCTCTCAGACGAGGGCTCCAAGTCCAACACACCCTGGGCCCTCCTCCCTTCTGCCCTGCAGGCTACAGATTCAGGAATTCCCACCAACCCCTTAAATCAGTAATTCACTGGAATGACTTAGGGACTCCAGAAAGTGCTGCTTCCACAATTACAGTCTCATTACAGCAGAAGCAGACAAGTCAGAAGCAGTCAAGAGGAAGGACGCAGCAGAGGAGCGGGGGAAGGTCTAAATGAGCAGGTTCTGATCTTCTCCCCGCGGAGTCCTGGGCAGGGTTAGGCCGTCAAGCCCGCATGTGCGACAACAGTCCAGCGTACGGCCGATCTGGGAAGCTCACCCCAGCTTTTGTGTCCAGAGTCCTAACTGGGGCTTGAACACACACTGGTTACTCAGCTGACATCTAGTCTCATATCTGCCAGCAGGTCCCGCCAGATCTGAAACGAGATGAGATGCCCTAAAGGTCCCATCATAAGCCACACTGCTGGACTGTCCGACAGCCAAGCCCCCAGCAGACAAGGATATTCCTGTTGTCCAAGGTCACCTCCCGAAAACTGAGGGCAAACCCCTCTTTGGGTCAGGTTAATTCTTGACTTCTCAACCCCACTAGTAGAATGAAAGGGGAAAACATTATATGCTTATCTCAACGTGTACTCGCTAAAATTCAGTAACATTTATGACTTAGAAAAGATCTGGGGAATCTATGATTCTGATTCCATGTTTAAAGAGCTTGGAAGTCACACTTCATTCTAACAAGTAGTAAAAGGCTGACCAGATCGAAACATTAACAACTCTTCTTGAATCGGAAAGAGAGAGAAGGACACAGGGTAAGCTGCTGCCCCGAAGCCTGGAGACAGACAGGTGACTACGGGGAGTCACAGCTTCAGGAGCAGAGATCACGAGCTCCGTGAGAACCAGCCCTAAACTCAGAAAACCTCAACTGTAAGGAAGGGATTGCTAGGAGTTTGGTGTGGACACAAAGCCCCGGAAGGCTCAGCGATCGGGATCCGCAGTCACGGCAGGCCCTGCAGGAGCCCAGCCAGGCTCTCACGGTAAACACCGGAGGGGAGAGCACATTCCTGTTTCCGGCAGGGGCAGGGGAAGGCAGCCTTCTGACATTCTGAAACACCTCCAGGCTCTGTGTTCTTCAGCAACGTCTGCCCTCAGAGGAGCAAAGTTCCCGAGAGCATTTATCGGGCTTTGTCAGAGCCTAACTGACCTGGGGAAGGAAAATACCCAACTCTGCCAGCTCCAGCCCAAGAAGGGAGAGAAACGTCTGAGAAACTCCTGTGGAATCCACAGTGCCAACACACAGGTTCACAGAGACTCGGGGGCGCGACCGGAGAAGTGTGGGATGCTCCAAGGCCTTCTCCCTACAGCTCACCACCACGTTACTATAGGCCTGTGTACAGCAGTTCCTTTCCCCCTTTTCCTGTTAGGCCCTGCTACCAAGAAAAAGATTACAAGGTATCCTAAAAGGCAAAAATCACAATGTGAAGAACAAGGCAAGCACAGAACCAGCCGAAGCAGGGATGTCGGAATCATCAGACTGGGAATCAAAACAAGTCAGACTAGCATGCTGCGGGCTCTAATGGATAGAGGAGCGGGCACACGAGGACAGACGGACAACGTGAGCCGAGATGGAAATCGTAGGAAAGAACCACAAAGAGATGCTAGAGATAAAAAACGCTGTAACGGAAATGAAGAATAGATTTGTTGGGCTTATTACTAGAGTGGACACAGCTAAGGAACGCTGAGCTTGAGAACATCTGAAAAAGAAGCCTCCAGACCTGAAAACCAAAGAGAACAAAGACCGGGGAAGGGGGAGGCCAGAACAGAATATCCAAGGACCGAAGGACAACTGTAAAAGGTATAATATATTGGTAATGGGAATTTCAGAAGAAGAAAGAAAGGAACAGAAGAAATATTTGAAAGAGCAATGACTGAGAATTTCCCCCAAGTTTGTGGCAGACACAAAACCACACAAAACCACATATCCAAGCAGCTCAGAAACCACTAAGCAGCAAACAATGCCAAAAAAAACTATACCTAGGCATGTTATTTTTAAACTACAGGAAAAAAAAGATACAGAAAAAGTTCTAAAAGAAACCAAAGGACAGTGCCTGGGTGGCTCAGTTGGTTAAGCATCTATCTACCTTCGGCTCAGGTCATGACCTGGGGTCGAGCCTGAGTTGGGCTCCCTGCTCAGTAGGGAATCTGCTTCTCT
This sequence comes from Neogale vison, assembly GCF_020171115.1. Taxonomy (NCBI): domain Eukaryota; kingdom Metazoa; phylum Chordata; class Mammalia; order Carnivora; family Mustelidae; genus Neogale; species Neogale vison. The sequence continues at coordinate 2,988,680 of NC_058098.1, forward strand.
CTCTCCGTCTGCCCCTCCCCCGGCTCATGCACTCTCGCTTGCATGCTCTCTCTCCCCCAACTTCAAATAAATAAATAAAATCTTAAAAAAAAAAAAAAAGAAGAAGCAGCAGCAGCAGCCAAAGGACGGGGGGTGGGGGCACACTCACGTACAGAGAAGCAAAGATCAGAATTACATCTGGGGGCACCTGTGTGGCTCAGTTGGTAAGCATCTGACTTTGGCTCAGTTCATGATCTTGGAGTCCTAGGATTGAGCCCCATGTTGGACTCCCTGTTCAGCAGGGAGTCTGCATGTCCCTCTCCCTCTGTTCTTCCCTTCTCTTTCTCTCTCAAATAAATAAATCTTTAAAAACACGATTTTTTTAAAAAAGAATTACATCCAATTTCTCCAAAACTGCAAAAAGAGGAGAATGGAATGAAATATTTCAAATGTTGAGAGGAAAAAAAAACCACCAATCTAGAATTCTGCACTCTCTGAAATTACCTTTCAAGAGGGAAGAAGAAATAAAGACTCTCTAAGGCAAATGAAATTGAAGGAACTTGTCGCCAGTAGACCTGCATTCAAGAAATGTGAAAAGTCCTTTAGAGAGATGGAAAACAATATAGGTCAGAAACTAGGATGTGCAGAAAGTGAGGAAGAGCAATGAAGAAGCAGTAAGTGAAGGTAAAATAAAGACTTTTATTTTTCTTGTTTTTATTGATCTATCAGGTAACAGTTTGTTCAAAACAATAGCAACAATGTACTTGGGTCATGTATGCTATCCTACACATTCACACTTTCTTCTCCACAGGCATATGTGCTGCGCTGCATGAGCGAAATGAATGGCAGCAGAGCTACCAGGGACAGGGAGCAGGAGAGATGATTCTCTGAGTACAGGGTGTTTGCACCATCCGTGAAGTAGGTATGGTTACTGGGAAGTGGGTTTGAATTAGGCGTAAATGTGTACTGCCAATTCTTGTACAACCACTGACAAAGGTAAAAAAGAAAGTATAACCAATATTTTAAGAAAAGAGAGAAAATGGAGTCATGTAAAATGCTCAGGTAAAACCGAAAAAGCAGAAAAATTATGAAAGAAAAAAATGGGAACGATGGATATATAGTAATAAACAGAAAACAGGAACAAATATGATGGGTATGAATCCAACTGTTTCACCAACAAATTCCAACACCAGTGGCCTGAATACAGCAGTTAAGAGGTAGACTGTCTTGAGTGGATCAAACAAGACTCAACGATCCTGTCTACAGAACCCCACTTTAAACATAAAGACACATACAGACTAAAGTTAAAAGTAAATGGATGGAGAAAAACAGATCATGGTAATATGAATCAAAAGAAGGCAAGAGGAGCTATACTCATTCAGACGTGGCAGACTTGAAAGCAAGAGAAGCTACCGGGGAGAACTTAATGGTGAAACACTGAAAACTTTCTGCCAAGTTTGGATACAAGCCAGTGGCAGTCACTATTCAAAAGTGTACTGAAGGGTCCTAACCAAGACAATCAACAGTAAGTAAGTAAATAAATATAATAAAACAATTGGGGAAAAGTAAAGCTCTCGTGTTTAACGCTAATATATAGGGGGAAAAAATCCACAAGCTAAAAGAAGCACCAAGAGAATCCAGCATCACTGCCGTGTGCATGTCAATATACAAAAGTAATTGCATTTTCTATGCTGGTGATGAGTAACTAGAAATTAAAATGGAAAGAATTTATAATATTAGTAGGAATATCAAATGTCTAGGAATAAATCTAGCAAAAGCTTCAAAAGATGCCTAGTGAGGAAAATACCAAACATTTAAAAGAGTTAGATAAACAGAAGGATAGATCATGTTCATGGATTATAAGACTTGTTTTTGGACAGATGTCAACTTTCTCAAACTGACAAATGGGTTAGAGATTCTATCCAATCTCATCAAAATCCCTGATTTTTTTGGGGCGGGGGACTGACAAGCTGCCTCAAAAATGCATGTGCAAAACAGAAGCAAAAGAAGGGCCATGGTGGACTTGGAAAGATGCCGGAAATTACAGGTTCACAAAACCAAAAGTAGTGACACGGAGCTGCCAAGAAGTTCAGACGATGTGACCCCAGTGTGGGCACAGTGCAGGTCTCCCCACATTGACAGGTGGCGCTGGAGCCAGGGGACTCTCTCATAGGACTGCCTCTGTGCTGCAGGCTGTTTAGCTCCATCACTGGTATCTACGCGTTAGATGCCAGAGTACATACACATATGCGCGTGCACACACACACTCACACACACACAGAGTCACGACAGCAACAAAAATGTCTCCAGAAATTGCAAAATGTCCCCTGGAGGCGGGCAAAATTATCCCCAGGGAGGAACTACTGGAATAAGCAAACAGAGCCCATAAAACTACATGGAAAAGCAGAAACAGACCACATACATATGGTTCTGTGATTCATGACAAAAGCAACAACGCCTCACACTACAGACAAAACTCAATTCCAAATAACTTATAGATCTGTTAAAGGTGGAAATTAAAACAAAGTTTCTGGATGACAATATAAGAGAATATCTTCACAGCCTCGGGCCAGACAAAGATTTCTTGATAGGGCACACGACAGCACAAACCACGGAGGGCAAACATGACATACTGGCCTTTATTAAAAATAAGAACTTCTGTTCAGCACATGGCACGTGATGGAGTAAAAAGCCACTGTGCTGGGGAAGACATTTCTATAAACATCTGACGAGAACTGCTAGCCAGAATAAAGAATTCACACAGTAAGAAAACACAGGCAATCCAACAGAAAAACTGGCCAAAGACTCGAGACACTTCTTGAAAGAGAATATCCACATGGCACTAAAGGTAAGAAAGGGATTCAGCCTCCTTAGTTTGTAGGGAAATGCAAATTACAACTACAGTGAGATGCTTCTGCAGGTCTCTTCAAATGGCTAAGACAGAGAAGTCGGAGGAGAACTAGGGCTGCTGAGGATTTGGAACTGAAATGCTTGTAAGATGCCAGTGGATGTGAATACTGACAATGTCCATGAACACTGATCGTAGCCTGTCCCAGTCTGGGATGGGCACTGTGATTGGTGACTCCTGTGGATCACGTTATAGGCCAGGACACCCATCCCCTGGCCTCTGTGTTGACGGATGCAGGCTCACACCTGCTCCAGAGAACGACTTTGTGGAGTGGGCCATCTCCTCTGCAAGCCCACCCCTTGGGGCTGGTCCACAGCCAATGCCTGGCTGATGACAAGTTACAAAAGTCCTCCAGGAGCAACTGGACAGCTCCCCACGGAGTCAGGCTGAGGGGGACGCTCACCAGATCTGCAGACCGGCTTGGCTTCTAGCCCAGGTCCCGCTCCTCCCTCACTTCCTCCCAGGCTCCTCCAGAGTACAATCTTTCGATAAATCACCTGCACAGCAAACGCCTCTCGGGTTCCGCGTCTGGGCACTGCGACCTAAGATGGTCAGCACGCGCACAGCGCAGTGGAATCCTCTCGACAGAGGTGTGTGACCTCGTGCACCAAAGACACACACCAGCATGTTCCCAGCAGCACGCATCAGGCCAGGCATCCCGGCTGCCCATCAACAGCGTGATGGAGAAGTCACAGTTTCTTCTCCCAGTGCCAACGCCCACGACAACCACACACAACATGCATGCCTCCCCCCAAACCTAATGATGAGTAAAAGGAGCCGGGCACAAAACAAAGCATCCTCCTTGATTACATTTGCATAAAGCTCAAAACAATCAGAAGGAACCCTAATGAAAGCACTTCCGAGAGGGGCTGGCATTTGAGGTGGTAATGGGGGGTGGGGGTGGGAGAGGGGCTTCCAAGTGCTCTGGGAGGGTTCATTAAGTCTACAAGTATCTTCATGGACACATACATGTATGTTATATTGCAATAAAAAGCAATTTTATTTTTTTAAAGTAACTGTCTTTTCTTTTCTTTTTTTTTTAATGATTTTATTTATTTGACAGAGAGAGAGAGCGCGCGCAAGCGGGGGGGAGCGGCAAGCAGAGGGAAAGGGAGAGGCAGGCTCCCTGCTGAGCAGAGAGCACAACCCAACATGGGGCTCTATCTCAGAACCCTGGGAGTATGACCTGAGCCGAAGGCAGACACTTACCAGAACGAGCCACACAAGTGCCCTGAAAATGCATTTTTAGAAAGATCTTATTCTTCTATGTTAGGTAATAACTTATACAAATGTATTGCATGCAGCAAGTTTACTGATAATCCTTCATAGGATTTGTTTCTGGTATTTTGTTAGCCCTCAGGCCACTTGCCACTGAAAAGGGTAATTGGGTCTCAGACATGTTTTCTCCATTGAAGCTGGCTACCAGCCAGTCCAGAAGGACCTGTTTCCAGGTTATTCCTAAAACCCCAGACTTCCCGACTGAGCCATCCCTGGGGCTTTTCCTACGGACTCCTTCACCCAGCAGATACTCATAAACACCTGCTACATGGGAGGCCTTGTTCTGGGCTCGGGGGACAGTGAACGGGACAGGCCTGGCCCCCGCTTCTGAGGAGCTCACAACCCAGACAAGGATCGCAGCCTGGAAACCAGCATTCACTGGTCACCAGCGAGGCCTGCGGGGACACAGTGGGACATGGTCACACAAAGTCACTCTAAGAGCACACACCCTGATGACTAGAGTTAGTGAAAGACACAACAGGAGCTGCTGGAAACCTGTGCCTTTCTGGGTTTGTTCTCCAGGGACAGCAAGTGGTCGTGAACGAGAGTTATCGGCCATGGAGCGCAGGAACCAAAGAGAAAGGGCTGCCTCTGATTTCACCTAAACCTCCACAAGTTTTGTGCCCCAAAAGGAGAGTGACGGGGTCCCAAACTGTCTGTGATTGAATTTCCCTTGAGCCCACCAGAACATTGCCTCAGACCCCCTTAATTCTGTTTAAAGAGAATTTTAAAAGACGCCCTTTCTCACGTGCCGGATTAGTGTAGACAAATCCTGCCTACACCGCAGTGCGGGAAGCATGAACACTCGAGGGTCCTGCCACCTCACCAGCTGACACACAGGACACTGGGAATAAATGTGGCCACATCACATGCCCACAAAGAATTAGCTGAATCTGAGGAAAGTGCTGGTCCAACCCTGCTTTTGACCTAAAACCTACCGATAAATGGTAACTTCATAGGATTCAGTTTGGTCTCACTAAGCACATTCTCTTATGGTCGGCGGAGAGCTTGGCAGGACCCCCTCAGGCAACAACCTCAGCCCCGTCAGTCCTTCAAAGACTTCCTGTTGCAAACACCTCAGCTCCCTGCACAAAGCCCTCTCCAGGGCCAGCAGGACTGAGACCAGCCCAGTCCCTTCCCTGTGTTCCCTACAGGCAGATCTCAGTACCTCAGGAGAGTGACCTTCCACAGAGTCAAAGCCTCCCCAAAGCCAATGAACTGAGTAAAGAGAAACGTCCCATTTCATTACAGACAAGCTCTGGTCGAAGGTAAAGACCGCTAGGTGTGACTCCACCCAGAGCACGGAAAAGTCCAGTGCCCCCGCCATGACGTGCTTTTACACCTGGTTTACCATGAGAATGTGTTTTTATCGTGGCGCAGAAGATGCAACCATTTCTACCTCCCTCTTTGTGATTATAAAACTGCATGTGTCTCACTGGATCAGATGGACCTCATAGATATATACAGAACATTCCACCCTAAAACAACAGAATACTCATTCTTCTCAAGTGCGCACGGAACCTTCTCCAGAATAGACCACATACTGGGTCACAAATCAAGACTCAACCGATACCAAAAGACTGAGATGATTCCCTGCATATTCTCAGATCACAATGCTGTGAAACTGGAGCTCAATCACAAGGAAAAGTTCCGAAGGAACTCAAACACCTGGAAGCTAAAGACCACCTTGCTTAAGAATGCTTGGATCAACCAGGAGATCAAAGAAGAACTGAAACAATTCATGGAAACCAATGAGAATGAAGACACTTCGGTCCAAAACCTATGGTATACAGCAAAGGCGGTCCTAAGGGGAAAATACATAGCCATCCAAGCCTCCCTCAAAAAAATTGAAAAATCTAGAACACACCAGCTGTCTCTACACCTTAAAGAACTGGAGAATCAACAACAAATCAAACCAACTCCACACATAAGAAGGGACATCATCAAGATTAGAGCTGAGATCAATGAGGGAGAAACCAGAGATAGAGTAGAACGTATCAATGAAACTAGAAGCTGGTTTTTTGAAAGAATCAATAAGATCTATAAGCCACTGGCCACACTAATCCAAAAGAAAAGAGAGAAAGCCCAAATTCATAAAATTATGAATGAAAAGGGAGAGATCACAACTAACACCAAGGAAGTAGAAGTTATTATCAACAGTTATATGCCAATAAGCTTAGCAACCTAGATGAAATGGATGCATTCCTGGAAAAATATAAACTACCAAAATTGAACCAGGAAGAAATTGACAACCTGAATAGACCGATATCTAATAACGAGATTGAAGCAGTGATCAAAAACCTCCCAAAAAACAAGAGCCCAGGACCTGACGGATTCCCTGGGGAGTTCTACCAAACCTTCAAAGAAGAAATAACACCTATTCTCCTGAAGCTGTTTCAAAAAATTGAAGCAGAAGGAAAACTTCCAGACTCTTTCTATGAAGCCAGCATTACCCTGATCCCCAAACCAGGCAAAGACCCTAACAAAAAGAATTTTAGACCAATATCACTGATGAATATGGATGCTAAGATTCTCAACAAGATCCTAGCCAACAGGATCCAACAGCACATCAAAAAGATTATCCACCATGATCAGGTGGGATTCATCCCTAGGCTACAAGGATGGTTCAACATTCGCAAATCAATCAATGTGATACAACAAATTAATATGAGAAGAGAGAAGAACCACATGGTCCTCTCAATTGATGCAGAAAAAGCATTTGACAAAATCCAGCATCCGTTCCTGATTAAAACGCTTCAAAGTATAGGGATAGAGGGAACATTCCTGAACCTCATCAAATGTATCTATGAAAGACCCACAGCAAATATCATCCTCAGTGGGAAAAAGCTTGCAGCCTTCCCATTGAGATCAGGAACAAGACAAGGATGCCCACTTTCACCACTCTTGTTCAACATAGTATTAGAAGTCCTAGCAACAGCAATCAGACAACAGAGAGAAATAAAAGGTATCCAAATTGGTAATGAAGAAGTCAAACTCTCTCTTCGCAGATGACATGATTCTTTATATGGAAAACCCAAAAGACTCCACCCCCAAACTACTAGAACTCATACAGCAATTCAGCAACGTGGCAGGATACAAAGTCAATGTGCAGAAATCAGTGGTTTTCTTATACACTAACAATGAAAATACAGAAAGGGAAATTAGAGAATCGATTCCATTTACCATAGCACCAAGAACCGTAAGATACCTGGGAATAAACCTAACCAAAGAGGTAAAGGATCTGTACTTGAGGAACTACAGAACACTCATGAAAGAAATTGAAGAAGACACAAAAAGATGGAAGACCATTCCATGCTCTTGGATAGGAAGAATAAACATTGTTAAAATGTCTATACTGCCTAGAGCAATCTATACTTTTAATGCCATTCTGATCAAAATTCCACCGGCATTCTTCAAAGAGCTGGAGCAAATAATCCTAAAATTTGTATGGAATCAGTGGGTGGGCGCCTGGGTGGCTCAGTGGGTTAAGCCGCTGCCTTCGGCTCGGGTCATGATCTCGGGGTCCTGGGATCGAGTCCCGCGTCGGGCTCTCTGCTCGGCAGGGAGCCTGCTTCCCTCTCTCTCTGCCTGCCTTTCCATCTACTTGTGATTTCTCTCTGTCAAATAAATAAATAAAATCTTAAAAAAAAAAAAAAAAGAAGAGACCCCGAATCGCTAAGGAAATGTTGAAAAACAAAAATAAAGCTGGCAGCATCACATTACCTGATTTCAAGCTTTATTACAAAGCTGTGATCACCAAGACAGCATGGTACTGGCATAAAAACAGACACATAGACCAGTGGAACAGAGTAGAGAGCCCAGATATGGACCCTCAACTCTATGGTCAATTAATCTCCGACAAAACAGGAAAAAATATACAGTGGAAAAAAGACAGTCTCTTCAATAAATGGTGCTGGGAAAACTGGACAGCTATATGTAGAAGAATGAAACTCGACCATTCTCTTACACCGCACACAAAGATAAACTCAAAATGGATAAAAGACCTCAACGTGAGACAGGAATCCATCAGAATCCTACAGGAGAACATAGGCAGTAATCTCTTTGATATCAGCCACAGCAACTTCTTTCAAGATATGTCTCCAAAGGCAAAGGAAACAAAAGCGAAAATAAACTTTTGGGACTTCATCAAAATCAAAAGCTTCTGCACAGCAAAGGAAACAGTCAACAAAACAAAGAGGCAACCCACGGAATGGGAGAAGATATTTGCAAATGACAGTACAGACAAAAGGTTGATATCCAGGATCTATAATGAACTCCTCAAACTCAACACACACAAAACAGGCAAACACATCAAAAAATGGGCAGAAGATATGAACAGACACTTCTCCAATCAAGACATACAAATGGCTATCAGACACATGAAAAAATGTTCATCATCATTAGCCCTCAGGGAGATTCAAATTAAAACCACATTGAGATTATCACCTTACACCAGTTAGAATGGCCAAAATTAACAGAACAGGAAACAACATGTGTTGGAGAGGATGTGGAGAAAGGGGAACCCTCTGACACTGTTGGTGGGAATGCAAGTTGGTGCAGCCTCTTTGGAGAACAGTGTGGAGATTCCTCAAGAAATTAAAAATAGAGCTTCCCTATGACCCTGCCATTGCGCTACTGAGTATTTACCCCAAAAACACAGATGTCGTGAAAAGAAGGGCCATCTGTACCCCAATGTTTATAGCAGCAATGGCCACGGTCGCCAAACTATGGAAAGAACCAAGATGCCCTTCAACGGATGAATGGATAAGGAAGATGTGGTCCATATACACTATGGAGTATTATGCCTCCATCAGAAAGGATGAATACCCAACTTTTGCAGCAACATGGACGGGACTGGAAGAGATTATGCTGAGTGAAATAAGTCAAGCAGAGAGAGTCAATTATCATATGGTTTCACTTATTTGTGGAGCATAACAAATAGCATGGAGGACAAGGGGCGTTAGAGAGGAGAAGGGAATTTGGGTAAATTGGAAGGGGAGGTGAACCATGAGAGACTATGGACTCTGAAAAACAATCTGAGGGGTTTGAAGTGGCGGGGGGGTGGGAGGTTGGGGTACCAGGTGGTGGGTATTATAGAGGGCACGGCTTGCATGGAGCACTGGGTGTGGTGAAAAAATAATGAATAATGTTTTTCTGAAAATAAATAAATTGGAAAAAAAATAAACTTTCAATAGAGACTGAACCTGCCAAAAAAAAAAAAAAAGAAAGAAAAAAACTGCATGTGTCTGTGTGCGCATGAAGAGATTGGTATGGGAATCCGTAGGCTGAGTTAAGAAGATACCTTCGCCAGTTTAGGAGGGCATCGTCCAATCTACCGAGGGCCAGAATGGAACAAAAAGGCAGAAGGAAGTTAATTTCATTCTGTCTGCTTGAAGTGAGACATCCATCCTCTCCTGCCTTTGGACATCAGGCTCCTGGTTCTCAGGCCCTCAGACCCAGACCAAACTGCACCACTTCCCTGGTTCTCCACTTTGCTGATGGCAGATTGTGGGACTTTTTAACCACATGAGTGAATTCCTACAGTGGATCTGTGTGTGTGTGTGTGTGTATACAAGTGTGTATATGCATATTTATGCAAATATAGACAAAAACACATATAAAAAGATACATGTTAGGTATATTATGTACATATGGGCTTGTGAGTATATGAATACATATACCCATCTATATCTCCTATTGGTTCTTTTTCTCTGAAGAAACAGAATAACCCTGAAATGGTCCTGACTAATATACTAGGCTATTAATTAAGAAACTCTAAATAAATCCTCTGCCCTACTTCCCTTGTAGTCAAAAAGCCAAAATGTATATTCATTAGAATTATGTTCTCAGAGTGTCCCCTGCTGTGTTGATGTCAAGGGGATTTATCTATACTTCCTGATGCTTGAATAAAATCATTCTAACCACGGGTTTTGCATATCGCTCTCAAGGAAGACCTTAATGCTCATGCAATTCAAATCGCCATTCAGCTGTCTGTAATTTCAGTGACAACTGTCCCCTTCACACATATGTACACCACTAATCAAAGACACAGCGTGGGGCTAAAGGGTAGGAAGATGATCCTCCAGCGGCAAATGTAGGGATTCTCTACAGCAACAGACTTCAAACTGAATACAAGAGGGTCTTGTTAGCTGAGTATACATTAGCCCGATCCCCAGTTACAAGGTTGCGCAGGGGAAAGTACGTGTAACATAAAGACATTCGCCTACAGGCGACGGGGAGAATATTAGCCCCTTTCAAGCACCCCAGCCCACTTACTTCCAGCCCGGGCCCTCGCCCCCTGCACCAAGTCTTTATCAGCCATTTCCTTCTTGAGAGGCAGATGTTGGCAGCATCTAAAAGGATAAGACAAACTGGTTTTGAAGGAAACGTGAAAATATTGCCCATGACGCACGAGTTTATAAAGCAGACAACCGCGGTTTTGGAAAACACAAACGCTTCCTCGGGAAGCGCTCACACAGGCCGACGCGGCCGAGTCAGGACCTGAAGGGAGCGCGGGCAAGAACAGCCACAGCGCAGACGCTTAAAAGAAAAACTCTGAGATGTCCCTGGCGGGTGGACACAGCCGCTCTGTAAGGGCAGTTAGAGCGCGCTGCCGTCCGAGGGAGGAGGGCGGGCGGCCGCAGCAAGGCTCGGACGAAGGCCGCGGTACCAGCGCTCGCCGGAGCCCCGCCGCCGGCTCCCGGGCCGGCCTGCCGCATCCACCCCCTTCCTCTGGGGGACCCCGAGGTCCGTCTGCGGCGCAGCCCCGCACCCGCAGTCCCGGAGGGGTTCCCTAGAGGCATCGTCCGCCGGCTGACCCCCAGGCCCGCCCAGGAAACCGAGGCCCCTCACCCCTCGGCTGCCCCCGGCGGCGGCTCCGCCCAGCCTTCCCGCCCCGGAGCTTCCCGAGGACCCAGCCTGAGCGGGGCGCGTGGCCCTGAGGCCCCGTGGGCCGAGCAGTGGCCGAGCTCCGTCGAGGCCTCTCCGCGAACTCGAGGTTCCACAGGCAGGGCAGGCCCCCCTCGTCTCCCGGCCGCCCACGCCGGGCCTCACCGGGCAGCCCCCCTGCTTCATTACCCCGCACCTACCCACGCGACCAGCCTCGGCGTCGGGGTCTCCCGGCCCAGCACGCGCACCTGCCCTGACGTCGCGTGCCCGCAAGCCCCGCCCCAGCTGCCGGGATGGGGCGCGGAGGAGCCAATGAGCTCGGCCACTTCCGAGTACGTGCCCCGGCTCCGCCCCAGGTGCGCACGACGCTGCGGGCTGAGAAGCGCGCCAGCTGCGGCCACGCTGAGGCGCGAGCGGAGGCGCCGGGGACGCGGGGCTGGCGGTGGGCGCGCAGGGAACCTCGGGCGTCGCGCCCCAGCGCCCGGCCGCGCCTGTGCTGCCCGGGAGCGGCGGATGCCCTGTGGAGGAGTGTCAGGAGCGCCCGACGGGGAGTCGTTGCCCGCGGTTCTCTTTGCGCTGGTGACGCGGCCGGGTGCGGGGGCGACGCGGGGGCGACGCGGGGCGCGGAGTCCTGTCGGGGTTTCATTCGCTTTTCTGCTTGCGCGCGCCGGCGGGACTGACGAGGACGCAGGGTGGCGTCCGCAGGGCGCGGGGGCTCCCCGCCAGCAACACGTGTCCCCGGGCGGCGCTGCCCTCCCCGGAAACGGCAGCCGAGCAAGGACGGCGGCCCGAGCTTCCGCCGCCTCCAGGGGCAGGACCGTGTGCCTGCCCCCGCCAGGGCAGCCAGAGGCGGGGTCTCGGGGCGGGGGTCTGGGGGCGGGGTCCGCCGAGAGGCGCGTGTTCCCAGGGGCGGGGCTGCAGAGCAAGTCTGGGCACCCGCGAGATCCCTGAGAGTCGGGGCCCCGTGACCCGGGGGGCGGCTGTCTGTCCGGCCCCGGAGGTTCGGTTTAGTTCTCCGGCCTGTTCCTGGGCAGGGTTTCCCCCCGCCCCGGTCCTGACTCTCGTGGAATACGCGGGTTTTAGGCGGTTTCCGGGCGGTCCCCGCATGGGCTGCGGAAGAGCTTCGCTTGTTCCGCCGGGGTCAGCGTGGCGCAGACGGGCCCGCGTCCGCTCAATCTGCTCGCCCGGAGGCAAAGCGCCGGCCAGCCCCGGGCCCGCTCCACTGACCCACCCGCGCACCCTGCTCCGCCCGCTGAGCCGGGAGGGTGTCCCCTGGTGCGTGCGGAGCATGCGGTGGGGGCCAGCACCGACCTTGCGCACGTCTCCGAGGCCCGTGAGCTCCCGGCCGGCCTCGCGCGTGCAGTAGTAAAAGCCCCATGACCGTGGGACAACAGCACTCGAACAATGACCTGGTGGTTTCAACTCTGGCAGCTCTTGCTTCAGGGGTGCCGGAGGCAGGCTCCGGGTCTGCCCTAGAGAGAACTTTCCGTAGTAGGGCGAAGAGAAAAGAAAAGCAGCAACACCCAAAAGAAGCGGGAAATGAAGAGCCACAAGCTTCTGCCCGCGTGGGGAGTGGAGCTGCTCTCTGCTCGTCCGGAACAGCGGGAGTACACCGCGCACCCCACGCACCCCGCACACCGCCGCAGCGGACCCATGCGCCATCGCCTCCCTGAAGCATCCTTGGGCGCTGCAGGCCGCAGCGAGCCCCGCTGTGAAGATACTTCGCCAGGGATGCACCTGGGTCTCCGTGCTGTGGACAAGGCTTTGGAAACAGCACGTGGTTTCCTTCCTGACCCCTTAGGCCTGTGCCCAAGATGGGACCCGAGCTGATTCTCCCAGAGCCCGCATAAAGAAAAAACCTGCATTTTTTTCATCATCTAGTCCAAATTCATGCCACTTTGTTCAAAAGTTGTATCCCTGAGGAGTTAAATGCGCTACAAAGTTTCCTCTTCTCGGCCCCCCCGGTGATCCGCGGTGTGAAACTAACCAGGCGGGCAAGCTCAGGAACAGCAGCGGAGGAACCCAGGCTGCGTCCCAGGCTGCGCCATTTACGAGCAGCTTCTCCTTGTGTCTTCGTCACACCGTCGGGTACGTATGTTTTACTGTCCTCGTTTTACACACAGGGAGCAGAGGAGCAGACGTGTTAGGTAACTGCCTCTTCAGAGTGGAAGAGCCGGTGGGGCAAAGGCGAGGTCTGCCAACCGCAGGCTCGTAAGCCACGCTACCCGCTGCCGGGTACTTATCCCTACGTTAATCACCTATAAACCCATTTGGAATAGTCGTTTATTTGTTAACCTAACCTGGATTAGGTTCTTCCAGCTTCCAAGAATAACAAAGGTAAAGTCTGGCTCCTTATTCTAAAAAATGTACCATCTGGCTGAGAATTATTTTGAAATGCAGAGGATCAAATCCACATTTATTTGTTTTCTGAATTTGAAATTTTTTCTATACTGGGGTTGCCTGTGTTAGGTTTTTGGGTTTTGTTTGTCTTCACTGAGCTCAGAGGCAGAAAGACCTGCAATCACAGACTAACTTTTTCATTGTTTCATTTTCTGTTATATTTTGGATTCAGGACCACCTTTTCTGCAAATTGTTTCGCTTGCATGTGTCTGCTGCACACATGCAAGTCCCAGTCAATGGGAAAGTATAAGTTTTGGCAAACCAGCTTCGTGACATCCTTGTGTTTTTCCGATTTCTAACTTCGGTGTTAGCTGGTGTGTGTAGACCAGTCCAAAGAGGCCATCCAGGCAAACATGAGCTTTGTTTCACTTGTAGAATGTTTTATTTTTAATTCAATCAATGTTTTAAAATTATGAAATTATATATAAAATTCCAGATTTCTGGTTTCTTTTGAAAACTTGGAAGTTCTGGTGACAAGACAGCGAGCCTACATGCCCACATGGCAACAAGGCCTGAGCTGGGTAGTAACCATCCTTTTCAGTGGGGTATGCCTACTCCAGTCCCCAGTCCTCACCGTTCCCTGCAGGGTTCCTGTCACTGAGACTGTGCATGCGGTTACGATTTAGCATCCCCTCCACACTATTTTCTATGGAAGGAGAGTATTTTTGTATCTATGTCTTTATCCAAAAATGAAAAAAACTCGAGCTTTGTGATTATTTTTGTATCCAGTCTGCCTTGCTCATGTGCTTTGCCCGATCCCTGCAAGTAGGCTCTGACCTGTAAGGTGGATAAATAAATTGTTTCCAAATCAGACTAGCAGGAGCGGGTGTAATCAAGTCTTTCCATGGAGCACAAAACGTGTGACTCAAAACTCCGTATTTCCCACATGGACCAGTTATCTGTTGCTCTGTAACAAAACCTTCCCAAAACTCAAAAGCTTAACACATCCATCTTGGTTCTGTGGGTCAGCAGTTGGGTTAGACTCAGCGGCACAGCTCTTCTATCAGTCACACCTGCTGGGCTCCTTCACACATCTGTGTCCAACTGGTGGTCAGTGGCCTAACTCACATGCCTGCCGGTTGGCTGGATACAGGTTAAGAAAAGGAAAATCACTAGCTTCAATGTCTTTCTTTGTCCAGAAGACTAGCTCTACCTTGTTCCTGTCATGACTATTAGCGGGGTTCCTGTGTTAGTCCTCTCCGTTTGCTATAATAAAATACCGTAAACCAGGTGACTTCAACAACAAAAACATGTTTTGAAGGCCAGAAGCTCAAGGTCAAGGTTCTGGCAATGTTGCTTTCTGGTGAGACCCCAAGTCCTGGCTTGCAGACAGCTGCATTCTTACTGTGTCCTCTCTCTGGTATCTCGTCTTCTAAACACACCATCCTTACTGGATCAGGACTACACCCTTATGACCTCATTTAACATAAAGGCCCCATCTCCGAATATAGTCACTCTGGGGATTAGGGATTTAGCCTTTGAATTTGGGGAGAAAAAAGTTTAGTCCATCACAGGTCCCAAGAGCAACCAGAAGCCAAGCACCTTGTGTAGCATTCACTATTTTTTCCTTGATCAAAATGAGTCCTGTGGCCAAGTTCTGAGTCAATTTGGGATGGGACTGCACACACGCATGGATACAGGGAGGCATGAGCAAATGGGGAACCATGATTGCAACAACCTACCAGACCCCAGGTCAATTCTCTTGAACTACATATTTAAATCATTTTTATTATTTTTAAGAGTGAGCATGTGCAGGGTGGGAGAGGGGAAGGGAGAGAATCTCAAGCAGACTCAAGAGCCCAACTTGGGGCTCCATCTCACCACCCTGAGATCATGGCCTGAGTGGAAATCAAGAGCTGGCCACTTGACCAACTGAGCCACCCAGGGGCTCCTAAATCATTTTATTTTAAATCAATTCAGTGGTAGTTACTGTGGCTCACTATCTAACATTCAGTTGTGGTCCACTGGTTGTTCGAAGCAGATCATAGATACCGCTTCCCCTTCCAGTGGCTGGTTGAGGAGTGGGCACGGACCCAGTGCTGTACAAAATGGAAATGTTTGCTGGGAGGATTTGTAGGAAAGCTTTCCAAGCTCCCAAGTAAAGGGGGAAAAGAAGGTTCCTTGTCTTTCAGACATTTTTGTGTTTATGTGTGATGCTATACCCATGCCACTGTCCAAGTTGAGGATGAAGTCTATGCCCAGAAAGGAAGAAAACCCCAAGAAATGCAGATAAAGGCTCCTGATGTCCATGCTTAGATCCCATTTTGCCTCTGGATTTCTGTTGCACAGCCTTATAAATGTCCTTTAGATTGGCCTGAGTCACTGTTTTCTGTTATTTAGCCCAATACATGGATCCTTATTGGATTGGTCAACCCATGAGAAGCCCTGGAGAGCACACAGGCTTCTTGGAGAGCCTGGGACCTTATTTTCACACTGGCCTAGGGCACGTTGGCTCAGCTTCCTTCTCTGAAAAAGCAGGAAATGCCTATTCTATAAGCCCTAAGCATGGTTTTGTGATCAGATGAGATAATGCATGTGAAAACATTTCAAGCTGTATAAATTGTCAAATCAATGTAAAGAAGAGAGAAAACAGTCTCTTTAAGGATGAAAGGATTGACGGCTAATAGCTGAAATCATGTCATGTCAGCAATTCATCCCTTTAGTCAAGTCAGTAAGAGGACTTGTCAAATGTGTTTACTATTACAGAGAACAAAATAACCACATATTATACAACAGACCTCCACCTGTAATTAATTTCTCAATTAAATAAAGACAATCTTAGCATTATGGTGAGCTGAGTGGTAAAGGGTAGGGGCAGTAGGCAGACCCAGGTCTGTATCAATGAGGAGAATTTCAGCTGCAAGCCAACACCCAACTTGCCCTGATTTAGAAAATAATCTGTTGGCTCAACTACACAGAGTCAGCAGCATGACATTGACCAGATTTCAGGGGGGGTGTGACACAGTGACTCAGTTCAGGAGTCCAACACCCAGCTCTCCTCTCTCTGCTCCTGCTTCTCATGGTATCAACCTCACATTCACAAATGTCCAGCCAGTAATGGCTAGATCTTCATCATGAAAGGTCATGTATAGTCACTGCACTTTGCTTTGAAAAAAGGCATTGTTCAATGCAAATATTTAAAATATATTCCAATTTTTATCATCTTGGATCAAGGTTCTCTTAATTTTCAATACTTTAGAAGCCTCGAGAACTGAATAAGATCCCAGACTTTGTTAATCACGAGTTTTCTGTGGTACTGATGCAACCAACGATTACTACTGAAACCGCTTGCTTGAAAAATCTCTTTCTGTAGTGCAGTTTGTCTTAGTTTTGGTAAACACACATTTAGAAATTTGCATTAGTCGAGCTGGGCTTAAATGCCCATGTGTCAGGTCCCCATCTCCACCCCACACATAAAGAAATCTGTGCACCTGATGTAATAGCAACAGGGACCAATTCTAAAGTCTCCCACTGAGATTTAAGGTAGTAAATAAAAAGAAGGAAGACCATGTTTCCATTAATTTGTTATCATCCACTGTGGTTGGAATGCTCATTAGAATGGCATATATAAAGAATCTTAAATTGGCCCGGGTCTTCTGATCCATTACATGAATGATTTCCCTGCACCAGCCATAGATGTTAAGACAATGGTCTTTACAGTTATGTAAATATTTTCATGCTGATTTCTATCGAAAGTTGACAGTGAGCTTGGTGTATAAGAACCAGAGGCAGCTAAGTGCTAACAAGCATAAGCCATATCCCCAGGGTTTTAAACAACCATGGTCTGGTCTTTCTCAACCCAATTGAATATGTATTTCTGTACATAAGCAAGCCAACTCCCAAATGGAAATAATTTTAGATATGCAGAAGCATCAGCAAACCTAAGTCTCTAGTCAAGCAGAAAGAAACAGTCGTCAATTAAAGACTATCCTGATGTTATATAACGTCAGGTGAAATAAACTCACCCATTTCAGAGATTTATACTTGTGTTTTCTAGAACTAAGGTTTTGGGACAAAAGTCTTAAAATATTTTTATCCTAGTCACTCTATCAATAGATCTAGGAATAAAACTCTATTTATTTGAACACATAAAGTTCCCCTTTATTTAATTGAATTATTCTGATGAGTCACATATTATAAGCAGGTCATAATGTATTAGCAGGAGCCATATATTTGTACCCCCAATTCTGAGACCAATTTCAAGTGTCACTGTTGGGGGGTTCCATCCAAAACACCCCTAAATAATCCTTCAGGACACCAGCTGGGTGATGTCCTATCATTCAACTCAATTCTGATGGTGTCTACTGGGAGACAGCATCATGTTCCCCAGGTGAAGGACTGTCCTGTGTGACACCCTCCCCTTCCCCACTTCAGATGCCAGTCATAAGCCCAGGTTGTTAAACTTGACCAAATTGGGTGGACTATAAACTGGAGTTTCCAGCAACACCCTCTTTGGGCTTCAGTGATTCGCTACAGCAGCTCACAAAGCTCAGAAACATTTTACTTACTAAATTACTGTTTTATTGCAAAAGATATTAGAGTATATGAATGAGCAGCCGGACCAATGAGCTATGTAGGGCGAGGTATGTGGGAAGGGCTGTAGAGTTTCCATGTTGTCAGTGTGCATACCACATTCCCCAGCTCCACTTGCTCATAGATCAAAAGATCTCCAAGCCTGTCCTTTGGGTTTTTGGGTTTTTATGGAGGCTTCATTACATAGGCACGATTTCTTAGCTCTTTGGACAGTGGTGATTGATTCAACTTCCACTCCCTTCCCCCTCCCCTGAGATCAGAGGGTGGGACTGAACATTGCGAAACTAGAATCACTGTGTTGGCTCCCCTGGCAACCGGCCCCTCCCTTCTTAGGTGCAAAAGCTACCTCATTAAAAATAACAAAAGACATCAATAGTTTCCAACACTTAGGAAATTCCATGGGTTTTAGGAACTCTGGGCCAGAAAAACCATATATATTTATAATTATAAATCACTGTATCACACCAACGCACATTCATATTATTTGTTTGTATCCCCAACACATAGCAAATCATTTAGCACACAGGGCTCAACACATGTGAGCTAAAGTTATACTAGACTTAAAACTACCCCCCTGTATGACCACTTAACTGAACATCTTATCTCCAAATATCACTTAGGTACCACCTGGTGGCTGACCACATATTTTTGAATGTGTTGCAGACATTGTTTGACCAAGTAGAAAGTTCTAGGGCAGCATTTTTCATGTTCTTCACTAAGCCATTCCATCATGTAGCCTTTGACAGTGCTAAAGCAAGAATAAATAAGCAACTGTTACATGGCCCCCCCATGGGGAAGATACCTAGTGGGGATTTGCATTACCATTCCTAAAATCTCAAAGAGCAAAAGGTTTCCTTTAAAAAAACCAGAGATCTGCCAGAAAATGCACATTTGACAGACTGCCTTTGCTTCCTCCAAGGAAGAAACGACCAGACCAAGAGTTTGGCACCTGTGTTCTCCTCATACTCCTCCTCCTCCTCCCCACAAACATACAGCAACAAAGCTTCTGAAGTCAGCCCTGTTACTGTTCCCTTAACCTGCAGGGACCAGGTTGGGACATACTGATGCTGGAAAAGATGTTAAGGCTCAAAGCCAATAGCTAAGAAAGAGTTCTGGAGATGTCTTTGATGCAAAAAGGTGGTTTTGTTAAAGCTCTGGGACAGAACCTGTGAGTAGAAAGAGCTACTCACCCATGACTGGGGTCATTCCGAGGAATGGCCCAGTATATACTTTCAAGTTGGAAGAGGTTAGGGATAGCATACATCTCTAAGGAATTTTGGAAGCAAGGTTTTCAGGACCTTGAGGGAGCTAGCTATTGTTGGGAAAAGATCCTTTTATTATCATCTAAAAAAACCTTTGTTTGAGACCCTTTAGATGTATATTGGTGGGCCATATCCATGGGGAATGATTGCCAACACATATCTTGGGGGTGGGGAATTAGAGATAAAGGGAATTTCTAAAGGAAATTTTATATGTTAAGTAGATTTACAGGATCCTGGGGTCAGGCTAGGTTTCCTTTTGCCCTTAGCAAAGTATTAACTTCCAGGCAGTTAATTCCCTAGAGGAACGTCTCTCTGCCTGTTTCAAGGACTTGTCAGTGGCTTATTAGGTAATAAGGAAATCTAATAATTTTTCTTCTCCCTATGTTTCCCACATCAATATCATGTAGTGATTTTGTACATATACAATTATTGAACATTCTGCAGTAGATGTCCGATGTGGCATTGCCTGCCTGGCATGTATTTCCTCTTTCCAAGTAGCAAGGCATGAAGTTCCTTCAAAGAATTGCCCTCTGTTGTTGATGGATTGAACACATAATATGGTTCCAGAGGTATGAGGAGGACCTAGAGTTGACAAAAGGGCAACATACGCCTGGCCAAGTGATGCATTTAGGGATACAGATGTGACAGAAGCAAGGCAAACAAAAAGCTAGTGCCCTTTCCGTGGAAGATGTGACTGAAGTTACTGTGTGACCTCCTGTGCCACCAGGTGGAAAGAATCTGCCAGGGAATGAAGTTGGCAAAGAAAACAACAGAACCAAGAGACTAGAAGGGCAGAGTCCCAAAGACATTCCTGTGCATCTGGTCAACCCTGCCTAAGAAGCTGGCCTCTGGTTTTTCCAGTCACTGAGAAAATATATTTCATTTTAAAAGGAAAATGAACCATGTTGGGCACTGGATTGTAGTAACAGCTACCTGGAAGACTTTTAAGAACAGCAGTATCTGTAGGGAAGTCCACAGAAAGAACTTTTAGGGAAAATAAATCAATTAAGCTTTGTAAACAAGTTAATTAGATCAAGGATATGGTTTGGTCTGTTTCAGTGCAATCCTTTTTAACGAATTCAATTTAATCTGCCTTTACAGTTATAGGCACTATGGAGGTATTTATCTGTAGTACTCTGAAACCACCATCTTTACTCTAAAATTAGGCTGCTACCATTTGGGTACGCATGGGGAGTTGTGTCTTCATTAACCAATAGTTCTCCCAGATTCCTGTTCTAAAGCATTCCATTAGTATTTCCCAGCAATGACGGATGAAAGTGTTGAGAACGTTACAGCACAATTAGTAGTTGACCCAAGAAATAGAATTAATTTTTGTTGCCTTTGTGTAATTGATTCAAATACTTGAAATTTTTCCTAGTGATTCTGAAGTTCCTTGCTCAGGCTGCTTCTCTATAGCATAAAATATAACATTTTTTTTTTTCATGTTTGAAGAGTCTTTTCCACTATAGAATTATGGAGCTGATGTACTATCTAGTTTCTGGCATATCCCATATTAGATGGAGTTCCTTTAGATCAATGTCACTTAATTCAGAGTAACAAAATTATCCTGGAATGATGAATTTAGAGAAGAAAAGAGAAACATAGACTCAGGCTAGGCTACCTTACATACCCAAGGGAATTGCAGAATTCAAAAACAGAATAAATGGAGGTGAGGCAAGGATCAATAAAATAATAGACCATTTCTGAGCAATGAAAATATAAGTCTCATGTTGAGTCTTCAAAATGAAAAGGTCCCAAGAACCTAAAAAAATTAGTGAAAGTGCAGAAGAGCCTACATCTGTTAGGCGTTCTGGTGAGCTCATTCTTTCCAAAGATAATTTAGCATATATCTCCAAAAGATAAACATTTTTAAAAATAGTCACAATACCATCATCACATATAACAGATAACAATAACTCCTTAATATCTTTAAATATCTAGTAATTATTAAAACTTCCCAGATGGCCTCTTTTTCTTTCTTTTTACATTGCCTTATTCTTATTCTCAAATTAGGATCCAAACAGACCCGTCTCTTGCAGTTAGCTAGTACCTCTTAAATCTCTTTGTCTATAGGTTCTCCTACCCTCTTTAATTTCTTTATTGATGATGTTAGAGTCCTCTATATTCTAAATTTTGCTAATCGCATCCCTATGGGGCCATTTCATGTGTATCTCTGCTGGTTCAACATTTTGGCAAGAAAACTCCATAAGCGGTGTCATCTGTTTCCATCGGAGGTGTACGATGTCTGGTGGTTTCTCCTTCTGTGATGCTGGGAGTCATGGCCGGTGATTGCATGGTTCCATGATTGCCTGGATCATCTTCTATCATCCTGTCATCATTATTGAGAGGGAATTCTTCCATATAAAGAGAAATCTCCTCAAGTAAACCATTTGGTTACTCTGAGGTACAGTATAAAGTAAAGGCGGGAAAATGCTGGATTCTTTCCCTTTGTTTGCTGGCTTTCAGAATACTGAGCTGGTTCCCTTCCATCCTTCAGAAGAAACCAGCTGCTGTCGCTACAACTTCTGTGCATGCTTTTAACAGAACTGATGTCTTTCAATCCATTGTCGAGCACTCTGTGGCTGGGCAATCTCTTTAAACAGGCCATCAAGCCCTCTGACATGACCAGGAGACTTTTTTTCTCATTTCCTTTGGTAAGATAAGATGATCCAGTATCTTCTTGTACATTTCGTACCCCAGTTCTGGAATCAGCCATTTCTCTAGGGAGCTTTGGGTTGTTTCAGTAGAAAATCTTGTTTAGTGATCATAGTATGGATGCTAGGAGTACCCGTTGCTAGACTGCTCCTGGTTTTCTGGGCTTGTGGACAGAGGTAGGAAATGTGTGTTTCTAGAGACGATGCATCAGGGGCACCTGGGTGGCTCAGTTTGTTAAGCTTCTGCCTTCAGCCTAGGTCATGATCCCGGGGTCCTGGGTTCCAGTCCTGAATCCAGCTCCCTGCTGAGCAGGGAGCCTGCTTCTTCCTCTCTTCCCTGCCCCTGATTTCTCTCACCATCTCTGTTTCTATCTCTGTCTCTCTCTCTCAAATTGTTATCTCTGTCCTATCTCTGTCTCTTTCAAATAAATAAATAAAATCTTTTAAAAAGAGAGAGAAAACATACATCAGGAGGCTATACAGATATTTACAATGCAAATTTAGGGTTGCTTGTTTTTATTTAAATTCTTTTCTATTTTCCACTTGTTCCTTTAAGCTGAGTACCTTATTTACTGATGGCATTAACATAATTGTTGTGTCTTCATGTAATTTACTTAAGTAGCTTCCAAATAGAAATGCCAATATAATAATTAACAATATAATTACTGAAAAGGAAAGAAAATTTATTTGATGTTCTTTTTGTCTTTAACCTATATCCCACTAAGGTGTACAGCCAAATGACTATTTTTTTATAGTCACTTAAATTAATTCCTCTCTGCGTGGCTTAAACCAGCAACTTCGTGCATACATTCATTTCTTTCATTTTGCTTTTGAGAAGGGTTACCTCAAAATCAAAATCTCACCATACCACAGGTAATAATTTCTTTAACATTCTAACATACATGACTCTTGTCATTTCTGTACAGGAATGTTACTGCAAAAATGAAATTATGGTTACATAAGGCTTTGTATTTGCTTTATTCTCTCCAGAGTAGATTGTAAACTGCTTCCCATGTCATGAAAACATTTCTAAATTACTATTTTAGCACCTTCATAGTATCCCATCATTTATGTGAATTGTAGCTCTCAGCTAATCCTCTGTTGTTGACCATTTAAGGGGCTAACAATTTTTCACAATTTTAAACAACACTGTGATGAATATCTCTGGAACCAAATGTGTTCACACATTCCCAAATTACTGCTTTAGCATAAATTCCCATGAATGTATTCACCAAGCCAAAAAATAATCACTTGAAGGCTTTTCCTTCATTCTGTGGCATCATTCTCCGAAAGTGTTTGAGAGTTCTCATGTCCCTAAATTCTCACCAACACCAGGGATTGTAATTCATTTTTTAATTTGTCTGATTTGAAAAGTAATATAGCATATGATTATTGATTATGTAGACATTTCTTTAAATGGATGACTGAAGGTCTTCATTTGTTCACTTTGCAACGGAAACGTAATTCAGCTTTTTCTATCTGCCATGCCTTGGACGCAGCACTGTCCAACACAGACATATCCCTCCCCTCCTCTGACCCAGAGTCCAGAGGAAAAGAAAGACACTGGAACAAGTGGGGCTGGAAGGAGACGTGCAAGGCATCATGCAAGTGCGTGGCGGAAGACCAGCTAGACAGGGTGCTGGGGGTCAGGAAGGAGAGGGAGGTTTAAACTAAGGCCAGAGCAAAACGGAAGCTGTAACTGGGGACAAGCAGGAGATGTGAAGGAAGAAGAATGCAGAGAGGGAGCACAGCATGTACAAAGATCCTGAGGTATGAGTCATATCTTGTCTGAATATGCAAAGACTTCAACATGAGAGAGAATCCAGGCCTGTACTAAGCAGGACCCAATTTGTATGAAACAGAGATGGCTCTGTAAAGGGTAAAAAAGGAGAAGGAGCAACTTGAGCAGCTTGTCTCAGACTCCCCTTCTGAGCCTGTGCTTCCAGATCTCCTTCTTCCTTTCCAACAAGAGCAACAAGTGCCTCTTCATCAACCCTAACATTCTCCCAGCCAAACCATGGGA
Organism: Neogale vison; assembly: GCF_020171115.1. Classification (NCBI taxonomy): domain Eukaryota; kingdom Metazoa; phylum Chordata; class Mammalia; order Carnivora; family Mustelidae; genus Neogale; species Neogale vison. Next base: position 3,012,605 of record NC_058098.1, read on the forward strand.
TGGAGGTGATTTACAGCAGCTGTGCATTCTGAGCGGATTAGAAAGAGAAATCTTTATAATTATATGGGCTTGCTGTTATTTAAATATTTACCAACATTAAACACCAAAGGGCTGCAAATGATCCAGGGATTCATATTGTTCTAAGCTAATATTCTTTGTACAGTATTATGCAAATTGCATAAACTTTATTTTCTTGTTGTTGCTGCAAGCAGTGTATCCCAAGGCAGTCATTCACTAAGTTGAAACAGATAAAGTTTTAATAATAAATAGTGATGATGAATAAGTCACAAAGTTTGTGCAATGCTAATGTACTCGCTCACCCTAGGGTAGTTTATTAGATAAACAAGTAACATTTCCTGATTTGCTTTTGCTCAAGCGGCGTTTTCCTGGAAATGTTTGCGCAATAAATTATTTCAACCCATTAGGTGTTAACGGACAAATCATAGTCACTTGCAATCTGTCGTGAATTGCTGAGAATTGAGATTTAAACACTGAAATTATACATTAATTTTGCTTTACAAAAACAAAGCTGGTTAAGAGAAATTAAACTTGGTTGAAATGGGAACAAAACAGTATGTTTGATGCTGAATATTTTAAGCCTGCAAAAGAGGCTGTGAATGGTTTCATTAATATTCAGAACACTTGGGCATTCATGACAAGGAGAAAATGCAAATAACAGCTCCCTGCCTTGGGAATACCCATTAGCAACAACGCAACTGTGCAGGCGGTATTTGCCCACAGGATGCCTATGCGGCTTCAGGATGGGTCGGGCCTGCCTACCCACCTGCGCAGTAGCATGAAACAGGCCGCCCTGCCTCTTGGTATCTCCAGTGCAGAACCGATTCTGTGCTCAAGACAGCCTGCTTCTGTTTGGAAGGGTCATTAGAAAATGTCTTGGAAAATAGTATCCAGCAGCAAATAGCCAGAAACCACCTCACTGTGCATCGGAGGGGCAGTGATGAGAGGGAAGTGTCAGCCATCTGTACAGTACAGGTCTCCACAGCGAGGAAGGAGAAGGAAGTAGACCCATATGGTCTGAATTCAATTTCCAAGATATGTGCTTTTTTAAATTTCTGAATTTTATTTAAGAAAATCATATTACAGAAATGTGCACAAAACCATAAGTGATGATGAATTTTCACAAAGTGTACACACATGGGTACCCAACACCCACATCAAGTGTCAGAACACTGCAATCCCCCAGAGCTCCCTTCTGCTCTCTCCATCTCCCTCACACCCAGGGGGACCACCATCCTAACTTGTGACATTCGGGATTAGTGCTGGAACCAACTACCCCTTCACGTCCGATTCTTTCCATCAGGAGAATGTCTATGGGATTTGTCCACATTATTACTTAGAGCTGTAGTTTGTGGATGCTCATTAATGGAAAATATTCTGTTGTATAAATACACCACAATTTATTTACTCATTCTCCTGCTGATGGGTATCTGGGTTCTTTCCAATTGTTGCTATTACAAATATTACTGCTTTAAATATTCTTGAACACATCCCTGGTGAATGTGAAAATATGTGTTTTTAAAGTAAACATAGCCAGGTACATGTCAGAGTGTTATGGTACGTTTGCATCGATATGGGGGATGTGGATAAGAGGGACTGGGTATAGGTTCATACATACCACGTATATCCACTGGTGATGTGCAGAGAACCTATCTGAAGTTGAAAAAATGATAATCATGCCTGCCTTTGGGAAGAACATGTAAAGAAGAGCCAGGGGAGCCTTACGTTTCAGTGTTGATATGTTTGTACTATCCTGAATTTTTCTAAGGGACTGGATTAAGCTTTCACTATAAAATTACTTAATCCAAGGTAGAAGGATATAATGAATCCAGAGTCATTTGGTGCCTAACTGAACATATGGTCATTACTACAACATTAAAATTTACTTTTCTTCAGCTGTGTGTCTCAGTGATTTGCCAAAGGGTATTTCATTCATTTCTCACCACAAGAGTGGAGAAAGCATTTGTGACCATTTCTATAGACCATGTGTGTACCCTGATTTCATTTAATCATCAGAATCAACCTATGAAATATACTTTATGAAACCCACTTCATTAATGAGGTGACTGAGATTAGGGAGGTGGGATGGAAGTCTAGGGTCACCTGGATTTTGGAGCCTCAGTCCAGTGCTCTTTTTAGTCATGAATGTCCAAGAGATCCTGGAACACACTGGCATCAAAATGAGAAGAGGCAAAAGAAGATGAGGGAAAGAGAAAATCTGAGGTTAATCCCTGTGGGCTTAGAGGGGCCATCCTGGAATAACCATAGGTCCTTCTGTCCCCTCTCATCCCCCAGTGCAGGTCATATCCTTAGTAACCCCTATTTGTCAATGCTTTCTGCCTTAGGCACTTTAGGCCAGGGCCAGCCAGCATTTTCTACAAAGGGCCAGACAGTAAATATTTTATGCTTTGTGGGCTGTATGGTGTCAAACTTCTCAACTCTGCCTCGTTGGAGTATAAAGTAGCCACAGACAATACAGAAATGGGTGGGCATTGTTGTGTTCCAATGGAACTTTATTTGGGACACTGAAGCCTGAATTTCATATAATTTTTGCATCATGAAATATTCTTTGTATTTTTCAACCATTTAAAAATGCAGTAACCATTCTTAGCTCCTCACCTGGACAAAAATGGTGATCCAGATTGGGCACATTGGTTTCAGTTTGCCAACTGTTGCTTTAAAGAGATACAAAAAATAGGTTAACACAGTCACTGAATGGAAGCTTATCAATTTTAGCCCAAATTCTTTCAGTTGTTAAATGGGAACCAAACTGAAACTAGAGAAATAAGAATAGGGAATTCATAAACTTAACCTGGGAAGCCAACGGGGTGGTATTCAGACATAGCTGGCTGAGGGATTGGGTAACAAACCGCTCTCTCTACCTCCATCCCTTCATCATTGTCCTCCCCCTTGTCCTCCCCTTCCTCCTCCTCTTCTCTCTTCCTCCCCCATCTCTCTTCTCGTCTTCTCTTGGACATACTTAGTGTCCCTAAGACTATGTGGTCTTTAGTGCTTGTGATCTCAGCAACATCCAGTTCCTCAGTCTAGGCAAAAAATCTTCCTTTTTACCAGCAGGAAAAATCCTGTCCAGTTTGTCCTAAAGCGAACTCTGTTCAGACATCACCATCTGCTTCTTCCATTTGACACTTCTCTTCAGCCATCTACTGAGCTTCTTGCTCTGTGTCAGATAAGACTAGAAAATGAATAAATGCAGACTCAGCATCAGGAACTTGAGTTGCATGGGAGAGGAAACAAGGGAACAAGATGTGACAACGACTGTCCACTCTACCTGGATTTCTCTCACATCCTTTAAAGTCCTCGTGATCTTCTCGTTCAGCTCCCTATGATACGGGGGGCAGGAGGTGGACAGAAATGTGAGGACTCATTCTAGTATTCCTGGTGCCTAGCGTTCATTGATGAATTAATTCTTTCTTCATACGTTTTTTGGGAGTCTACAGTGTGCCTCACATTATATTAGGCATGGGATACAGGGAAGTAAAATGGAACAGATGCCATCTTTACTCACGTGAAGTGCAGGGTCTAATGCATAACACCTGCCACAGTGTCTCAATTTCTTTATCCATTAGAATTAGAATTTTAGAATTATGAGAATTAGATTTAGAATTAGAATTATTAGAATTGTAGAATTATTAGAATTCAGCCTAGAGTCAAACCCTAACTGCACTGCATGCTTCTAGCTTTGTAAACTTCAGAAAGTTACTTATCCTATTCAAGTCTCTAAGCATATAAAGCAGACATAGGGGCAGCCCTTATTTTGTGGGGTTGTGATGAAGATCCATTGAGATAACGCACATACAACATTTAGCAGAATTCCTGGGGAAACTACTGGTGTTCCATAAACATGACCTAATATCAATTTGTTCTAACCCATAGTCTGAAATGTAATAGATGCTCAGTGAATTCCTTTGGAATGGATTTTGCCCCTTAGATACTCAGTAAAAGCCTAATTTTCATAGGCTTTTTCATGTCACTCCCAGTCCGTTGTCCCATACCCCCGGAATGCATATAACCTGCATGTGGCTCTGGCTTCCTATTTAATCTCCACAGTCAATGAGGTCCCATCAGCCCCTCGCTGTGCCCCCATGCAAGGCCCAGGCTCTTTTCCCCAGAGCCTGAGCTCACTAAAGCCTCAGTGGATTGTTTTTTGGATCTTACTGTGTGACTCACAGCTGGCCTCAGACTACTCGGGTTGAGAGCAGAGATACGGATTCCTTGTGGTGAGTGTAAATTCTTAATAAGATATGGAAACCAGCTGGCATCCAATAGTGCCTGCTATAAATTGTTGCTCTGTTCAGTAAGAAACAAGCAATGCTATATGCCACACAGCCCAGTTTCCAAGCCCTGTCCCAGGTTTCCTAGAGACATGCAACTTACCCATCCATTTATGTTACAGCTTAATTCCTTAACATTGATGAAAAACTCTGTTATAATTGATAAAATTGCCACTGTAATAATAACAAAGATAATAGAAATCTACTGGCTTACATATGTAGAAAGTCACAAGAGACAGTCGATACCATGTAAATGATGAGAGCAAGATGGATGTGTCTCAGTTCTTAAAAGATCCATGAAAGCAGTGAGAACAAATGAAACCTAACTGAACGAACATCACTCAGCAGCTGAATGCTCTCAAAGACCCAGCCCAAACCCACCCGTATTAGACTACCCTGCCCCCACACCAGCATCCTGACAAAGAAATTTCAGGGACAAATGCTGTTTATTCAGTGTCAACTGTTTTTTTATGTATGACAGCTGGAGCGTAACTAAAAACTATGGGACCTAGAAAAAGGAGGAAAAGATGTCGCATTAACAAAAGAAAGCAGTCATTAGAACAAAGCCATAAATGCCTTACTGTTGCATAGCAATCATGGACCTTAATGCAACTTTGATAAATGTGCTAAAAAATCCAGCATACAGGGCACCTGGGTGGCTCAGTGGGTTAAAGCCTCTGCCTTCAACTCAGGTCATGATCCCAGGGTCCTGGGATCAAACCCCGAATCGGGTTCTCTGCTCAGCAGGGAGCCTGCTTCCTCCTCTCTGCCTGCCTCTCCACCTACTTGTGATCTCTGTCAGTCAAATAAAATATTAAAAAAAAAAAATCCAGCATACAATGGGGGTGCCTGGCTATCTCAGTTGGTAGTGTGTGGGACTCTTAATTTTGGGGTCATGAGTTTGAGTCCCACCTTGGCACAGAGATTATTAAAAAAAAAAAATTTAATCTAGCATAAAATGGACAACATGTGTGTGTGAATAGATAGGAAATTTTTGCAAAAAAATGGAAAAATTTTAAAAATTTTTTAAATTATTTTTTTAAGTTTTTTTTTTAAATTTATTTTTTATTTTCAGCATAATGGTATTCATTATTTTTGCACCACACCCAGTGCTCCATGCAATCCGTGCCCTCTATAATACCCATCACCTGGTACCCCGACCTCCCACCCCCCGCCCCTTCAGAACCCTCAGATTGTTTTTCAGAGTCCATAGTCTCTCATGGTTCACCTCCCCTTCCAATATCTCCAACTCCCTTCTCCTCTCTAACTCCCCATGTAAAAATGGAAAATTTTAAATTCTGGATAATTTTAATTATCCAGAAATGCAATAATGAAAAACACCATACAAGATATTAATAGTTGATTCAACAGGCTTAAAAAGACAACACAACAGAAGAAATAATCAGTGAGGAAAGGATATAATAAACTATTCGCACTGAACCACAAAATGAAAAAAAAAGAGCAATTTTTAAAACTGGAGGAGAATGTCCTAGAGCTGTGAGTGAATACCAGATGGCCTAATAGAAAAGTATTTGAAATCCTAGCTGGCAATGACTAAAAGCAATGAAGGACATCAACTGCAGATCCAAAAATCTCTGCTGATCCCAAGCAGTGCAAGCAGGAAGAAACCTATATCCAGGCACATCACAATTTAACTGCCAAAATCAGACATATAGAGTCTTAAAGTATTCACAGAGAGAAGATATGTACGGTGAAATACTGAAAAGAGTGGAAGCTGACATCTCAACAAAAACTATGGAGGGCCACATTTCAAAATTAAGGAATATGAAGGATGCCTGGGTGGCTCAGTCAGTTAAGCCTCCGTCTGGGGCTCAGGTCTCCATCCCAGAGTACTGGGAACAAGCCAGGCATTGGGCTTCCTGCTCAGCAAGAGTTTGCTTCGACCTCTCCTTTTGCCCCTCCCCCTGCTCATGCCCTCTCCCTCGCTATCTCTTTCTCTCAAATAAATAAAATCTTTTTAAAAATTTAAGAAATATGGAAGATATTTTTAGGTAAAAGCTGAAATATCATATATCCAGCAGATATGCACTACCAAAAGTAGGCTAGAGAACATTGTTTAAGGTTATAGGAAATGATACCAGATTCTTGACTGTTCAAAGCACAAATAATACAGGATTGAAGGGTTGGTAACGTATGCAGAAGTAAAATATATGACAACAAAAGCACGGAGTGTTATGGGGGAATAGATGGAATTATGTATGGTTTGTGAAGTGGTAAAATATTTGAAACTGTCTGTACTGATTTAAAGATGAATACTGTAACACCCAGAGCCACCACTAAGTAAATACAAAAGATAAAACTAGTAAGGATTGGAGGAAGAGTACTGCAGAAATACTCAGTTAACCCAGCAACAGGAGGAGGACGACAAAGAATACACAAAACAAATGGGAAAAAAAAAAAAACAAAATGGTAGGCTTAAATCCAGTTATACTGACAACTACATGAAAAGTTAGAAGACAATATTGCATTGGAAGAGAGAGATTGTCAAATTTTAGTGGGGAAAAATCAAGACCCAACTCAAGTCAATGCAATTGGAAAGGAAGATGTGTTCCATCAATGTGAAGCAACTACCTGTGTGGAGAGGAAAGAATAAATTTTTGACCCACATTGTTCCACACCAGATAGTGATCATGACTAGGCATAAGTGTGAAAGCTAGAATCATATATCTTTTAGAAGAAAACAAAGTATTTTTACAACCTTGAGGTGGGCCAGGATTCTTTAGATAAAATATATAAAAAAGGAAAATAAAGATCAAATGGGACTCATAAAAAAGTGTTCTTTTAAAAGACACCATTAGGGAAATAAACACACAACCACGGAAAGGGAGAAAATTTTCACAACAATTTTATCTAACAAAAGACTTGGATCCAGAATGTTTAAAAGCTCCCACAATTCAATAATAAAAAGACAAATACCCCAATTAAAGCAGTGGGGAAAAGACTTGAACAGACACTTCACAAGAGGATAAATAAATGGCTAATAAGCATGTGAAAAAGCATTTAACACCATCACTTACTAGGGAGACTTACACTGGAAGTGAAAACAGCCTCACACGCATTGGTATGAGTGAAGTCAGGGAGCAGCTGCGGCTCACACTGCTGGGTGGCTGTGTGGAATTGTACTTAAATAACTGCTTGGCAGTTTTGTATGAAATTAAAAAGCCAACTCCTCTGTAACCCAGCAATTCCATCCCTAGAAATTTTGAAAATGAAAATATGAAGTAGAAAAATGAAAATATGTGTACACAAAAAGGCTTGTACAAGAAGGTTCATAATGATGTTCATTATAATAGCCCAGAACTGGAAACAATCCAGATGTCTATCAACAGGTGAATGGACAAACAAATTGAGGTATGTTCATAAAACGAAATCTGTCAGTCAAGGGGATCAGCTGGAGAGAGGACTAGGGAAGTCTTAAGCGATGATAAAGTGCCCCCCATCTTGTTTCGGGTGATGATTACATGAGTACGTACAAAGGACAAAACTCGTTGAACTAAGTGTTTAAGCCTTGTGCATATTATTGTTAATTAAGTAATCCTTGATTATTAAAAAAAAATTAAATGTCTACCCTCTACATGCTGAACAGAGGCAATTTAAGAGAGAGAGGGTAGAATTGATGAAACAAGATGGGGTAGGAGACTATGCAGCAGTCCAGTTCATTCAACGAACTCTCCAGGACATCCGGCTTTTACAACTCCTAACGCTTTGGGATGAGCCCCGCCTCCTCAATGGAAGCAAAGGAAAGGAAGTCAATCCCTGCTGGAAAAGCCACCCTTCCAAAAGAGGTCTACTGCTTCTCAGCTCCTTACCATGCCCCGGTGCTGTGAGTGTGGTCACACCCTGCTCTTCATTCTGAGGTATTACACTGCTTTTTTGTTGGCTTGTTTTTTTGTTTTTTTGGGTTTTTTTTTTTTTGACTCATCTCACTCACCCTACAATCCCCTCTTTATCAATTTCTCCTTTTCCAATGTCTTCCTTGAATTTAACAACATATTGCTGTCTTTCTACTCAACATAATGTATTTATTTCCCACCTCTATTTCAAAGTCAGGGCAGGAATGGTGAGGTCCTTATCTCGGGGGGGGGGGAATGTAAGCCAAGTGGACAATGATATGCCTAAGGAATTAAAATCAGGGAGAGCAAGGTACTTAATGGCGGGACTAGGCCAGTCAACAGGGTCCTCACAGCCTTACCTTCTACCATTATATGACAAGCGCTCGATACATGTTGATACAGCCTACTAAATCAAAACTATGGGTTAATTCATACTTAATTTAATTAGCTAAATTTAATTCTATCCTGTATCCATTTTGTTGGACTAGAGGATAGAATTTCACGTGTATTCATTCTGGCAAGAAATTCTGAACTTTTCTTTGATCATCTGCTAATTTTGCTGCTGTAACAATTAGCCATCGCTCTGCTGCCCTAGCTTCCAGGCAGAACCTGATGCTGATTTTAATTACTTAACCTAAGACCAAGGCAAAGTGAAATACCCACTGAGTCCTAGTCCAATTGTACTTCATTTAATGTAAAATCTATTGCTTGTAGGCTTGGACTTTGCTCTCTGAATTAAGCATCACACGTTGTGGGGCGTTTAAATATTAGTTTCCTCGCTCCTTCAGTTCTTTACTCATGACCTTTCACGGTCATCCTTATTAATTAGCCCAACAGTCACAGCACTGCCTCTGTCACTGTGGTCCCAGTGACCCTCCCCCGTGGTCCTCTCTGGTGAGCCAGACCACCTCCTGTGTGGGTTTCTAAGGATAGCTCCTTTGAGCCCTCACAACAAAGACATCTAGGGCTTTTGGCTCTACCTTGTCAAGACATCCTTGTGATGGTTCCTGCCTTAAATCTTTCACCTTAGGTCTGCTTCGGTCTCCACTGAAAGGATTGTTTTTAATCTTATCAGGTAATTTAGATTAATGTGGGTGGAAGGAGGAGTAACCAGACTTATCTAATGCTACCCACCCCCAGACCTCATGATCAAAGCCATGGTCTTGACTGGAGTTCAGTACTAATCTAGCTTAATGGATTTCTTGCATTCACTTCACATTTTAATTGAAGCCCTCATTTAAAAACAAAAATAAAGTTTAAATGGCTTGAGGCCACGGAGTTAGAGCGTCCTTCGGTCCCATCAGCAAACAGGGTCTGTAGATGCTTGTGGTTCTCCTTCCTGCTGGCCACACCGACATTGTGTCCCGGGGCAGCCAGGCATCAGACTCATTTCCTGAGCAAACTGTGGCAGAGAATAGGCAGCGCAGAGAATTTGCAGAGATACTCTTTTTTTGGATAACTTGCAAATATGCCTAAAGAAAGAGAAATCAAATTCTCTTCACTTTTTAAAGCAAAAAGAAGTGGGAACACAAATGGGCGATCTCATAAGAAGTGCTTGTCCTGGTTTGGAAATCCAGATGTCCTCCCAGTGGATGTCAGAAGGATCATGTTGGTGTCAGTTATCCGGATGATCAGAATCCACCCCCTGCACCCCCAAAGCCTACTTTTGGGCTTTGTGGGCTTTACAAGATCATGACTCTGGGAAAACAAGCTAAGGGAAGAACAGGTGTTCTTACTAGTCACAAAGAGAAGTCTGTGCATGGTGCATGTGTGCCTGCACCCGCTGAGTACTGAACACTCAGGGAGCCCGTTTGATCTCAGTGATTCAGCACATGGTCTGGTGAGGCCAGATAGAAAGTATTGCCCAATAGTGGAGAAAGAAAGTGAGACACAAGAAGTAGGTATGGAAATGTGAGGCTGTCCAGAAGCTCAGACACACAGAGCTTCTGTTTTCAATCGATGAGAAAACTGGGCGAATTAACCCAAAAACTCTCAATTCCAAATACAAGAGACCATCTGATTTAGAGCCTCTTCTTCCCTGCTGTTGGTCACCATCCTAAGAAAAAGAGACATTGAATCCAGGCTCTTTGGGTCACGAAGTGTGGGGCAGTCCAGGCTTTTCCTTTGTCCCTGGGTCATGGCACCAGGTAGCCATCCTACAGACATTAAGTGCTTACAAAATATGCAGCCCTTGATGAAGATGCAACTCAGGCAGTAGTCCTCGGGCTATTGTTTGAGCGTGGGGTCACCGCTCTGGAGATAGGGGCCCACCAGCAGAGGTTGTGTTCTAGATGGAGGCCCCAAACTTCCTACTATGAAAGGGCCGGTCCCCTGCTCCCTCCCATTGTAGGTTCTGAACTTCCCACCCCAGTGCCGTAAACACCCTCATGCCCCATCCCATGGTCTCTGCATTTCTGCTGGTTTCTGTCTTTATTTTGCATATTCTACCTCAGTTGTTTTCTCCTACACATTTTTCTTCTTTTCTCTTGGTCTTTGTATCTTTGCCTGCCTCTGTATTTGATTGTCTATTATTTATGAAACAGATCCTCAAAGCTCCTTCTTCATGCAGAACACTGAGTTTGAATTGCTTTGAATGTTCTCCCTCTGAAATAAGACGCAACTCTCTGGATACCCCGATGCCCTGCCTACCATTTCATAGTTTCTGAAAGGATCTACTCAGATCATACAGATGCTTGGAATATCATTCAACTATAAGGAAATACGGGAAGTATTATTATCATCTAAATAGGATCGGCATCCTCCAGTTATTTTTGTTCAGTAAGCATGTATTGCTCCCTGGTTTCGCCTGGCACTGCTGTCTGGAGCGGGAGAGAGCATGAAAGATGAAGAACATGTGGAAGAACCGTCACACCCACCCTCAACAGACTTCATGCCCGCGCCCGGAGATTGGGATCAGTGCCGTGAAGGGCAGAGGCCGGGTGCCAGGACGGAGAAGGGAGTGGGTCTGCTTCATAAGTGGCCTTTGTTGGCTCTGATTGCTATAATAAAATTCCAGAGATCGGCTGGATTTAAAAAAAAAAGAAATGTATTTATTTTCCCACAGTTGTGAAGGGTGGAGGTCTAAGATCAAGGTGCCAGAATGCTCAGGGTCTGACAGGCTTCCTCTTTCTCATCTGCAGATGGCTGCCTGCTGCCTGTGTGCGCTCACGGCCTTTCCTCAGTTCTGGCATATGGAGCGAAGGAGAGATCTCTGTCTTCTTATAAGGCCGCCAATCCTACCTGATTAGGTCCCCATCCTTATGACCTCATTTAACCATAATTACTGTAGTGGTCCGGGTTCTCCAGAGCAACAATCAATACGATAACATAGGTGGGTAGGTAGGTAGACAGACATAATACATGTTAGATGGATGCATGGACAGGTGGATGATAGATACCCTAGATATGGGTGTGTGTGTGTGTGTGTGTCTATATACATATAATATGTATAGTAAATATAGAGAGAGGTGTGTGTGTGTAATATGTGTGTATATGTAATAGATACAGTGATAAGACCTAGATATACATCTATATCTGTAATCTGTATGTAGGTACATATAACATATACATCTTTCTTATACAGTATGTGTATAGATATATATAGTGTATGTGTGTATATGAAATAAATAAAGAATAGACATAGAATATATTAAATAGATCATAAATCTACATAAAGGAACTGGCTCACAGAATTATGGAGACCAAGATGTTCCACGATTTGCCATCTGCAAGCTGGAGCCCCAGGAAAGCCGGTGACAGAGTTCAGTCCAAGTCTGAAGGCCTGAGAATCCAGGGAGCCTATGGCTTAATTCCTCTCCTGAGTCTAAAGGCAGGAGAAGGCCAATCTCCCAGATCACAGAGTGAATGAGTTCTCCCTTCGGACACAAACATCCATAGCAGATGTCAAGAAGAGACTGTGAGCTTTCGAGATTCAGAGGAAACCTATCATTGAAACTGTGTGGAAAACCCACTGCAGAGAGAGAACCTAAGAAAATGCTAGTGAAATTGGTCCTAGAGATCAGCATCCAGGCTTCTATTTTGGATAGGTCAGATTTGAGGCTCCTGTCCCGTTCAAAGGGATGGATCAGTTAAGCAGTGAATAAAAGAATGGGAAATTGAATAATAATTCAAATCACTTATTTCCTCCCAAAGCACATTGGTGAGATCCCCAAGATAAAATCTCTGTGTCTTTCTATGGCTGCCCTATCTGGATCACTGCCGGAATTACTTAAAACCATTTTGGTGTGGGGGTAACACGGAGAATAAGCAGGCAAGCCTGCGGGCAGTTCAGCTTCCGGTGTGCCCTAGGGAACCAGGGGGAATGATCTGTACCAACACTCTGGATTTCTTCAAGGTAATGCACTTCACGTGGCTTACCGAAGGAGGTGTGTTTGAGGTTTCATTAGAGATTACAATATTCAGAACAAAGTCCTCCCATCTGGGAAGCTGCAGGGTCCTAAATAAATTCCTCATGAGCACCCCCAGTGGCCAACTGCGCATCAGAAAACACTGCTGTCACTCGGAGACTGTTTCATGAAGTCCACAACACCTGACATTGCCTTCTTTTTCTTCCTGAAACACCCAGGTTCTTAATACCGTGTAATCCACTCTCTGCCTTCCTGCCACACAAAGCTGTTCAGATAAATCAATTGAAGACTTCTTCCACAGAACACATGATTTAGGGAGAAAGGAGGGGGATCCTCCCAACTCTGTTGAAGGTCTCACCCCTCCCTCGGAGCAGAGGTTTCGGGAAGGACCCTGCCCCCTTCTACTCCTAGCGTTGGACAGAGCCTTTCATTTTAAGGAAGCATCCAAGATGTTACATTAATCGAGTGTGTAGGTCGAGCCCATCCTGATTTTAATTGCTTTATTCCTCGCAACCACACAAAACATGTAGGAGCCTTAACAGGCTGATAAGGGCCTCCAGGCACTGTTTTAACAACTTGAATGTAATTTGCAGATTGCAAGCATTGGCAAGAAAGGCCCTGGTATAGATCCTGGGGCGGGGTTGCCATGGGGGAAGAAAGAAGGAGTAGAGAAAATCTTTAGTACATTCTTGATAACGTATCTTAATCTTAATGTTGCCAAAATACACCAGTTGTCAAATATGCGTTCATGTGTTTTAATACGGCATCTCTGGGAAGATGGAAACTGTGGCTAGAAATAATTCATTTAGATAATTGGAAACTATCTGGGAGTCAAATATGTGACCCAGCGAGAAGTGACTCTTGCAGCTTCCTGTGGTCTTTGCCCCTTAGCTCCCCCCCCACTGAGCGCTATTCTGAATGAATCCTGTCTCGCTCGGTGTACAAAGTGACGCACACACGCAGGCAAGTGCTTCCTGGGAGAAAACCGGGAGACTCTGGCTCATGTGGAAACACTAAGAACCGGGTTTCTCTGAGCACTATGAATTACCCTCGGATGGAGAGGATGGGCGATCTATTTTCATGAACATGGGCATTAGCCCTTTAATTATACCGCAGAGGCTTCTCCTTTCAAGTTTTTGCATATAAAAAGCTTGGACATCATCTCTGCAACACTTCTAATAAGAAAAAGCTGGACAGACTGAAAATCAATGACTTCTCTTGGACTCATCGGGGAACTGAGTTTCCAGGGTAAACCAACCACTTATGGGGTTCAGGAGATGCTACCCCCAAAGAAGGTACCTTGGCAGATTGAATATTTCAAGCTGAAGGAATTTGAGAAAATGGCAGAGATGGGAAGTAATTCTGACCTTCCCCTCACCTGTTCCCCTCGAACAGAGTCACAAAGCCCTCATGGGCGCGCTGCCCTCCCCCTCACCCAGGAGAGGAGCTTCTTCATCTCGGAGGACAGAGGACACACATAAACAGGCCTTGCTGTTTCCTTTATTTCCTACACTTACACTCCTTAACCTGTCCTGTTCCTCCACGACTGCCCACTCTTCATCAAACCCCATGAAAACACTCAGGTCTAACTGTTTCCTTGGTCCTCATTTTTTAAAAACGATTTTATCTGTTTATTTGGCAGGGAGAGGCAGCGAGAGAGGGGACACAAGCAGGGGGAGTGAGAGAGGGAGAAGCAGGCTTCCCGCAGAGCAGGGAGCCGGATGTGGGCCTCAGTCCCAGGACCCTGAGATCATGACCTGAGCCGAAGGCAGCCCTTTAATGACTGAGCTGTGCAGGATTTGGTCCTCATTTCTTTACGAAGGCCTCAGTGTCTCATAAAACTTAGGTCATTACTTGTCTGCTTCTTTCCTCTTGGTCCGCATTTGTCAGATTACTTTTCAGACCTAGTCAGGGACCCTAAGAGGGTAAAGGGACATTTTTTTTCTCTCCCACACCACCAGCCTAACATGTAGAGAGGCAGATGAACCCAAATAGGCGCAACTCAGGTGGGGTTGTGCCTATCTGGTGGGAACGCTTAGTAATTCTGACAAATAGCTGTAACTGAATCTGTGCTAGCTTGAGAGGGAGAAGTTCCTGGGGGCACTCCCCCCCCTTGTGGACTTTATCTCAGGGAAGCTTTCCCACCCCAGGTTCTCATGGTGAAAACCCTGGAAAAGAGCCTTTCCAGAGGGCGCCTGCATGGCTCAGTGGACTAAGCCTCTGCCCTTGGCTCAGGTCATGATCTCAGCGTCCTGGGATCGAGCCCCACGTCAGGCTCTCTGCTCCACGGGGAGCCTGCTCTCCCTCTCTCTGCCTGCTTCTCTGTCTACTTGTGACTTCTTTTTGTCAAATAAGTAAATAAAATCTTTTAAAAACAAAACAAAACAAAACAAATACCCTTCTCCTTAAGGAAGGCCCACTCTGCAAGGGGAAGACTGCCAGCCCATCCCGCTGGGGGAAGGGTCGTCCTGTCTCACCTAAGGCAGAAAGAACAGCAGAAGGACGGCATGAAGGAGGAGGTTGGGGAGGCTGCGGGCAGAAGAAATAGAGAGCAGGGAAAGCCCTGCCACGGGAGAAACAATTGCAGCGGCCACAGACCAGACACCTGGCCCGCTAAAGCATGGATTGAATGTGAAGACTATAGAACGTTCCCCATTCTCCCCGCTCCTCTCCAGTGCCCAGGGCTCCAGCGTAACAGGCAGGTTGAAGGTGAAAAGAGACCCAAGATACAGGCTGTCCGTGAGGATGAGGATTTAGAAATTCAAGGTCAAAAGAACAGACAAAACAAGGACACCAGAGGAATTTGAAGCTCTCACCTACAGCCACTGAATATATCAAACACTGCTCAGCTCCGAGCCAGATGGCAAATACTCTTACCCTAAAGCCTGTTTGCCCCTCTGTCTATACTGGCACCCTGAATCAGCAGACCAGGAGTTTAAAACAACCCTGGCTAACATGCTAAAGACTCTGATAGAAAAGTAGAGCACTTGTAAGAACAGATGTAATATAAACACAGAGATGGAAACACTAAGAAGGAATCAAAAGAAAATACTAGAATCACAGACACTGTAAAGGAAATGAAGAGTGCCTTGGCTGGGCTCATCCACAGACTGGGTAGAGCCAAGGAAAGAACGAACAAGCATGAGAAGATGTCAATATAAAGTTCCCCAATGGAAATGGAAGAAGAAAAATAAGACACACACACACACACACACACACACACACACACACAGAAAGAACAGAATAACCAAGAACTGCCAGACAATGTCAAAAGGTTTAACATGTTATTGGAATATGAGGAGAAAGAACAGAGCAGGAGTATTTGAAGTAATAATGGCCAAGAACTTTCCAAAATTAATGACAGATGCCAAACACAAGATCCAAAGAACTGGAAAAGTACCCTTAAAAAACACATGTAGACACATTCTACTCAAGCAATAGAAAAACAAAAACAAAGAAAAAATCCCGAAGAAGACAGAGTAAGACAGGAGGGGGAAAGAACAAACAACAAAAACCTTTTCTACAGAGGACCAAGAATATGAGTCACAATGAAGTTATCAGAAACCGTGCTAACTCAAAGAGAATGCAATTAAACATGTATGGTTGAAAGAAATACACTTTTGGGGTGCCTGAGTGGCTCAGTGGGTTAAAGCCACTGCTTTTGGCTTCGGCCCGAAAGCTTTTGCATCAGGCTCTCTGCTCAGCAGGAGGCCTGCTTCTCTTCCTTTCTCTCTCTGCCTGCCTCTCTGCCAACTTGTGACCTCTGTATGTCAAATAAATAAATAAAATCTTAAAAAAAAAAAGAAATACACTTTTTATATCCAGAACAGCTGTCCTCCAGAAATAAAGGAGCAACAAAGTCTCAGACCAACAAAAAGTGCTGCAATTCATCACCAATGGACCTGCCCTGTGAGAAATCTTCAGTTCTTTAGACAGAAGGAAAACAGACGTGGTCAGAAACATGGATCACACAAAGAAAGGAAGAACTTTAAGAAAGGATTAAAGAAGAAAAAGGTTTTTTACTTTTCTTACTGATGTGTGAAAAGATAAGTGTGTAATGCAGCAACTGTAAGAGGGGACTGGAAGGGACTGGGAACACTGGAAGGTCCCTGCACTGTGTGTAGGGAAGTAGGCTGGTGGGTGAAGACGGACGTGGATGCAGTGACCACTAAGCAGCTTGGTGTCGAGTGGATGACTCAGGAACGCAGAGCAGAAGGGTTCAGCTCTCCGCTCTAGAGCCAGAAACAAGAGCCCTGTATGAGGTCTCCTCCCTGGGAGCCCAGGAGAGAGAGGGTCACGCCTGAAAGGCTCCATGATTCACTTCCTACCTGATTCAGAGATAAAAGAAAACCAGAACCAGGATCCTGATGTTTAGGTTCTAGGTTCCACTCCTGAGCTTTCAAATGTTGAGGTCTCTTGATGGAAGTATTTTCTCAATTCATTAGTTTAGTCATTTTTATTTTATTTATTTTTTTAGAAGATTTTATTTATTTATTTGACACAGAGAGAGATCACAAGTAGGCAGAGAGGCAGGCAGAGAGAGACGGGGAAGCAGGCTCCCTGAGAGCAGAGAGCCTGATGTGGGCCTCAATCCCAGGACCCCAAGATCATGACCCAAGCGGAAAGCAGAGGCTTAACCTACTGAGCCACCCAGGCACCCCTAGTCATTTTTATTTTAGTTGTAAAGTTGGATTGGGCCTCTAGTACACGCGATGGTCAGTGCGGGGATTATGAGATCTTCTCTCCCCAGAAATGATCCTCTGCTGTAGACAGCCCTATGAAGAAGCGGTATGTGGCACAGACGCCATGACAGAGGCACACCCATGAGGCTAATGAGTCTGCCCCAGTAGAACAGGGCTGGCCTCAGGCAGGAGCTAGAGATTAGAGCAGCAGCTGCTGGGGAGTCGCCTTGGAGAACTAATGTTTGCCCGCTCCGGAAGAGTGGATGTTCCACCTGACTGTCACACAAGGACATGGAATCAACACAGGCAGCAGGTCCCTTTTGCGTATTAAACTTGTGTTAAAATGCCTCTAGTGGAAATACCTAGTGCTGACAATGGTGTAATGAAATTAGCATTTTCATATATTTCTGGAAGCATCTGGTAAACCAGCAAATGGGAACAATTAGCTTTTGGAGAGGATCACTCAACACACATGAAAGGCTATCATAAATTTTGTATCATTGGGCCAAGTGATCAGACATGTGGGAATCTGACCTAATGGATGTTGTTTTAAATAGAAGGGGAATGATAATCTCCACTGTGCTCATTTTGAAACAAACAGAAGCAGTACAGATGACAGAGAATGGTTACATAAATCTATACCCACCACTCAGTAGTTAGTAGCCATTAAAATAATTTTGCTGAAGAAATTCAGCAACAAAATTTTAAGAAATGTTAAGTTAAAAATCATGACTCAAAGTTTTACCGAGTATGATTGCAAGTATCTAATAAGTAATAACATTGCAGGAAAATATTGGAACGGAATCACAGCAAAATAGTGCTGTCATTCAGATGGTAGATTGTGACTTTTTATTTATTTTTATTCTTTTTTAAGATTTTTTGGTCAGTATGGGTAGAGGTTTGTCAATTTTTTTTAAAGATTTTATTTATTATTTATTTGACAGACAGAGACCACAAGTAGGCAGAGAGAGAGAGGAGGAAGCAGGCTCCCTGCTGAGCAGAGAGCCCGATGCGGGGCTCAATCCCAGGATCCTGAGATCATGACCTGAGCCGAAGGCAGAGGCTTAACCACTGAGCCACCCAGGCGCCCCTATTTATTTTTATTCTTTGTTATCTATTCCTCATTAGCTCTACTTCCCTCATGCTGGAGGACTTTCTGTGCTGCGCGTCCGCTCTGCTTTCTGAGTCCCGTGTCGCAGGACTTCACTCTTACAAGAGACCGACGTTAGCCGCTGCTTTCACTAACTGAAAGAAATCCAAAGAGGATTTTTGCTTTTATGAAAAAAGGTGAAAAACTAAAATATCTTTCAGCACTGGTTTTGCAGCGAGCCATCCGGAGGCAGCGCCCCCAACTCCTTCCGTGGGAGCCCCGCTCGGCACCCGGCCAGAGCTCGGCACCGTGTCTGTGAGCTCCTGCTTCTCCTGTCGAGGCATTTTGTGACCGTGTTAGCGAGATGTGTCCTCAGGTAGCAGAAAGGCCCAAGACATGCAGTTTTTTGGCCTCTGAGAACGCTCCAAAAACGTTCGCCCATGGACCCCTGGTGAGGGCTGCTGCAGTTTCCCCGCACTTGGGCTCGCGGCAGGTGTAGAACGCGCGCCCTCCGGCCCGGGGAGCCTGTGCTTGCAGAGGGCCGACCTGCAGAGGGGTGCAGGGAAGACCACCTCCTTCTGTTTGAAACGGATAAAAACAGTCACAGGCGCTTCTGATTACCCGCAGCAGGAGCCATCACGAGACTTGATTTTCCTTCCTTTCTTTTTGCAGGAAAGTGGTCTCCAAGGCTACCGTGGTCTGGGGAGGCTGGAGCGGAAGGCGGTCAAGAGCCCAGGATCGGGCCAGGCAGAAGCCCGGGCTGCAAGTTCCTGCAGAGTCTCTCCACCCAGTGACAGCCGAAAGCCCCCAAAGTCCTCAGTCTGGGGGCGAGGCGGGGAGGGTCTGACTACAGGGAAGGGGTCCAGAGAGGATGAGAAGGCAGGGCCCTGTCAAAACCTGGAGAGACGTTCGCGCGTGTGGCCAAGTCCTCGCACACACGGCAGCACAGGCTGGGTGGAGTGGCGGGGAGCCGCGGGCGGTGGTGGCACCTCTCCAGCTGCTTCCCGCCAGCCCCTCAGCGCCTGGCCCCAGTGGGACGGCTTCCCAGCCCATCTCCCTTCCAAACCGAAAAGTTCTTTGTGTTTTCTGGACTCGGGGTTTTTGCTTCCTCACATCATTTTGGATGCCCAAAGCTTAAAGACATTTGAAAACCTCTACTTAATTTTATAACTAAACATAATATTATTTCTCATTTGATAACTGTTTAATACTTATTTTCCATTTATTTCAATAACTATTGTAATAAAAAATTACAGCTTCGAAATAAACAAAACGGTTTTTCCGTTAACTACCACGACATCATTTAACACTGCTGCGCACCACAGATGAGAAGATCTAAGCACCAGCCTCCACGCTCCCCGGTGCCAGGGACTTTCTCCGCCTGGTCTTTGCGGCTGGCCCGGACCCCCAGCTCCCAGTGGGCGCTCCACGGGCCATTTCGAAGTGAGTGGGTGCTGCCCCCTGGTGGCAGAATACCCAAGTTTCAGGCTTAGCATTTTGATTCCTTAAGGAGATTCATGGAAATTGAATCAGAAAACCTAAGACATGAATCTTGGTGATGGTAATCTCATTTTCCTCATTTAGCTCTTTTGTCTCCCGACTCCGCGCAGATTGGAGACATCTGAGTTCACTGGCTTGCACATCTTGCACCTGTCCTCGTGGCACACAGTTGCGGCTGTTCGGTGGTAACAGGGCTTGCCCCTCTGGAGGGCGGAGTCTTGTCTTGTCACCTTAGACCTTCTCCCCTAGAGCCCTGCGTTCAGCAGGCCCTGGTCTCACCTTTCCTCGGGACACTAGAAAGGTCATGTCCACGGCCACCATCTCCTCAGCTGACATCTGCCCCCCCCCCCCCGCTTCCTGGTGTTTCGCCGTGGCACAGGCACCTGCAGGCAAACGACGGCAGCACCATTCCCTTAGCTTCGTCTGGGCTGGAAGGACGACTCTTAAATGCAAGCGACAGCTGTTTCCTCGTGGATAGGAGGAGTTTTAAATTATTTAAGGCAAATCAATAAAGGATGTGGTCTTACCCTCTGAGGCGCTGCCTAATTGGTAGATTCATAGGACGTGGCACTGGGTTATGAAGCCACGTTATTCTGATTGGTAATATTATGCTATCTTAATTCAGTTTATATAATTATTTAAGTTTAATTTTTTAGGACTGCTATCAAATATTAACATTGTATTAGGTAAAGGACATAACTAATTGGGGCACACGTACGCACACACACTGAGGGGCCTAATTGCTGGTACAGTGCAGGGCAATTATCCTAATGAGAGCAAAGCTGACGTCTGACATGTACATATGACTCTGTCCCCGCGAAGTCTGTTAAAGTGACAGTTCCTGGGCTCTGAGCTCCTCAAGGAGAGGGCCATGTCTCCTTCACGGACATGACTCATTGGCGGTGCTCAGTCAGCATGGCTGACTTGACTTGAAGCAGAGCAAGGACAAAGAAAGGTCACGCAGTCCTGGAAAAGTCTAGGGTCTAAGAGAGTACGTTTGCTGTGGGGCTCGCTGTTTAATTCTGCGACGTCCATCAGGAAGCGGGTGGGAGCCACTGCACTGAGGCCACCCAGGCCAACCCTGTACACAGTGGAGACAGTGTCTCCCCGCCATGAGCCCCAGGACCGCCTGCCGGCTCTCTCTCCAGGCTGACTGTCACGGCTGCTAAAATCCCTCGCTAGCGCTCAGACCTCTGGCTGCTGGGCCGTGAGTAGTTCTGCTACAACCGCACTTGCTGTCTCTCTGCGCGCGCTCTGCAGCCGTACAGTGGGCTACAGAGCCTGCTCCGCTGGAGGGAGAAGCGATGGGAAGGAAGACATGCAACGTGCCTGACACGTCCATGGCCCGCAGCAGACCTCCGCCAGGCGCCGTTGTCATTATTGTTCTTCCTCACCCTGCTGACAGCCGGTCCTCTCTGCCACGTTTGGACACAAACTCCACTCCGTGTGCTCGGCCAGGCCCATGCACCTATATGCTGCCCTGAGTAGCGGCCTCCGGGGTCTGCACATCACCGGCCCCTTACCCCAGAGTGAAGTCCACTCTGGCAGGAAAGTCTACTCATCCATCCGCGCGTTCGTCCATTCAGCAAACACAGACCAGCGTGTACTGTAGACCACGCGCAGCAATCTAAGAGAGAGGAAATTAAATTAAAGCACGTTCTAGATTCCATAAAGAAGGTTAAACTGCATGCTAAGAATTCAGTGTGGGGGTCACACTGTGAGTTAAAGGGAGATGCCAGACTCAGACCCCAAAGTTTCTGATTCAGAAAGTCCGATTTCAGGCCCCAAATGTGCTGTATGTTCAGCGACTCAGGCTTTTCTGATTCAGATGATCTGAGGACGCGGGTAAGACAGTGAGCGCCTTATGAGCTGAAGTCACCCCTGGCCGGTTTGGTCAGTGCACGAAGCGGGTGCCTCGCATTTGATTGGTGGGGTGGAGTGCCACATCCCGGAAGTCTGGAAGGTCGGAACAGCTTCTCACAGAGGACTGAGATCAGAGTCAGGAGCAGGCAGGAACCCCGGGGACAGGCATTGCTTTTGGAGTCCTAGGAACTGGGTTCTTGCTGGACAGGACCTAGAGAGCAACTCTGGCATGAAAATTCCTTGGAAGGAGACCAGGATTCTAAAGGTCTTGTGACTAACTTGGAAGTTCCCAAACAGCCCCACTCCGCCCACGGGGAGAAAAGCGCTTGAGCTTGCAGTGGTTATTGCGTATTAAATATTAAACAAGATTTCCTCTTGGGCAGTCATTTGTGGTCATTAGGCTGCTCCGTCTACCACCACATCACAGAAACCCTCAAGCACACGAGAAACATGCGTCTGGGAGACAGCGGCTCAAGTCCAGTTCAAGGACACCATAGCTCACCAGTGGCCAAACCCCAGATGCATTGGATCCACTGTGTGTCTTCTGCAGCCTCAGGTGTCCTCTCTAATTATCCATGAGACCAGACCCAGCAAATGAAGTCTGTGCAGACCAGGAATACGGCTGCCCCACCTTTGCCTTTAAAAGCACCCTGATGCCCTCCTGGGCAAGCGGGGTAGGCCAGCTGCTCATTCTGGTCAGTGCCTCTTAGGCCCTTCATCCCCTGCAGTGGGTACACTCTCTCCCCCCCGATCGAGCTGCAGGTGCTTCCCCTCTGGACGAAGGAAGGGTCCTCCCTTATGTCAGGCGTAGCAACCCCCGATTCCCCCTCACACTCGCTCAACTTGCCTGTAGCTGTGCTCTTCCTGGGGATCGCCCTAAGCTGCCCAGAAATCTTGGGGGTGGGGGGTGTCTTCAGTGACTCTGGGTCCAGTATTTCTCCTGCCATCACAGGGAATTCATTTTAGGTTCTATATTATTTTTGCCATTTCAAGTTCTGTTTGAGGGTAGGACTCAGAGGCCAGCATTTGAAAATTCCCGGGATAAAATTCAAACTCCCTAGCCTGGAAGTCAACCCTGCACAGCCTCACTTCCTGCCTCTGCTTGAATTTGCCCTTCACGTCCAGCTGGTCACTCACCCCAAGTCAGCTCTCTTGCTGTGATTCCTCCAATTCCATTACCTGCTCATTTGGCCCGCGGCAGCTGCCGTCCTAACTCCCCCATTCCTTGACAGGGTGGCCAAGGTTCACGGTTCACAGTAATGATCAAAAAGTCATGTTGATCACAGGCACCCTGATAGGATCAGAAAGACACCATCTCTTTGTTTTCTCCCCCTGAAACTCAAAACCCCAGTCTAACCATGAGAAAACCATCAGACAAATCCAAAGGGAAGGACATCCTATAAAATACTAGCCACTACTCCCCTAAACTGCTAAGGTCACCCAAAACAAGGAGTCTGCGTCTCCAGAACAGCCCAGGGGAGCGTAGGGCAACCTGAGGACTAAAGGCGATGTGGTGTCCTGGCTGGGGTGCTGGACCAGGGAAAGGACATTAATGCAGATAGAGTGGAATCGGAATTAGATCTGCGGTTTGCCCGATAGCAATACACCAGTGTCAGTTTCCTAATCATAATAAATGTCCCATAGGACAGGAGGATGCTAACAACAAGAAAACTGGGAAGGAAGTACGAAGGGACTCTCTTCTGTAAACCTAGAACTGTTCTGGAAGTAAAAGTGCTCCGGAAAACCCTCCGATAACATCCCTGGCCCCTGGAATAACATGTAGGTCTTCCTGGCGACCATCCAAGCCCACATTACTAACTCTTGCTACATCCCCTCACCCCTCATCCCACTCGGGCCCTCTGCTCCCAGGCCCTGAAGCTCCTTTCTGCCCCACGGTCTTGGAACTTGCTTTTCCTAGAATACGCTGCTCCACTCAGCCCAGGCCTGGCCGGGACTCACGGCAGGCTGCGACTGAATGTCTCCCTTCCTGCTCTGCTCCCACATTCCGGCTCATGACTCCGGTAGCTGTGTCACCCGCTTCCTTCCGCTGCTGACTTCTACTCTCCACTGGACCCCACCGAAGCCAGGGCTGTGGCTCCCCGGGTCACTGCTCCTTCTGCAGTGCAAAGGACGGTGTCCGGCATAGAGCAGGCAGACCCAGGCGCAGGGGACCTAGACGTGAACAAGGGAGAGATCCCTCCCCTCAAAGAACTCCCAGTCAACCTCTTTTCCGTGGCCTCGCTAAATGTTTAGCTCTTAGGACCAAACTCAGCCCCGTCTTTCCAAGGGCACCTCCTCAATACCCATAACCTGAAACTTCTGCGAGGTGTTGGCGTCGTGGCTCGTTCTGCTCCCAGAACGAAGCTGTCTCTCTTAATCAGATAGAAAATAAATGATGCTGTTTTTATGCAGATTTTCCCATGCAATGAATCTACTAAAAATGGGAAATCAAAATGATAAAACTTCTCGTAACGTGAAAACTTAGGAGACTTTATTATTTTTACATATATAAGTAATCATTAGGGAAAATAATTATATATGCCCAAAGGGATACATTTTTTTTAAAAACCTAATTAGCTGAAATCTCCCACACAGATTAGCACAGTTAAGGTTTGGGTCTTTCTCCTTCCAGATGAGGATGCCCTGTTTGTAGCGCTTCCGTAAACCCACGCGGAGAGCTGGGCGCTCTGCAGGAAAGTATGGATTTGTGCCCCATCCTCGGGTGAAACCCAGTGATGTCAACCTAACTTACGTGGAGCGTCCCTCACTGTAGTAAACAGAGAATCACAGCATCACCCTGAACGGCTCACATGGTCCAACAGCTCGATGGCTTACCCAGGCTCTTCCTGTTTGTTTGGACACGTTGCTTGTTTCCAGTGGTTCACGATTATAAATAATACTTTACTTAATAGCTTTCCATATACATCTTTTCATACTTGTCCGGTTATTTTCTTTTTTTAAAAAAGATTTTATTTATTCATTTGACAGAGATCACAAGTAGGAGGAGGAAGCAGGTTCCCTGCTAAGCAGAGAGCCCGATGCGGGGCTCGATCCCAGGACCCTGGGATCACAGTTATTTTCTTAGGATAAATTCATTAAAGTCGAATGTCATGTTAACTCCCAAGAGAACTATATAAATTTATATTTCCACCAGCCACACTATTATTTTCATACAAACTTCTTCCATTTAAGAAAATTTCAAGCAAGAAATGCAAACAAGGTGATGCATTTGGGTAGCAGGATGTAACACTCTCCTACAATAACCACAAAATTATCATACAATATGATAGATTTATTATGCAGTATCAAACAAGGCAAAGCATTAAGTAGCTGAACATACAATTATCATACAGTCACTTCATACATACAAATCCGTTCCTTACATTTACCTTTATAGGTATTTTTATTTACTTTAAATGTAAAACTTGGGCAACGAGAGTCACCCACGTGTCGACCAGGTATAGCACAGCGGCCGTCAGACTGACGGGGAGACTCCGGGGGGGTGGGCGTGAGTGTGCCCTGATCGTCCGATCATCCATCCGAAGCAGGGGCACTGCCCCAGGAACTCGTTTTATAGCAGAGGAAATGAGCCATTGGAGCTACTCTGGAGGGTTAGTATTCCTTACCACTGCCTCCCACCTTTTTTTTTTTTTTTCAATTTATTTATTTTGAGGTAGATTTACACGCAGTTCTAAGAAATGATGCCGTTGGGTCCCCTGTAGCCTTCATCCGTTTCTTCCAGTGGTAAATCTGGTGAAACTGAAATGCAGTATCACAACCAGGAAACCGACCTTGACCCAGGGCGCCATCTCATTCAGACTGTCAGTTGGCTTCTACCTGTGTACGTGAGTGCGCACGCGTACGTGCTTGTGCATGTTTAGTCCTGTGCACTTCTATCCCATGAGCCGGTCCATGTATCCACACCACAGTCCAGACGGAGAGCGGATCCGTTCAAGGGTCCTCAGACGAGTCTTTTGTAGCCAAACGCACCTCCCGCACCTGACCCCTCACCAACCACTGGAAGCTCTTAATCTCTTCTCCATTTCTTTAATGTCATCATTTCAAAAAAGCTGCATAAATGGAATCGGGTGTACACAGGTATATCGCTTTGGGGATTGGCTTTATTCCACTCGTAATTCCTATGCTATTTATCTAAGTAAGTGCATATCCACGGTTTGTTCCTTCTGATTACTGAGTAGTAGTTCATGGTTTGGTGGATCTACAGTTTGCTTAACCATTAACCCACCAAAGGACGTAAGAGTTGTTCCTAGCTTGGGGTTGTTATGCATAAAGCTGCTATACACACTCATGCCTTGGTCTCTATGTGAGCCCAAGTTTTCATTTCACTGGGATAAATGCCCAAGAGAGCAATTGTTGACTAGTGTGGAAACTACATACGGAGTTTTACGAGAAAGTGCCAAACTGCTTTCCAGAATGGCTGACCATTTCACATTCCCCCAAGTGACATGAGTGACCCAGTTTCTCTGCATCCTTGCCAGTATTTGGTGTTATCACTGTTTTTTCTTTTTTTTTTTTTTTAAGGTTTAGCCATTCCGATAGGTGTGTAGTGATATCTTGTTGTGGTTTTAACTTATATTTTCATTATGGTTAATGATGTTGACTGTCTTTTTGTGGGCTTATTTGCTATCTGTATGTCCTTTCTGTGAAATATCTCTGTGTCTTTTGTTTGTTTTCTTCTTAGATTGTTTAAGGTTTTTATTACTGTTGAGTTTTAAGAATTCTTTATATATTCTAGCTACTAATCCTTTATGAGATATATAGTCTCTAAAAATTTTTCCTAGTCTGTACCTTGCCTTTTTATCCTCCTCACGTGAGCTTCACAAAACAAAACTTTGATGAAGTCAGTGTATTTTTTTTTCCTTTATGAATTGAGCTTTTGGTGTTAAGTCACCTAACCCTAGACTCCAAAGATTTTGTTCTGTGTTTTTTTTTCTAGAATTTTTATATTTTAGTTTTATGTTAAATACATGATCCATTGTGAGTTAATTTTGGTATTAGGTGTGAGATTTAGGTCAAGATTTGTTTTATTTTTTTTCCCTTAACCTATGAACGGCCACTCGATCCGTCACCGTTGTTGAAACGCTCTCCTTCCTCCACTGAATTGCGTTTGCACCTCTGGGAAAATCGGTGGGCAGAGTTGCATGGGTCCAACTATTCAGCTCTCTGTTCTGTTTCCTGATCTCTCCGTTCCCCCAGGGCTGCATTGCCTGAATTCCTGTAGCTATACAGGAAGTCTTATTATCAGGCAGAATGGGGAACGGCTTTTCGAAGAGTCAGTTTTGGTGCCTATAGGAGGGAGCGCACCCTGCCAGGATGAGGCGCGGACAAGGAGCAGTTTCAGCTCCGGCCCAGTGCCCAGTCCATGCTGCTGAGCCTCCCCTGGCCAGAATATGTGCATGTGGGAACTAGGGAGCAGAGATGCAAGTGGCTTCTCTCACTAACACACCCAGCAACCCGAACACGGGACGTTTAACGCCCATCCCTGCAACCTTCCGCCTGGCAGATTTCGAGGTTTTGGTTTCCAACAGAGAAATGCCAGAAGTTGAGGCTATAACGTAGCAAAGCGAGACTTGTCCTTCTCCAGAGCCTGTGCTGGCCGAGCTCACCGGGCGTGCTTCTATTAGAGGGATGTGGTGGGGCGGGGACAGGAGATGGGAAGCACAGGCCTGCCGGGGCCCCCTTTGGACTTCCAGAAGAAAACTCCCAGCAGGCCAGACCACTGAGGGCTCAGTCCTTCAGGAGGGGGCTTTGGTGAAATCACGCCAGCTGGGGATGACTGACATGCGGCAGTGACATGGACTGGTGGGTAGTGGGGAAGGAATTTATCAATACCAAAAGGCTTTGCAGCCAGTTACTAGAAGCAAGGACTCAGGTACTTACAGGGATTTTCTTACTTGCTTTACTACGTGTCTTTTATATCGTCAGCCAGCATCTTCTTCCCGCCCTCCCCAACCCTGCCATCTTACGGAAGGTGTATTGATCGCTAACCTAGTAATTCAGGCTGCAGGCCCCAGTCTAAGGGTGACTTTGTCTGAACAAGGAGGATGAGGACCGCTCAGAAATTTATTCTGTGACTATGGGGCGCCTGGGTGGCTCAGTGGGTTAAGCCGCTGCCTTCGGCTCAGGTCATGGTCTCAGGGTCCTGGGATCGAGT
The DNA here is from genome assembly GCF_020171115.1 of Neogale vison. NCBI lineage: Eukaryota > Metazoa > Chordata > Mammalia > Carnivora > Mustelidae > Neogale > Neogale vison. The sequence continues at coordinate 3,040,446 of NC_058098.1, forward strand.
CCCGCATCGGGCTCTGCTCAGCAGAGAGCCTGCTTCTCTCTCTCTCTCTCTGCCTGCCTCTCCGACTACTTGTGATTTCTCTCTGTCAAATAAATAAATAAAATCTTTAAAAAAAAAAAAAAGAAATTTATTCTGTGACTAATGGGACTGTGGGTCTCCTTTTTCCCTGCATGGAAGAGAGCATTTCTCATTTCGTGTGAAGAAACATGATGATGATTCTGTGATTGCTGTTTGGAGATCGAACACGGCTGGAATATGGGTTTGGATGTTGAGTAGCCACGAGTGGGCCGGGCCGGCTACGGCTGTCGGCATTCACACCGCCCAGTCCCTGCAGCAGCTGGGCCATGTCATCCCAGGGGTTAGAAGCTTGGGCGTTACATTTTCCAGAATCCCTTTCCAGTAGGAGCCTGGTTTGGATTCTGCCCCTAAGAGCTGCCCCCATGAAATGCAGAAGGCAGAAGATAAGCAGCCTCCAGCGCCAGCCGCAGCAGAGGCAGCGCCTTCCTGAATCTCCCAGCCCCCCGCCGTGGCTCACATTGAGCCCCGGCTTCTGGCTGCAGGCAGCAATGGCAGCTTCCTGAACAGAGTCCAGCAGGTTCCTGCTGTTGCCGGACTTGTGGGCCGCTCTCCCACTCGGCGGCTTCCACGTGCCTCAGCTCCACCAACAGCTCCTTCCAGCCTGAAGTATCTTGACGGTTGCCTGCTGACTGTGCAAGCCTGAGTGGAGACGGAGGGGACGGTTTCCAGGACCATCTCCTCTTGCAATACCTTGTCTCTGGCTGAGGCGCGCGGGAGGCTCGCTTCTGTTTCGGGACAGGATCGGCAGCTTCGGTTTCCTCTGCACAGACCCGGGTGGCGGATGTTTGGGATGGGCCCGGTGCCAGGAGCTGGTCGGCTCACATCCTCGAGCAGCGCAGCAAAGCGGGCACACCAGACCGCTCGTGGAAGCTGCGACAGACGGTTTTCCGAAGTGGCCTCACCCTCTCTCACGCCTCTCCTGGCGGCCCTCCAGGTGGCACAGGAACACAATCTGCTGATTTGTGAAGCCAGCAAACCTAGCCTCACCTGTGCCAGCATTTCCCCCTTTTCGTCTCCTCCCACATTTTTTCTTCTTCATTTTGTCGAAGGTGACACAAAGAAGCAGAAAATATTTAAGCTGCCGCTACACCATTTATGTTTTTAATTTGACAAGAAAACGTGTGCAGTTGCATGGAACATTTGTCTTATTTCTGCAAAATTTTGCTTTCTTCTATGAATAACAAACAGATGCTAACGGCAGAACTCCCCCCGCCCCCCGCCCCCAGAAGAGAGCCCCGCCTCCGCTCGGCAGGACCCTCACAGCACGAGCCCCCACAGCCCAGGCGTTCTTCCCTCCCCCCCAGTTGTCCCGTGCACCCCCGGGGGCCCCTGCGCCGGCACAGAGCGGCGACCGTACACGCTCTGCACCAGCAGCCGATGCGCAGTATTTTCTTCCCGAGCCAGAGCCCTGCGTCCAAACACAAATGAATGGAAAGACATACTCAAAATGCAGGGAGAATGGGGACCATGTGACTCCAGGAACAGGATGAACACACATTTAGACAAGCCAGCCGTCCTCCTCCAGAGAGAGAAGCAGATGAGAACGCGCACCAGTGTGCTGATGCCTCCCCTGCCTTGCCCGCGCCCTGCCCGGGACCGAAGTGACTTTCGTCCCCACCCTCCTGCTTGACTAAGGAATGCCACCCATTACTCAGCAGACTACTTCTGCCAGTCGCAGCTTCTCTAGGAAGCTAGATACGTTTTGCCCATCGGCACCGATCACGCCCTACCCCCAACCCAGCGCACAGCAGCAGTGGTCACAGCAGTGGGTGAGGACCTGCTTCCGGCGGGCGTGATGCAGGCGTAACCCTGCATTGTCTCCTTCAGTCCTTGTAACAGCGCCGCGAGTGGGGTACGGCGCTGTTTCGCATTTGACAGATGAAGAAACTGAGGCATCCCAAGGTCAGCAGTGCATAGGACTTTTAAAGAACCAAAGTAGCGTTTGACCCCATAGTGTCAGAGCTCTGCCTTCTGGTGCTAAGCTAGAAAACACATAGGAAGTGGTATAACGTGTGACATAAAGAAGCACCGAGGCTATGCACTGAATTTTAGAATATTTAAAATAAATGAAGTGTGTTGTTAACGTCAGCAAGTGGGGTAGAGCGTTCACATTATTCTGGGTCCAGCCTGCATCCTGATGGAACGTGCGATTAAAGAAAAGCATCTGGTGTGATTTATGTCGGGTTGAGCAACGCCCAGAACCAGGTTCTGCCGTCCCCACACTCTGCCTTCGGAAATCCCAACTCAGGTCTTTCTGTGCCATAAATATTAAATGTGAGTTCTAAAGTTCCATCTGAAAGACCTCTCAAATACTCATCATCATTCTTCCAAATAACAACCAATGAGCAAGAACATTAAGTGGAGGAAATTTTATTTGGGCTCATTGAGAATGTGACCCCTGTTATACAACCCTGCAAAATCTGAAGAAGTGTTTTACTGCCTGCGTTCCCTTATCAATGCTTATCTAAGAAAGAATAAGAAGATAAAACCCTTCCAATGCTAAAACAACCATATATAAATTATTACTTAAGCGAAATTTACCGTGAACTCTTTGTGGTTAAACAACACTGAGAACTGAAGGAGGCCATCACTCAGAGCAGCTGAAGACTCGGGCAGTAGATTTACCTGGAGGGGGTGAGACAGAGAAGGGAGCTGTTGGGAATATGTTACAACAGCCCAGTTTTTATCTAGGCAAAGCTTTACAGGAGGCTTGCAAGGCTTTACATTGTTCCAGCCGCACTGACGAGTTAGTAGTCTAAGGACTAAGCCCTGTGACTACAATCAGCCAGTGACAGCACCCAGCAATGGCTTGCCTCCAACAGGCTGGCCTTGGAACTAGAAAGCCCAGCTTAGCAGGAGCTGCCCTGATGTCAACTCGAAGGACATCTAGAATGTGAGCATCCGTCTCAGAGAGGATGGAGCTGTTCCTACTAAGTTCGCGCCCTTGTCTCTGAAGTTAGCAGATAGTATTGGCTCAATAAACAGTTGTTAAATAAATGAACAGCCCAGGGGAGATCGGGATGGATGCCAGGGCTGCCGTTATTAGTTGTGGGACCGGGGACAGCTTCACCACTCAAGCCTTGGTTTCATTACGTGTGAAATGACGGTACCAGCAGAACCTCCTGGGCTCACTGAGCTGAGGAATGTGGAGTGCGTCATGGTGGGCAAACCCAGCGCTTCCTCACGGGGAAGGGCTCTGAGCCCCCAGCTTAACCAGAAAACAAGGTGCTGTGTGTGTTTCCTGCCAGGCAGTTTCTACTGGGAAATCATTTAGTTTCCCACTCTTGTCCTTAGTTGGCTGAAATCACTTCCTACCAGAGATGCCTAGAAATGAGAACGCACCAACATTTAGGGGTCAGTAACTCAGGTTCGTTTATACTTGGTGGGTATTCTGAGTGTCTCCCATGGGTCTGGCAGGACGCCGTGCGAAGAAAAGTGACGCGGTGCACATGCCACAGCTGTGCAGCTAACTCCTGGGGTCAGTCCCACCTCATCTTGGTCTCGTGTTAGCGCCTGTGGCTTCTGTCTTTGTGGCCACCAACAGGGTGACAGGCCCCCCTCAGATGGGGGCCGGCAGTGAGTGAGAGGATGTTTAGGAAGTGGTGATTAGGGCTTGGCAGGGCTGGCTTTTGTCAGGGTGCCCTGACTTCTCTCCCCCTCGCCTTCCATTGCATTTCATCTTGCGTCCCAGGAAGTGAGAAATGCAGCAGCAGGGTCTCTTGATGCCTCAGTCTGGAGTCACTTCTACCACACTGAGTGGGTCAAATCAGCTTAGGAGACCAGTTCATATTCAAGGGAGTGGATAAACGGTGAGGTCTGCCACATCTCATTGCCAAGAGGCATGAATCTCTACGAGGAATGTGTAGCCCTATTCCGTAGTGTGCTGCATAAAAATCATCCAGAAGGTTGATCATATGCTGCAGCTGGGGGACCCTCCGAGAGCTGCTGAGCAGAGCTGAACTAGGCTTCCTGCAGATGTGCTCTATAGCATGGGGAGTACAGGCTGGGGTAGATCAAGGCAAACCTGGTTTCAGGCTGCTGCTGGGGTCCAAGCAAAGAATCGAGGAAACTCAGAATTCCACTCTTGGGTATATACCCAATGGAAATGCGTATATACTTCCACCAAAAGCAACTTTTAAGGATATTCATACATAGAAGTATTATTTGAAATAGACAATATCTGGAACCATGCCAAGGGCCCGTCAATAATAAGATGGATAAATCCATTTGGTAAATTCCTGCAGCAGAACACTATACAGCAATTAAAAGGGGGAAATGCCACTACAAGCAGTGGGAGGGTAGGTCTCCCATACAAGAAGTCACGCACAGAAGCAGACCTCCTGTGTGGTTCCCTTTACGCACAGCTCAGAAAAGGCAGAACCCACGTGGCATATTCTGTGTTGCCTGAGAATGACCTTTGGGGATGTGGGGACTCGTAGCCAGGATGGGACTCAAGGAGGATGTGGGGACTCATAGCCAGGATGGGACACAAGGAGGATGGCCATGTACTTTCTCCTGACTTGGGTAGTGATTGTGTGGGTGTGTTTACTCTGTGAAAACTTACCTAGCTATACATTTATGAATTCTTTCTCTGTGTGTGTGTTATACTTCAATTAAAAAACAATTAAGTTCATTAAAGAGTAAAGACCTTGTGGGACACCTGGGTGGCTCAGTCAGTTAAGCGTCTGATTCTTGATTTCAGCTCAGGTCGTGATTTCAGGGTCATAAGATCGAGCCCTGCATTGAGCTCCATGCGGGGCATGGAGCCTACTTGGGATTTTTCTCTCTCCCTTTTCCTTCTGCCTCTCCCCCACTCCCGCCCCTATAAATAAGTAAATGAATAAATAAAATAAAGTAAATTAAAGAGTAAAGACGCTGTGACTTAGCATCTGTCTCTCGTGGTTGGGAGAGTAAGGGAATCATAGAGGACACCAAGGCTTCCGGTAATTGTGGAACAAGTGGCCAGCCTAGGCATATACAATAGGAAAGCCTCAAAGACCCCAGGACTTTGGGAAGGCTGAAGGAAGGTGAGTTAAGAGAAGTGTTATTCCAGGAGCATGTTGGGCTTATAATTCCAGTAAGAGTTTCAGGTGTGGACACGGGTGAACAGAGGGGATATTTTCAGCCTTCGGTGCATGTGTACATACACCCAGGCACATACAGACACACACGCTGTACATACAACATTGCACATACCTCCACGTGTGTGCGCACATATGCACGCTCATGCATACATGCGAACACGTGTGTGCCACTCGGGTACACGCACGGTCACGGGCACACGGGTGCACCCTTTGCCATAGGCACTCACATTCGTGTATATTCACACACACCCTTGAACACACGCATGAGCTCACACTCAAGGGTGAGCACAGTGGCAGACACAGGATCACGTGAGCCATACACTACCACACACACAGAGATGGACACACACGCATGCACACCCCCCACACACGCACTGACACTCACACATACACGTACACAGGGAGAGCTTGGTCACTTGCCTTCCGAGACCCTATTGTGACAGGTGCATGTGTCTGTGTGTTAGCAAATTTTTGAAACTTGGAAATGACTTCATCCTGGGTGTGAAATAGGAGGAGAAACCCCATTGCCCAAATAAGCTGAGCCCCTCTCCCTGGGGCGCTCCTCGGTATCCTGCCTCCTGGACGCCCTTCCAGTGGCTGAGGGAACCGACTCCCTCTGCGGCTGCCCAGCCTCTCAGCAGACGGGCCCCAGCCCACGCCTGGGACCCTCAGGCCGGCGCTGCCGCCGTGGGCCCCTGCCTGTAGCTGAGACACTAAGGAAGCCGTGGGCCATAGCTTGTCCTGTTGAGCACAGGGGCATTCCCGCGGCGGGGCTCCAGGAGGACTCAGGGGACGAAATGAATAAACTCCCAGAGCAGCCAACGGCCTTTAAGGGGGGGCCCCAGACCTCCGCAGCTGTTCTCAGGCCTCGGCTTTGGGCGGCTTTACTGGGTGTCACTGTGTGTTCTGAGCAATCTGTCGGAGCCGGTCGCCAGCCCATTGGTTCTGTGGGCAAAAACCCTCCTTCAGAAGGAAGCCCACGCCACGCTGTCTGCCGGGCTCCCTTCTCCAGCAGCAGCCGAGCCGCCCGCGGCGCGCAGAGCCGGGCCATGGAGGGGCCATGGAGGGGCCATGGATTATCCACGCGGGCCGGCGCCGTCCGACAGGAGCGCGGCCTCGGCACGGGCTGCCGGCAGGGGGACGCGGTGCTCATGACTTCTCGCTGTCACTTAGCAATACCGACTCATCTGCTGGGGGAGAAAGGGGCCTTTGCCTGGCTTGCTCACAGAAGAAAAGACGCAGTCACCCCAACACGGCGGGATCCACAAAGCGCGCAGAGTAGCGGGCGGCGGCGCGGGTCGCTTTCATCTCAGGGAGCAAACAGTCTGGGCCGAAGAGTCTCCGAGCAAAACGGCGTGAGGACACGCGGCTCCGGCGGAGACGCAACGGCGGGGGGTGAGGCGGGTGGCTCTGGAGTCAGCCTAGCTGGCCTTGACTGGCTGGCCGGGAGGACCTCACCGCGAGGGACCGCTGCTCTCCAGCCTCGGTGCGCTCGCCTGCGGGAGGGCTCGGTCCACGGGGCCACACACGCGGGCCCGAGTGCCCGTGTGCTCTCGCGGGGCACGCCCGGCCTCCTGCACCCAGGCTTCTAGTTTGCAGTGCCTGTCGCAAAGGGCACCAGGGGTGCGCCACCCAGACCCCGCCTGTCCCCTTCACCGTTTCTGAGCAAGGCCCCTGTTCCCTTCTGACTTCTCTGGGTTTTGACTTCTAGCCTCTTGTTACTGTGGCTGTTCCCAGGGACGGCGCAGAGGCTCCCGCAGCCCCTTCCCTGCACTGGCTCGGAGATGCCCAAGGTTCATGGCTCCCCGGGCAGCCCGAAGCCGATGGCTAACAGCTGTAGACCTGTACAAGCCTCCATCTGAGAAACCTCTCCTAGTTCCCCTGGAGGATCCTGATGAAGTCACCTCCAGGGGACCCTCGTCCACGCTCTGTCCACCTTTCCTGTCCCATGGTCCCACTCCCTTCCGGGACACTTTTCCTGGTAACTCACCTGTACACAAAGCCCACTCCCTGGACTGGTTCACACTGGCATTCAGGAAGCATTTGTGGCGTGCTTGAAACGACCCCCACCAACGCTCCCACTCCTGATGGGCATTGAGATTCAGCCCCATCGGATAACCCCAAAGATAACACTTCTGCCTTGTTTTCCGGATCTTCCAAAGCACATCTTCAAAATGCACAATTTTTCCGATTACAAAGGCTAAGATTAGTGATGAGCCCTCTTTGGGGGATGACTTGACCTTTATTACTATTCTGAATCTTCGCTCACCTTCTCTGCTGCTCTGTAATCCAGCAGGGAAAAAAGATATACCTATTTCGGGCTTTTCTTTCAAATATATGGTAGACTTTTACTTCTTACGAGCTAGGGAGGTGAAGGGGATTTTTTGTTGCTTTTCAAATAGTGTCCTAAGATTTCAAGGGAAAGATTCTAGAAACAGGTTTCAGAAATGGCATTTAAGACTGTTTTAGGGTTTTTATGAAAGCAAGGAGACACATTCAGATTTTCTACTCTTTTTTTTTTCATATGAAGAATTTATAAAATACTTCTCATAACAACTTTCAAAGAGGAAGATCTGTTTGCATGAGGCCTGACATTGACATCTCTGGGGAATGAAAAGGGGAGGGCGTGGGTGCCTTCCTAAGGTGCTGGTTGCTCGCCCCAGATGAGAATAGCCCTCAGAGGAGCTTTCTGTCTCTGAAGCCATAAGATCGTCTCCACTGGGTCTGTGGAGACCCAGGAACACCGGGACCTGAGGGATCCCCGCCGTCTATGTGTTAACCTGGAACCAGGGTCACTTTTTTACAGGTTCCTTGGTCAGTGGTCTTCCTTCTTACAGTAATGAGCTTGGGAGTGGACCCTGGCCTGCTCTTGCACAGGCCTATAATTCGAAAGACAAAAGAATAGACGCTAACACACGTCCCTGGAAACAGCACCCGGGTAAACACCTTGGAAGAGCTTATATGCTCACACTGAGCAAACTCTCCCTGGAGAATTTATTAAAACCAAAAAAAAAAAAAAAAAAAAGAAAAAAGAAAAAAACAAAAAGTGCTCCTTTCTCCCTGAAACGTCATCCTTCTACTCTGGGAGTATTGAAGAGGAAGCTATTTTCATAAGAGCACTGGAGCGAAATGGAAAACAAGTGTAAGACAACCAGTGACATTTTCCCAGGAGATGCTGAGTCTGAGCGTATTTCCATTTTAATGTTGCATTAAAGATCTTTATCAAAATTAGTGGCACATACTCTTATTTTTTAAAGACATGGGCATCATTTAAAGTTTCTTTAAGAAGCAAGAAGCCCCTTCCTGGGCTTCCTGCCTGTGGCTTTTCTCATTTACTGATTGATCATATCTTACCTTCCTGAATTCACATCTCTGCTGTCCTTTCCAAGACCATTGTCGAAAACATTTCTCGTGAAGCAGAATGCTTTTCGACAGGCCCTTCAAGCTTACTTTCATTCATTCCTTGTTTCCTTTAAAAGCATAATGTTGCTTCACAATTCACCTCCTGCCTATCAGAGGTGATGTTTACCTGAAGGCCTCTGAATGCATTTTGCTGGGATCAAAAGTAATTACTTTGCAAAGTTCATTTCCGACTTCAGTGTCTTCTTTGCCACTGAATAAATATTTCATAAGCCTGAAATTTGGAGGCTGTTCGTCTCTCTCTTAGTTTTGCAAATTTTTTTTAAATTAGCCAATATGCCTGATTTTTTTTCTTTTTCTTTTTTTCTTCGCCTAGATTTCTTCATATCATCTTGCAGAATAAGACACTTTGAAACAAATCTAAGGAGTTTTCCCGCAGAATGCTAAAGCTGTCATTGCACAGGGGAACAATCAGGGAGCTGGGTATTTGCATGAGGTAGCACGTGCCGATAATTTATTCAGTGTTCATTCAAACCCACGCACAGAGCGCGGGCCTGTGAAGGGCACTGGAATAAACATTTGCTCGCATTGTTTCTGGGGACTCTGGCTATTCATTAACTTGGAAACTTTTGAGATCTAAGGCCAAGTTTTGGAGTGCATCATTAGAAAGGCTCCCAAACTCCCAAAGACAGGAGCATATGCCGCTTGCTGCTGCCTGCCTGGCGACAGGAGTATTTGCGGTGACAGCCGCTACCTCTGCAAAATCCCGACTTCAGATAAACAAGCTGGGGCAGCTGACTCGGAACTGACAGCACCTTCTTATCCAGCTGGCAGAGGCGCTAAGAGGGACCCAGGACTGGGCGCGTGGGGCGGGCAGGACACAGGCCTGTGGGGCAGTAGCAGACAGTCAGCACTGTGGCTGCGGCCGCCGGCATCTGCCTTTCCCTGCAGGTGCCACTGCCCTCCCATGCTGAGGTTTCGGGCCTCTCAGTGAAGGTGCTTTACCCTCCTGGAAGGAACAGGTTGGTGACCCAAAGCTGGACAGATTTGGGTCACAAACCCAAACAAATGCCATCAGCCTGACTTCAGTGGTGATGCCCAGCAGAGCTCCCCTCTCCACGGAGAAGGTGGTTTCCCCGGCTTCTTTCCTGCTCCTGGGCCTCAGTCTTCAGCATTTCTGTCCTCTCTAGGTACCAGCCACCCAACAGCCTCCTAGTAAATCTCTTCGTGGCTTAACATCACCCCTGCTAGTTTCCGTCTCTTGTTACAGAAGAATTCTAAATGATTCAGGTCCTAGCGAGGAGCCCAAGGTAGGGACCAAGACCTCCATTCACTTGCCGTCCGTCCATGACCCCGTGTTCTCTGTGCATCTACGCAGGGCTACCGTCCAGACCCTCTGCCGCAGCGGCCCCAGTGAGCTCTGGCGACTCAGCCAAGTTAAGGTCACAGACTGGAGAAGAGGCTCTTAGATCCGACCAAGGCCTGCTTGACCGTGAGGCCCATTTACCTTCCACTCTGCGAGCTTCCTCAGCATCCAAGAGTAGAAAAGCCGATCTTCTCTCTTTAAATAGTTCCCTTCCAATTCTCACTAACAGTCCTTCCCCCTTTGAATTAATAAGAGTCATTTTGTGGGTTTTTTTTTTTCCCCCACTGAATTCTATTTGGAATCTCAAATTACCGAACTAGTGGGAGAGGGAAGTCCCGGACAAGGCCCAGCTGCTGCCTCCCCCCCGCAGACGAGGTCACCGCAGCCCCTCCAAGCCCAGCAGTCAGACACGTGGCCCAGACACCAGAGCTCTGGGCAATTTGGCTCTTTCATTAATTCAAATAGGACCATGCTCTCCGACCTCAGTCTGTTTCTAATCACGGCGTCTTGTGAAGCTTCGAGGTGCAGGAACTATGGCGTCACTCTCAGTGTATCTCTCCTGTGTCAGCTCAAATATTCCATTCCCAGCTCCTCTCTGACCCGTGTTCCCTAACCGAGAGCCGTTCATCTTCTTCATGTTTAGGAATCTGCAAACTCAGGATAAATGTGCCATCCTCCAGTGTCTCTTAAATTCTGTCTGGAAGAATGCCATGGGGAGAAGGGTTTAGCATATCTCCTTAGGCGTTTGGGGGCTCAGAATTCGGAGGGAGATTAATGCAGACGCTGTAAGTCACCATGAGGAGAGCTATAAATAGAGGGGCCTCTTTCCACACGGTTGAGGATTTTCGGGTCTAACCGCAATACTTTATAACCCAGATCCCCACACAAGGGCAAACAGGAAAATGACCGTGCTCTGGCATCGGATATTTTATGCATGAACTGGTGTCATTTCTGGAATCTGTAAGCTTTTAAGATGTAAGACTCGTGGAAGAGTCCACACCCCATCCACGTTACGCCCGGGAGTTCATCCGGCGCACCCATTAGCATAGTTTGGGGTTGTAAATCCTGAGGGCTTCTGGAATGCTACTTCCAAAAGCACCGGGTGATTTTTCCTCAGAGAATGTGCGTCCTCTTTGAAAATGAAGTCACTGTTTCAAAGGTGCCGCTCTTTCAACAGAAAGCCAAAGCAGATCATGGTTTTGGTCTTTGTTTTGTTTTTCTTTTTCTTTTTTCTTTTTCCTTCTTCCCCAAACTGGCTGCAAATTATATTCTTATAACCTCCTCTCTTCTAAAATCCCCACATGCTTCTCGGGGGCTGGAGGCTGGTTGGCCACCCCCTGACCTTGCCCAGTCTTTTCACTTCCCACTTTCAAGGACTGAGCGAGATCGTGATCCAAGGAGAAAAGACGAGAAGACTCAAGCAGCCACTTCGAAAAGTCAAGCTTCAGGGCCCGTTTCAGTCAGCCCAGCGTTTCTCGGCCGTGGGATGGGCTCGTTCCCGGTGGCAGCGCGGTCCTGCGCGTCGCTGCATGAGGAGCAGCGTCCCTGGCTCCCACCCGAGATGCCCGCAGCCCTCCTTCAAGGTGTGACAACCAGAACACGTCTCCAGACAAACGTCCCTGGGCAAGGAGATCACCCCCAGCAGAGAACTCCTGAGCTAGAAGTTTATTTGGGACCCGCATGACTATAAAGAAAGTAACCTTACCCAAGCTGAGCATGGAGGCCTCATTTCAGGATCAGAAACAATCCTACTAGCAAGTCTGATGCCCTGAGAGATTTCTTCAGCCCTCACATCTGCTGCCCCAATCCAAGGCTCACGTCCAGCCCATTCCCATCCAGCTACCCCACCGCCGGGGCCTTATCTAAGAGAAGTGAAACCAGGGTCTGAAGAGACAGCCACACTGCACGTCTGCTGCGACCGTATTCAAAGGAATCAAGAGGCAGAATAACGCAAGTGTCTTCCTGTGGGTGGGTGGGTGGGTACCGAAAATGTGGTATGCCCGTACAGTAGAATATCATTCGGCCTTCCAGCTGAAGAAAGTCCTGCCATATGCAACTGTACGGTGGACCGGGAAGACGTTACACTGCGTAAAATAAGCCAGTCACTGGAGGGCGAACACTGCCCAATTCCACTTCCACGAGGAATCTAACAGTCTCGCTGGTACAGAGGAGAATGGTGGCTGCCCTGGGCCAGAGGGAGAGGAAGACAGGAGGTGACGCTCCGTGGGGGAACGTCTCAGTCAAGCCAGATCAATGTGATCTGAAGGTCTTCCTGCTCTACAAAACGGTGCCCTTAGCTGGGTGTTGCGCACTGAACAATGTGGTGAGAGGGCCGAGCTCATGTTAAGTGTCTTACCACAGTACCAATAAATACAAGAGGCTGATCAGTAGATGGGGAGGGAGGAAGGGAGGAGGGAAGGAAGAAGGGAGGGAGGGAGGGAGGGAAGCACTGGCGTGCCTGAGTTCTAGACGGAGAACTTGGCTGTGAAAACCAAGCCCCTGGAGTCGTCAACTGTCCTGACCCCCGGCCCCTCCATTTCCCTCCCCTGCCATTTCTAAATGCACAGTCAGCTGTCCAGCCTGAATTAAAGGTTTATGTTGAGTTGTCACATGGATTCTTATGGCAATAACATTTGGAGCCTTTTACTGGGACATAAACTGTAAGCTAAAATGTCACCAGATTTTATTAGACAATCTAAACTTAATTGCAAATAAGTTGATGTACTCATAAAAGATGATGTAAGACCGCCATCTAAGCAGGCACATGGGGACCAGCCAGGAGCACGAGGCAGTGACTAAGTACTGACTTGTCCTCCACTCCAAAAGGCATCACTTGTTTCCTGAAGTACAAAGAGGGAAGAGTGATGTCGGCAGGAAGCGACATTATTACTTAATAATAATAACACAGAGAACCAGAGGTTAAAAGAGGTCGGTGTGAACCATGTTCCAAGACCGTTTTCTCTGGAATAAAATTTTCATAAAGAGCTGTAAGTCTTTTTTATGGCCAGTGAGAACGTCATTGGGAAATTAATGATGGATCTGAATGATAAATCTGCTTTCATATGGAAGGGCTGGTTTTATGAAAATATGCTTTTATGCCTCTAAGGCTGTAAATGAGAACAAGACAAGGATATATCCAGAAGGATGATTATTCCAAGCGAAGCCACCTGTCCTACTGCCCAATTTCATCAAATTTATTGGAAATAAAAGTATACATTGGCAAAAACCTATTTTTCATGTAAAGGTCAGTAGTTCTTTCTTTCTTTTTTTAAGATAAAATTCGCTTGATATTGTGAAGACCCCAAGGGTTGGGTCAGAATTTTGTGTTTTCTCCTCGTGGCTTCAGGATTCACCCAGGATAACAATTGCAAGGAAGAAATTCCATGGAAATCAAAATGCTCATCCATGTACCATATAAGGCCATTTTCCTTGATTGTGAATTCATCACCTCTTGGTCAGTTTTCAGAAAGCGGTTGCTGCGGTGTCCTGGGGCCACTCTAACAAAGCCCCACGTGCTGGGAGGCTTGGACAGGCGCCGGGTCTCTGGAAGGTCTGGAGGCTGGAACAGAAGCAACGTGCCAGTCTCACTGACCATCCCTCCGTGCTCCGTCCACAGTCTCTCGGGGGGGATCCGTCCTGCCCCTTCCGGTTTCGGAGCCGGGCTGGCAGCCGCCTCACCGCATTCTCTGCTTCTGTTGTCCCATGACCTTCTGTATGTCTGTCTCTGTGTCCCAATTTGCATCTTACAAGACACCCATCATTGGATGAGGAGTCACCCTAACCCAGTACAATCTCATCTTAACTCATAACATCTGCAAAGACCCTATTTCCAAATAAGGTCACATCCTGAGGTTCCCAGTAGACATGAATGGGGGCCGGGGAGGGTAGAGGTGGGGATGGAACACTCCACCCGGTGGAATGGTAAAGACACCGTCCGTCTCTTCTCTGGAGCCCAGGTTCAGGGCACGGCCGATGACCTTCGTAGCAAGCTGTGGCCCATGGTGTCCCACCCTGCCCCACCTCCCTGGCCTAGCTCTCTCCTTTCTCCAGGCCACCTGTTAGTTAACATTACCTAATTGATTTTCTACATTTTTACAGTTGACTCACTTTTTTACTTAATGCATTTTTAAGAGAAACTCAGCATCGCCAGCTTGAATAAAAACGAACCTCCCTTGCCTGCAGTAAAGATGATCTTCGAGACGCTGGGTCACAGAGGGTCACGTTATGCACCCGGCAGAAGCAGCTGCCTGCCAAGGCCTCTGAGTTCTGTGAGAAAGGAAGAGTGGCCGGCGGGGAGGAGGTGCCCGAGACAGGGTAACACCCGTGCGAGTTGTTCTGCTTTCCCTGCTCGGGGCTGACAGTTGGGAAGGCCAGGACTCATCTGCCCTGTGGGAAGTGCCACTTGGTGCCATGTCCCTGGGCCACCTCAGAGTGTCTCCCAAACACATCTGTACTTGGGACCCACCAATAGACTGTCCACGATCTACTCTTTGAAGGCGGGCCTGGGTCCCCTTGAGCAAACTTGAGCTTCAGCTTCTCACTGGTAAAGGGATCTACTGCCGTAGGGTCCAACAGCTCACCCTCTGGAAAGAGTGCGCCCGTCCGGTCTGTGCCCTCCCCTTGGCTGTCTTCTCTTCGCTGCGGCTTGGGGTTTGACTTAGACCCGCCGGGCTCCGTGACAGCCCCTGGTGCAGGCCGACAGCCTCTGACCCTTCTTGACCACAAAGTGGCGGGTGATTCAGTCCACGGGCCTTTGGCTGGCTCTCTCCGTGCAGTTGGGACCCAGCCCCCCGGACTCCGTCCTGCTTCTGGGGGCTGTGTTTCTCCTCCAAGAGCTCCTCTCCCTCACCGCCTTGTGCGTGTTGCTCGTCTGTCTGTCTGGCGTCCCTCTGGGCTTAGCTTCCCACCCCACTCTCCAGGTCAGCTGGCTTCCTGGGTGCTGCCTGCAAGCCCTGCACTTCCCGTGAGACGACCCAGCCAGCTCCTGGACCCCCCAGATTCCTCTGTATCACAGCCCCGCGGGACAGGACCCGTTTCAGGGCAGATGGGGCCCTTGTTCTAGCACAGCGGGAGGGCTCTGTGGCCGCCGCTTAATAGTCATTCATTCATTTATTTGTTAAAAAAAAATAAGTGTAATGAGTGCCAACTATGTGTCAGGCACCGAATTAGATGCTGGAGATTCATAGTGAACAGAAAAAGTAGCTACTCCCTCCCCTGGCTCCAGTGGCATTTGCGATCATGGGAACAAAGACAGACTATGAATGGATAAATATAAAATATGTCCACTGGTGACAAGAACCAGGACACAAGAAAAGTCAGGCAGGGTGAGGGGTGATGGGCCTGGGAGTCCTATTTGGAGGTGGTGAGGAGAGAAGGGGAGCAAGCAACCGGGATCAGTGCAGGGAGGGTGGCCTTGTGGTTACTGGGGGCCAGAGGGTGGGGTGCAGGAAAGGCAGGGTCAAGGTGCTGTTAGAGCTGGAGCAATGAACAAAGCAGTAGGTGACGTCATCTGAGTCCAACAGGGG
The DNA here is from genome assembly GCF_020171115.1 of Neogale vison. Taxonomy (NCBI): domain Eukaryota; kingdom Metazoa; phylum Chordata; class Mammalia; order Carnivora; family Mustelidae; genus Neogale; species Neogale vison. The sequence continues at coordinate 3,055,859 of NC_058098.1, forward strand.
AAGTAGGGCCAGTTCCCGAGATGCCCACTGTGGCCACAGTCATGGGTCACAACACTCCAGTCTCCTCAGCTCAGCTTCCGAATCAGGAACATGGGACCCATCCCCCTGCTTGGCAGTGAGGGTTTGACAGCCCAAAGAAGCAACGTGCTAAGGTTGGCGGGAAAGAGGAGAGGCTGGGCGCTTTCAAGCCCACACCCCAGACGACACACACCTGCAGCCGTCCTGGGCTTCCCAGAGCACGACCGGTCCGCGTGTCACGTCAGCCGAGAGCTCAGCCAGCTCTTGTGAGCAGAGGAACCCTCCTGAGAAGGAGCTTCTACCAGCTTCCATGTCAGGTAGCCTGTGGTGCACGCTCTGCACGTCCGAGAAGGCAAGTTCAGGAAATGGGGCAAGAGAAGTTCAGAAGCTGACGGCTGACTGGTGGGGAGAAGCTCCCCACTTCTTAGCCTCCAGGTAAAATACATTACTTCTCTTGAAAAGTCTGTTTTCAGGCGGGTGAGGATTTTCATCTGGTGGTTGTCCTCTGCATCCACTGTTGGTTTCCTTCAACCTGGTTTATTGACTTAGCAAGTCAGTGGGGTTAGATCAACACTAAATCTCACCATTTGGCACATATGATATTCATGCCCTTAATAGCTTCATTAAGGAGGTTTCCGGGAGTATATTACTGAGCAAGCCTATAGATCATCCGGCAATAAATCTAGAGAACTCTCCTAAGCATTTATCTAATTTGGCCGTGGTTTTAATTAAGTGTTTCTGCTAATGATTCCCATTTATGTTTAATAAAATTTATTGTGTAAAAATAAGTTCTCAAACCCCAGTTTATTCAAGTTCATCCAGTTGATGTGCCGCCGAGGGCACGTGTGTTTGGGGTGGCAGAGCGCATTCGGAGTCTCACCCGCTCCAGAAGAAGCACCGGTCAGAGGCATTTGATGGGGTGCTGAGGGTCCATGGGGCTCCATCCGTGACCCTGGTCTCATGACCTCATGTCTCTTCCTGTGGCTGACGGCCATAGCCAAGCCCCCACTGCCGTACCTCTGCCCAGCCCGTCCCTGGGATTGCTACAGACGAGCAAGGTCATGCCCGCCCCCCGCCTCCTACGTTCAGTGACCCATTGATTTGGGGTGCGAACACCTAGCCCATGACCCCAGCTTAGAACAACCCTGAAGAGCCTGCTGCAGAGCGCACCCCCACTGTGGGTGTGACGGAGGCTCTGGTGCAGCTCCGTCGCATCCAAGGCCCCCTTTGCCCACTCCCACGGCCTCCACCCCAGACGTGCGGGTCCTGAGGACACGCCCCGGCCAGCAGTCTCAGAGCCCACTTCGCAGGGACCCCCAAACTGAGATAGGTTGTCCTCGAAGGCATTTGTGTGAAATAGTAGAAACCATAAAGAAACTTTAAGGCCCGTGGGAGCTGTGTAGAATGCAGACTACTTGTACAGCACGCACTCCTGCTGTGGAAAAGGATACGGTGGGTCTGCATATGGTTCCACAGAAAGCTCGGCAGGCTATGTTGAGTTAAAAAAAGTGAGAAGAGGGGGCGCCTGGGTGGCTCAGCCAGTTGAGCATCGAAGGCAGAGGCCCGAGGGTCCTGGGACCGAGCCCTACATTGGCCTCCCTGCTCAGTGAGGAGTCTGCTTCTCTCGGCCTCTTCTCTTCCCCCGGCTCGTGCTCGCTCCCTTTTCTTCCTCTGTCAAATAAATAAAATCTTTTTTTAAAAAAAAGTGAAAAGAGGCATACATGATGATGCCCTTCAGCTCAAAATAGAGCAAAGCAATTGTCAATATTTTCTGTGGCTGTTGAACTATAGATAGAGGATAGATACCTAAATGCATAGACCATTCTGGAAGGAGATTTGGAAGTGCTAACAATGGTTATATCCTAGAAGGGGCCAGGGCTGAGAATGAGTGATCAGAGACTTGGTCAGGACAGACTCTAAGCTCATCTGGAATGCTTCTACTTTTTTTTTCTTTTTTTTCCTTTTTACAAGAGTATTTATGTATTGATAGCTAAATTAAATATTAATCAGTTTTTTGGAAGATGGGCCATAATATGATTTTTGCTGAAATGTATGGATGGGACCGTGTATGATGAAAAAAAGAAACACACCAGAAATATTTAGATGGCAGTTAAATGTCTGCTTTGCTCCTCAATTAGAGAAAAATAATTGGGTTTCTTTTTAAAAGAAAGTAGACTAAGAAAATATGTCTAATCCACTACACCAAACCATTACCCACTTACAAGAATCCTCAAAAAGCACCGCCTTAACCCTTCGGATTTTCTTACTGGAAATTTTTTCATAAGATCCTGGTTGCTGAGCGCTAACTAAGGGAAGCCGGGCCCCAGCAACTCCGTTTTCCCCTTCTTGTCATGGAGGCTTTTCCCCTCTAAATTCAGTCACTTTTTAATACCAATACAGTTGAGGTAACATATTTCAGAGTATCACCGTGTCCATCAAGTTGGTACAAGGTGCAGATGAATTTTCACTGCCTAAGGGAGGCAGACATAACGCTGTAATGCTTTGGGAGCCCACCCAACACATCGTTTTACATACAAGACCAAGAATTAGAGACGGCAGGTGACAGATCTGTTCAAGAGGTAAGTCAGCCTGCGTCATATTAGCACAGGCCATTGCAGTGGACACTTAACGTCTTGCTGACTTGGCTATATTTTTCTGGAAACAGCCCCAGCTTTCATCTATGATGGGCTACCTGGTTTGCAGGAACCAGTGCGGCACCCAAGTGTAAATGCGGCCCCACTGTTCAACCGTTGTTAAGAATTTCAAGATGGCCATCACAAGGCATTAAACCACACACGGGGCCCTTCTGACGTGGGAGACACCCACGCCGCTGGCCCATGAAGCCAGCCTTGCTTCCTGCTATCCTTCATAGGGTATGAGCCGAGGCCACATCCAGCCATAAGGCTAAACATGTGACCCTGCGGCCAAACCACCCTATGTCCCATTGCCCTGCCCACACCGATGGGTTCAGGGGTGAGCGTGTGAGCCAGATCAGAGCAGAAAGCTAAGGCTTGTGCCCAGAAGCTCTACTTCCCTGATGTGGACCCCCTCGCTGATCGCAGCACTCCTGTGACCACCAGAAGAGCTTTGGTCTGAACGTAGGCAGGCACATAGCAGACAGCAGGGCTGAGCTAGGACCCAGACACAGCCAGGCTCCGATAATACCTATTAAGTCCTTACAGCAGCCTTCCTCGTTATACAATCCAACTCATTTTTATCCATTTAAACATTTTTGAGTTGGGTTTCCTGCCACTTCCATCCAAAAGCATCCTCTCTGGTATAAGTTCTCGCCGGTTGTTAAGAATATATGTTTTTCACAGGCTTTTTGTGGATGGCAATTTGGCAATGTCAATTAATATTTAAAATGTTCATGCCACTTGCCCCATGGTTCTATTTCTAGGAAGGAATTTGTCCTACAGAAACTGTCACCCAATTATGCAAAGACATATTTAAAAAAAAAAAGGTCTTTGCAGCATGGTTTGTAATAGTGAAAAATTGGAAACAACGAGGCCTCCATCAACACAGCACTGATTAATTAAACTATGGCTATTTTTTTTAAAGATTTTATTTATTTATTTGTCAGAGAGAGAGGGAGAGAGAGCGAGCACAGGCAGACAGAGAGGCAGGCAGAGGCAGAGGAAGAAGCAGGCTCCCTGCCGAGCAAGGAGCCCAATGTGGGACTCGATCCCAGGACGCTGGGATCATGACCTGAGCCGAAGGCAGCTGCTTAACCAACTGAGCCACCCAGGCGTCCCTAAACTATGGCTATTTTATCATTTACAACAGCAGAGAAAAGTTGAAAGCTGAGATTTCCTTCCTGAGAAAGCTGTCCACAATGTGTTCAGTACAAAAGGCAAGGTGTATACGGAGTTTGTGATGGTATTTTCACCACCAAAGAGACCCTCCAGCAGTAGTGATGGCAGTGGTTGGTAGAGGGAGCAGTTTGGTCTGGGGAGACCCCTAGAAGCTGCTGGACAAAGACAGTGCAGCGGGGGGAGCGGGATTCTGGGATGGGAGCTGGTGAAATAGTCGACTCCCCTGGGGTCAAGAGGAGGAACCTGGCAGGGGACTGATTCAGGTTGGTGGCAGATGAGCACAGGGGCCCCGTCCCAGCTCAGCTCCGCTTTTTCTGCCATCCCCGGAGACGGAAGACCTTTGTAATGCCCCCTACTCACGGAATGTCAGCCCCACACTAAAGACGGCCCCAAGCTTCTCCGGTCACTCACGCACACCCCGTTTGATGTATGACAAGAGATAGTGCCAAGGGACCTCGCCAGCAAAAACGCAGGGTCAGCTTCAGAACCTGCAAAATGTTACTCGTGCAAAATGAAAACACGGGCCCTTGTTCCAAAGTAATGGGGGATCTCACGCGGGGAGGGCGGGGCTTTCACGAGTGCGCTGGGCCCCGTGAGCATCCTCTGTGTGACCGCGCAGACGACGCACCCGGGCACAACTCCTGGCCCGTGGCGAGGGGGAACCGGGGGGCGCGCTCTGCCGTGCTGTGCTGGGACAGGACGGGCCCCTCTGATGCTCCACTCACGTGGTCTCTCCAAGCATATTAATGGCTCGAGTGGTCGGCGGCAAGCTTTCTCCCGCTTGAAAAGCAAGCCCTATCAATTAAAAAAAAAAAAAGGCATAAAATCTGTACAAATGCCTTCCCTTACAACAAGTAGTGGCTGCTTTGTCTTCCAGGGCCCCTTCCCTCTCTGCCAGGCCAACCACCCGGAGGACTCACCCGTGCATAAGCGGCAGCAGCCGCGTCTCCTGCTTCAAACCACGGAGTAACAGATTCAGACACACCCTGTGTTCGCTTTTAATTTTCATTTTAAAACCCATCTCTGTTCAGAGCGAATGCCCTCCAGGACCTACCGCGCACAGAAGCAAGTGCAGGCCGGGAGTTTCCAGGCTCGAGGGAGTCTCTGACCATGACGCTGGATTGTACGGGGCGCGGTTTTTAGAGCAATTGCGGTTTTTCCACGAGGGCTTTGATCACAGCTTCATAGGGTTCGAGCAATCTGCCCTGACCCTTTTTTACCAGTAGCCCTGTTTTGTTTTTAATTGGTGTTTTGCTGTATCTGTTTCTAAATGCATGACTTCACACAGCAGGAGGTCATCTGGGACTGCAGAGGTAGCGTGGTGGTAGCAGCTGCCGGGTTGGAATTTTGGGGATCCCCCAAAGCGATCTGCTTGTGGTCTTGTCCCCCTGCCTGCACAGGTAAGGCTGGGGGTCCGTCGTGTTCTGGCTGCCACCAGTCCCAGCGCTGTCCGGGTGGCTGTCCTGGTGTCACCAGGCGGGACCCCGCCCTGCAGCAGGGACATGACACGACAGGCGCGCGGCGAGACGGGCAGGAGTGAGGCTCCACGCCGAGGGAGGGTCCACGCTGCGGTTTCAGGACCAGCATCTGGAAGAAACCAGAGAAGAGGGGGCGGCTGCGGGTGAGGAGGGACACGTGACTCCAAGGACGGGGCGGAGTTTGAGTTCCAGTGATCAAACGTTGATCGCGCTTCCGATCCGCACAGCAACAAACCACCCTCACCGGCAAGCAGATCCCCGAAAGCAAGTGTCGTTTAAGCCACACGCATGTGGCTACTGGGTGGCTCCTCTCCGCACCTCTGCACGGCCGGAGGGTGTGCAGACCTCTGACTTCCCAAGAGAGGGGGACCCGTCCCCCTCTCCCCGGAGCTCCTGCAGCCCCTGGAGCACTGAAGGGCACGGGAAGACCTCAGCAAATGGCTGCTAATTTCTGTTCTTTTTTTTTTTTTTTAAGATTTTATTTATTTATTAGACAGAGATCACAAGTAGGCAGAGAGGCAGGCAGAGAGAGAGAGAGAGAAGCAGGCTCTCTGCTGAGCAGACAGCCCGATGTGGGACTCGATCCCAGGACCCTGAGATCATGACCTGAGCCGAAGGCAGCGGCTTAACCCACTGAGCCACCCAGGCGCCCTGCTAATTTCTGTTCTTAAGAACAAATGACAGTTATAGCCACAAGAGCTGCCGCTACCAGAGATGCTTCTGGGCTGGCCACTAAGCTGACCCGCGGACAGCGACACCACTCACCTTGCCAGGGAGGGAGGTTGGCTCCGATCCGCAGCCTAGAGGTGAGCCCGCCGAGACATGGCTTGTCCACGGAGGGGGCAAGGCAGGGGTGGAGACCCGGGCAGATGCACTCACCAGCCCCTCTTGGAACCTGATGTGGAGCCGTGCAGGGGTTCACGCTGGCTCCCGCCTTGCCAGGTCAAGATCCCAGACCCCAGCTGCACCCGCTGCCATCCTGGAAGGAGTGCAGGGCCCAGGCTTTCCAGGGAGCGGGGCTTGTATCTGTTGGTACCGAGCAGTGCTGCTGGTGAAGGCACAGCAGTTTCTGTGGCTGTCGCTTCACTCCCGCACCTTCCTGTCTGACGCTCAGGTTCTGCCCCCCGCCCCCACCCTCAAGGGCCAACAGAAGCCAGTGCGGATTCCAGGGGCTCACTTCCAGAAGAGTCTCATGTGTGATAACAAGAAGGTAACAGGAGCCCTTTGATCTCAACAAGGTACGATCGATTTCATCCCATGGTTTATGAAACAATTTTAGACTAATTACCTCTGACAACTTGCAAATGTTTATAAACTTCTTCAAGGAGGAAAAGGCACAATTAGGTGTTCCTCTGACAAATGGAAAGGAGGTTTTCTTTGTGCCGTATGGCTGATGTCTTTTCCCCCAGGAGCATTCTGAAACCTTGATCTTCTAAGACGCTCCGATTTCCGCGGAGATACAGAATTCATCAAATCATTCCTCCTAGCCTTTGAGTAGAATTTAACTGAGCAGGTGAAAAGCAGCTGTGGTCAGGCCCCTCCCAGCTGTGGTCAGGCCCCTCCCAGCTGTGGTCAGGCCCCTCCCAGCTGTGGTCAGGCCCCCTCCCAGCGGGTCACATCTTTTGTCAGATGGTCGTGGTGGCCAGGGCCCGGTGCAGGCTTCCTCCTGGCGCAGACTCCTCCGCTCTGAGGGTCCTTTGTGTGGTTTCAATGTGTCTCTGCCGATAACCGTATGTCTGGCCACAAACAAGTCTCACAATTAAATAGAACCTAGATTCTTCATCATCTTCACCATCAAGGAAAATTACCCCGAATCATGGCTATTTGCAGTGTGCTGAGGCAACGCTGGGGGCTGTCAGAAGCCCCCCGGTCCCTGGGTGTTTTAAATTCAAAACCACAAAATTCCAGGGAGGCCGAGGGAGGCCCCAGGGCTTGGTACAACGGAAAGATAGATACTGGGCTGTTCCTCTGTGGCCCGACTCACATTTTAATACCCTTTTGATTATTTACCATTGTTAATTCAAGAAAACGCACAGCAGGCAGGTAGAAATATTGCAAAGTCAACCGGCCCTTAATCCCTAGCTAATCCCTGGTCAACTAACTATATCCTTCCTTTATTAAAAAAAAAAAAAAAGAAAGAAAGAAAGAAAAGAAAAGAAAAGGCATTCTGAATCTTTTGTTGAAAACAAATTGCCAGCATGAAGAAAGACCTTCTCCTTCCCTCCAGACCCAAGCACTAATTTGTCCGATCTGGCCCACGTAAGAGACTCTTCTCCCACTGCTACCCCGTGTTGTACCCCCACAACGTTCTCATTACTTTCAGCATAAGCCTGTGTTGTCATTGTTGAATGGAGAATTCCTTTTCGCCCCTCTGACTACAGGAAGACATTCGTAACGTTCACCATTAGGAACCGGTCACAAAAGCGGTCATAAAAAGCAGAAACTTTGCCAAGTTTTTTTTTTTCCAAAAAGGGATCAAAGGCAAACTCTGAGTTTCAATTTTTTAAATGTGAACACCAGTGGATGCCACAGGAATTTCTGATACCCCCTGATCCGGTCGCTTCCGTCTGGGCAGGCTTGCTGAGGGTCCCATGGTGGTCGCATGTGTGAAAGGAGAGAAGCCCACTCAAAGTCACCCAGAAAGGAGCTTATCGTGAGGAATCTTGTGGAATCCAAGAAAAACGCACCGGCCAGTCTCGGACAGGACAGGCAGGAGACAGGAGTCCCCTGGGAAGTTGGCCCCCACCACCTGGGCACCCCGTCCTTCCGGCTAGGTCAGAGCCCCACTGGGAGAGCAACCCCAGCTCCCCGCCCCCATTGTCCCTGGAGGAGGAATTGTGTTCATCCCCCCAGGTGCTGTAGGGCACCCCTGCCACAGGCCTCACCCCGTCAGCACATCACCGGGACGACTGCCAGCTTCAGATCTTCTCTGTAAATCTGTAACAATTAAAAAAAAAAAAAAAAAGGCCAAAAACCTACTATAACCCTTTGGAAGGGCAATTTGGCAATCCCCAGCCCAGTTACAAGCAAACAGTGTCTTTGCCTCAGCAGTACCTAGCGATGGCAGCTCCCTGCGGGCTCCCTCGTACGTGGCTTGCTGTAAGTCATGTTATTGCCGACGGCGCGGTGTCTAATATCAGGAGATCAGAAGCAACGCCCGGGTGCAGCAACGGGGAACGGATGCGTGAGCGGAGGCACACCCATGACTATGACACACCCATGGCGCACCAGGACCCGGGATTCCACGCAGCGGCACAACGAATGGGGAAATGCACCGCGAGGGAAGAATCACCAGGGTTTGTGGTTATGCCAGAAAGGACACAGAGCAGTGTGTCAAGGCGCTACCACCCGTGCGGGAGGAGAATGCGTATTCCTAGCACGCGGTTTGGCACAAGCTCCTTGAAAGCCTGCACGGAAGAGGGGCAATGCACGATGGGGGCGCGGGAGCCGGCTGGGGAGAGGCAGGACTGGAGGCGGGGTTTTCCGTGTGCGCCTCTCCATACACAGCCGCTTGGAGCAGGTGACGGCCTCCTCTGGCCAAACACACACAAGTAAGCGATATGTTAGAAGGAGGTGAGGTGTAAATTCCAAAGAGCATTCTGTCCTATAAATGGAATCTGGTACCACCATCCCTAACGAGTCATAACCTGAGAAAGAAAGGAAACGCCACTAAACAGCGTTACTGATCTTCCAGCCCCGTCACCTGCAGACGCCGTCTTCAAGGAGTGAAGGGTGCGGTGCGCCAGGCACCTGCCAGCAGCCGACACCTCCTACGGGAAGTCGCCAGGTCGGGGAAGAGCGGAGGTAAGGGACCGTCTCTGCATGTGACACAACGCGTTCTCACGCCACGCCTGTGAGCCACCCCGGACGGCCCCGCAGGCCGCCCTGCAGGAAGCGGACACCAGCCGCAGCCACCGGTTCCCTCCCCTTCGCCTCGCTCCAGAGGCCAAGCTGCCGCAACGACTTGTCCTCGGGTCGTGCCTCTGTTACGGTCACGGCACTCGCCGGACGGGCTCCTGACCTGGATAGCAAGCGGCCCCACCGATGCACCGCAGTCTGTTGAGCAGGCCATGGTCCATGCTTCGTCCTGTACCCTCTCCAAGGTGAACACGACATGTCAGCACCCGCTTTGTGATGGAGTCTCCGAGCGGTGACAGGTAAATAATTTATTTTGTTTTTTTTCCGCCGAAGTTAGCAGTCCATGTAAGCAGATGCATCCGTCTGCTTTCCACAGATAGCTGCCCCTTGGCCTGTCCGGGCCACAGGCTCTGAGCTGAGAATACCCAGGAGTCCGGACGTGTGGGGGGAGCAGGCACCAGGGCTGCCTGGAGCCAGACGTTAGACTCCTGCGTCTTCAGAGCTGTCCACGGAGCACCCTGCCTGGGGAGCACGTTTCCTGCCAAGTAGCTCTATGCCCAGTGACAGCACAGGACACCTCTGCTCCCTTTGTTAGTCACCTCGAGTCAGTCTTGACAAGCAGCTCGGCGAGCGCGGATCTGGATTTGTGCATTCGGCAAATGGACTATTAAACAGACGTTTTAGCTCAGGCCTGCCAGGCCAGGGACACTTAAGTGAGAAAAACAGCTGAAGGATGGATTCTTTTCAGAAGTTTGGTCTGCTTATTCATCGAGTGGCATGGGCAGGGCCGGGCCGTGGTGTCACCGGCTCCTCAGCCACTGCTCTGGCCGTCGCCTCGCTCTATGAGGCCTCCGCGGGGGATGAAAGCATTACAGGATCCGGCCTCACTGAGCACCGAGTACCGTCTGGAGGGAGAAGGAGCTCTCGTCTCTCCGGTGGCCTGTCACAGTCCTGGCTCGCACTCAGGGCCACAGCCAACATCTTTCCACTTTTGAACACCCACTGGAGCCTTAGACCTCTCAGAGCTCACCCAGGAGCGGGCAGAAGCACAATTCCAAGCTGTCCCCCCAGTACACGCCTCCTCACCACCCTTCACCACAGAGAAGTGCCGCACAGTGGGCCAACAGCGCACCACCGTCCTTCGGAATACCCCAGCCCGGTGTCCTCACAGCCTGAGCAGAAAGTGGGCGTCAGGACACGGAGACAGAACTGCACCGGGACGCCATGCTTCTGGCTTGAGGGACGGAAAGGCGAACGCCTAAAGCCCTGGAAGAGGGCAGACGTAAAATAAAAGAGAACTTATTTTCTTTATTCTTTCAGCCCCCGAGTAGCCAGCAGTAGCACACAGGGGCGCACAGAAGCCAAACTTCTGGGAGAAAAGATCCTTCCTTCTTGTCCGTGAGCTGTGGCCCCCGCAGGAGAGGGGGTGAATCTTCTTTGCTTGCTTTCCTCTCTCTCTCCTCTGCCCACCTCTCCCAGAGTGGGCACAGTCACACACGTGCATGACGGAGTGGGGAGACTGAGCCCCTGCATTCTGGGTGGAGGCTGGGACAGAGGATCCCCAGGGAGCCTGAAGGACCAGGGAGGTCGCAGAGAGGGAGGAGCCGGGATAGCAAGCCCAGAAAGATGCTTATGAATCCGAGTCCCATGGAGGAGACAAGATCCTGACCCACATACCAGCTAGTCTCACAACTGATGTATTAGTCACTGGTCTCTGGGTATTACGGACACGGGACAGGTCTGAGAAGCACGTCCAGACTTTGAAAACAGCTCATGATTGAAACTGCAGCCCACCGTTGGCTTGGAACGTGTGCCCTGAACCTAACCAGCTCACTTGCTGACTAAAACAAAAATGTAAACATGCCCCATGAATCTCCAGAGACAAGACTTAGGGTTTCCCAACACAATAAACACGGTGTCCAGGATAAAATCCAGAATGATTCGGCATACAAAGAATCAGGGAAATCTTAATTCATGTGGGAAAAGATTTCAACAGATGCCAAAACCAAGATGGCACACGTGATGGCATTTTTGGCCTAAACTTTAAAGCACTTATTATAAAAATAGCCCCCCAAGCAATCACAGACATGATAAAGTGGCTAGAAAAAGAGAAAATTTCAAAAAATAATCAGCAAGTAAAGAAGAACCAAATACAAATTCTAGAACTGAAGAAATACAGTAACTAGAGTAACACCTCACTGGGTGAGCTCAAAAGCAGAATGGAAGTGGCAGAAGAAAAAATTAGGGAACTTGAAGATAAATACACAGAAATTCTCCAATCCGAATGTCACAGTGAAAAAAATGCATCCAAAAAAATGAAAAGAGTTGCAGACACCTACGGGACAATAGCAAAAGTTCTATTGTTCATGTCTTCAGGTTCCCAGAAAGAAAAAGAGTGCAGGGCGGGAAATTATCTGACAAAATAATGGCTAAAAATTCCCAAATTTGGCAGAAGATGTAAACCTACAGATTTAAGAAGCTGAGCAAACCCCAAATGGGATAAACCCAATGAAATCCATATTCAGACACATTGAAATCAAACTATTGGCAACTAATGACAAAGAAAAAAAAAATCTTGAAACAGCACAGAAACTAGTCTCTTTTCTGTGGGGGAACAAGGGTCTGAATGACTTCAGATTTCTCACCAGAAACCACAAAGGTGGAAGGAAGGGGCACGCCGCTTAGGGAGAGCAGAAAGGAAAGAACTCAACCCAGAATTCTGTAGTCAGAGAAAATACCATTCAGGAATGAAGGCAAAATAAAGATTCCTCCGAGGAAGGGAAACTAAGAGAATTCACTGCCAGCACATCTTCACTTTAAAAGAAACGCTAAAGGAAGTTTTTGCACCAGAAGGAAACTCAGAACATCGGGAACGAAGACGAAGCACCAGAACCGGTAACTTTCGGAGCAGGCAGACTGACCACTCCTCCTGTTGCGTTCTCTAGCCGCATGTTGGAGGCTGGACGACAGTTACGACTTGGCATGGATTTTCGGCGTGTGTCGATGTGATACAGAAGACGTGGAGGTGCAGTCAAGGACCCACACGGTTCCTGGATTCCCGTTCTGCAGTGGCTCCCAAAGGTCTCCTGGTAAACACGTCCTACCGCAGGCACACCAGGCATTGTCCTGAGCCCTGTGCCAGGCAATAGGAAGCCTTTGAGGACAAGGCAGGCTCCACGGTGCAAGCTCTGAGATCTCCCTGGGACTCAGTGCCCAGAGCCTACCAAGGGAATAAAGCTGGTGCCTCCTGATTCGGGTCCCTCCGAGTTTGAAGGGTGTCTCAGCTTCGGCTGGCAATGCACCCTAAGAGCTCTGAAGGTCACAGATCAGGCAGGAGGCCTGGGAGTCCTTGGGAAATTCTGTCACTCTGTTTGCTTTGCCAGCTGTGTTTCATTTCTGCAGACTACTGGTCTGCGAGCCTCCCCACCTCACACACAGGTTGCCGGGTGAGCAGAACACGTGTACATACAGCGACATGTACGCAGACATGTGCGCACACACACACACACACACACAGAGCACATTGGCCCTCCTTTCCCGCTGTCGTAGGCCAGTCTTGCCAGCACATCCAGACTGGTCCTCAGGTGCCCTGGGACCCCAGTGGTCCACTGCAGCCCCCACCTCTTTCCCCGTGGGAACCTTCTCCGAGCTGAAATAGCAACAGCAATAAATGACCTGATTTGCCATCTGCCCCTTTGCTCTTAGCACTGGAAACGCAGCTGTAGTATACAACGCAAGGGGCTGGGCTGTTCCCAGCCTCCCAAGCAAGCCGCTACCCATGGCAGTAATTCCACTTTATCTCTCTCCCATTAAAAGGCAATTGAAAGTGCACCGAGGAGAATGAGGGCTGCCTGTGACTCCGGAAACCCTCGGACGGCGCTTGCTGAAGGGCGGCTGGCGGACCGAAGGCAGCAGGTGTGAAGGAGCGGGAGCAAAGAGAGTATTTGCAGAGCAGCGACTGATCGTAGGACAGCAGTAACCACAGCCGCGGCGACGGCCACTGCTGTCCGTGCACTGGGGTCGTCTTGGGCCCTGGGCTCAGGGCTGCAGGCTTGTGATCTCACTGGCCCCACGAGATGAATTTGCAGGGCAGTCGGGGCAAGGAGTGAGGTCCGGTGAGGTATTAGCTTATAAGTCAGGGAACCGGGGGATGAGCTCAGCTCCTACGTGTTCCTACCTCCAGAACCCGGAGGGTTTAGCAGAGCCGCACTTTACACTCCCTTCTTAAAACCGCACAAGAAGGCCCAGTCGATGCTTCCCAACGGTAAGCATTTGGGATCCAGCAGGGAGAAGACCCAGGATTCAGACCCAAGCCCAAGTCCCATGTTCTTCCTGCTACCTCGTGCTATCTAAGACTCCAGGGTTCTCTTGCTCAGGTCCTGCCAAAGCAGAATTCATCGAGGGGTTCACCACCCAGAGTGACCCCCCAAACATCTGATGGCCACCCGGTGGGCAGGCGGGATTCTCCAGGCTAGGCGGTGTAATTCTCCTATTTAGCCAGAGCGACTCCATCTTGGTTAAACGGATGAATGGATAAGGAAGATGTGGTCCATATACACTATGGAGTATGATGCCTCCATCAGAAAGGATGAATACCCAACTTTTGTAGCAATATGGACGGGACTGGAAGAGATTATGCTGAGTGAAATAAGTCAAGCAGAGAGAGTCATTTATCATATGGTTTCACTTATTTGTGGAGCATAACAAATAGCATGGAGGACAAGGGGCGTTAGAGAGGAGTAGGGAATTTGGGTAAATTGGAAGGGGAGGTGAACCATGAGAGACTATGGACTCTGAAAAACAATCTGAGGGGTTTGAAGTGGCGGGGGGGTGGGAGGTTGGGGTACCAGGTGGTGGGTATTATAGAGGGCACGGCTTGCATGGAGCACTGGGTGTGGTGAAAAAATAATGAATACTGTTTTTCTGAAAAAAAAAAAAAAAAGCCATTTTGTTGTTTGTGCAGTAAAACTTAAACTGACCCTCCCTCCCTCTCCCCAGAGAAACTTACTTAGAAGCAAGTCTGGGAAACCAGTGAAATATGGTCGGCCAGTTCCTAATAACAGAGCCCAGGATACAAGGGCGAGTCCGGCCAGGTGGAGACATCCAATCAGTAAGAAATACACGTGCTTTTCCCCTCACCACCAAAGAACGTAAACCCCGCCGCTTGGGCGCCAACCAATTCTGACCAGAGTAATAGGTTAGTTCAAACAGCTACTATGGGTAAATTGTAATTCAATTGGCCACCTGCGTGTGACCTAATGTGACGACAATCTCATTGGCCACCTATGTGTGGCCAGGCTTTTGCTCTATAAAAGGTAGCCTGTGAGCTGGGGGTGTCGCCCTCTTCGGGGGCGGCCCTGGCCGGTCAGTCTGACTTCTAATGCTTAGCATAAAATAAAGCTTTAAATAACTTCCACTTTGTCTCAGTCTCATTTCACTTAACAACGGACCTAACGGCAGCACCTGCGGGCCGAGGGGGGTGCGGGGCACTGGCCGGTGGCGCTGACATCCGTGATGGAGACTCGGGAAATGCCAGCCGAACTGGCAACGTACATGGGCTCGGGAAAATCTCGTGTTGGCACCACAAGCAGAGGATTTTTAAAGTCGGTGAAATCCCCAAGAAGAGCAGAGTGGTAGAGAGCACAGGCTCCAGTCTTGGGTCTTAGCCCTGGCTCCCCCAGCCTGTCCCTCCATTGTCTGGAGGAGACTCTGCCCTCGTCCGTGAATTGAGGACAAGGGACACGCACCCTGCTGGATGTTGTGAAGGTCAAAAATGTCTATGAAGTCTCCACACAGTAAAAGCGAGATCATGTTTTTCTGCAGTAAATATTAGAGATAAGGAAGTGCATTCTTTATAAAAAACAATCATCATCACAGCCCCATGCCTTCCGGCAGGCTGCCGGCACTGCCTCTCTCTCGGGAGCCTGCCTGTGTCACATGTCGATGCAGTCAAGTCTCGTGGCCCTTTTGCACGGCCCCCCTTCCCTCCGTCCTCGGCCTGTGATGCACACTGGTTGTCCTGTCCCCAAGGAGAGCAAGCTGCGGTGAATCAGTTTATTTAAGACGTGCGGTGCTCAATGCCGCCAGTTCCTGAATGACTTCACCGTAGAAGGGGAGGCTGAGAAGCCGGTGTGGTGATCCATGGCCCGCCACCACCTCTGCAGCCTTTCTGTGTTCCTTCTGCTACAGGGCTCTTGACTCGGGCTAGAAGGACAGCCCCCTCTCAGTTTATTGCAGAGGGAGCTGAGGTCCCCAGGAGGAAGCGGTTGGCTCACGGTCAATGAACAGATCAGTGGAAGTGGGCACGGGACCAATTTTGACTGATGCCGTCTAGCGTCCTCCCCTCCTGGTCTTGCCGCCTGGGGGACTACCACTGTGTGTAAGGGAGACCTGTCCGGAAGGCTGTTCCTGTTACAAGTGATAAAATCCGCACCAGACTGGCTTAGGTTTGAAAGAGGAAGCTATTGCATTCAGCGACGTGTCGGAGATCTGTCCTCAGGACTAGCCTGGCTCAGACGACAGGACTGGGAGGCTATCCTGCAGCAGCCGCGGTCCCTGAGGTCACAGCATCCAGGTGAGGAAGAAAGTGGCAGCTTCCCCTCAGCTGAAGTGGAAGACCCAGAATTAAGTCTCCTTGCTTCTGATTGGCTTGGTTACATCACGTGCCCTTCCCTGAACCCATCGTCATTGCTAGGGGCTGTGGCTCTTTGACAGGCCTGGGTCATGCGCTTACCATAGGGATGGTCAGTTAGGGTCCATTTAGGGAAACAGAAGCCAGCCAAGAGCTGCCTTGCATTCTGGCTTTTGGGCGGCTTCAGCGAGAGGTGGGAGCAGCTTTCTGATCTTTCTGACCTCTGGCTCGCCTCCTCATCCCTCTGGCTTTTCTGCTTTTCCACCACTGGCATAATGTCCGTAGTACTGAAGAAGAAATGGCAGAGGTGGCCTTCCCAGGACACAGACGGCAAGGCCATCCTGCTGAGGTAGAGTCATGGCAGGGCTGTGCCGGCTGCAGGGGAACGGGGCAGGGTGGCCGCGAAGTGGGGACTGGAGCCAGAGCTGGAGCCCCCTCCCAGGGCCTGTGAGAACGCCCGGACTCAGGCCTCCCCGCCTCCTCGCGTCGTGCCTGCGTCCCAGTGGCCGAGGCCGGGAGAGACGCTTCCTTGCGGTGCAGGTGACAGCAGGAGGGAAGGGAAGCAGATCTCGGAGCGGCCGGGGTGGACGGCCGCCCGACAGAGCAGCGTGGGGCCGGCCGTGTCCCCAGAGCAACCTGGGAGCCCAGCCCAGGTAGCCGGGAGCAGGAAGCACGGGCCACGGCTCCTCCTCACCAAGCGTGTGCCGGAAGGCGGGGGCGCAGTGTCCGAGCTTATGCTCTTGTTGGGAAACATGAACTTTCCCCGTCAGCAGCTAGTATCAGTGAGATTGGTAATATTTGTTTAGAACAAAGAGGCTTCTGGGTAAACGCTTTCTAAGAGCCACTTGGGAAGGAAACAGCATGAAGCCCACCCCCGAAGTACACGGTCAGCCTTGGTGTCCCTCGCGTGACTTTGTGCTTGTCCCCATTAGGCATCCAAGCCTCCTCCTCTTGTCCCGTTGCCTGAAATAATTGAAAGAATGATAGCAAAGAGGTTTCCAGGTTCGGTGATCTGTCTTGCTGACGGAACGGCACAACGCCCCATAAATAACACTCGGCTGCGAGCGTGGAGACACCTGCCACGGGAAGGACCGCCGAGCTCCGTCGTGTCCTCCTGCCGCCACCGCCATGGCCTGGACCCCCCGCAGCCCTGCAGTGAGCAGAGCAGGGATGGCAGGAAGGTGAGACTCGGTGGCCACCCCGGTGGCCTGGTTGTTTCCATCTCTAGTGAGGAGGCTGCGGAAGCCCATGCCCCCATGGCCACATCAGGAGAGGGCTCAGGACGTCTGGGCAGTCCCCTGGTCCCTCTGTCCCAACCGTTTGTCACTGCAAGGGCCAAAGGGACGGAGACCGCCCAGAACTTCCAGGACATCCTGTTCTGGTAAGACCCCAAAGACGTAGCTGATTTTCTGAACGCACACCCTACGAACACAACTCGGGCTCCGGTCCCCAACAGACAGACGCTGCTTCCCTGAGCCACCTAACTCTAAGGAAGGCTGCGGGACCTGGAGAACGAGCTGGGATCCCCGGCCTTAAGGGAGTGTCCGTAAGTGGCCGCCTGGAAGGTTTTTGAAATAGAATCCGGAGAGAGTCTCAAAGGGCTGGAGAGAAATGTGGCTGCCGCTAACCAGAGTGCGGGCCCCTTTGTCTCGCCAGATGCACAGGGAAGAATTAATGCAGCAGGAAGAGTGGAAACACTGGCATTTTAGGAAAATGACTGAGAAATAGACAAACAGAATTTGTACCGAGGAACCGATTTGCCAGTTGGGCGAGTCGCGTTGGCCAGTGTGGTCCAGGCTCAGCCGGCCTGGTAGGGCGGCCAGGCCTGGCGAGGGGACCAGGACAATGGCACCACTGAACACCCACGTGCTCAGGTGCGCACCCGGCCTCTTCTCCACCTCCGAGGGGCCTCCAGGGGCCCTGGGAGACACAGAGAGGGCAAACCGCCACAGCCTGGCTCCCAGAACCTCCGATGTGCGGAAGATTCGGTAACTGGAGCCGGTTGGGCTCCCGGCTGCATCCGTTCACCTGGCCGGCGGGGGCTCCAGGATTCCTGCCCTTTGCCTGTGCCTCACGTTCCTTCAGAGCCAGGGAGGCTGAGGGGCTCCTGAGTGGGAGGCCACACCGGACACCAACCTGTGTCTCCACCTGTCACTCCCAGGAGGTGGACCACCGGAGCTGCTGCCTGGCCTCGGGGAGTGGAGGTGCTGTGACCCTGTTGGTCAGCTTTAGGCCTGGCCTCTGGTCAGGGGCGAGGGGTCATTCCCATCCCCGGAGTGACCTTCTCCAACAGGTGCCCCGGGACTGTGACCCCCGCCTCTGCTTCTGCTCTTCTCTTCGCCTCCACCTTCCTCGCTCAAGCCAGTCCTAGAATTCACAAACGCACCTCCCCAGGGCCTTGCCCCTGCTGTCCTTTGAGTTCCTTGGCCCTTCTGGTCGCCTCCTCCGTGAGGCCCTCCATGACCTGCCAGATACCTCTGCCACGGTGTGAACTTACTTATCTGTGGCATCTCTTCAGAGCTGAGTTTTTTCTTTTGCTTCTCCATAAAACCCACAGCACAGGAGCTGAGCAGAGAGACGGGGGTCAAATCACAGGGACCCCGTGAGGCCAACGAGCCGTGAACGCGCCCCTGCAGAGCGCCCGCAGGTGCCCTGTGCCCGAGCGGGTGGAGCAGGGGCCCGGGCGAGTGACAGGGCAGGTGGAGGCCGCAGCCTCCCGGCACCAGACACATCCACCGAACCCCACGTCCGTGCTCGGCCTCCGTGGGGACATGCTCCTGTCTGGGAAGGCGCCGTGGGAGGGCTGACAAGGGGCCCAGCGAAGCAAGCTGCGGGCCGAGCCCCAGAGCCTGGGGTGAAAGGGAGGCAGCGTCCCGGCAGAGGCCGAGCCCGGCTGCACCGCAGCCTCCGGTCAGAGCGCGCTTTCCTCCCACAGAAGCTTCCCGCCTCCCGGGGGCGGTGGGGGGGAGAAAGGCAGCAGGACCGCGGTGGGGCTCGGGGCACGGCGGAGCGCGACACGCGAAGGGCTCCACGCCGCAGAGCCACACGCTTACGGGTCCTTCGAGGGCGGACGTCGTGTCACATGCGTTTGTCACCATTAGAACGACAAGGACGGTAGCGCGGAATCAGAGACGTGTACCCAACCCTAAGTGAGGCAGGATGAGTAGCATGAGGAGCGATTATTTTCCTTCTACAATAATGTACTTTCTAGAAAAAAAAGTACCATTTTACCATTAGAAAAGTTATAGACGCACGCTGGTTTCCTGGGCTGTTTCAGGGACGTCGCTGAGAGCAAACTTCTGCGCAGCGACTGTAAATCTTCCGTCGATGAGGCAGGACTCTGGGAGGTCGGGGCACGAGCGGACATTGATTCAGCACCCCCCCCCCGCACAGCACTGTGGGAGGCGCGTTCCCTTCACTCATGCCACGCGGGCTCACTGGGCGCCTGTTAGGGGCTAGAGTCAGGCACAGGAGAACCACCGTGACCAAGGGGAGGCCCGGGCCATCCCGGGCTTCCTTCCACAGACAAGCAAACCAGAGGGCAGAAAGCGTTGTGCAGAGCAAGACTGCAGGATGAAGGGGTCAGGACATGCCGGGGACGGGGTGGGGATATTATTTTAGATCCAGTGCCCGGGATGTGCTCTTTGAGGCAGAGGCATTTGAGCAGAAACCCAAGGGAAATGAAGAACCCGCCATGAGGCTAGCTGAGGGTGAGGCATCCCAGACAGCGTGAGCGGCATGTGCCAAGATCCTGGGGCAGGAGCCAGTGGGCTGCAGGGGCTAGGGAAGCTTGGAGACAGAGGTAGGAGGCGGCTCGCACAGGCTCTTAGGGGCCAAGGCCAGGACGCCAGGCTTCATTCTGTGAGACCGGAAGCCATCAGGAGTGTGGGACAAAGGGGTAGCCCAACCTCACACAGTTTAGAAAGCATAATTCTGGCTGTTGTAAGGCAAGTGGAACAATGGGCAAGATGGGGCATCCCTCGGTCACCTCACTCTCACCCCCTCAGGGCTTGGCCTTGTGCAGCCGGCCTGCTCGGTCCCCGCCCCACCACCAGTGGACGGCCAGCTGGGAGCCGAGCCTCGACGGCCTGACCCCAGTGCTTCAGAGTGGGGGCTCCGAAGACCCAGGTTCAAGTCTCAATTCTGTCACTTCCTATCCTGTGAACTTGGACAAGTCAGTGAAGGGCTTTGGGCCTCCGCTTCCTTGGCTGTAAAATGGGTCCGAGAAGAGCTGCCCCACGGTCTTTTGTCGGTGAAAGAACCATTATCAGCAAGAATATTGCCCAGGCTCGTTCTGGGGTTATATATGCAGCCACACCGTGAAGTCCCAAAGGCCGCGGGTGCCCTGACTTACCGAATCTGGTCACTAAAGCCCACAGCAGCAGTTTCATGAGCACCTACTGCGTGCACGTCCTGTGCCACACACTGGGTCACAGAAGGGACCCTCAGGACGACAGAAATGACAGCCACTGCCTGCAGGTGTTCACGACTGATCCCATTTAGTGACTTAAAATAGGGTTTTTTTTCTTTTTTGGTTGGAAGTATTGTGAAAGTGCATTATTACCCCCAGGCATCTCCTTACATGTCTAATTGCATGTTCTAATTAAATTTTCCTAATGTCACATCTGCTTTGCCCACTGCTATTAATTATTGAGTGAAACTCTCCTGTGAAGCCAGGAGTGGTCGAGCCGGTTTTCCCTCTCCCGACTCCCAGCGCCCCCCCCCCCATCTCCCTGCCAGCCACTGGTTCTGCCAAACTCTCGCTCGGCCTCCTGGCCCCAGTGACTCCTGAGGACGGGCCCCTTCGGAGAGAAGCCTGTCACGATGGAGGAGTGCCCTTGGACAGAGGGTGGCAGTCAGCACAGGAGAGAAGGCAGCATAGCTGAGTCAGCACGCTGACCGTGGTCCTTCCGACGGGGCAGCTCTCCAGGAGGCCGGTGCGCTGCCCTGCCGGGCCTCCTCAGTTGGTCCTTCCCACGGGAAGTCGTGGCTGTGCTGCACAGACGGAAGCCCAGCAGCCTCACAGCGCCATGAGAGGGGGTTCCGCATGCGGGGGCTACGGGCGTATCCCTGGCCACAGCCCGGCTGGGACACTGCGTGGTATGGCCATCAGAAGAGGCTGCGGAGCCAAGATGCTCACTCCCGAATCCTGGTGGTTGATAGTCTGTGACCTTGGACAAGTTCATTTACCTCTCGGCACTCCCTTTTCCTTATCTGCAAACGGCAGGTTATAGGTTATCGCAAGGACTAGGTAAGCCAGCATGTGCAAAGTGCCTGTGGTGAGTACCTGGCACCTTAGCATGGCCTTTCTTTCTAAGCATCTGCTTTTCCCAGTCCTCAGGGAAATCCTCACTGAAGACCCACGGTCAGGCTGAGACCAGGCAGAGAAGCCAGCGTTGGCCGCACTAGGGAGCAGGAGGATGCGCAGGGCAGAGGGCACGGTGTGTGTGAAGGCTGTGTTCAGGGAGGCGTGGCGTGTTCGAAGTGTTTGAAGAAGACAAGGAGACCGGATTAAGGGGGTGGGGAGCAGGGGGGAGACAGGGGTGACGAGGTTGGTGAGGATCAGACCTCGGAGGGCCTTCGGCCATGAGAGGACCTCGGATTTTGACCTAAAAAGCCATGGAGGGCTTTAAGGCGGCCTTGACTAGAGGCCATTCTGACTACTACGTGGGGCGTGGGTTGACAGGGAGCCAGCCAGGAGACTGTCGTCGCTGTCAGCACGGGGCAGGATGCGGCAAGCGCCTGAGAGCCCACAGTGGAGATGGGGAGAAGTTCTCGGATTTAAGAGAGGGAGGAGGCAGTGCCTGGTGGACAAGTAGGTTTGTGGAGTAGAGGAGACTAGAAGTCACCAACGATGCCCAGGGGCCATACCTGCTTGGGAGGCTGCGTAATGGCGCTGTCCTCACTGTGCTCACAGAAGTGTCCTTGAGAGGACAGTATCTGTCCTGGTCCTGGTACAAAGGCAGAAGCTGAGTAGGGAGTTTGGATGCGGGATTTTGTCAAAGGGTCGACAGCACAATGCATGAGCTGTCGAAACTCTCTGCACAGAACGGTTCTTTATTAAGTTAGGAAATGGCCATCACCGTGCCAGCGCCTGCCAGATACCCAGCCCTAAAAAGGGCACCAGGACTTCAGAGATGAATAAATGTCGGGGCCACAGTGCCATTGGCCCTGTCTGTCACTCTCAGTCTGCCTTCACGGTGCAGAGTATCTGAGGTTCTCGAGAAACTTTCCAGAAAACCCAAGGCCCAAGCCCCGAGCTTGCCCAGAGAGTGCTAAGAGACCTTCTCCACTTCCTTCTCATGACAGACAGATTCCATTAAAGTGCCCCTGGCCCTGAAGCTTTGCTTCTCCCCCGCTGCCTCCCCGCAAGAAGCACAAGAGGAGGATTATTAAAAATCACAAGTACAGTGCTCCACACTCCACCTCCCAAACTTGATTTCACAAAGGCTGTGGACATCAATAATGTCAGACAGGATAATCAAGTTTGCATAATGGAGCAGCTCTCCAGGCCCCTCTACACAAACACCCCTCCCAGCACGGATGCTGGGTACCAGACGGGCTGTAAGGGGAGGCCCCCAGACGGCAGGACCCAAGCGTCCTCCGCCGTCGCGTCCACACGGGATTTTACAGGCATAAGCGTCAGTCGGAAAAGCTGGCTTTGCATCCCAATTTGACCCCGTATCTGGAGGGGGACCAGAGACTAATCACGTGAACATTCTGTGCCTCCCCTTTCCCTGCTTTAGAATGGAGGCAACACTGGGGAATTCTAGAGGATTCTAGATGTTGGATGTCATAATATATTCTTATTGAAAGAATAAACTCAAGGAGACAGTTAAATAAATTATTTCATTGATTTATCTGTTAACGTGTCATCACCGATTGTTCAGTGGAGAAATAACTAATCTTTAGGAAACCAGAGCAATGCAGAATCGCTGGGCTCCAGTATATCCTGACATGAACTCTAGATAAAACGTCATTAAGAATTTGAAAATCAATGACACCCATGGGAAAATTAAGTTTAAATTGTTGCCTTTTGGTAAATTGTACTTATGACATGTAATTATCTGCAGTCTATTGCCGATCCGCTGGCTGGGCTCCGTGCCACCGACACCCAGTTCAAGAATCGGGACAGAAAAGGATGAGCCGGCCTAACCGACCAGATCCGCAGACTCGGTCCCTCCCCGGCCAGGCTTTGTGCGGTGCTCCGCCGGCCCCTCTTGCTTCCTCCCCTCCCCCCACCTCCCAGCGCTTCCCCTCATGAATTCCCGTTCTTTCTGGAGGCTCCAGGGCTCCTTCTCCCAGAAGTTCCGCCTGACCACGTTGGCCTAACACGGCGCCGGGCCCAGGGGGTTGCTGACGTAATCCCTTAAGCCGATGAATAAATGAAATGATGGATGCAATAATAAAACTTGACATTCAGGGAATGGCCAAAGCTTAGCGTTTATGACGGGACAGAATCCTCCTCTCGTGCCTCCTCCTGTGCCTCAGGACGCGCACAGATAAAAACCCACACCGTGCCGTCTACAGAATGCTTGGGAGAGACTCGGGAGAAACGCTTGTAAAAGCCCTCAGTGGACTATAGGACACTGCCTACCCCACGGGGAAATAGCCGTCCGGCGTGAATACACACCAGGGCCCCACGTGGCCCAATCTTTTCCTGGAATCACATTCGAGGAAGCACATCCCAATAACAAAATGATTAGAAACAAATTGCAATCTTTTCTTGCTTCTCTCTGCACACAGCCGATTAACTCAAAAGCGTCCCTCCTCCAAATTCCCCTTCTTCCCCAATTAGTTGATACCCTCCAGATTTCTCACCTGCCAAACCACAAAATATACCTCCTGACACCCCCAACACAGTCCTGTCTTGCTCTTCTCCTCCTCTTCCTCACCCTCCTGTAGACCCCCCAGCCCCGGGGGTACCTTCTGGTCCCCACATGCGTTACCTACAACCCAGATTCTGGATGACAGGAGAGCCTGGAGGCGACCCCTCTTCCACGCCCTGATTTTTCAACCCAAGGTCCTGAGTTGTGGGGAGGGGAGTAATTTGCGCTACCAAAGCTGTCTTCTTCATTGGGCGGAGAGTGCAGGGAGGAGGAGGTCTGAGAACACCCGACCCCCAGTCCCTCGTATCCTGCACCAGCCCTGCCTCCCCTCGTTGTGAGCAATCGCTGTCCATCATCTCTGTCCCGCGACAGATCTGGCATCTGACCCTGGCCTGACAGTCGTCCTATGTCCTTGACTCTGTGACACTGCTCCTCCTGGTCTCGTCCCGTGCTGCCCGACCAAACACGAGTCCCACCTGGTTCACGTCTGCTCTCCGCTCTGGGTGTAGAGCTCACCCTTGAAATATTAACAAAGGGGAAAAAGTGTGTCCCGTGCACTCCTTCTCAGAGCGTCCGTCCCTCCGTGTGTCCTGGACAGTGGCCTCACACCTCTCCTTGCACACCTGCCGCTCTGCTCTGGAGGCCACAGGCACCCGGAGCTTTCCGTCAGAGCTCAGCACCCTCAGGCTGTCGGGGTGGGACCTGGTGCTAGTGGGGAGAGCCGTGGGCACCTCCACCACCAGCCACACCAGGTCAAGTTCAAGACCTGGAGCATTCCCAGAGGGCTCAATTGTGTTTGCGGGGGCTCAACTGTGCTGCCTAGGTCTTCGGGGACTTCCGTTTGATTAGACCAGAAGCACAAGAAAGATTGATTTTTCTCTTGACCTTGGCAGCAGCACAACTTCAGGAGGTCACCCTCGGACTCGCACAGGCATCCCAGAGGCCCTGGGCAGTTGCAGACCCCCCCACACTCCGGGTCCTTCTGCAGGGACACGGAGAGGGAGCAGGGAAGCTGGTGAGAGGCCAGGAAGGGCTTACCCCGGGGCAGGCGAGCCCGCGCACCGGATCCCCACGGGGCAAGGGCTGAGTCCCATCCGAAAGAAGCCTTCCTGTGGCAGACCGCACGTGCCCTCCCGCTCCTGCGCCCCAACTGCAAGGACCGGGAGGCGGCCCCGCGTCTCCCCTTGCCCCGCCCCTCCCCTTGCCCCGCCCCTCCTCCTTTCCAGCTCCATTGTGCTACGAACGCTCTGAAGTGTCCAGAAACTCTTTTCTTCCGCATCAAACGGGGAGAATTCTAACATCTTAAGTCCAATGCGGCCCGGCAAGGTCACCCGGTGCACACCCCGGGCTTCAGAAAACGGCCACTTTCAATGGCTCCAGACAAACGGGAGCTTTCTGCACACATTTGCTTAAAAAGGACATTCCTTTCTCTTCTTGGGGCCTAGGAGGAGGCTAATTTTAACACCTCAGAAGAGATATTTAAAGGACCCAGAAATCTGCAGTCAAATGTGCCAATTACGGCGGCGCGGTTCGCAGGTAACGGCATAAGGAGCCGCGCCTTCCCGCGCCACCGGTGGGGCCGCGACCTCGCACTGCCTGCGCGGGGCGGCCTCGCTGGGTCTGGGTGGGGCGGAGCAGGCGCACCTACTCTGCATGTCCACGGAGGGGCCTGGAGCCTCGAGGAATGGAGTGCGGCGGGTTACCCTGACCTCTGAGTGATAATGCGGAAGGGAGCACCCCCGGCCGGGGGCCCCGCTGGGGAGCCCAAGTGCCCCGAGCCCAGGAGGCAAGAGCAGCG
Organism: Neogale vison; assembly: GCF_020171115.1. Lineage (NCBI taxonomy): Eukaryota > Metazoa > Chordata > Mammalia > Carnivora > Mustelidae > Neogale > Neogale vison. The sequence continues at coordinate 3,081,286 of NC_058098.1, forward strand.
CGGGGAAGGCAGACGGGGTCTGTGTCGGCAGCCAGGGCCTCTGGCATCCGAGAACCCCCTCGGGAAGGAGTCTTGTGGGGAGACAGTGGCTCGGAGGCCAAGGTGAGGCTTGTCCTTCCGCCGCACCCCTGCCCAGGCAGGATCTGGGTGGAGGATGCCTCTGATGGGAGGTGAGCCAGGCCCTCAAAAGGGCCCCTGCTTTGCTGGAGTTCGGCAGTCCCTCGCCAGCCACTTTGGCTCAGGCTCTGAGGCTCTGAGCACGCTCTGAACGGTCTGGGCCTGGTCTGCACCTCACTGTCTCTGAATGGGTCTCACCCCGGGGCATTTGTGATTTCTGGGGACATTCGGCTCTGTCTACAGGCATTTCTTGTTGTCACATGTAGGGGGTGACGTGTTCCTGGTACCTGCAGTGTAGAGGCCAAGACGCTGCTAAACACCCTAGAGGCACAGGACAGCCCCATGGCAGAGAGGGACCCAGTCCCAAATACCAACAACAGGAGAAATCCTGGCTTAGTCTTTCTTAAGATACTTAAAATGACCCATGCTGGCCCTTCCACCACAGTGCTGGAAAGGCCCCACTTCCGGAGCTTGTGCCTGGGGAGACATCCCTTCCCCAGCTCCCAGCCAGCCCTCCCACAGATCGGAGGGAGTGATGGGGAGGGAGGCCAGGAGGCTGGTGCCAGCTGGGAACGGACAGAGCTGTGAGGAGAGAAGGGGAGACGGCCGGGGCCTCTGCTGCCCCCGCACGAGAGCTGACGCCACACGGTGCGGCAAGGCCAAGGCCGCGACGAGCAGGTCTTTGCTGCCGTGTGTGGACGTGGTGTCCTCCTCGACAGAGGCTGTGGCGGTAGCCTTCCAGCTCTGCCTTGTTGCTCTGAAATGGAATGAAAGTGGAGGCGTGGGACGGGGGGAGTGTGGGAGGCAGAGCGGGGAGGCGGGGACCCCTCCCAGACGCTCGACTGTTGGATTAAACCAAGTCACCACCGCAGGAGCCGGCAGAACCGACGGCCTCGCTCCAGCGCAACAGGCCAGGAAGGCCAGGCCTGACTGCTCCGGTGGCGAACGATCCAACACACTTCCTCTGGGCTTCAGCTGCCAGTGAGGGGGTCTGCGCGTGCCACGGGAGCCCACTGCGGTCTGAAACCTGGCCTCGGGGCACCGGGTCACAAAAACCTTTGCGTAAGAAGAGAAGCGCATGGAAGTGCGTGAAGAGCATCTGCGGTCCTCCGCCGGGCGCGAGCCCTGCCCGCTGCCTGCTGCCCGCTCGGTGCCGCGTCCTGGGAGAAGGACCGGAACCGACAGGGACGGGGTCGCCCCCCGAGGAACATGCTCGAATCCAGACCTCTTACCTTAAAACTGATGAGCGTTTGCATTCGACTCTGTAATGGTTGAAGACAGTCATGTTCAAAACGTGGACTTGCTCACTCTGGAGGAAACTGGAGCTCCGGGTCTGCACACCAGGCTTCCTGTCCCACCTCCGACCCTCAGCCCCGCGCCCGCCGAAGCCCACAGCGCCAGCCAGAGAAGCTCCGCCGCAGGAGTCAGCCCCCACACTGCAAGAAGGACCCTGCCCGGTTCCAGCAGGAGCGAGCACAGCTGCACCCCTCCGGCCCGGAATGATATTATTCTGATAATCTTTAACAATAACGAGTGTTTCCTAGCCACTCAACAGACGCCATGAGCGTTTTATGTGCTTTTATCACATCTGATGCTCCTACAATTGGGCTAAGTAGTAGTGTTATGCCCCCTTCGCAGACATGGAAACTGAGGCCCCAGGAAGTTGAAGAGCTGAACCAGGGTCCTGTTGCCAAACCCCCGTGTGCACACAGGCAGGGTCAAGTTCAGAGCCCATAATGGCATAAGCTTTCGCAGTCCTCATGAGCTCTTCGGAGGAGGGAAAAATTGTGCAGTTTGGGGGTGGGGGAGGATTGAACAGTGTCCCCCTGAAGGGTACGTCCATGTCCTAATCCCTGGAACCGGGAATGCGGCTTTATTTGGAAAAAAGGGTCTGGTCTTCCCAGATGTAATTGAGGATCCTGAGATGAGATCACCCTGGATTTTCCAGGCCGGCCCTACATTCAATGACAAGTGTCCTTCTCAGAGATGGAAGGGGAAGGAGACACAGATACAGGGGAGAGGCCATGTGGAGACAGAGGCAGAGGCTGGAAAGACAGGGCCACAAGCAGGAACACGCGGCATCAACAGTGTCCAGAAGAGGTGGGGCAGGATCCAGCCCTGGTGTCCCCCAAAGTAGAGACTTCTGGCCTCTAGATGGCGAGAAAGCAGGTTTCCCGTGTTTCAGGTCACCACATTTGTCGTAATTTGTTACAGCCCACCTACCTAGATGCTGCCAGCTGCCCTTCTGGCCGTCCTGCCCGCACTGCCGTCTCCCCCGTGCCTGTGGTCGTCACGTGCACTGCTTCTGCCTGTGTCCCCGCCGGACCGTGAGCGCCCCAACCCAGGCCTGCCCCGTGTCCTCACTGTTGTCACAGTAGCGCTCTGTAAATACTGGCGAAGGGGGGGCACCTGGGTGGCTCAGTGGGTTAAGCCGCTGCCTTCGGCTCAGGTCATGATCTCAGGGTCCTGGGATCGAGTCCCGCATCGGGCTCTCTGCTCAGCAGGAAGCCTGCTTCCCTCTCTCTCTCTGCCTGCCTCTCCATCTACTTGTGAATTCTCTCTGTCAAATAAATAAATAAAATCTTTAAAAAAAAAAATACTGGCGAAGGGGAGGCACAGAAGAGGTGACAGCTTCTGACCTCTGTTTTCTGTGGTGCACATTACGCAGCCCCTCAAGGGGTGCGATCCCCTCCCGAGCCTGGAAACAGTCACGGTCCAGGGGCTGCGACCACCTGCACGGCATCATACCACGGCAGGTGACACAGACGGCTGACGACGACAAGTGTAGAGTGGCGAGGAGGAGGAAGATGACGTCATCTAGCATTTATTGAGCGCCTACTGCATACCAGGCTCTTTGTTACCTGACTCAGAATAGCCTGAAGTGTAAGAGCCATCACTACCCAGCATCCGCCTCCAGCTCTATCAAGAAGATAAACAGGAAAAATGAGTGTAAACACCCCAGGACACTGAAAATCCCCCTCAGTCCTTAATTGAGAAACCAGGTAAAAATGAAGAAAGACAGCAGAGAAGGTAAAACCGTAAGTGAAACGTTGTTCGTACAATGGGTACCCACGTCCCAGCTCTCAGCTTTATAAGATGCCATGAGCTTTCCAAATTTATAGCAGACCTTTTTGGTTTAACAAATAGAATAAAACCGAGACCTTTGAGTGACCATTTCCAAACTGAGATTCTTAGCGGAGATGCATATTCTTCCCTTTTGATAACATGCGCGTCCCAAAATCCTACATAGCACTGTTTCTGTGTTATTTTTATACAGATTGTATCAAAATGGACTTTTTTTTTTTTCATTTTCTTTTCCTTCCCGGGATACTTTGAGAATTTTCCAGCCTGATGTGGGGAGAACTCATCCAATCACTTCAAGTCCTCAGATTAGTCCTCGCATAAATTACCTCCGGTCCTCCAGGGAAAAGCACTCAGGTCCTCTCCAGTCTGTTAGCCGCAGCGCCGCGGCGGAAGTGCTATGCTGTGCTCACAAGGGTGCTTCTCTGGGGCGCAGACCCCCAGTGCCTCCGCGGGGTTGCAGGGGTGACGTGTTGTACACCTAAGTGGGTATTAACGAGTGACTGTCACAGAGGCCGAGACAAGTCACGCTCTCGACAGTGGGTTACGAGTCACTGCTTGAAGAGTCTTATCTTCCCAAACCTTCAAGGAACGGATCATTCCTGCGCTCGAGAAACACTTCAGGCACACAGAGAAAGACGAAAGTCACGGGATGGTTTTGGTGAACCTGGCATCTGCTGGATGCAGGGCCTGATCCGGAAACCACGGGAAAGGTACTGGAGGAGGTTTCTGCAGAAAGCTGGAACGAAGTGTTCGCAAACAGAAATAGATAATACATCATAACAGTGGGTAGCTGACGGGCACAGTCCAGAACGATTCAGTGTAAGAAACTTCTAAACACACTTCCACCACGTTACTAGAACAAAGGGAAAAGAAGCACACAGTCATTTCTTTTCGTAAAAGGCGTAACGACATTTCATAAAACCCACTTCTGATCCTTGAAATGGAAATGGTGGATACCTCCTTCTAAAGATTTTTCAAAACACACACTTCAATCCAAAAATTACCATCATTGAGAAAACACTAGAAGTATTCCATTTGTGTAAAAAAAAAAAAAAGTTCTTGGTACCCTTTATCACTACAATTGTATGACTCTGTTCTCCAAGTGCTGAACAGAATTAGACAAAAATATAAAAGCAGTTGTGATCACAAGAGGCAGAACCAACCATGATTTTTCTTAAATTTTATTTAAATTCAATTTAAGTAACATAGGGTGTGTGAGTATTAGTTTCAGAGGTAGAATTTCGCGATGCATCATTTGCACACACCCAGGGCTCGCTCCATCACGTGGCTCCTCACTGTCCGTCCCCCACAAAGCCCACCCCCTCCAGCAACCCTCAGTTTGTTTCCTAGAGCTAAGAGTCTCTTATGGTTGACCTTCATCTTATTTCCTCCCTCCCTTCCCCTATGTTCACCAGAGACAAAACCAACTATAATTTGTAACTAATGAAGGTATGCTTCTGGGAAAACCCGAAGTAATAGAAAAATATTAAAATAATAAAAACACAGAAGTGTGATCAGTTATACAACAATCAGCATAATTTACAATCTCATACGTAAGCTATAAAAAAATATGATTTAGAAAATCATTTGCAATAGAACCTAAGCCCTAAAACGCCGAGAAATAAATTTAACAATAAATGTGCAGGACAGATGTGAAACAAAAACTAAGTTTCTAATGAAGATCATTTAAAATAAATCAACAAATGGAGAGTCGTGTCTTGTTTTATTGAACAAGAGGACATTCCAATAAAGATGTAATTTTTCCTAAGGTAGTCTTTAAGTTCAATATGTTCCCAATATGTGATGTATTTTAGCTTGGGAAAAAAAAGTAATTCTAAAATTTATCTGGAAGTGTTACAAAATGTTTTGTAAGGTAAATTATAAGATGTTTATCTTATAACACCGGGAAAATTATTTTAAGGAGTGGTAGTGAGAAACTTGTCTTGTCATATATCAAAAATATATTATATGGCCACAGGAAGTAGAGCAGTGCGATTTGGCAAAGACATCAAAAGACAGCTCAGAAGAACAAAGATCAGGGTCACTGTTAGAGTCCCAAGTATGCAGAGATTCTAACAGTCATTTCTAACAAGGCACAAAGCAGAAGAGCCAAAGAGATATTTGGGAGCACAGAACTGGACCCCAAACTCATCCTTCCTGCAAAGTGGGTTCCCAAAAAACAAAAGGTTTCAAGGAAAAGAAAAACAGAAAAACAGAGACCCCAAGAAAGCTAGAAGTAAATATGACAGAATATTTATATAATCATAAGGTAGGGCTGGCCATTCTACATGGGCTATGAGATCAGAAAACATAAAATTAGACATTTTAACAACATAAACGCTGACAACATCTAGATGGCTTAAAATATCACAAGCAAAACCAAAAGACAACAATAATATCTGAATGGCTTAAAATAACACAAATAAAACCAAAAGACAGCAATAAACTTTATCACAGATTTATCACAAATATCCCCCATATACGAAAGAGCTCTTGGAAGTCAGTCGGAAAACACATCAGCGTATCAGGAGAAAAACTGGCGAAGGATTTGAACCGCGTTTTGTAAAAGAAGAAACAGAAAAGGCTAATAGGCATTTCACCAATCTCATGATTCACCTACCAGATTGGCATCTGCAACGTCGATGAAAACCAGCCATAGTGGACACTTGGGAAAATAGGCATCGCATGGGGACTTGGAGAGAACAGAAGGCCGTGCGTGGCCACTGAGGCTTTGGCAAGGTCGTATGACATCGTAAGATGCTCACAGCTTTGGACCCAACAGTCCGATCTCCAGGAGTTTATCCCAAGGAGACTATTTCAGAAGTGAGAAAAATGCTCCCACAAGAAAACTCTCTAAGATTCTAAGTTTCTAAGAAACTGAATATCTGTGTCCCCACTCCCTGTGTCCCCTAGTGCGATGGTGTCAGGAAGTGAGGACTTCGGAGGAGGTTGGGTCCCAAGGGCAGAGCCCCATGGATAGGATCGGTGCCCTTGCTAGAGAGAGCCCACAAAGCTCCCTTGCCCTTTCTGCCACGTGAGGACACGGCAGAAAGACGGGTGTCCAGGAACCAGGTGGGGCACTCTCGCCGGACCCCAGATCCGCCGGCACCTGACCTTAGACTCCTCCGTCTCCAGAGCTGTGACCAACACAAGCCCCGTCTAAGCTATTTCTGTCCCAGCAGCCTGAACAGACCGAAACACAGTTTCCACCAGCGGGGGATTGGTTAAAAGATGCTCAGAAGTTGTTAAACATGACAATAGTGGCTAGAAATGTCCTCTCTGACATTTTAATTGAGTGGAAAAGGCAAGTGTCGACGTACACCGTGATATCAGTATACACAATCACACACCCGTAGCCTCATCTGTATTCATAGAGGTCCGCAGGTTTTCACGATGGCTCTTCCCCAACCCAGCACGTTTCCCTTGGCTCACTGGGTCTCATCCTTGAGAGGCCTTCTGTGCAAGCAGACACCATGTGCGCCTCTTCTTTTCATGGTGGCCATGGTCGGCATCTGAAAGTACCTGTGTGGTCTCCTCTCTCTTGTTTGCTTATGCACCGCCTTGCCCCACAGAAGGGCACCACGGGAGAGGAGTCTGCCTCCTTCATCCCTGGGCCTCCAAAGCCTGAACAGCCCAGACCTAGCATATACCTGCTGGCTGGTGCCGTCCTGTATGGCCCCCAGTTCCCAGGACGGGCTCTCTGGAGAGAAGGCAAACCCTTATTATGGGATAAGGCATCCCGTGCACACGTTGGTTTGGGAAACACGACACTGAACCCAGCCAAAGGGTTTACTTACTGCAGAACTTCTCAGACCCTCCAAGTGTCCCAACCAACAGGACTTCAGAGCCCTTTTTTTTCTTGGAGCATCTTTGGAGTGACCTGCCTCTTGAGACAGTCTGGGATGGAGTAGATCCAGGAGAATATTCAGCAAAGCATGAAACAGGGGTATGGGGTTCGGACAGCCCCTAACTGGTACTCCATGTCTTGTTCGAAATGTTTACAACAAGCGAACATTTATCATTTTGTAAACACGTAGTAACTTGCAAGATAAAAGAATAAATATTTTTAAATGCACTCATTTGCCGGCCTCAAAACTGACTTTGTTTTACTAAACCATGAGCTCAGCTAAAGTTATTTTGAAAGAACAAAAGCCAGCTCAAACCAAAGAGGAACGTTTCGTAAAACAGTACTAGAATCAGCGCTTCTGCACTCAGGTTCACCCTTCGCTGTAGACTTGTTGAGGGAAAGGACTTCACCTGTGAACCCCAGTCAGCAGCAGGATCTACCTCGTCGTGTCCTGGGGGCTCACAGAGGAAGCACCGCTGAGATCTCCATAAACACTAGCTACTTCCACTGTTATTAATGTCGATGCACCTAAAATCAATTGTAGCATCTCCATAGGTCTGAGTCAAACGTATTGAATCTACACAAGACACCCTCTCCACACCCAGACCCCCCAAGACCCAGGGCTGCCCTCACTTGCTGGGAAGTCCACAGACACAGCCTGCAGACGGGTCCCAGGCTTAGACCCTTGGACATTCAGCAAGGTCTGTGCTGGTGTCCCTTCTTGTTACGTGGCCGTGTCCGCAGTGGGGGCTGCCGGGAGAGGGGACGGGGACGCCAAGCAGCATCCAGGACCCCAGTCCATGAAGAGCCTTTGGGGGCACATGGATGCCGAGGAGTCCTTCCCTACAGCTGGATATTCTGTTTGTTTACGGAGCAGTTTCATTGCAGTAACATCTGGATTCCTTCGACGATACCCAGGAAAAGCAAAGATTAGGTTTAGCTGTCTGGTGTATTTTAAGGGATGTAGCTTTTATTCTGCATGATTAAGAAGTAATTAGCAGCTTAAACTTGATGCCTTCACTCAGAGTTGGTTCCATGAGTCTCTCCCACTGTGGGATCAGGAAAGTGGTAGAATTTCTTTTATTAATAATTTCCCCTTGTCTACCCGTCTACCCCAAATCAGGTTCAGCGGAGCAGAGCTTTCTGGCCTTCTGTTGAATAATTCATCCCGTGAGCTGGCTTCCTCCTGCGGCCCCTTGATTCTTGGAGAGGAGAAGTGGAAATCATCACAGGCTGAGACGGTGTCCGGTGGCCCGAGCTGTGGTCTGTGGCCGGAGACCAGGGAGGCGCTCGGAACGAATAAAGGAAGCAGGAAGAAAAACTGGAGTCGGCGACCCGCGTGGGGCAGGCAGGGTCGGCGCTCACGACTGGGCTACCCTGTTTGATTCCCGTTTCAGACCCATGCTGTCCTCACCTGCAGGTGGGCGGAGGGCTCCCCGCCGAGGCCCACACGACGGTTCCCATCCCGCCAAGGGCTCTGCAGCGACCCGGACGCACCGTCACCCTGGTCCTGTCACTGCCTTCTTGATGATGACGCCTCCCAGCCTTTCCTCCCGGCAGCTGAGAGAAGACCCGGCCAGCGATGGGCTCTGGGGAGGGGCGCCCAGGGGCTGCCCAGCGGGGGCGGTGAGTTCTTTACTGCGTGGTGGTCCCCTCTGTTGGCCCGTGAGAACTCATGACCTGAGGCCTTCGCCCGCGCCTCTCTCTGTGCGTGACGGTCCGACAGCTTTAAAGCTGAAAAGGCATTTAAAGAACAAAGTTCAGGGAGCTGAAGCGACATGACAGAGATCACACGGAGAACTGGGAGTCGATGTGGATTTGGAGCCCTTTCTCCTGAGGGCACCAGCACAGCCCCACTCCCCCTCCCGCAGCACGCGCCCATGCGGGCTCCTCGGGCATCTGGGATTCTCCAAGTTCACCCAGGTCATTTACCTTCCACGTGCGTGTGCGCGCGCACACACACACACACACACACAGGCACCCACACAACTGGTTTAAACCACACAACCTGTGCTGCCCGCCTCCTCTGTGTGATGGGGTTAAAGCGGGGCACCCCTGCAGGACTTTTGGGAAGACTGGACGGCAGCAAGCACGCACCCCCGGCGCATGGACGGAGGCCAGGCCTGTCACACCAGCTCTCATTCAGGTCGTTACTATTATCGGTGTTACTGTTACGCACGTTAACCTGTTGTTTACTCACTCACAAGCCAACGTGTATCAAAGTCCCCATCTCATCCGTTGGAATGTGCCCGTTTGCTTTGCGCCAAGAATAAATCTTGCCAAGAAACGCATTTGCTCCGTGTACGTAGAAAACCCGCACAAGCCCCATCCGTAGCTCTGCACCCCAGGCCACGCTAGCTGTGCTCACAGTGCACGCACAGCCTCCCCGTGGGAGAGCCGCTGGCCTTGCAGAGAAACCCCGAATGCTAGAACTGGATCCTCCCAAACTTCACCAGAGAGGAAGGATTTCAACTTTTTTAACTGAAGTTCATTAGTTTAAAACCCTCAAGTGTGATTCTGCATGTTTCCCTGGCATTCTTTCTGAGACCAGGAAAAATGGAATTCTCTTTCCTGAGGAGAGTCAAATTACATGTGCACCAACCTTCTCCAGGTAACACAGCCGTGGCCCTAGAATTAATATCACCGCCGTCCCCAGCCTCATAACTAAACATGAGATGCACGGCCTGGTGGGCAGTCACAGGGAGGCAGGAGGTAGATCACCAGGCCGGTTCCTGCCACCCATTTCCCGGGAGCCCACTAGGAAGGAGGGGTGGCTTCTGGGGAACGGGAGCACCCACCAGGGAGCTGGCGGTCATGGGGGCCCCGGGGAGCATTTCCCTCCCGGGGGGCCCATTTCCAAGATGCTTCATGGAGCGTCAGGCAAGCGGCACCTGCTAACGGCTGCTGATCGTGGTCCAGCTCTTCCCGTCTCTGCTGCCGGGCAGGCCCCTCTCACTTGGGGCACCTGGCTGTACGGATCTCTCTACCCCTGCTGCTCACCCCTGCACCCCCGTAGCCTTCCTCTACCTCCGTCTTCCAGACCCCCGGCCGTGCAGGGAGCCATGTGACGGGTTGGGGCAAATGGACCATGAACAGAGGTGACACCATGCATTCCAGGCTGTTCAAAGCCACATGCCTCATCTTTCTCTTGCTTCCTCTTCTTTGGCAGATCTTTTGGGCTAGGTTGTTCAGGTTAGGGGGCTACAAAGCGGTAAGGCCCCTTTTACCTGGCAGAGGTCCCCGCGCATCCGTACTGGGTGAGTCACAGGATCAAGAAATAAACCTTCCTGGGATAAGCCCCTGGGGGTTTTAGGGTCAGATGCTGGTAAAGCTCGTAGTAATCGCCACAGCTAAAATGAGCACCTACTATGTGCCAGGCACTTCATGGGACATTCAGCAGCAGAGCAGAAGAAACGGGAAAAGTAAGCAAGTAGGTCTATATTGAGAAGCACAACCAGTAGAGTGAGGTCAGGGACCTAAAAGAAGCAACCTACCTATGGATTTTGCTGAAAGAAGGGCTTTTGGAAGAGTAACAATAGGTGAGATCATGAATTTCAAGGAACAGGCCATGGCAAGTGTGAGGCTAAGGGCAGGGCATGGCAGGTGGTGGGACCAGCTTATGCAAAGGCCCTGTGCTAGAAGAGAGTTGGAACCTCTTTGAGGAACAGCAAGCCGGCCCGTGTGGCCGCCAGCGGGTACGTGAGTGCACCAAGTGAGAGGGAGGGCGGGTGGGGACCGACATCACAAGGATTCGTGTTTTTCTTAGTGCGGTGGCAGCCCACTGGAAGATCTTAAGCAAGGGAAAGACACGACATGATTAACTTTTGAAGGGATCACGCTGGCTTCTGGGCGGGGGAAGGTTACACAGAGGCAAGAGAAGCAGCAGGAGGTGAGAGCAGAGTCTGCAGCTGTCCCCTTAGCCGGAGACAATGGTGGCTCAGGGCCGTGGCCAGGGAGAAGGGGAACAGGACGGAGCTGAGGAAGCTGTCACCGTGACTTACTTCCACGCCACCAGGGACCCCACCGCCCGCATCCGCACCATCACGGCTCCATGTGATCAAAGGCTCAGGGCCAAGGTTCCGGCCCCCAGCCTGGCTCCCTGAGATCCAAAATGTGCCTCCCAGCAGAGGACACTGGTGTCTTGACCCTACAGAAAAACTCCAGGGCCCGTGAGCCAGAGGAGAGCATGTTAGAGGCAAGAAATCTCTCAAGTGGCTGCCGTACCACAGCCCGTTTCAGGTGACATGTGGCTTTCAAGCTGTGCCTTCCAGAGACAGAGCTTAACGGGATCTGCCCACCAGCACTTAACTTTCTACCCGCCGCCCCTTTGTTCCCTTCTGTTTGAACGCTGGCGAACGGCCTCCTGCATCTTCTCTTCTCTCAAGCAGATTTTCTCTGCCTGGAACACGTGCTTGGCTTCCTGAGAAAATGATTCTCAAATACGATTCTGCCTCGGAACCAGCTGGGAAAGCTTTGTAAACACTCCGGGTTCCACTCCGGGTTCCCGTTGCAGGCTTCCCAAATCAGACGTGCTCCAGAGGGGGCCTGGGCAGCTCTGGCTTCCAAAAGCCCCTTCGGCAACTCAGAGAGGCAGTAGGTCTGGGGCGCTGCTGAACCGCAGAGCAGACACGCGGAGATGCCCTCGTTCCCTCCTCCCCGACCTTGCCCTTACGCGGAGGCCCGGCCCACAGCTGGCTCAGCCTTCACAGGGTGGGGCTCAGTGCCCGGTGCTTGGGGGTCCCTGGGCCACCTGCACTTCGGACCATCTGGTTATACATCTGAGGGTCCCCCACCCCCTCAGGGACAGTCATTTGCACAAGGACTCACAGAACACACAGGTGTGCTATACCGGTGTCAACGGTGTCATTACAGAAGATCCAAGGGAAGCCAGCCAAACGGAGGGGCCAGGCCTGGAAGGGTCCCAGACTCGGAACATCCCCTTCTAGCACACTGCTGTGCATCCCCGGCCCGGAGGCTCCACTGTGCCTCGGGGCCCAGAGCTTTGAACAGAGGCAGGATGGATTGAACTCAGCCTCCCGCCCCCGCGCCCCAAGGTCTGATGTCCTGTGGGTCAGATCACAGGCTTGGTCTTCCCAGCAGGGTTAGCCCCATCCTGAGTCACCTCCTCGGTAGGAACCCAGGGAAGGCGCCAGGTGTCCACCGTGAACAACGGAGAGACTCCTATCCCCCGGGAAACTCCCAGGAGGTAGAGGCTGCCTCCCGGAAAGCAGGGGCAAAGGCCAGAAATCCTTTACTATACCACGGGGACATTTGGGCTGGACTCGCGTGGCCATGCAGGACAGCCGTGCCTGGATCCGGAACTCTGGCAGAGTGGGCTGGGAGCGGCTCTCTGGCATCTGAGGAGCCCCCGGCCTCCTCCTCAGTGGCCCAAGGTGCCAGGAGTAAAACAAAGACAATAATGGGTCTGGCCTCTTATCAAGGGGTGTTGGTTGCTATGGAGACAGAGGGAGTTGAATTGGGAGAGGATTTGGAGAAGATTCTGGAAGGAGCCTATAGGAGGTGTATGTGAGTTTCAGGGAAAGTCAGCGAGCGAGGTGCTCCCCTGGGTTCCTGCAGGGCAGGCCAGACTCTGTGGTCTCCGTGTGGCTCCAGGACCGTAGGCAGGCAGGGTTCAAAGGTGAGGGAGTAGAGGATTGGCCCAGTCTACACTCAAGCCTCGGGCTGATGTATCGAGTTCCAGACCATGTTTCCATAGCAACTCCAGGCCCCTGCCCCATCCCAGCCCCGGTGCGTTCGGCTTTAAATGGGCAAGTGGAGAAGACAGGATAAAATCAGGTATTTCGTGGACTAAGGAGGCCATGATCTGGAATTCAAGTGCTGCTCCTGAAGGCCTGCTCTCGCTACCCCGTGAGAAGCAGCATCTCACGACTTAGTCCAAGCACCCAGGATGAGTGAACCCCTCGGAAGCGAGAGTCCTGCACCCTCCGCGGCAGAAGGCCTGGGCCTGCACCTTGAAGATGCTTTCTGCTGCCCCCGATTCAGAGCACGCCCCTCCCTCTGGGCCGTTCTGCATCACTCCGAGTTTTCTCAAAGGAGGAAAGTCCGCTCAGGCTGCCCAACATGCCACCAGCTGCAAAGAGCTGTCAGCGTTCAGAGCAGCTGGCTGGGCCGGAAAACACGGAGAAGTGGGGAGTCCTCTGTGTGACTAAAGGATCCAGACACAGCCCCTTTGCAGTGTCTGCCACCACACTGCAGTGGACTTCCCGCGGACAGCAGTCATCAAATTCTAGAGAGCTGGACGCAGGGACAGCCGGCAGGCTGAGCTCGCAGACGCCTGGGTCAGCAGGTTCCAAAGCAGCTGGTCAGCAGTTCTCCGGGCTTCCAAGAAAATCTGGGCCCCTCCTCCCATCCCCCTTCCCCAGGACTGAATCTGGGGCTACAGGTGAGGGTGCCCCACCCCCTCCAATCTGTTGCCAATGGCAGGTCCCTGTCTCTGTCCTGCCTTCAGGCATCCAGCTGAGAACCGCCAGGAAACCTGCTTGAGCTCATCTGAGATGTGCGGGTTTTCCTGGTCGGCCTGGGCTCCGTGAGCACTTCCAAAATAAGAGAAGGGAAAGCGACTTCCGAGTTTTTAACTTCTTTCCTGCCCCCAAGCGCCGTGGTTTCAATGAACAGTCTTACTGAGGGGCTGTCCTCGGCAGACAGTGCTGATGCAGGCCCGAGGAGGAAGGAGCCGAGCGTGAGCCCTGCTGGCACAGAAGCTGCGTCTCCGGGTGGATCGACCACAGAACGAGCTCTCAGGCCAGGAGCCCATTCTGCAGACGCCGGAGGTGCTTCAGCGGCCGGGCGCCACAGATAGGCATGGCCCACGCCGTGGTGGACAAGGCGGGGCCGAGGCCAGCACCAGGTCGCAGAAGGAAAGGCTACAGCCGGCTCCCAGGCAGCCCAGGCAGCCCCACGGCACAGCGGGCGCACGGGGCCTCCGGGTGCCTGGCGACAGGCCAGCCTCAAGCAGATGAATCGGCTGTAGCCACGACACCAGCCCACGGCGGGCACCGGGAGGGGCAGCGCCCTGCGTTCCGGCTCTGCGGAGTCCTCTGTCGGGGCTGGCCTCCTGCCTCAGCCTGGCTGCGAAGCACCCCTCCCCGGCTTTCGCGGGGCTCCTGTCCCACGGCGCGCAGGCGGACCCCTAAGAGAGGGTTTCCATCGGCCGCAAGCAACAGGGTTCTTTGGGGCATTTCTGGGTTGTGTTTTTCCCATGGATGACGAAAGAAGGTGGGATTCAGCGACGCCTGCTTCTCCGGGCTTGGCCTGGCCCACTCCGGTGACAATGACGCCGGGCGGGTGAAAGCCAGCCAGGGACAGGCAGCCCTTGTGATCCCACATCGTCAATTCCTGGGAACACTTTGCAGAGCAAATTTGCAGGCGCCCAAGCTGGTTCCCCGGTATGTGCAAGGGGAAGGAAAGAGCTCAGCTCATTCGCTGGCCCAGCACACCCCCAGGCCCGTGTTCCAAACGACACTAAACCCTGACACAGAAGAGCGACGCGCTGAGGGGGTTTGTGTGGATGACACTGCAGCAACTCCCGACCGGGTGCACTGTCGACCTTCCCCGAGGCTCCCTGCTGCACTCGGGGACGCTGCCCTGCGAAGAGCTTCCAGCAGGACCGGAGTGGGACGCAGGGGGGGAGTCCTCGGTGCCTGGCAGGAGCCAAGAGCAAACTGACTTCCTGGGCGGCAGCCTCACAGGGGTCCTGGAGGAGCGGCTGGGGGCCCTTCTCCAGACTCGGAGGAGGCGGAGAGCCACCCCACCGGCGGGACAGCGGCCCTCGGCCTGGGCAGCCGCGCCTCCCGGGACTCCTCGGCCGCAGTCCCCGCTGTGCGTGGCGAGTTGCCCCAGCTGAGCACGTGTCACAGACATCTCGTCCTCTAGGGCTCGGGGCGTGTGCCGGGGCATCTCCCGGGCACTCTTGCTCTCTGCTGCTCTCCTGCCCAGGTCCCCACGCTGCCCGCCCCCGGTTCTCCGTCCGCCTCCTCGGCCCTCAGTTTCCGCTGCCTGGGCTCCTGCCTCCCCCGAAGCTCTAGGGGGGCTGTCGCGGCTCCCCCACGGCATCGGGTGACACAGAAGGGGCAGACAGCCAAGGGACGGGGTAGGATCCACGCTGGGAAGGAGGCCCCGGAAGGACGGGAATCCCCGCGCACCGCCCGGCTTAATGAGGACTTGAGCCCGAGTCTGCCAGGAATTGCCAGTTTTACTGTTTTCTCGGATGTGAAGAACACGGCGGGAACAGCGCAGCGACCTGCTGGAGGTGGGGCGGGGGGCTTGTCGCAGGCTCCCGCGGGTCTGAGCTTTTCCCCCCGCAAAGAGCAAGGGGCCTGTAGCCTGGGGCGCCGGGCAGGGAGCCGGACCCGCAGGAGAGACTGGCCGCTGCGCAGGGGCGCTGGGCGCTGGCGGGGGAGACGGTGTCGGCAAGACGGGAGGAGGGGGCTTGAGGCCGTTTGCAGCTTCCCGGGGGCAGCTCGATCCCCCGCAGGGAGGGGTGCCGCAATCCCAGGGTCCACGAAGCTGGAGAACCAAACCCCTGACCACCAAGCGGGCCGGTGGAATCGTGCGAACTGGCCGCATCTGGCCAGGGACGGCGCAGAATCCGACCCCGACCCCCGACCCTGACCTCCAGGCGGCCAGACCCCTGCCCCAACGCCCGCCCAGCCCCCTCGCGTGTTCAGCTCAGCCACACCGGCCGTTTCCAGGTCTGAACTGTGGAGGCCCCCCACCCCCACCACGCAGGGTCCGCCCTGGTCGCTCCCTGCGCCCGGCTCTCCTTTCCAGGCCCTCCCTGACCGGCCCCCGCAACCCTGTCCCTCGGCCCCCACGGCCCCCGCGCTCGTCCCCCGTCGTCTCTCTTACACCGGCTCAGTCCCTGCCCGTCCGGCCCCCTCCCTGCTACGCTCCGTCTCTCCCGCTGGGACGGGAGCTCCCTGCGGGCCGCCGGCGGACGCGTGTCCCGTGCTGCGGCCGAGCCCGGGAAGGGGCCGGGCACACCCCGGGTGCCCCACAGACACTTGGGAAACGACCGGGCCACGCGCACCAGACTAGTGGACAAGCCCAGTGTACGGACACGGACACGCGGTCCCCGCGGCACACGCCGGCCTGGGCGCGCCAGCCTGGGAGGTCCCCAGGCCGGTCCTCTGCGAGAGCTGGCGCGTGGGACCCGGAGGCATCGTGCTCCCCGGGAGCAAACGGGAGCCCGCCGCAGGCCAGTGCCGGTCGTTCAGAGTCCTGCCCAGGATGAAGGAGGCCCCGCCCCGGAGATCTCTCGTAGGACAACCGAGCAGCCCGGGAGTGGCCCAGGCGCGGCCGCCCGCCGGCAGGTGGGACGCGGGCTCCCGTCCCTGGCCTGCTCCTGCCATCTGCTGGCCACTCCGGGAAATGCAGCAGAGAGCTCCCGGGCGCCTTTGTTTCCTTCCTGGAAGAATTCTTTGGCAACTTGATTTCTCCTCCCCTGGCAAGAGCCGGGAGCCTGGCAGACCCAACCCTTGAGTAGGGCGGACTCTGGGCCTCAGGGGGGTGGGGGAAATGCCCTGCTCCTGGTCCCATGACTTTTCTGCATTTTACATCGATTAACTCTGTTAGGATGTCAGACCTCTTGAGGGAAGGGCACCATTTACAGCGGAGGCTGTTAAGGCTCAACGAGGTTAGGTAAAAGCCCGAAGTGACATACCAGGTGCTGTAGCCAAGGTTGAACCCCAGCAGCGAGACACTGGAGGGCACATTCTGCAGCAACGACTGTGCAAAGGGCCCAGGTGGCCCGGTTGGGTGAGCGCGCCCCCAGCACACGGGAGGGAGGGCTGTGGGGGGTGGTGGATGGAGGAGAGGAATCCTGCCCCCAGCCACTCCCAGGCCTGGAGAAACCTCCATCTTCTGACCTGGAAAATGGGAGCCCCGGACGGCGTGGTTCCAAGGTGGCTCTCGAGGTGTTCGGGACAGGACAGGGAGGCAGCACAGAGTAGGAGCGTCTCAGGGGAAGACAGGCGCTTCTCTCACAAGCCCTGTGAAGGGCAGGACAGTGGTCTGTGCTCCCTTCGCCCCAGCGGCTCCCATGCACCTGCTGATGGGGACAAGTGGGGTCGCATGCAAAGCCTCCAGCCCTGGGGTGGCTCAGGGCGAGTGCTTACGAAATGTTACGTGTCGTTACAACTCCACCGACCGCACTGGGACGCCTACTCGGCTAAGCTCTGCCTGCACCCGAGCACCCCACGGGGCTCTGGAAGATTGTCCCTCCACAGACCCTGCTTGCCCTCCTCAGACCCGTGAGTTCCTTACCGGGATGAGCACCTCAGGCCCCAGAGAGCACGACCCGGAGGGAACCCCGGCCCGCGGCTCCCCGCTCGCCGCTCTCGTTCCCCAGCGCCTCTCCACCCGAACAACAAAGGCACCACGAGCCATTCTCCCAGGCTCCCAAGACCGGTTCACGTTTGTCAGCTTTACAGACCAGAGGCAATTAAGAGTGTAAGGCCAGGAAGGCCGTTCTTAATAATTCTATCATTATTCGCAATTTCCAGCACCGCCACATGTGAAAAACCCATTTCTAATTTCTTTAAAGGCGCTAAATGGCTTTTGCACTGCATTGTGAAAGTTCACCTCCAGCCGAGCAGGCTCGGGCCCTCCAGCCCCAGAGCCCACAATAGCACCTGGGAAGGCTTGACCCACTGGGGCGATGCTTTCTCTCAGTGTTTCATTCCCAGGGCAGACGACTTGGACATGGGACTTCTGGGCACACCCTGCGTTGCTGGGCAGTGCTGTCCACTGGGGTTTCACAAGGCTCTGGGCGTACCGGGAAGCGAACAGGAAACCTGCTTTCCTGCTGCACCAACACCCCGGAAACTGATGGGGAAACCCAGTGACCAGCCTCGCTGACAGTGAGCAGGGGCGAGGAGGGGAAGTGAGTCAGCATCAGAGGCTGGTTCTGCCTCCAGCCCACTGCCCGTGTGGGTTGGGACCCGCTGCGGGGAGGGAGTGCCGGTCCTTGTCAGAGATTGAAGGGTTTAGACTCACACCAGGGCTTTTGGCAGAAGTGACAGGCATGGCTGCAGAAGACAAGAAACCCTGCCCTTAACAGTGACAGTAACAGCATAGAGCCCTGCCCTCGAGATACTGGCTTCCCAGGTGGAGAGCAGAAACACGTCGTGGAAGGAGAGCCAGGCCGAGGATATATCCAAACGGTCTGACAACAGGTGCAATGGAAATTAAGACACAGAGAAGGTGAGCTGGGACTGGAGAAGGTGGGTGCTATGGGGCACCTACCTGTAGACAGGCCTGGGGAGCTGGACAGAGCAGAGATTTCCAGGGACATGTTATGCCCAAATAATGGGTTTTCAGCCTCGGAGAGATGACTTTCAATTCCACACCGTTCCTGCAGCTTCTCTGACTCCAGGCTGTTACAGAACTTTTGGGCACACCCCTTAACTTGTTGCAGGGCTGACATCTCCTCCTTCTTCTCATTTCTTTACGTGTACATGCCTCCCGGGGGAATGACTTTCTGCCGCCTCCCAGGGTCCCCTGTAGTTGGCACACTGCATGGTTCCTGTCTACGCTGTCTCCCCTACATGTAGGTCCCTGCCCCCCACACCAAGGAAGGAGGGAGGGAACCCACGAACAGTCTAACAAAGAAGGAGCAAATGGACTGACCTTGCACGGCCTTTTGGCCGAATCCTGCTCTGCGTCCGGTAGCATTTGCGTCTCTCGCCAGGTGACCCCTCGTTCCGCCTGCTCTTTTAGCAGCATGTGCCGGAAGCAAGCGCTTGTCTGTGCTGGCTTGGTGTGTTTCCATTTAGGATCACGGGATTTACTCAAGTAGGAAGTAGAGAGCAAAGGAGACTCTGTCTGTCCAACAAAGCAAGGAGAGGGAAGGACTCTTAGGGCAGTTCATTCTCATTCTTGGTCTTAAAGCTGCCGCCAGCTTCCCTACGACAGGTTTCTTCTCCGGCCTTGTCCTCTGCACACAAGTGACAGTCTGACCTCAGGCAGCAAGCTTCCTGCCACATCCCTGTTGCTACAAGAATGGCCCACGTGAGTCCCTGTGGACATGCCGGTAGCTCACCTTGTTGAACGTTAGGTATTTATTTAACCCTTACAGGCCGGCAGGTAGGTAGGAATCCCCATGACCTGTGTTCTTCAGACAGGAAGGCTGAGACCCAAAGACGTGATGCTTCTTACTCAAAGTCACACAGCCACAGGGGCCAGAGCCTGGATTTAACCCCTGCAGCCTAACTCCATAGTCTATGCCCTTGACCACCAGCCGGTCCTCACACAGCAACAGGCTGATTTCTGAGGACATTCCAGCACATTTCTGCCATGCTTAACCTACCTGCTACTCCCAGCGGATGTAGGTGCTGTGGGTTTAATTTAATGAAAACTGTTGTTGGAAAGATACACCATGGTGACCGATTCCTTAACAGCGGGGAGGAGGTGCTGTTGTATGACGTTGTTTGAATCAGGGTGGCCCTGGAAAGGGGGCGCCTGTGAGGGGTGATCCCCCAAGAGAAATTGCCAAGGGGCACAGCAGTTTGGAGGCTGCGTTGGGCTTTGGGGGCGTAGGAGGTGAGCAGGTCTGTGGGTGTCAGGCCTGGAGGGGTTCCAAGACCACCCTGGATACAGGGCCCAGGAAGCTGAGCTAAATCTCTCTGAGACACCCCTCCCCCACCCCCAGAGATGATAAGCCCAACCCAGGATCTCCCTCCTGGAGCTGGTGGCAGAGAGAGAGCAAGGGCGAGCCCCCGATGCCCTCCTCAGGCTCGGACTTGTGGCTATGGGTCTGGGATGGAAGCCCGGCCCGGAGTGGGCACACAGTAGGTGCTACAGGTAACCTCAGCTAGTGTCCTGGATGACAGCACCCTGATTTCCTGTTGGGGAACAGCCCCTCCTCTGTTAAGGGAGGTCCTGCTGGGGCCATCCCAACCAGGAGCCCACCTTGCCCCGGGGGTGGGTCACCCTTGAGCAGACAGACCCCAGGATGAAGAAAGAGCGAGGCGCCCATTCACTCCAGCAGCCATGTTCTGAGGCCGCCCGGACACCCGGAGCTCCTGCGTTCCGGTTCTTTAGGTCCATTTCTCCAGCCCCCAGTCTGGACCTGGGCCCTGGGCAGGCCCCTCCAGAAAACTCCCTTTCTGCTGCGCTGGTCACAGCCGCACCCGCTGCTCGCCCCTCCAAGACCCCAGCCGCGCAGAGGCTGCGCGACCCACTGCTGAAGCACAGGACGGATGTGTCTGAGAGTCCGTCCGCGTGCGTGGGAGGCCAGGCCCCCTGTCGGGAGCCCTGCTGGCGCTCCGGGCCGGTGAGCCTGGGCGCGTCTCCGACCCAGTGGGCCTCGGCATCCCGCCTCGGAGTGATGTCCGCCCACAGCCCTGCAGGACCAGGTCTGCACCCCGGACGTCCTTGCCGGGCAACCTTTATAAGTGCGTTTCTTCAACTCTGGAATGGCCCAGGACCGAAGTCTGGGGTGAGGCGGGAAGGAGTGAGACAAACGAGCTCCCGGCTCTGGGCCCCGGAGGTGATGGGAGACGCGGCAGCATCGACGTGGTAAACGCTAACTTTCTTTCTCTGAGGCTGAGACCAGTCAGCACGCCTCGCAGCTTTGACATCACACCTGCCTCCTGAACCTGTCCCCAGCCCTTGCTAAGCGTCCTTGTAAGAACGAGAGCTCCGGGCTCCGCTCCGAGCCCTGGGCAGGCAACACTATCAACCATCATTCATTATAACGTGTTATCATGTTTTATATTATATTACTTATACATAAATATAACAAATAACATAAATACTATCATATAAAACATGATAACACACTATAATGAACGATGGTAAACCATGTATATATAGGATTTATTCATCTGAGAGATCGTGCGAGTGGAGGGGAGAGGCAAAGGCAGACCAAGAGAAGCAGACCCCCCGCTAAGCACGGAGTCTTACGTGGGGCTCGATCCCAGGACCCTGACATCATGACCTGAGCTGAGATCAGGAGTCGGATGCTTCACCAACTGAGCCATGCATGCGCTCCCGGAAAATTTTTGAAGTAGGTTTTATTTTTTAGAACAGTTTTAAGTTCACAGCAAAATTGAGTGGAAGGAAGGACTGAACAGATTTCCTGCATCACGGCTGCCTGCCCGTTATCACACTCACACAACCCCCCACCATCCGCCTCCCCACATCCAGTCCGCTCGATAGGGCAGATGAATCTGCGGGAACTTGTCCTCCGTTGCCAAGGGCCATAGTTCACGTGAGGGTCACGTCACACGTTAACATCCTGTGGGCTTGGACAAATATAGGGTGACATGTATCTACAATTACGGTGCCCTACAGGGTAGTGTCACTGCCCTAAAATTCCTCTGCGCACCACCGTTCGCCCCTCCCTGCCCCTGATTTCTGGCAACCGCCGATCTCTCTACCGTGCCCATCGTTTTGCCTTTTCTGGAAGTCACATGGTTGTCACGCACACCGTTTTACAGTATGGGGACGCTTCTGACTGGCGTCCTCCACGCCTTTCACAGAGTAATACGCGTCCAAGTTTCCTGCACGTCTTCCCGTGGTGTGACAGCTCACTTCTTCTTAGCCCTGACTCCTAGTCCATCGTCCGGATGGACCACGGGTTAGCCTTCACCACGGGAGGACATCTTGATTGTTTCCAAGTTTTGGCGATTATGAACCAAGCTACAATAAGCACCACACGCAGGTTTTTGTGTGAACTGAAGTATTCGACTCCTTTGGATCAATACCAAGGAAAGTGGCTGTTGGATCATATGGTAAGAATATGTCAAATTTTGAAAGAGACTGCCAAATTGTCTTCCCAAGTGTCTGCGCCATTTTGCACTCCCCGCAGCATGAAGGGGCTCCCGCTGCCCCATGTCCTCGCCGGCATCTGGTGTGGACGGCGCTCCAGATTTGGCCCGTCCCAAAGCTGTGCGCAGCTGTCCCGGGGACGACACGTAGCTGCATCGTGTTTCCTGACCCACCCTGACCGTCTCTGTCTTATAACTGCTGTCGCTAACGGTTGATACCTAAAGTGTCACTGATACGGTTGGAGGAACGTCTGTCGTGTTTGTGACTTTTCTCTGTTACCCTCGCTCGCCGCGCCAGCTTTTGCCTTCTCCTCTTTCTTCCTTTGGGTTTGAGCTGAACACGCCGCAGGATCCCATTAACCTACCAGTCCCACCTCTTTATTTTACCTTTGTCGGTCGCTGCCCCAGAATCGGCAGTGCACGGTCACAACTACCGCGAGTCCACTTTCCACGGGTGGTGCCACACGTCACAGCCGCGGGAACACCTCACGCCCCCGCCTCCCCTCGGGTCACGCTGCTGTTCCCGTCATTCCCACAGGCCTCGGTGCGGGTGGACACGGAATTGAACGCGGTGCGGCTGTTGCTTTGGAAGAGACTGTGTTACCCGTTGGACCAGTGAAGAGCTAGAAGCGTGAAAGTTTTATCTGCTCTTCACACGTTGCTTCTCGGACGCTCTTCCGTCCTTTCCGCACATCCGAGGGTCCGACCTGCGTTATTTCCTCTCTCTAAAGACCGGGAGGCAGGGCTGCTGGCAACAGATCCCCTCGGGTTTTGCTAGACCTTCACTTTTCACAGGGTCCAGAATTCTACCTTGGGGTTTTGTCTTCTCTCCCCTGCACACTTCAGGGCCGCGCTCTCCTGCTGGCCGAGATCTTGAGAAGCAGGACAGCAATCCCGGTCTTCGTGTCCCTGTGGACGCCACGTTTTTCCCCTTGACTTCTTTTCTCGTTACCTTTGATTCTCCGTAATTGGAAAGTGACATGCCTAGATAGTGTGTTTCTTGTTTGCTGGTTTGTTGGGCTCAGTGTTCTTTGAGTTCCCTAGATCTGTGGTTCCTACTGGACACGAATTTGGGGGACATTCTGAGTCATTATCGTTTCAGATCATTCTTCTATACCTTTCTCTCCTCTGCTGGAATTTCCACTTTGTCTAGGTTATACCCTTTGTAGTTGTCCCTTAGCCTTTGAGTAGTCTTTTTTTTGGTAATATTTTTATTTTTTGCTTTGTTTTTATGTTTGGCTGCTTCTGCGGAGATGCCCTCTGGCTCAGAGAGTCTTCCCTTCGCTTTCCGTGGGGTCCGCTCCCTAGGGACCCGTCAGAGGCGCTCACTGTTTCTGCTCCACTGTGTTCATCTCCAGCTCTTCTCTGTGGTTCTTTGTCAGGGCTTCCACCCCTGCTCACACTGCCTGTCCGCTCCGGCGCGCCCTCCTCGGCCCCGTTAGCGTTCTTAGCACGTTCACTGTAGTTGCTTTAAATTCCTGGTTTCAGAAGTCCAACATCCCGGCCGTGTCTGAGTCTTGTTCTGATACTTTCTCTGTCTTTTCTCATTGTGTGTTGGGGGTGTGGGGAGGGTTGGGGTTGTTTTGTTTTTGTTGTTGGGGTTTCTTTTTGCCTTCAAACATGTCTTACAGGTTTTCCGCGGCGCACCGCACGAGAGGCACCGCACGGCCGGGTCGTTCGCCGTGCTGCGGTCCGGTGCGGGGAGGGGAAGCGTTCTGGAGCCCGCGATTAGGTCTCAGTCTTTTGGTGAACCTGTGCCTCTGGACTGTGAGCTTCTCAAGTTTTCCTCGGGTTTTTCCTCTCCCTTTGGGAGGGCAGGATGGTGCCCGGGGGCCACCGCTGGGTATTTCCGTCCCCGCTGGGCAGTCAGGTTCCGACGGAGCCCAGCAGGCTTGGCTCGGGTTCACCAGTTTCTCCCAAGGGCAGAGCTTGTTGGAACAGACGCTTTGATGCATCTCAGACGGTTCTTCTTCCTCTTCTCTTGCCAGAACCAAGGGGATATTTCTGATATTCACTGTGAAAACCTGGTCAAGCCCCTGTAGGTAAAATTCACAAAAGTATTTTGGGCCCTGATGATTGGGTCAACCCGGAGCTTTTCTCACTCAGAGTTTTCCACACGGAGCCTCCAGCAGTTTCTCGGTGAGTCCCCGCTGCCCCCACTGGCTCCAGCGGCCGTGCAGGCAGGCCCGTGGCCTTCACCTTGGGGAAGCTCTGCTTCCCTGGGTTGCCGGTCAGGGTCTCCAGTTCGGGGGCAGGCATTTGCCCTGGGAATCCACTTCTCTGACGGATGTGAGAAGAGCTATTAATTTTCCAGTTTGTTCCACGTCGTACTTGCTACGCCAGAGCGTGTCTTCCCGCTGCTTACGAGCCGGGCCAGAAACCACGGGCGTCCACACGGCTCACGTCTTATTTCTCACGGTTTCCTCCCATTCTAGCAAGAGTTGCAGTTCCCATGCAGAAGAGATTTGGGAGGTTTACTTTCCAAGGGGAAAAAATTAGTTTTTTGGGTTTTTTGTTTTTTTGTTTTGTTTTTTTTGTTGTTTTTGTTTTTTTAAAGAAAAGAAAGGAAAAACCATGCTGCATGAACGTGGCGGAGACCTTGAAGGTGGTACTTGAGCCAGAGAAGCTGCGGAGGCCGGAGGAAGCGGGGTTAGCCGAGGAGGAGCGCGGTGACCTGGCTCGGAGCCAGAGCTCTTGCCGTCCGGATCATGAGGCCGCTGAGCCGTCCCGGGGCGAGCTGAGGCCGCTGCGCTGACCCAGTTCCTGCCCCACCCTTTGGAAGAGAGATTGGCGGAGGGCAATGGGGATAATGGCCCAGGGGACCCAGGCCACCGTGCCTGGTGACTGACCGCCTACTGTCCCCGGGGCTTGTGCTGACGGGCGTAATCAGGCCCCGCGACTGGGGTCTTCTCTCCAGCCACGGAACGTGCCCCTCCCGCCTCACGCAGATGCTGCTCGTGTCGGAGGCCACGGGAAAGTTGAGGGACTGGTTCATCCTTGCTCCTCTGAGGAGCGATACTTCCGCCCTGCCGGTGTGCACACACTCCCCGTGGCTGGTGAGCCCGCCCGCTGCTCAGGAGACCCCAGGACGCTCGTAACATCCTTTGCCTGTGACTGTGCCAGGGAGCCCTGGGGTGCCAGGCCCAGCGACGGGCGAGCAGGCTGCGTTCACGCTCAGCCCTGTGCCATGGTGACACTCTTCACCGGACAGTCTGCCCCCGGCCAGGGAAGCCCCGCAGCCCTCAGCCACATCGGCCACGAGCAGGAGCTGGAGACAGCATTCGAAACACACCTGGCTCGGGGAATCTGCACAGGCTGGCCCTCGTGAGAACAAGATGGTTTCACTTACATGAAACCAAAAATGAGGCAGGAGCCAGTGAAGTCGACTGTGTCTGGGCTGGAGCTCGGGCATGTCGGTCTCGAGACCCCACTGTCCACGGCGCGGCCCAGCACCCCCCTGAGAGAGCCGTGCGCCGGGGCATCCTGGAAGGGGCTTCTGAGTGTGACTCGACGTGTCCAGGAGTAACCAGCTGTAGGAGGACACCTCCAGAGCAGTGACAGGGACAAACGTGGGATCCAGGCAAGGAAGTGAGGGACGCGAGGAAGTGAGCCACTGGGAGGGAAGGAAACATGGGAACGGGAGAAGAAAGGGAGTCAGACGAGGAAGAAGGAAAGCAGTAAGGAAAAAGATAAGCAATGTTCTAAGTCAAGACCGTTTTGCAAGTGGCAACAGCCAAAATGATCTGCACTAACAAGAATTTCGGGAGTCTTAACTCGTGAAATGGGAAAATCAGAAGGTATGTGTAGGCTTCAGGCAGAGCTGGATGCAGGAGCCTGAGCCCTGGCATCAGCACCCAGACTCTCTCCGTGTCCCCATGGCTGCCGTGTGCATCTCCAGTGGCCCCTGTGGCCAGCCTTGCTCCACCCACCCTTTGGGTCGGTCCCTCACCCTGCAGCCCAGGACCTGGGAAGGGGAGGGACAGCATCCCCATCAGCCATCTCAAAAGGCTCCCACTGGCTCACTTGCGTCACATGCCCGCCAAGCACAGGGTCAGAGAACAGTAGGGGTAACTCTGGCCAGGTTGGGGCCAGTCCGACTCACAGCCCCACCAGATCCATGGACAGAAGAGGCGGGAAGTTCTGAAAATGAACAATAGGTACTTGGAAATATTTTTTTCACCAAGTCCATCCTCATCTTAATCACTCCAGGTAGCAATTTTAATCCCCATTTTAATGATGAGAAAATTAAAATAACATGCAGCCTTTCCACCTCCAGTCACACAGATGTGTCAGTACTGAGATGGGACAGTGTGGGTGAGTCCCTGAGGCCTGCTCCCAGCCCACCATCCGGGAACAGTCCCCTTCCTGAGACCCGTCACACCCCGCCCCTGTCTGGCCCCGTGAGTCAGGCAAAACCCAACCTCAAGCGGAGCACTTGGAATGTTCACAGGCTTCATTCCCAAGCTGCCGTCCACCCTGTCTTCACTCACTGGAACAATCCCTCTGAGCCCTACCATATGGGATGCCCTGTGCCCTGCTCTGGGGACATGCAGTGAGCAGTGGCAGCCCAGTCTTTGGGGGAAAGACAGGCAATGCGGAAAGTTGGACACAAAAATTTGTAAAAATATTCTGGAGATACAAATCTGGGAAGGCCTCAACTATGAGGAATTGCCATGAATTTGGCTAATCCAGGAAGTCAGACCACTCTGGAGAGCTGCTGGGATCTTACCTCCTGAAGAACCCGATAGGGCTGGGGGTGGAGGGTGTGCCCCCGTCATAGCTTTAGCCTGTGCCAGGAGGAGAATCTCTTCCTGGCGGTGGACACAGTTCGGGACACATCTGCTGCTCACCGTTGAAGCCTCCTTGATGGTTCAGGGTCATCGTGATCAACGTGAGTGACATAACGACTCGAACAGCTTCACAACTGACCTGGCAGCTAGGGACAAGTACTGGAAGTCGTGAAGGTTCTCACCGTGCGAGGGAGATCTCATGGGTGGATTGAGAAGACTTGAGGGTCCTGCAGAGATCTCGAAAGACGTCTGTGGTTGCTGCAGGCAGGGGCTAAGGGGCATTTAGCAGGTAGAAGCCAGGGATGTGGCGGATACCTTACAGTGCATAGCACAGCCCCCATGACGGAATTATTCTGGATACCTTGAACTTACAAAACGTCACATGCCAATAATACCCCAGTAAAGTCAGAAAGAGGTAAAATGATCAAGTGTTTGTGGAAATGTTGAATGCACAGTTGGGTAACATGCAATCAGTGAGAGAAACCAGCTTCATAGATTTGTACTTGCGTATAGGTTTGCAGTAGGAGTGGTCACTGGACAATTAAGGATGATTGTATTTGTCTGGACAAAACAATGAATCACGTGCTGAATCAAAATAGGCCATTTATCCTCAAAAAAAAAAAAAAAGAATTATTCTGCCCCTAATGTTGTAAAACTCTGGCCAGATGAAAATTGGTTTGTGGACTGTCCAGACAAATAATCCATGTAGGAGCTGTTAGATGCATTCAACGTATGTGGAGCTACCATCACCATCAGTATCACGACATCGCCCCACCATCCTCACCGCAACTTCCATCTTCACCATGACCTCCATCCTTACCACGACCTCCATCACCATCATGACCTCCATCACCACCACAACCTCCATCCTCATGATGACCTCCATCACCACTACGACCTCAATCACCATCATGACCTCAATCATCAACATGATCTCCATCGCCACCATAACCTCCATCCTCATGATGACCTCCATCATCACCATGACCTCTGTCCTCACCGCAACCTCCATTGTCACCACAACCTCCGCCCTTACCATGACCTCCATCACCATCATAACCTCCATCACCATCATGACCTCCATCACCACCACAACCTCCATCCTCATGATGACCTCCATCACCACTACGACCTCAATCACCAGCATGACCTCCATCATCAACATGATCTCCATCGCCACCACAACCTCCATCCTCATGATGACCTCCATCATCACCATGACCTCTGTCCTCACCACAACCTCCACTGTCACCACAACCTCCGCCTTACCATGACTTCCATCCTCAACATGAACTCCATCTTCACCAAGACCCCCATCACCACCACGACCTCCATCACCACCATGACCACCAACATCACCACTATTTCTATTTCCATCATCATAGTTGGGGTTTTCTTTGTTTATTTGTTTGGGGGGGTTGTTTTGTTTTGTTTTGCTTTTTACTTTTAAGGATACTTTCAACCTTCAAATCCTGTGATTTCTTATTTCCTCTCTCTGAGCCGTCTCAAGCATTCTGACCTGCTGGTTGATCTGTGTCAGACCTTTATCATCGCGCCATCTCTGACTCCTAAGTTCCTCTTCAAAAACTGAAAATTCCCACCTTTATTTTTTTTAAAGATTTTTTATTTATTTATTTGACAGAGAGAAATCACAAGTAGATGGAGAGGCAGGCAGAGAGAGAGAGAGGGAAGCAGGCTCCCTGCTGAGCAGAGAGCCCAATGCGGGACTCGATCCCAGGACCCTGAGATCATGACCTGAGCTGAAGGCAGCGGCTTAACCCACTGAGCCACCCAGGCGCCCCAAAAATTCCCACCTTTAAAATGGACACTCAAATATCTGTTCTTCTCATGTCCTCTCACGATGGGGGGAAGGCTGTGTATACAACAAGTTTTTTGCCCTGAATTGCTTTTAACTTCACAGTGAGAAACCAGGATACACATTCAAGTCATTGAATTCCCGTGTTCCCCCATGGTTATTCTATTCACCGCTGGGAAAACTGCAGTTGAGACCCTGACTGAGCTTCAGCCGCAGTTTCCGCCTCCCCGCCAGGCCTCCAGCCCCTGGGTCCACCCAGTCCTTCGGTGCCCAGACAGAATAACCCACACCTGCACATCACACATTTCCCTGGTGCATTGAGTCCTCTCCAGGATATTTCTGAGGATTCTATGAAAGAAAGGAAGGGCGGGGAGGGCACATATTTTCCAACAATGGCCTGTCCTCTCATCCTGCTTTTCTCCGTGACCGCTAATATCTTGTCTTTGTTGTGGCTGAGGTCCATGCACAACTCCATTTTGCCCCAAACGTGAACATGACCTCTTCTTCCCCCAGTCCACCGTCCTACTAAGGTTCCATGAAGACAGCGGGTATAAAATAGCGTGATGGTTTGGGAGTGGGAGGGGTAGGAAGCAAGCATATTCCAGCCCAGAGCTGAAAACAAAACCAGGCATCAAGACACCTGCAGAGCACAGCAGCTCCATGCCGCCCCGCACGGGAGCCTCCAGCTGCCCTCTCCACGGCCCCCACCCGCTCTGCCTCTCACACCCACACAGGACCTGTTCTCTGGCTTCCCTGGCTCCCCATGGCCTGCTTCAAAACCCTGATCTCTGGGGCCTCCCAGACGAATTGAATTCAGGAGCCACTGCTAAGAGAGGGGGAAGTGGAAATTGCAGTGGGGACTGGGTCCATCCCAGACTGAGAACCATTTCTCATCGGAACATGGAGGACACTCATTTATCTCATTACGCAGACAAATGTGACTTTCTTTGCCAGGATGTCCCCATTCCCGGCAATGCCCTGTCCTCTGCCTGCCGTGACAAACAGGCCTAACAAATTGTTCTCCGAGGCGGAACAGCCCTTGGAGCAGGTGACGAATTTTCCTTCCACTTCCTAATGCGACGTAATGTGTGGGTTATGTGTCCTCTCAAACAGGACTTCTCCTGGTCCTCCTGGTCCTGCTACGCTCTCTTTCAGAGCAGACGGCTGTGGCTGTCCATTCCCCTGCTGGGAGCGGTTCAGATGACCTCGGGCTGGCCTTTCTTCTGGGAGGCTGCCCAAGAAGCCGCTAATCCCCTTGATCTTGGTCACAAATCCGTCATCCACCAGATTGTCCTTCTTGGCAGATGTTCAAAATGTGCTAAATTGTAAGACCGCTTCCCTTTGGTGTCAGCATCTTGTGGGGTTGTAGGGCCTCTTCAGCAATCAGTCGGGCGAGTCTGTCTCCTGACTCACCTGCTCCCCAGATCCAGCTTTGACGTCTGTCCCTGAAGCAGGGATGAGCCTCGTGTGCGTATCACGCTTCTGAGCCAGAGGTGTGGCCGTGGGGCCGTAGCCTCAGGGCAGCCGGCTCGCCGCTGCAGGAAGAGGAGGCCCAGAAGACAGGAACTCCCGGGATTCAGCAGGGTGAGCCCCGCTCTGCCTTTGACGTGGGGGAGCACAGGTTTCCCAGAGTCAAAGTCACAGTCTCATCTCCCTGCCAAGTCAACGTCTTTGAGGCCACAGGCCTTGCACTTGAGGGGAAAGAAGGAAGAGAAAGTGGGCTCTGCCCGGGGCGGGGGGGTGCGGGGAAGGGCCAGTAGCTGAGGGCTCTTCTCACACTTAGTTACAAAAATATGACCATTTTGTTTCCCGCAGCTGGTACTGTGCTGCCCACACCCTTTTCCACGAGTAACAGATCAATACGGTTTGCTTTTCAGTCACTCAGCAATTCCTGCAAATCTGCTTTGCTTCTGAAAACGGATCCTCCTCCTCTTAAACATTCCCTTTCCTTAAGTCCATCACAGCTCCCCTACCAGGCCGGGTGCTGGGGGCCGCTGCTGGGGCCGCTGCTGTTAAGACACGACTTCCTGGAACGCATCGGGGAGACCTGCCTGGCCAGTCCTCATGACTGGGGTAAACCAGTGCCTCCCTGCTTTGAGCGCTTTGAACGTGCTGGAACCAGCAGGCGAGCTCGCTGAAATACTGCTCGCTGGGCCCCACTCCCAGAATTCCCCATGCAGGGGGTCTGGGGGTGGGGCCTGGGAATGTGCATTTCCAGCAGTTTCCCGGGTGATGCTGACGCTGCCGTCCCGGGGCCACAGACAGCAAGCTGTGTGCACGGTTCTAAAGAAGCTCCATGGTTTTCCGACTTTCGAATACATGCGGGTCTCCAGGCAGGACTTCTGGACGGTGAAGTTTCTGAGAAGAGCCTCCAGGAGAGACGGGACGGGAGCCTGTGATGTCACTGAATCCATTTCTCAGTTCGAGCAGAACTTTTGGCGGAGTCATTAGGGTTTCCTCTATAGGTGTCATGTCGTCTGCAAATAGTGAGTTTTACTTCTTCCTTGCCAGTTTGGAAGCCTTATTCCTTTCTCCTGTCTGATTGCTCTGGGCAAGGCTTCCGGTGCCGTGTTGAATTCGATGACGAGAGTGGACAGCCTTGTCCTGTTCCTGATCCGAGGGGGAAAGCTCTCAGTTCCCCCCCTGGAGAATGATGTCCGCTGCGCATTTTTCATAGCTGACCCTTACTGTTCCCTCTAAACCTACTCTGTCGAGAATTTTTATCATGAATGGATACTGTACTTTGTCAAATGCTTTTTCTGCATCTGTTAAGATGATCATATGGTTTTTATTCGTGATTCTAAATTTTCTAATAGCTGCACATTTTATTACAATTAAAAAATTATAATAGCCACATTTTAAAAAGGAAAGGTTAATAGGGATATTAGTTTTTATTTATTTATTTTTTTTTAAAGATTTTATTTATTTATTTGACAGAGAGAGATCACAAGTAGGCAGAGAGAGAGGAGGAAGCAGGCTCCCCACTGAGCAGAGAGCCTGATGCGGGACTCGATCCCAGGACCCTGAGACCATGACCTGAGCTGAAGGCAGAGGCTTAACCCACTGAGCCACCCAGGCGCCCCAGGATATTAGTTTTTAAAACTTACTTTATCCCAGTTCATCCAACAACATGTCCCGCAAGTATCATTTCAGCAGATGACCGGTATACGAGTGACCGATGAAGTTCTTTCCTGTCTTTTGCTTATTCCAAGTCCTCAAGATCAAGTGTGTAAGCGACACAGCAGCACACCCAATGCCGTCCCTCACATTTCAGGGGCTCAGTGACCATCCGGGGGGATCCAGCAGCTCCCACTCTGCGGTGCCAGAGCCTTCCCTTTGAAAACTCCCTCCCTGCCCCCTGCTGCCTTGAACCACTTTCCTCCAGCACGGAAGTGTGTCCCCGATTTCTCTATTCCAGGGCTGGCTCACACCGGCTTCGCTGAGAGGCTCTAAAACATCCTGACACTGGGATCTCCACCCCGAGGTGGTCTAATGTCCAGGGTCTGTGTGCCGCCTAGGCGAGGAGCAGGATTTAAATCTCTCCGGGTGCTCCCAGTGTCCAGCTCTGCCCTGCAGGGACCCCCGGTCCCCTGCCGGACTGCCCGCATGGAAAGACCGCAGCTCAGCCCCTGCCCCAGAACCCGCATCGGCCCCCACCACCTGGGAGCTGGTTAGAAACCCAGAGTCTTAGAATCCCATCCCAACCTGCCAAATGGGATTTGACAGGATCAGCAGGAATTCCTAAGGGTGGTGGGTGTGGCAAGCACTCTCCAACCTCTTCTGCACCCTCCGGCCTGGGGTACACCCCGTGCAGCTCCTCGAGGAGGCAGGGGAGGTGGGGCTCCCCACTGGAGGCCCAGCTCGCTCCAACCGGACGCCCCACACCTCAGGAACTCACCTCCCCTCGCTGAGCCCAGAGAGGGATAGCAGGCTGGTCGGAGTGGGAAGTCTCTGACCTGTGAAAGCGTTCTGTTTGGTTACCAGCTCTCAAATATGAGATTTGTTCCTAAGACACGGAAAAGGGAATTTGACCTGAAATACCAAAATTCTCATTTCTCCTGCAACATTAGAGACTCTGCGTTTCTAACAAGCTCCTGGGAGGTGCCCGTGCTGCCGGGCAGGGACATGCTTTGAGGAGCCAAGTTCAGAGGGCTCATGACCCCCGCGGGAGACGTCCACGGTCTCTCTTGATTCTAACCGGCAGGAGTTTGTCCCCAGTTGCACCCACTGTGACAGACCCCTGAGTCTGAAGGGGTGTCAGCAAGTTCCACTGAAAGTCCCGTGAGTTTCCAGGCCAACCACGCACAAAGCCCCAGCGAGAGAGGCTGCAGCGGGCACGGCGGGGCTGGGACGCCTCCAGACCGCTCACCCGCTTGGGCCGGCCCGGCCTTGCTGGTGGTCGCGGGCGGCCCAGCGGCTGCAGCGTTGGGGCTGGCCCTGCCCTGGGCCGCGAGCAATTTCAGACAGACCTTGCCCGTGGGAACTCACTCCCCACCCCCCGGGACAGTGGGTCAAGCGCTTCACATTCTTCACCTTCCACCAGACCGTGACGTGGCCGTCCCCACTTGCCCCTTCCCCCCAGCCCCTCACAGCGCCCGACACACGTGCTGAGCGAGTGAACGAATGTGCAGTTTTCACAACGCGTCATCTTCAGTTGGTGTCCCTCGGCCACAGGGACCTCCTAGGGCTCCCCATTATCCTTCCCGCCGCTTCCTGGGGCGTGTGCAAGGGCCATGACCCACGTCACCTGTACACTCAACACGGTCCCATTAGAAATAAGCCTGTTGGGGCGCCTGGGTGGCTCAGTGGGTTAAGCCGCTGCCTTCGGCTCAGGTCATGATCCCAGGGTCCTGGGATCAAGTCCCGCATCGGGCTGAGCGGAGAGCCTGCTTTCCGTTCTCTCTGTCTCTCTCTCTCTCTGCCTGCCTCTCTGCCTACTTGTGATCTCTCTCTGTCAAATAAATAAATAAAATCTTAAAAAAAAAAAAAAGAAACGAGCCTGTCGCCCACAGGCCACAGCCAGGGCTTTCTGAGGCAAAGCAGAAAGGGGAAGGACAGAGGTTCTGGAGTTCCAGCAGGCATGTTAAAGGTGGAGACCCAAGCCTCCTGCTTCAACCCTGGCATCTGCATTTTAACACGCGGCCCAGGACATTCTGGCGCACGGGAGCTTGGGTTCCGTCTGTCGCTACTGTCCGTCTCTCCACCCTCCTTCATGGTGTGAACCAGCAAGGGGCTTGGTTCACTCCTCTGTACTTCAGCCCACGCTGAGGAAGCACCCACCTCCTACCAGGGGCCGTGTTATGTGGGGAGGCCACGCACGAGGGTAAGACACAGCGCGTGTCCCGAGAGGCCTTGCCTACAGCCAAGAGGGGAGACCGGAAGAGCCAGAAAGAGGCTTGTGTCCCCAGGGCCACGCGAGGGGCCGGTGTGAGGAGCTGTGGGTCAGAGAAGTTGGCCTGGGACGTTGGCTGAGACCATCCCCACCAGCACCTGCGGGCTGGGAAGGGCACAGCCAGGAGCAGCCCAGGGTGGCCGGGATCTGTGATTCCGGCCGGGAGCACAGCATGTGATGTCTGCGGCAGGTGCGAGCTGCCCACACCGCATGGTACGGCGTTAGCTGCCCTGGGGAGATTTGGGGTAACCCCCCCACATCGGAACCTAAATGAATAGCGCCCATCTGAAGACGGCAGTAAAAGAGTCAAATAAATAAATAAAATCTTAAAAAAAAAAAAAAAGAGTCTTTCCAACGATTGAGAGCTTGTCCTGACCCTGCCAGCCCCTGCTCGACTTCGACAACTGCCGTCGGGAAGTAGGAGTCAAGGGCAGTTTATCAAAGTAAAGAGGGATGGTGTAAGCGGATTTTGCTGCTGGCGTTCGGGAACCCGTGCTCTCCCCTCCACCGTTCAGCGGAAGGTCTTCAGTTGCGGTTGATTGAAGGTTACCAGCCTTGAATTATTAGTTCACGGCGTCACTCATACGATTGATTCACCGATCAAGTAAACTTCACGAACAAACGCAGATCTGAGCTGCCGGGTGTCTCATCTGAAGCTGAAGTGTGCATTATTTCGACCGTCTGTCTTCACGGTGCAGGCAAAATCCGGGGCAGAGGCTAACATTTAGCCGTGATCTCAGCTCTCTCTGCACATGTTGGAAAGACAGAACCCAAGGTACGGTAGGGTCCCCAAATGTTCCGGCTCACGTGTGTCTGGAGGGCTCCCCCGCAGACGACCTTGCCCTGTGGCGTAGCCTCCCCGTGCGGATTCACCTTCTCGGCGGAAGGAAGGTGCCTTAGAGACTACAGCCCAGTCACCCCGCACGCGGGGGACCTGTCCTGAAACACGAGCCCAGCCTCCGCAACGCCACACACCATCCTGGGGGACCCGGCTGCTGCTTGAAAGCAAATTATGTTTGCTCCAAAGAAAAACACTGTTCTCTTTGTCACCTGCTACACTGGGGGCATCCTCCCCCTTTTCGCCTCACAGGGAGTCTGGTTCGGCCTGAAATCCTCTGAAAGGCAAGGTCAACGGAAAGCAGGATTGCTGCGGACCGTCCAGCCCAGTCCCAGCCTCACGGCCCCTCCAAGCACGCTGCCCTCTCAGCCTGTGGCACCGCCTCCCTCCTGGTCACTGCTTGGCTCAGCAGGACCTACTGGGGCTGTCGCACCCCCCAGATGAGGTCAAACACCCTGTCATCATCACGCCCTCCCTCTACAGCAAGGACCACAGCCGCAGGGGTGTGTGTGTGTGTGTGTGTGTGTGTGTGTGACATTGTCTGATTCATTCTTGTCATTCCAAGTCACTCCACTGCACTAGAACAGAGATCATTGTTTCCATTCCCTTTGACATCCCATGTACCTGGTGTTGGGGTTTCAGTGGGTTACCAAGAATCACTGGTGATCTGGCTACATGATGCTTTAAATTGTATTTATTTATTTATTATGTTAAGTTGGCCACCATACTGTACCTCATTAGTTTTGATGTAATGTTCAATGATTCATTAGTTGCATATAACACCGCATGTGCCCTCCTTAACACCCACCACCTTGCTACACTATCTCCCTTCCCTCCTCTTCTCTGAAACCCTCAGATCTTTTCCCGGAGTCCATAGTCTCTCATGGTCTGTCTCCCCGTCAGATTCCCCCCGCTTCAGTTTTCCCTTCCTTCTCCTGATGTCCTCTGTGCCATTCCTTATGGTCCACATAAGATTGAAACCGTATGATAATTGTCTTTCTCTGCTCGATTTATTTCAGTCAGCATAATCTCCTCTAGTCCCGTCCATGTTGTTACAAAAGTTGGGTATTCATCCTTTCTGATAGACGCATAATACTCCATTGTATATATGAACCACATCTTCTTCATCCATTCATCTGCTGAAGGGCATCTTGGCTCCTTCACAGTTTGGTTCTTGTGGCCATTGCTGCTATGAACATTGAGGTACATGTGCCCCTTCTTTTCACTACATCTGTATCTTTGGGGCAAATACCCAGTAGTGTAATTGCTACGCTATTGTTAACATCTGGAAGACCCTCCATCTGTTTTCCACAGTGGCTGCACCAGCTTACATTCCCACCAACAGTGCAGGAGGGTTCCCCATTCTCTGCATCCTTGCCAACACCTGCCATTTCCTGACTTGTTAATTTTTGTCATTCTAACTGCACCAAAGATCTTTAGACACCTAGGAATAAACCCAACAAAAGAGGTAAAGGATCTATACTCTAGAAACTATAGAACACTCATGAAAGAAATTGAGGAAGGCACAAAAATATGGAAAAACATTTCAGCTCATAGATCAGAATAATAAACATTGTTAAAATGTCTGTGCTTCCCAGAGCAATCTACACTTTCACTGCCATCCCTATTAAAATATCATTGGCATTTTTCAAAGAGCTGGAGCAAATAATCCTAAAATTTGTATGGAACCAGAAAAGATCCTGAATCACCAGGGGAATGTTGAAAAAGAAAAACAAAGCTGGCAGCATTGCGTTGCTTGACTTCAAGCTACATTACAAAGCTGTGATCACCGAGACAGTATGGTATTGGCACAAAAACAGACACATAGATCAGTGGAACAAAATAGAGTCTCAAGAAATGGACCCTCAACTCTATGGCCAACTAGTCTTTGACAAGTCAGGTAAAAATATCCAATGGAAAAAAGAGAGTCTCTTCAATAAACGGTGCCCAGAAAATTGGACAGTCACAAGCAGAAGAATGAACTAGACCGTTCTCTCAAACCGGACACAAAGATAGACTCAAATAGATGAAAGATCTCAATGTGAGACAGGAATCCATCAAAATCCTAGAGGAGAGCACAGGCAGTAACCTCTTTGACATTGACCACAGCAACTTCTTTTAAGATGCTTCAAATTTCCACATGGAAAAAAATACCAAGAAATGACATACTGGGAAAATATTTGTAACACATATGAGTGACAGATATCCTCATATATAAAGAGCTCTTATAACTAAATAAAAAGGACCATGAACTCATTAGAAAAATGGGCAGAGAAAAAAACCAGGAAGCTCATAGGAAAGTCCATGGCTCATAAATATTTTCATATGCTCAGCACATTTCAGTTATAATGAAAGACAAGAACATTAAAAGTGCCGTTACAAAAACTTTTTAAAATTTTTACTTAGACTAGTAAAGATTAAAAATTAATGGTAAACTACTGGTGGGAGTGCTGGAGGACAATTTGCCAATACGTATTAAAATTTAATCTGTACATCCCATTGACTTAGGAATTTCACTTTGAGGGTTTTACCTGAACAATAGATCTTCGCATGTGTGTAGAGAAATGTGAGTAAGAATGCTGTCAGCAGGGCCCTGCGGGGCTCAGTGGGTTAAGCCTCTGCCTTCGGCTCAGGTCATGATCTCAGGGTCCTGGGATCGAGCCCCGCATCGAGCTCTCTGCTTCCCCCGTCTCTCTGCCTGCCTCTCTGCCTACTTGTGATCTCTGTCTGTCAAATAAATAAAATCTTATTTAAAAAAAAAAAAAAGAGCGCTGTCAGCAGTGTTGTTGTTGCAGCAGAAGGCTGGACATCACCAGAATAATCTTAGCGAGAAAGTGTTTATGTAAATCACAATATAAGCATACAAGAGAGTGGTATGAAACCCATCTTTAGAAAGTTAGACAATGCATTGTTGATAATCTGCAATTCTTGAGGCAGAGGGTTAGGTGAACAAATAAGGGTTTGGGACAGTTTGCACATACCTATTAAAATTAAAGAATTGATACACAGACCTATTCAGAAGATACAACGAATCATAACCACTCCGGGAAGGAGGACCAAGGGACTGGATTCTTGCAGGGGAAAGAAACAGTCTCTTTACAGTTTGTTCTTTCACACTGTTCAAGTTTGACCATGCGCTTACCACACCTGCTCCTCTTCATGGGCATCCTCTTCCCCGCCGGTGCTTAGGGCCTCCATCAGCCTTCCATATGACTTCTAACCCTGCTAACTCTCAGCGGAATAACTTGACTCTCAGCAGCCATGATTTAGAAATGCTGTTGAAAGTCTATTTCACACTAAAGTGTAAATGACTCCCACAAGTATGCGACACTGTAACAGGAATAAAGGCAGGATTTCAGGCACTGGGATCCTGCCAGAGAGAACTGTATAGGATAGAAGGGTAGAAGGAAGCTTCTATCGTTCTCAAACCTCGCTACCTACCTTATTCCTCTACGAGCGGGACCGCCAGCCAGGTGTTAAGAGCTTCAGGAGCCCCATCTCTCAGCACTGTTGGGGCCAGAAAAAGCCTGCTCCAGGGAAGGGAAGACCCCTGGTTGTCTCAAACGGAGCTACCTGCTTAGCTTTCTCAAGGGTCGCTGCCTGGCACGTGGCTTAGTCGCACACCCGGGCCTTGACCCCAGCACCCGGCTCCTCCCTTCCCTTGAGGAATGCCTCGCCACCGGGAGCCCCTCGCTGGCCCAGCTCAACCCTGACTGTCAGTGCAGCTGTTCCCAGGGGGGTGGAACGGGACACGAGGGGGACCTGCCATCTCCCTGGACCATGGTTCCCAGCTTTCCCGAGCATCCAGACCCTCAGGACGGCTTCCTAGACCATGTGCTGGTCTCCACCCAGTTTCCGATTCCGCAGCTCTGGGGCTGAGCCCGGGAACGTGCATTCCAACAAGCTCCTGGACGAGGCCGATGTTGCTATCCAGGGCACCCACTTTGAGAACTGCGGCTCCGGTGGGGGAGTGCAGTTTCTCTTCTAGGACAAAGGTCACCAGGAGCCCTGGAGAGCTCCCCAAGGGGATCAAAGTGCGGCTTCTGTTTCAGCCCCAGGATCCCGGCCAAATCCTACTCAAAAATAACCGCTTCCAGGATCCTGGCCCAGAAAGCTGGTGCCATGAACACTGAGTCCACCGGGCAAGGCCTACGCTCCTGCTCAGTCCTGGGAGGATGAGCCCAGGCAGGTGCCTGGAGTGTCCCAGGAGTCGGGGCCCAATGCCCACTATCCCCCGACCAGCCGGGTTAGCCTCGGCAGCTCGCCGTGGCCCCCAGCTCCAGCGTCCTCGCGGGCAGAGCAGAGACAGTGGTGGCCCTGCCCGGGGCACTTGCTTTTGTGAGTCCTTTAGTAAGGACGAAACCAGACGGCGCCCAGCACCCAGCACAGCGAGTCCTCAGTCGGGAGCTGCCATGAGGAGTCTTGTTCAAGGGACACTCGGCTCAGTTCTGCCCCTCGCGACTGCCTGTCCCTCGAAGAGACAGCACTTGTGGGTGGGCTAGTTACGGGACAGCTGTGCATGTCTGTGTCGTTTCCCAGAGTCTGGAGCCCTCCTGGCTCATGGCCGTGGCATTCATCGCCCCCCACCTCCGGGCTGATGCGAAGGAAGTGGGACAGGATCTGCCCACAGCCTCCCACTGGAAAGAGGCGAGTCAGTTCCTGCCCGTGTCTGTCCCTCCTCGGAAGCCTGGACAGGAGAGCCTGAGGCCGCACCCCAGGCCCTGAGTCCGTCTTGCGGCTGGCAGCGGTCGGAAGCAGAGTCGGCCCCGAGGGACTGCACGAGCATTTCAGAGGCGCCCTCAGGGCAGACCCCGGCCTGGTCACTCCCCGCCGCACCCACACAGACTTGCTGTGAAGATAGAAAAACAGGGAGGTCTTCGGCTGCTTTGGGCTCTGAAAATCTCGGAAGCAGAAGAGCTGCAGGTGGTATTTCATGGGAGCCCGAGCACGAAGACCGGCCCGGAGGGGCTCAGATGTGCAGGTCCCAGGGGCTGGCTGACCTTTGCAGCAGGGCGGCCCGCCTGGTGCCCAAGTTACGGTCGGCGCTCACCCGAGGCTGCCTCTGAAAGCAATTTGCTAAATGTGATCCTGTAGGCCCATCACCAGGGTATTTTTAGCCACTCTCTGTGGTGGCCGCTGCTCGGAGGCTCTGAGCAGGGACTTCCAGGCCAGGGCCAGAGAACATTCTTGAATCTCGGGTCGCTGCTCTGGGCTGGGCAAGTTCCCATGGCTAATTTAGAACTTGCATGGCTTCCCTTGTGACCCTTCCCCCAGAGGGCACAGCTCTTCCCGAGCAGTCCCAGGACAGAATGGGGCCCTGCAGGGGCTAATCTGAGCATGTGACTTTGCCCTGCAGCAGACGGACGCCGTTACCCCCGCCTGGAACGGCTACTCTTTGGAGAGTCGGAGCCGTTCACACGCAGACATGGAGAGTGGAGCTTCTGGGCTGAGCAGAGAGACACAGGCTCTGGCCCGGGGCCCCGGATCTGCGGCTCCCCCGGGGCTAGTGGCCCTCACCAGGCTCACAATGCCTCTTGTGCGCTGCGATGTCGTGTGCGTGGATTCATTGTCTCGGCCCGTGGTTCACGGCAGCGGCGTCTGAACTGTGAATGCCCGCGGTGCACCATGAGCTTGACACGGCGACCCCCTCCTT
Source organism: Neogale vison (assembly GCF_020171115.1). Classification (NCBI taxonomy): domain Eukaryota; kingdom Metazoa; phylum Chordata; class Mammalia; order Carnivora; family Mustelidae; genus Neogale; species Neogale vison. The sequence goes on from NC_058098.1 coordinate 3,121,615, forward strand.
TTCTGGTACGCCTCAGAGAAAATTCTATTAAAATGTGCAGAAGAAAGGAGGAGGGAAAGAAGCTCTTCTGTGTGCCTTTGATAAACTGTGATGAAACCAGCCGAGAGGGCGTCAGGAATGAGGTGTGTCGGTCCATGGCCCGTCCCAGACGGCAGAGGAGCTGGTAACTGCCAGGCCAATGCACATGTCATGACTTCTGCCACATTCTCTCTCTCTCGCTCACTCTCTCTCTCTCTCTCTCACACACACACACCCTTTGTCCTCCTGGATGGCTGACCTAACCTCCAGAGAGAAATTTCCCAGGCCCTAACTGTCGAGCCTCCAAGAACTTGCCCCCTACCCCATCCCCCACCCCAGCCATAGCCCTGACACAGCCCCACCATTGTGGTCGCCTGCCTGCTGTCCTCGGTCAGCTCCTGAAAAGAACTTTTTTTGCAAAGAGGTATTAGGAGTAGAAGCTCTGGACCCTCTTGCCAGCTGTGACCTTGGACAGATCACCCGTGTGCTTTCCCCAAGCTCCACCGTCCTCCTCTACAGAATGGGGTGATGACAGAACATGAGAATTGGGTACAGAGGCAAGAGATGTGACATGGCCCGGCACTCCGTAAGGGCTCGATAAACACTCAGTGTGTGTATGAATGAGCGCCGTCTGCATACAAGACAGAGCTTACACAGTAATGCACGGCTCGCTGAAGAGCAGCTGAAAATCTACTAAAAACACGGGTCTTCTGACTCCAGGCCAACTTCCCACATCTGTCCTCATGCAGGTTCTCCGCGGGATTGTGCAGAACCTGCCACAGGGACAGTGCTCGGCCGCTGAATGGCCCCTGAGAACCGGCCGACAGCTGCACGGACACCAAGTCACGTTATCCCCCTACCTCATGGCTTAGGCAGCTTCTCCTGACCCCAGGCCAATGGGAGGGGCCAGTTAGCTCTTGGAGACCGAGCCGCAGGAATGTGGCTACTCTATTCACGACGCTAAAAAGCCAGGTGTGTTGACATTGTGGCTGCTGCCGGTGACCCTGGTGCTGATGGCAATGGAAGGAGGATGGAAACGCTGATGATTTCTCAGAAAACCCGTAAGAGAGGCATTACTATTGTCCTCACTTTGCAGACAAAGCAACGGAGGCTTCTTAAGGTGGAGGGCTGGGTGCAGGAGGAAAGTGGTGGAGACTAAGTCCTGGCTCCCTCCTGAAGCAAAGCTGGTGTTCCAGACACCGACGTGTATCTTCACACGCTGCGTTCTCATGGTCTGCGGGCCGCTGGGGCCGGAGGCGTGACTCCAGGTTAGGGCCACATTCGTCTCCGTAATCCCACTGTCTAAATCGGAATCTTGACTTTAATCTCTGACTAAGGAGCACAGAGCAGAAATCCATCAGGGACGGTGAAGGGCTTTAATATGAACGTGCCCTCCTCTGCCCACTGACCCCCTTGAAGACAGATTGCGGCCATGCAGCCAGAGCTGACCGACAGAATCTGAGAGCCACTGTGCCTCCTTCGTGTCTGCTCTGTCACCGTGAGCTTGGAGGTCCATTTTGTTCAGTGACCGGTCCTTGCCTTCATGAGAAACCGGCCTTCTCTGGTTAAGAGAACTTGCAGGTGTGTCTGCTCGAGCGACCCACGTGGGCCTCCCTGACTGACAGATTCATCTCAGGGTTTATTTCTCCAAATTCTGCCATCCATCGCAAAGCTTGGAGCTTTACGGTGGCATTTTAATAATGATGGGTATTGAATTATGATACTGTCTGTATTATTTCTTTTCTTATTAGTCCCAAGCCTCTTTGGCTCAGGAGGAAGAACTCAGTCTTGCCCCATATTAAAAACTGACTTTCAGGAAGAGGCAGGTCTTAACACGCAACATCACCAAGGCTACTGAAGCTAAGAGAAGCAGACGGCTCCCGTTCGAGTCCCGACTTACAAATCACGTGGTAGGTTAAGTCAATATGCTTCCAAAGTAGGGAGACAAAGCCTCAGAAATCAAATCCAGAAAGTGGAAAAAAAAAAAAAAAAGACCTCTGTCACCAGTCAGCTCTGGATAAATACCCAGCAAAAGCCCAGAGAGGGGCCATAAGCCACTCTCTCTCCCGGACCCCTTCCCGCTCTGTCTACCTTTCTTACAAAGAACTTTCTGTGCCCCTTAAAGCAGTTCAAAAAATGCAGCAGAATCGTATCAACTGCTGGAAATTACAGACAGAATTTCATGAATATGACACCCCTTTCATCTCATGAACCTGAAGAAGTTGTTACAAATAATTTAATCCAATTAATCCCCAAGTTGAATTTCAGGCACTGGAATCTGTGAGGAGGAGAAATGCGGTGCCGGATCCCATACAGACCAATACAGAGTCTTGATGACCTCCCTGGTCATCAAGACTCTTCTCCAAAGGGGCAGCTAGGCCGGCAGCGGGTGTTTCCAGCTCCCCCGCCGCGTGGCCGTGACCTCACCGCTGACTCGGGGACGCTCAGCCGCGGCCCCTGTCCCCTCGGCCGGCGGTGCCGGAAGCTGCCCCCAGCGGGTAGAAGGTTGAGCTTGGATCCTACACCCGGGGCCTCCGGGCTTTCTCAGAAGTGAGGGGCGGCAGGTGCGAAGGCAGGGGGCTCGCGGCCCGCACACCCGAGCTCCGCCGTCATGGACTCCGGAGCGGACGCCGTCGCGGAAACCGAGGCTGCCGGATCCGTGAAAGCACCGCTCACTCGTGCGCCCGCACGCCGAGGCCCCCACCTGGGAAGTCCCAGCAACGGGGTGGCCGAGCCCCACCCAGCCGTGAGCTGGGCCCTCCCGTGGGCCTAGCGTCCCTCGCCGCCCCCTGAGCGCGCTGGGCTCCGCAGGCGCCGGGTCCTGTGCGCTGACCGTGGTGCTGAGCGGTAGCTCGTCCTGCCGGCGGGCGCAGCGGACCTCGTGTTCCAGCCGCTCCGGCTTGTTCGGATGGGGGCCAGCAGCTCGTGTCTGATTATCTTTGTTCTACTTTCAGCCCCCGCTGAGCTCAAGACTGCTTCCATTAAGGGTCAGGGAGGTGGCTGTCCGGCCGGCACTGGAGAGTGGCGGTCCCGCCCAGAGTTAACGCTCCGCATGCGCGTTTCACTCCGAGGCTTCATAGCCCGGCTCCCAGCTCGTCCCGGACTGCACGTTTGTTTTGTTATGTTTTCAGCTGAGGTCATCAGCTTCTTGCCCTCCGAACCGGATTTCGCAGGGGCTCTGTGCGGGTCAGTGGCAGGGTCTCTCCACCCCAACACTGCTCACATCCTTGTGCAGGTGGGATGCTCAGCCCCACACCTGCCTGCGCTGCTCAGTGCCAGCGCACCCTCCTCCCCCCACCCCATGTCATAACGACAGAAGTGTCTGCAGACATGTCCCCATGTCCCTCGAGGCACGGTCACCCCAGCTGGAACCACAGACCTACGGAGCAGCCCCCAGAGCTCTCAGCAGAGAGGTCGGCTCTCAGCCGACCCTAGCGTTCTCCAAACCAGGCTTCTCCCCAGACGCTGGCAGGTGTAGAGTGGATCTGAGCTGTCGGAGGGGCCCGCGCTAAGGCAACATGAATGAGCAGAGCAACAAAAATCATTCTTCTTTCTTTTCCCTCAGCTGGAGCTTAAAAACAGAGCCTGCAGGATCTGGAAACGGGAACGGTGGCCTCAGTGATGTGGTTCCAAAGACCTGGGATATGCTCACCGACCTTTCCCCAAAGAGCGCTCCTTCCTGGACTCACGTGCGTGTGTGGCTTTTTATGTCTCCACCTGCACAATGTAGCATCCTCGGGAAATTTCCTGTTGGTTAAAGCAGAGGTAACACTTGCTCCCCAGGTGCCGGTGCGCCCTCAACCTCGGGAGCCGGTGGGGGGCCTGGCTGTGAGCATCACAACCGACAAGTGCAGAATGAAGGCAGTGGCCTTAACACAGGCAGAGCAAGAATGCAGAGGACAGGCCGGCACGGTCAGCCCACCCTGAGCCACTGCCCGGGGATGTCCCCAGCTCCAGCGTCTGACAGGACCCACGGTCTGCCTGGTCCACGCACCTTCGCACCTACTTGCAGTTCAAAACAGAATCACCTGCTTACCCAAAAGGGTCCTGAATTACTTTGGGCAGTCAGACACCAAATCCAATGTCAAAATACACAGCATAGCCAGAGAAGATGGTATTTTAAAGGCTCGGCCACTGGACAGTGATATTTGTAAAAAGAGCTTCGAAAACATAGTAAGCAAAAATGCAGCACATTGTAAGTACAAAACAGTCATTGTACAAAAATTTGAACACAATGAAAAAAAAATCTGTGCCGTGAATTGAACGAATGAACTGAGGTAACTACCCTGACGCATCACGCACGGTAGTACGCCAGGCTGTTTTCTATACGTGGGTGTGTTTGTTACGTCATCTAGTCTGGGCTGCTTGACATTTGCTTTGGCTGCAAATAGCAGACACAGTTCCCCAAGTAACAGTGACCCGTGTTTGTTTTTCTCTCCTGTTAAAGCGTGCCAGTCCAGGCTCCGGAGGCCTGCCGGGGCGAGGCTCCAGACTCCTCTGTATGCGTGCTGCACAGTGCAAAGCGTCCTGTGTCCCTGTGTCTCCCCAAAAGTCCACTTTTACATCTGCACCCCAGAACTTGGTCGCCTGGCCATGTCTAGTTCAAAGAGGGGCTGGGGACGGTTTTCATCTGGAGGAGTCCTGCTGTCGATGAACCTCACAGACTTGATTCCTTAGGAGGAAGGAAAGAAGGGACAGGGCCCGGGGGAGTAGTCTCAGCTACCGCCCACCCTTTGGCCGCCCACATACTGGGGCACAGTTGCCACATTGCTTCTTGGCCTTCAGATCGGTGGTTCCAAGGACTGCGTTGGGGTTGGACAATCGCAGATTCTCCCCGACCAGGCTGTGCTTTCTGTGGCAGAGCATTTATTCGAAAATATATAGACTCTTCTGATGTATTTGTTTCCATTCAGCTCTGTCTATCAAGGCAGTTTCTAACCCTGAAGGGCCTGGCCTTTGCTCGCTGGCCTGGGCCAGCTCCTCCTGTCCCCAAGCACGGTGTCCTGCCCACCCTGAGCCTCCAAAGCAATGGGCTTTGGCTGCAAGCTTCGCAAATTGGTAGGATGGGGCCCTGGTTTTATTTTCCACTAAGTGTGCTGCTTGGCAGAAAACCATCCCTGTTACTGATGTCATCTGAGAGACATAGCAGTTGCTTTTTCAACCCTGCAAGGCTCCAAATTACCAAGCTCTCGGTCAACTTCGATTGCAGACTGCAGGCAGAGCGCGTCACCATTAGCACGGCTGCGTCCCGCTTGTTCCACCCCTCTAGCCTCCAGGAGCCACGGCCCACGTCTCTCTTGCAAAGCTTTGCTAGCAGCAGTGAGAAGCGGCTACCACACTTCTACATGATGGGTTTCTCCTGTCATTTCCTACCTCAATCCTAGTTCCAAACATGGGCTACTTTTCAAAATCCAGTAGGGACCAGCTGCTCTGAAATGCTCCATTTCTCCGCAGTCACCATGGCCAGGCCTGCAGCCCACCATACCGAGTCCCTGCCACCTGACCACGGCCAGCGAGCCGGTGCCAAATGCCTCAGCTCTGCTGCTACCTGCTCACTGCTCTGAGTCCTTCGTTTTGTTCGCAGTTAAGACCAGATTCGCCCATGAGTGACAGATACGGAAAACCCAAAGGAGCAGTGGCTGAAACAAGACATTTAATCCTCCCTCCTTTTCAGCCCAGAGGAAGATAGTCCATGGAGGGGTCCAGTGGGGCTCCGTGGCAGCAGGGACCCACACGTGCCCTATCCTATTGTTGTACCGCATACCAGCTCTAATGGCAATGTCCCACATGGCTGTCTCCCCACCAGCCATCATATCCTCCCCCAAGCCAGTAGAAGAAGAAGGCGGGGAAGAGACAGGCACACCTCCACTCACCAAGAACAGTTCCTGGAAGTTGCCTTCCATTGGCCAGAACTTAGCCACATGGCCAGACCTGCTCAGAGGAAGATGGAGAGATCAGTCCCATTCCAGATGGCAAAAAAGTCAAGATTCTTTTATTGAGGAAGGAGAGGTGACAGATATTTCAGTGCCAGTGTCTCTCCGGTTCCCCTAGCTCCGGGGTTCTCTATCCTCCTTACTATGGCAGAGTTATTTGGCCTATGACATGCACGTTTCTGGGGAGACAACGACCAGACAAGGTGTGCGTCCCCGAGCCTTCCTTGAGGAGGGGGCTGTGGCTACACCTCTCTCGCGGGGCCATGAAGGGAGGGTTCTCAGGCTAGTGTTCCCCTTGAGGAGGTTTTAAAGACTGAGAGAGCTTCCGTGTTCAGTAAATCATAAAAGTAAGCAAAACAAACACCTCCGATGAAAAGCACCATAAAACCAATGAGATTGTTAATGCAAATGGGAAACCAAAATTGATGAAATGCAAAATAAATATTTAACTTCTCAGACGGCAGCTATCTTTGGGCTGCTAAGTAATTCGGAGGCTAATGTTCTTAATAAAATCACATTTTCCCTGAAAATATTTACTATTTCTGTTTTATTGCCTACTTCATTGCCATTAATGAGACTTGATTTAGTTCACAAATGTATGTAAATCCACTGGAGGCAACATTTTCACCAAAACCTCCTGAGGCTGATGTTTCTAATGGAAACTTTTTAAAGCATGTACATAGACTCGAGAACGAACTTGTGGGGAGAACATCCATGAACTTTCCCTATAGATGTCAGTTGGGGAATGTGATGATATATAATACAGACCGACATCCTAAAGGGAAAGTCTATGCACCCGGTGTGTTCATACACATGCTAATGGGGCCTTTTTCTCCACTGGACACTATAACCCAAAGCTTGAGACCTATGAAAATGATCAAGATCTGAAATCTATATATCCATATATTTATATCTATAGACATATCGATGGTCTTCAAAATTCACTAAGGGAGCAACAAGATTAAAATTAATAAATGTCTAATTAAGTACTACAAAATATAATACTTTGTTCTCCTTGTTAATTGCTAAATTCGGTGTTCATGAATTTTTCATCAGTATTTTATTACTTTTGAAAATAATTAGTTGCAGAGCATCTCATGATGCAAGAATTCACAAATATTCACAATGGCCAAGTTTCATAACCAGTAGTAAATGAAACAAGCTGCCCATCGCTGAAAGCAAGCTGGCTTAAAAACCTTTCAAAATTTGTATGGCAAGGTGTCTGTTTTTAACCCAGGTTATAGATACGTTTCTTTAACATTTGATGCAATATGGAGTTTAAAAGAAAAAGCCTTAAACAAGGGATTGGCATACTTTTTTCTGTTAAAGGCCTGAAAGTAATTATGTTTGGCTTTGTGGGGTGGGCCCTATGGCTCTGCTGTGACAGCACAAAACCAGTCATTGGTGGCATGTAGACAATGTAAGAATATAGCTATGTGCCAATAAAACTTTATTTACAAAAACAGACAGTGGGCCATGATGGGGTCCATGATCAAAGGAGTGAGACTGATACAAAGCGAAGGTCAAGCAAAGCTTTATTTCGTGCCAGCACCGAGAATCAAACCGACCGGCCGGGTCCGTCTCTTACGGAGAGAGTGACGACCCCCAGCCTCACAGACTAGCTTTTATAGCGCAAAGGCCATGTGGTTGAGCCTGGCCAATGAGACTGTAACACACAGAGAAAGTTGCATAGTCTTGCTAGGTCACACACGGGTGGCCAATTGAATTACAATTTACCCCCATAGAAGCTGTTTGAACTAGCCTATCACTCTGGTCAGAATTGGCGCCCTAGTTTGGCACCCAAAAGGCAGGTTTACATTCTTTGGTGGTTAGGGAGATAGTATGTGTGCTTTACTGATTGGATGTCTCCACCTGGCCTGACTCATCTTTGTATTCTGGGCTCTGGTATCGCCACCTGACCTGACCCGCCCTTGTATTTGGGCTCTGTTGTCAGGGACTGGTCGACCATATTTTACTGGTTTCCCAGGCTTTTAATAAGTTCCTTTGGGGGGGGGGGGTGCAGGGTCAGTTTAAGTTTTACTGCATAAACAACAAAATGGCTGTTTAACCGAGATGGAGTCACTCTGGCTAAGTAGGCCCCTACAGGCCATACCTGCTGGCTGCGCTGCTGTGTTTTCTGACCGTTGCTCCAGACCTAGGAAGGTCCAATGACCATTTACTGATCCCTGTGAACAATTCAGTCTCAAAAAGTATAGTTCTCTAAAAATTGACTTTTATCCCAAATTATGCAGAAAATGCCCCAGACTTTCTTCTGGATCACTCCAGCATTTGCACAGCTGTTCTCTACCTCAGTGTCAGGTTGATGTCCCAGTGCTTCGGAGATGGTTTTTCTTCCTTTTCAGTTCCCCAGAGCCCTCGGTGATGAGCGAAGTAACGATGTGCAAACACGTGAGATTTCTTTATAGTGAGTATCTGCACAGCTTCTTCAGAAAGAAGGGCAAGTTGTCACCCTGAGTCAGCTAAAACGACTTGATGTAATACTTCACCGATCAGACAGCAAAGGTGTTTTCCTCCTGATCGATCCTGGGGTGTGAGAAGGCTCTCACCAAAGATGATGCCCATCCATTATATACATTTTTAGAATCTGGCCGGAGACGTTTAGATATCCAACGTATTTATTCAAGTGTCCTGACAGCACTTACAATTTTGCTTAGCCACTTACTAAGTAAAATGACTCAGTCAAGAAAACTCTGCTTTTACTACTGTCCATCGCCGTCCCTATCATTGTGTCACTGTTCCTCTCCTTGTGGCTCCCCTCGTGATCCTTCCTTTCAGATCAGTTAAGATTAGATTTGCCCATGGGCAGCAGACAATCCAAAAGAGCAGTGGCTTAAACAAGATGTATTTAAACCTCTCTGATCTTGAGTCCAAAATAAGGTGGTTGGGGGATCGGACCCACAGAGACTCATGGTAGCAGGAACCTGCAGCGTTCTTGTCCTGCGTCCCGCATCTTCTACGCAGACAGGAAAACTATTTCTAGAGTATATGTCCCACTATTTAAATTTTTTTAAATTATTTTTCTTTAAGACTTTTTATTTATTTATTTGACAGGGAGACACAGAGAGAGAGGGAACATAAACAGAGGGAGTGAGAGAGGGAGAAGCAGGCTTCCACTGAGCAGGGAGCTGGATGTGGGCCTCGATCTCAGGACCCTTGGATCATGACCTGAGCCGAAGGCAGACACAAAACAACTGAGCCACCCAGGCGCCCTAAAAAAAATTTTAAAAGAAGCTCCTCTCCCCACCACACACACACTTAAACTAGCAGTAAGTGGGTAAGTAAAAAACTGGTTAAAGTTTGGGTTTTGTTTAAAGATAAAATCTAATTGGAATTTATTCATTCAATTAGAATTCTTTCATGTTCATAATAAATACAAGTTACATTGTGTCCATTCGTGTGTTACAGCGTGTACTACTTTTTAAGTGTTACACATTGGGTGTAACACTGAGCCTGGGTGGCTCAGTGGTTGGGCCTCTGCCTTCAGCTCGGGCCATGATCTTGGGGTCCTGGAATCGAGACCCGCATCGGGTTCTCTGCTCAGCAGGGAGCCTGCTTCCCCCTCTCTCTCTGCCTGCTGCTCTGCCTGCTTATGATCTCTCTCTCTCTCTGTGTCAAATAAATAAAATAAAATAAAATAAAGTGTTACACATTATAATTTGTCTTATAACATACTTATTTACTCAAAAGTGAAAAGGAATCAATATTTATTTCTTGACAACTACTAAAAAACTGATCACAAATATTACAAAAGACATTTCCCTATGCATCTATTTTCTTACTTAAACTGAAGCAGGATCATAATTACAGAAATGTACATAATTACTAAAAGTAATCCATTTTCATTTTCCCCAGTATTACCTGTTGTTACCAAACTGCTGTGTAATCTATAAGTTATCATTTTATTTCCCCTCAGAGCAGGGCTGCTAATAGAAACAAAGTATTAAATTAAGATTTCTCTAAAATTTCACATTAAAAAAAAAGCATGACCTATTGTTTTGCTTTGATTCAAGACATCTGCTCTGAAAATATCAGAGCATTTAATCCAGGCCCTTGTGTTAGGGCGAGGAGGGATTTAAGAAGGAGAAAGAGGAGGGTGGGGGAGAAGAAGGTCCTTGAACAGTGATTACCTTCCACGAATTAGTCCACTTCCCCAAAATACTTTTTTTTAGGAAGGACTGCCTGACTTAGAATGCGTTTCCTTACGTGCAGCAGCCTGTGAAGCCCAGGGGTCCCGGTCGGGCTCTGAGAAGGCAAGAGCGCTGAGGCTTTCTGCTCCTTCACACTCTCCCTCCCCCGCGTAGATGGGCGGCGGGTCCCCAGTGTCACCTGCGAGCGCGTCCAGGCCACGGAGCTTCTGAAGAAAAGCCAGAGAAAGAGGAGGAAGGGCTGGGTCCTTCCACACCAGACCGTCCTCTCCAGGCCCCGCTGGTGCGACCCCCAATGCGGTGTCAGGCGGCCGTTTTCCGTCCCCCGCTGTCAGTCCCTGCTGTCACATCCCCGCCGTCACAGACGTTTCCACCGGCTCAGAAACGAAGGGCGCCGGGCTGAGGGGAGACAGCCAGACGTCGACCTGGTAGCTGCTTTTTGGGAGGGAGGACGGCCACCTCGCCCTGCTCCCGCCCTCTCCCGCCTGTGGTGCTCACGGGTGACCCCTCCCTCACCCTGCCCTGGCGTGTCCCCTCCTGGCACGTGCACCCGCTGTCCCTTCCCCTCGAATGACCGCCGCCCCCAGCCAGCCTCCTCTGAGCAAACTCCCGCTCATCCTTCAGGACCCAGGTCATTTCTCCGTGAGGACTTTTCTGGCTTTTTCTGGTCTGAGGGACGCAGGAAGCGTTGGTGGGACGGACCTGCAGGTTAAAGGGCCGTCACCCGCTCACTATGCGACACCGCAGGCGGGTGCGGTGGGAACCGGCCGGCAGCGCAGGCGGGGCGGGCGTGGCCAGAGCGTTCCCGGCTGTCGCCCACCGGCCGTCCCGAGGGGCTGAGCTCACCGAGGGCCCGAGGACGAGCAGAACCGGAGGGCCCAGAGCGCCAGGAGGAGGGAGATGGCGGAAAGTCGGCCAAAGGCCAAAGTGGAGGAGCCCTGGGGAGCACCTGTGTCCCCGAGCTCCCAGCCCGCTGTCCCCAGCTTCCTCGGACCCCAGGAGCCCCTCCGAAGCTCGGCGTTGAGCCCTGCGTGTACACGGGTAGGCCCCGCGGGCATCTGTTCGCTCTGGAGCTGCGCTCACCGCGTGTCAGGGATGCAGGGGTGCGGGCGGGGACGCAGGGGTGCGGGCAGGAGGAGAGGTCGCGCGCGGGCTCTGGCCGCGGCCCTGCGGGACCCACAGGTGCCTCCGCCCCAGCCGAGTCCGTGATCCACGAAGGACCCGGGGCGCGCGGAGCTGGGGGGAAGTGCCGCGAGCTGCGGCTGTGGGCTCGGCTGCAGACCCGCGAGGCCGACGACAGGGTCAGCGACTCCAGAAGCGGGAGGTCCGGGGCCCAGCACAGGCCCCCGCCCCGACGCTGGAAGTCTCGGGGGACAAAGAGCCGGGCCTTTCCTCTGCGCTTTTCTCCTCGGGCAGGCGGGTGGAGGGGGACAGGGCTTCCCCGCTGGGTGTGGACCTTCGTCCGCGTCCGCCCAGTCCCCCTGGCGCAGCCGCATGTGAGCGCGGGTCGGCGGTATCTGTGCGGCTGCTCCATGCGGCGGTGCCCTGGCTGGCAGCGCACTGTTCAGGGCTCCTTCACCGATGGGGGGTCGAGGGGGTCTACGTGTCCTTCCGAGATGGGGGTGGTCGTTCGAGGAGCCGGGGTCTGCTATGAGCCCGCCAAGCCCGGCCTTGGGTCTGCGTCCTTGTCGCTGACCACCTGGAGCAACGTCCCTGAGCCCACGTTTCCTGCTCTGGCGGCCGGTCTTCCGCCACCACGTGTCGCACAGTCGGGTGACACGACCTTGACCTCACAGCGCTGCGTCAGCTTAGGGAGAAATGGGCAGACACTGCTCTGCGGCCACAGGCTGCAGGGCTGGGGGGGGGCGGCTCTTCCCAGAAGGGGCTGGACAGTGTGGCTTTGCCTCTAGACTTGGAGAGTGTCTGTGGTCTTGTCTGCAGGGCTGGGGAGCGACCGGACTCCCTGCGGCCTCGGGCCCTCATGGAGACCTGCAGCCCCCACTCTGGGGCCTGACACAGGGGAGGCCCCAGGCTGTGACTTCCGAGGGCCAGACTCGCGTTCCTGGGGCCACGGTGCCACGTGGGGCATCATTCTAACAGCCAAGGGGAGGGGCCAGCAGAAGGACCACCCAAACCGGACCTCACAGAACAGGGTCAGGGAGCCTCAAGTCAGAGGCAGGAGCCGAACCCACAGCTGACGCATGGGCAAAGGGATGCCCTTCCCACCTGACTCAGGGTTTCTGCCATCTTCCGGGCCCTCAAGTCCAGGCATCGTCTGGGCACCACAGTGTCCTAGAAAACCTGCGAAGCAAATAAGCCAAGTGCCAGCACCACTGAGGAGCCCCCTTCCGGCTCCCCAGGTCGGTACCCTTGCTGCCTCTGGGCAGGGCCGTCCAGGGGAGGAGTCAGGCCAAGGACAGTGTGCACACCTCTCCTGTGTGTGTGTTGGAGAGAGGCGAGGCCCTGCAGGTGTCATCGCGGGACCTTTCATTGCCATGGCTTTTGGAGGTGAAAGGAGGCAGAGTGGAACCAGCCGGCAGGCTTTTAATATAGTGGAAAATGGTTTACTTCTTTTTAATTGAGTCCCCCCCAACTTGTTAATAGAAACAAAAACTTCATAATTTGCTTTTATGATATGAGTTCAAGGAATTTTCCATCTCCTGTTTGCTAAATCAAAGGAAATCTTGGTATTATAAGTGGAGCCACCTAAAAACTTCACATTTGAAACTGTTCCTTGGCAGAAATCCAAATTTTCTTGATTTTTTAAAAAGATTTTATTTATTTATTTGACAGAGAGATCACAAGTAGGCAGAGAGGCAGGCAGAGAGAGAGAGAGGAGGAAGCAGGCTCCCTGCTGAGCAGAGAGCCCGATGCGGGACTCGATCCCAGGACCCTGAGATCATGACCTGAGCCAAAGGCAGCGGCTCAACCCACCGAGCCTCCCAGGTGCCCCACATTTTCTTGATATTTTAACAACCGATTTACGACAATGTGTGGCAGTGGATTAGATGCTAAGATAAAATGATTTTGCGAACTACATCCACAACATCGACTTCTGTTTTATTTCCAGGGGAACCCCTGATTCTACTGATGGCTTTGGTGGTGGGTGTATATTATGCCTCTGTGCTCAAAACAGATACTAATAAGAAGCAGCTCTTACTGTTGTACTTATAATGGTGCTCTTCCCAGGATCTCATGTGACAGAAGAATCTGGCAACTAAAAAAAAAGGTTGAGGAGCAAAATGAACCAGAGGGTCTCTGGGGCCCTTTAGCTCCAAACTCCTGTAAGCTTGCGAAGAACACAGAGGACTGTTCAGGCCTTGGCCAAGTTCTTAGTGACTCAGCAGCAAAAGGAATTTGCGAGGGACGAAAAACCCTCTGCTTCCAAGTCTAGATGTGTGGTTTCTAATGACTTATCATTCATTTTTCCACACTCACGCCTCCTTTTACTTTATTTTTATGTTGGGCATATTTTTTTCAAATTTCTAATTCTCAGGGCTTCCCACAGTTGTTAGCAGGGTAAGGCGACCCTTTCCATAGTAACACCTTCATCTGTACTGACAAGAGTAGAATACTTGTTTCTCACTCCTCTTGGCTCCAAAAGCATGTCACAACCCGTTAACTTAAAGAGGATAAAAAATACATAAATAAGTAAAGCAAAATAATAAGGATAGAAATGCTACTGGTTTTATATAAATCACCCAAGGATGCAGACATATGACTAGAAATTCTTGCCATCATAGTGCTTTTAATTTCTGCACTAAAGGAATCATGATTCTAGTGAGCATAGCCATCCGTAGCAAAAATCCATGGGAAAGCTTTTCGGTTGTTTGATGGGGATGGAGTTTGAAAATAGGAGATTTTCAAGTCCCATTTTTGGTCCCAAAAGCCCAGTAAGGCTCAGTTGGTGCCATGGGCATAGCCTCAACATTTGTGAATGAGGTCCATTCGTGATCCCTAGGAACCCAAAACCAGCGACATAATTTGCAGGACCCAGAGCAAAATTTAAACATGTGGGACCACTTGCCCCAATATTAAGACTTTCAAGATGGTGACCACAGAGCTTTAAACCAGCACAGGGCCCCATGTGACTGCCTCGGCCTATCTGTGCCCATGACGGCGGCCCTACCAGGGCCAAAGGGACACATTTATGAATGCACAAACCCTTTCAAAGGTGGGTTCATGACGTCATCTTTGTGCAGAAAAGAACACCACATTTTTATCTTAGCTCAAACACAGCCCCAGGAAAGGTAATGAAATTATAGAGATCTTGAATTCTTTTTTAGAGGTTTCATCACAAACATTGTAGCTTTTTTTGAACCTTGAATATCTCTTTTAGTAGTTGTCCCCAAAAAGTACATTTTTTGCTAAAGTAGTACCTACTTATACTGAGGCAGTACAAATAAGGTCTCTCTTTGAAACCTCTCTTAATTGTGTTACACCAAAGTGGGTTTTCTGGTTTTGATCAAGTGTTATGGTTACGTTATCCTCGGGGGGATCTGTATGAAGGGTACACAGGGAGTCTGACCTATTTTTACAACTTCTTACAAGCCAAATTATTTCAGAAAAAAAATCATTTTACTTTTTAAAGATTTTGTTTTATTTTACTTTTTAAAGTAAGATCCACAGCCAACGTAGGAACTGAATGTGGTCCTGAGATCAAGAGTCACACGCGTTACCAACAGAGTCAGCCAGGCATCCCCCAGAAAAATCATTTTTAAAAGCGTAGCGATAGTTCTAGAATTTGTGCAAAAAGTGTATGAAGACATGATGCAGGAGGGTGTCAGGGCTCAGGGTTGCCCATGGCACCAAGCGGACCTTACTCGGCTTTTGCAACCAAAGATGGGACTGAAATGCGGGGCCAAAGCAATGTGCTTAGAACCTTCCAGGTGACCCCGACACCCTCAGATGGACTTGAAAAAAACGTATTCATTTGTGGGCGTTCTAAAAAGCATCATATGTGATCGGGACTGTCAAATAACGTTTTAACAACCAACAATAACCTTAGCTAGTTAGATAAATGAGGTTTTCATTGACTTGTATTTGTTCTACTGGTATCACAGAATCTTCTAGAAAGGCCACCCCTCAAGGGAACCAACTGTCAACCATTAGGGGACTTACGGCAAGAGGAGGTGAACTTCTATAATGCCCTGGGGTCCCTGAGACCAAGTACTCCTGGTCCAGTGCTCTCGCTGCCAGTGGTAGCATGTCCTGTAGATCCTGGGGGAGATGCTGACTTACTCAGAAGATAATGCGCTTGTGCCCTTCCGCCCCTTCCCCTTGCCCTACGCTCCTCTGCCCATCGACACTGGCGCTAAAGACGGGAGGGAGAATGCGAGTGGAAGAGGGGAGGCGCGGAGACGTGCCAGGAGACTCTGGAAACAAAGCGCGTGGCCAGCGGTGACTGTAGGAGGGGACCCCAGCGATCCCCCTGCCATACTGTAGAAGTCTGAGCACGGGGTAGCACGTGCGTGAGACCAGGCCAGGGACGCAGACGAGTGAAGGATGGGGCTCTCGGCCATTTCTGCTTCGGGCGTCCTAGTTTATGAGGCCTTTCGATAACGAAGCAGAATTTCAAAGAGAATAAAGCAGGCAACAGATCTTAACCACGGTTGAAGAGACTCCATGCTTCGAGCAGGTTTTAAAACAGGTTACCCAGTAAGTCAGGCCGTCCTCACTTAGGGGGGGTGCGCCGTGGGAGCATGGCTAACCAGGAGCCACCGGAGCAATTTCTGCGAGCGGGGCGCAGCGCAGGGAACAGACGCCTGGAGAGACGGGAACCGACGCCTTGGCTTCATCCCCCGCAGATGGAGATGGAGAAAGCGGACTACCCTCCCCCAGGGGCTCTGGTGAAGTGTCCGCAGGATGGTCCTTGCGGGGTGCACACCCCCAGAGCACACTCAGTAAAGCCGAGCTGTACGCATGCTTTTCGGGAGCGATCGTTCGGGCCTCTGGAGGCTGACAGACCAGCCAGGGAGGAAGTACCCCCAGCCCAGTGCACACAGTGTCCACACCGGAGAGAAAGGGCAGCCCTTTCCCAGCACGGATTGGTGGGCAGAATGCCTGCGGGACCTGCACCTGCTCACCCCCGGCCAGGCACCTGCTCCATAATTTATGGCAGCCCTGGATTAAGTCGCTGTTTTCCGAAGTGGGGTCATCTAGCCTGTAGAGAAGGGAAGGTTTAACCAATTTGGGAACACAGGCTTAAATGGCACTAAATTGCATGGTAAGAAAATGACTCCCCTTCTGACTCCTCACCCACATGCTGATGGCACAGGGGCCGGGGGGCCCTGAACCAGCATGGCTTTCCTATCTCTGCCTTCCTCCGGGACCCTGTGCCTGTGGTAGGTGGCTTTCTCTAGCCAGAGTTACTGGGCTTTATTTCTCTTGTGTCTGTTTTTCTCTTCCCTCTCTGCTCTTCATACCAGTGAAACTTTTTTTAAAGATTTTATTTATTTATTTGACAGACAGAGATCACAGGTAGGCAGAGCAGCAGGCAGACAGAGAGAGGGGGAAGCAAGTAGGCTCCCTGCCGAGCAGAGAGTGTGGGGCTCCATCCCAGGACCCCAAGACCACAACCTGAGCCGAAGGCAGAGGCTTTAACCCACTGAGCCACCCAGGCGCCCCAAAACTGTTTTTTGTTTGTTTGTTTGCTGTTGAAATACAGAATGCCCTATTTAAAGAAATGTACTTTATTTGGACCGAGGTTGATTTAGAGAAAGAAATATGATAAAAAGTACACTAGCCCTGGGGACATAGCACATGGCAGAAAGTCACGACAGTGACCGGCCAGGCTGAAATTGGGGCCCGGGGCATCCGATGCTGTTGTCCTTTTGGGCTACACGGAGTCATGGGGCTCACAGCTCAGCAGGTGAGGCTGGGCGCAGGCAGGCGCGGAGCGGGCTTGCCCAGGGACCTTGTGCGCGTTGTGGGGTGCTGTTGGCTGCCGTGGGAACCTGCTTGTCTCTGATGAATTGAGTAATTACCAGGCAGGAGGCTTCTCAACATTAAAAGTTCCACGGACCGACCCGCAGAAGGGAAGTGGACGCTGTGCGAGTTGATTTGCTCACTTGCTTATCTACTCAACAGAGATCGACTAAGTCCCTCCCGTGCGCCACGGCTCTGTACAGAAGTTAGCCGAGTCCAAAGTTGGAGGGAAAAGGCACCAACACCACCCTCCCGTATGCCTGAGACCAGCTCCCAGTCCAGGGGTTCTCAAGACCGTGCTCAGGTTTGGAAGTGCTCTGGAAGGACCGTAGGACTCCCTGAAGGCTGTGTGGTCCTAGTTATGATCCAGCACAGCAACAGGATATGGATTAAAACTGGCCAAGGGAAGAAGCACGTGGGGCAGACTCCAGAGCAGCACCAGACTCCGAGCTCTCCGTTCTCCAGCAGTCAGGACGGACCTCCCAGGTCAGTGAGTGACCGCATGCGTGGAGCGCTGCCAGCCAGGGGAGCTCCCCTGAGCCTTGTGTGCAGGGTCTTCAGCCAGACTCGGTCGTGTGAATCTGCCTGGCCATCCAACGGCTGACCTTGGTCCCCAGTGTTGCTGGAGATCAGCGGCTGTCCACAGGACCCAGAGCCCCCACCCTAAATCATGTCTGTATCTGTTGGGCACAAGCCCAAGGTAAAGGAAGGCATTCCTTTCAGGCAAGACATCCCAAAGGCCTAGAGCTCATCTTCCAGAAGCTGAGGGCAAAGGTCAGAGCTTGTTTGGGGCAAAGTTCAATGGTTTACGACACACTCTGGGTCTGGGAGCTGTAAACAGGAGCTCACAGTTCCATCTACAAAATAGGGTACATCCTACGGACACACTGATAGAGGCTCCAAGGAGAATGTTGACAGCAGATGCCCATGGCTGCTCCTGGGAACAGCACCCCAGGTCTTCTTCGGGAGAGCCCCCAGTTCCTGAACTGTCAGCCCATGCAGGTCAGGACATGCGAAGCCCAGAGCCCAACGAGAAGCAGCCAATCAGCAGATCTGCCGTCCCAACCCCAACCCACAATAAGTGATGGGGCAGCTGACCGAAGCCACACAGTGATATAAATACCTTTGCCACACACTCGGGTGAGTCCCGGGGACTCCCAGCAGCCACCTGCCACCCAGAGGAGAGCCTGCCTGGAAATGAAGGGACCCAGGGAAAGGCAGAGCCACAGGACAAACATCTTCCAGGGACGTTCCTTGAGCACCCAGGCCCAGCTCTGCGAGAACACAGGCTTGGCTGGCATCTCCCTCAGTTACAAAAGCCAATTTATTATTATTATTGTTGTTGTTGTTATTATCATCATTATTCCTTTCCTGGGTCGGTTTGAGTCAGGTTATTTTCAGTGCTTTATCCCCAACCAATACAAATACTCACCCCAATTTCCCCCCAGCTTCCATGTGTCTCCTGCTCTTTCCCACGAATTGTCCAATTCAAACGTAAAGGGGTCGGCATAGGGCTCCAGGTCGGCACCCTCAGTCTGGAGAAGGAGGGTCTCAGCGCAGACTCCCCGACCTCCACGTATCGAGAACGGGGATGGAGAGCGGGGGCGTTGTCGTTGATGTCAGACAGGAAAAGCATCTGGGTCCCCGTCCCGGTCTGTGGCGGGAGGCCTGGAAATGGAATTCCAGGAGGGGTTGCTTGTTAATTTAGAGAGACCTCTCGATGCGCACATACCCCCGGAGAATGGGCAATGTCATCCTCTCAGGGAAGGAGCCATTGCACTGAAACTACTTCCTTTTCAAGGTCATAGGCTCTCCCCTAGGTGCTTGCTCTGTTCTCCTGCTTTTCTGAAAATTCAGAGTATCTGGGAAGGGTACGTTAACAAAACACTTGCCACCTCAGATCATTTGTAGAACCAGGTAGAAAATGGAATCATTCGTGTTTCCTGGTGAGTCATGCCAGGTGTAAAGAAGGGAGCGGGGCAGGAGTGAAATGGGTGTGACATGGAGATGGAGATGTTTGGCCTTTGGCTGTGTCCATGTCTGAGTCCCGGTTATCACCAGACACTACAGTCTTGCAATGTGTTAACCATTAGGGGTCACTGGACAGTGGGTACTCTGGACCCCACCACATTGTTCCTTCAGGTCCCTGGAAGATGGACCCCCCCTTGCCATCTCCCCACCTCAGACTGATTAGGAACACAGACTTCACATCTTCCTAACCAACATTCTGCTACAGCATCATACAACATCTACAACTTCGTACAGCATCTACCACATCATCCATATACATCTGTGTATACCACCTACACACGTCACCCACAACCTCATACAAATGGACCTACACCGACATTTCCCTCAAAACCTGGGCTGTAACTCAGAGACTCCTTAAACACAATTATTAAAGTTATTTGAGAGTCGCTGTTTATTCAGCTCTGTGCTTGGGCAGGTTTCGAAGTCCAGCCTTGGGAGATCATAAAGAAAAGGGTTGTAACCCGCTCAGAGCGCTGCGCACCCCGGTTTACGACAAATTTGTCCCACACAGTCACATTTACCAGAGCTGATCAGCCATTCCAAGGACAGGGAAACTGTGCTAAACATTTGCCACCCACACCAACTTTGAGGAAGAGCTGCAGAGTTGTTTTATGGAGGGATGAAATGGACATCAGGTCTACTGGCGGCTTCCTTGCTGCCTACATCGTCTCTTCTGAATGCATCCTGCCCCTCTCCCCAGGGCACTGGTCCTTGCTTTGCCATTTCAAAAATTATCATGAAGAGTAGTTGCCAGGATGGATGCATAGTGCTAAAAAGGTTTATTTTATTTATTTTTCCCAGTTGTGGGGAAAGACTCTCACTAGTGTCATTTCCCCTCAGGAAGCAAGGAAACACACGTCCGCCTCCCCTAATTTTGGGTAAACACTTACCATCATCAACAGCCTGCAAGATGATTGTGTAAAAGCTGTGATTTACATAAGGAGATTCTCGGTCGATTTGCTGCATGGTGAGTCTCTTGCAGAAGGCATGGACTGGAATGTATAAAATTCTGCCAGTCTCTGTCTTTTGATTAAAGAGTTTAATCCATTTACGTATGAAGTAATTCTGACAGTGAGCCTTTCATCACCCTTCTCCTTTCTTGTTAGGTGTTCTGTCTCCTTACTGGCATTTCCGTTTCATTCACACACCATTTCCGGGCTTTCTCCACATCCTCCTTTAGGTCTTTGAGCATTTTTAAGGCTGTTGTTTGAAAGCCTTCATCTAACCGATCTGCCATCATGTATTTTTCAGGGACGGTTTCTGATGATCTATTGTTTTTCCTTTGAATGGGCCTCACTTTCCTGTTTCATTGTGTGCCTTGTGGTTTTTGGTTTTTTTTTTTTCCTTGAACACTAGGCATTTGGCTCTAACGTGGGACCTCTGAGGATCAGATTCTCCTCCTTCCCAGGGTTTTTTGTTTTTCCTTATCGTTTTTATTTTATTTTTGTTTGTTCATTGGACCATCACAGGATGTCTCTGTGCTGAGGATCAGCCTCTCAACTTAATGTCCTCTCAGGCCTTTCCTGTCCCTTTCCCTGGGCATGCTGGCCACCCTCTGATTTTCCTCAAACATGCGGTTGTTGTGGAATGTCCAAGATTTCAATGTCTGGCTCCCGAAATAGGAAAAAGCAAACAAGGAAGAGGGAAAAGTGATGGCACCTGTCCATCCAATCCCCTGAAGACACTTCAGCTGGTGGGGGAGGGGGTCTGCCACATCAGGGGAGGGGCGCAACCAATGGCTGCCTTCCTCTTGGCACCTCTGGGAATGAAAGCAGCAGACAGTGAGCAGTGCATACATCCCTGGTATTTCAGGATGGAGGGTTTTTGCCCACTCTGGCTCCTGCAAACTACGTTGGACCATTCCAGGAACAGGTGCACAGCTGCCGGCCACCAGCTGAGGGTAGGGAGGGTAGGATTGCTACTATTGTGCTCAGAGCCATAATTGACCAAAATTAACTGCAATTTACCATCTAAGCGTTTCTCTGGCAGCTGCAAGCCTTCAACAGACTCCAGAGTTCCAAACTAGGTTCGTGAGACAGATTCTTCCAGTGCAGTGGTCTGAGTGGAGAGACGATCCTGGTGCTTCCCACTCTGCCGTCTTCCTAGGGATTATGGCAAGTCTGTGGCAAAACACTGAGCAATCCAGGTGTGCGCCCTCAGGTGAGGGGGTGAGCACAGTGCGGGCTGTGCAGACCACAGAATATTATTCAGCCTTGAAAAGGAAGGAAGGGGGGGCGCCTGGGTGGCTCAGTGGGTTAAAGCCTCTGCTTTCGGCTCAGGTCATGATCCCAGGGTCCTGGGATCGAGCCCCACATTGGGCTCTCTGCTCAGCGGGAAATCTGCTTCCTCCTCTCTCTCTACCTGCCTCTCTGCCTACTTGTGATCTCTGTCTATCAAATAAATAAATAAAATCTTTTAAAAAAAAAAAAAAAGAAAAGGAAGGAAGGTCTGTGTCTGTAACACGCTACCACGTGGACGAGCCTGGAGGATGCCATGCTCAGTGAAATACATGATCACAGAAAGACAAATACTGTACGGTTCTCTTCTGCAAAGCACTTCGAGTAATCAGGTCGACAGAGACAGAAGCGAGCATGGTGGTTGCCAATGCCTGGGGAAAAGAAATGGGGGGGGGGCTTGTTTCATGGGGACAGTTTCAGTTTTATAAGACCAAGAAGTTCTGGAGACAGACGGTGGGAATGACTGCACAATATGAATGTGCTTAACACCCCTGAACTATACACTTAAAAATGGCTAGAATAGTAAACTTTTTGTTAAATATATTTTACCACAATTAAATTTTTAAAAAAAGGAAGAAAGAAAGAAAGAAAACAAAACTTCTGTTGTCCAGAAGCCAAAGGGCTGCCCTTTGGTAAAAAGGGACCTAGAAACATGTGAATTATTTTAGTACAAGGAAACCGTGTAAAAGCGATGTGTGCTAAGTGCAAGGGGACATGAACGCATGAGCCCCCTGTGTTGGGGGGCAGGGATCAGAGGCAGGTACAGAAGGAAGGAGGCTCTGAACGTGGGCCAGTGGGCCTTCTCCTGGTGGCTTCTGGTGTTTTCGTAACGGTGGCGTCAACCTCACCCACCCGCCACAGGGCAGGTGTCCAACAGGAACGCCCGCGGACACCGGGCTGGTTCCGTTGAAACGACCCCCCCCCCATTCCTCTCGTCTGACCTTACCGGGCCGGCCGCCCTGTCTGGATCTGCAGCACTGAAAACTCCCAGCTGAATTCCAGGCCCGGCGCCATCGACCTCGCCGACGACAAAGCTCCGGGGGTGAAAGTCTGGCGGGTCGTTGGCGTCCGTCACCCGCACGCTCACAGTGGTGCTGGCCACCACCTCCCCCGCCCCGGCCCCTGGACCTGGCCCCCTCGCCGGGGAAGAGCAGCTCCTCGTTCTCCACGGCGATGATGAGGCTTCGCGCAGGGCGCGTTTCATAATCCAAGGGCTGCGGGACCCAGAGACAGGGTTTCGTGAGCACCTGCTGCTTCCCTGGAGAGGGCGCTCCGCACGGGGCCGCACAACTCAAGCGTGTGGCTTTGCGTTTCATGTATTATTGACGCTGTCTCTGGTAATGATCAAAAGGCAGTTGCCGGCCCATTTTCAAATCACTTACAGAGTTCTGTTTTTTGGGTTTTTATTTTCCTCCCCCTCTCTGGGTTGAAAAGAGCCACCATCCATCAGAGAGTAATGAAAAATGCAACAAAAACCATAACCTAATGAAACATTAATGAGGCAACTCGGCTGCAAAAAAAGAAAAAAAAACCACAGGGGCTTAAGGAAATACAGAAATTAATGATCATAGTTGCTCAGGGTGCAGAGTGGGCAGTGACTTAAAAGGACTGAACAGCTAAGAATATGTGAGATATTCCGTCCCGGCATCTGGCACGGAGCTCCCCTGAGCCTTGCTGTTCACAGCACGGTTGGGGCCCACGGGCGTCACCCAGCACCCTGTTCCTCCGACAGGCAGGAGCCCAGGCCCCACCCCTGACCCTCTGACCCAGGCCTGTCTTTGAACCTGATCCCAGGTTGACTCGCCCACCCGACCAAGGAGCACCGGTCACTCCAGGATCTAACTAAGAGCAGTGGAGTGACCACCTTCGTCAAAACCCCTCCTCCAGCTGTGTGACTTCGTGAAAACAACCCAACCTCTCTGGGCTTTGGTTCGTTGTCAGTGAAAGGAGAAAATACTACTTTTCTGTGGGGCCAGCTTGTCCTCAGTCACACCAGGCGAAGCGCCAGGAGCCCACAGGACTTGTAGGGGCCCAGGTACACCTTGGAAGGACTTTTAGACTCCAAAGGAAACATTATCTCTCAGGAAGAGAGAAAGTGTCTTAAAAATTTTTATTTGAATCTACATAAACTGTTTTGCCTACATAATTCTATATATAAATCCATTTTGCCTCAAACAGAAAAAATTAAATGTTGAAGAACTTGGCACTGTATTATTTTGGTGGGAGGAGCCATGAAGGCAGAAGGACCAAGGGCCTGGGGCAACTGGCTGTCCCGACCCAGCCTGCCCTCCTCACTGGGCGCCACTGGATACACAGCACACCCCAGCTCACGTGCTTGGCCCCCAGCAGGCGTCCCCCAGCCCCAGCTCCCGCCTCGCCCCCGGCACTCCTGCGAAGACAGGCCCGGCGCTGCAGCGGCCTGGCAGGGGCGCCCCCCACCAACCCCCGACGGCCTTACCTTGATCACATTTAAAATCCCTTCACTGGTCTCGGGGTCAGTCAGAATGTCAGAATGTCCCCCTTGGTTGCCATTCAGTATGTGAAATCTTACTCTCCAGGCTGACGTGAACGGCAAGTCCCCATCTCGGACCGGGAGACGTCACACACTCGGGCTGGTGCGGCCTTCGGAAATCTGAATCCTGTACTGGGGGAGGCCACGGTCATGCCCGCACCGTGGAGGCAGAGACACGCAATTGAAAAAGAAAGCAGGAAAGAAAACGTAAGCCCTCCGCGCAGGAACGTGGACATGTTACTTCCCTTGCTCTGGAACTTGATCTCGAGCGATCTGAAGCTCCACCTGATCTCGCCCACGCCGCAAGCCTCTCCTCCTTCGCCCGGGGACTCGTGTCTGCGGCCGAGCAGCTTTCGAAGCCCCCTGAACTCCAACTCGATGCACTGTTTTCCCAAGAATCTTTAACATCATAACGGACACCCAAGTTTATGCTGCTAAAAAAACCTAGCTCTTCTCAAATAGAACTCTTATGGTGGCTTAGATGAGGACAATCATTTTTCTAACATATGTAGATCTGTAGTTTGTTAGTCCTCTCGGTGACAAGATAATTTCTCGTTGACACATACGTGGAAACACGGCTTATTTTCCCCAGCCTCGGTCTTGAGAGCAGAGCTTTTTACTAAGCCAGAGAAGGATTTCAAAACAAGTTTTAATATGTTTCAGTTATTCTGTACTGCTTGGCAAAGTGTTTTCATTTGAAAACATTTCAGCTTTTCTGTATAATTTTTTTAAGATTTTATTTTTTTTAAAGTAAGCTCCATACCCAGCATGGAGCCCAGTGTGGGGCTCGAACTCATGACCCTGAGATCAAGACATGAACTGAGATTATGAGTAGGACCCTTAACCGACTGAGCCATCGAGGCACCCCACGGGTATACAGATTTTACTTTTTTTTTCAAATGATACTTTTTGAAAATAATTGTTTGTAGCATTTATCAATATTCAACAAAGGCTCCAACGTGCCAGATTCTATCTTAGGTGTGTGAGCAGGATCCGCAAAACTCCATCCCCAGGGAGCAGATGAGTGTGTGTGTGTGTGTGTGTGTGCGCCCGCGCACATGCACATTGGGTAGGGACTGTGGGTGGGATATTGCATTGGGGAGTGAACTCGGTTGTTGGGAAAGGTCTCACTGAGAGAGGTCAGGAGAAAGAAGTAAAATGGATATTTTTCTTTTAAAAAATGCAAATGAAAGAGCAAAAAACATGAACTAGGAAACCAGTCCTGAGTGTTTTTAGCAATCTTGCCTATCTCAAGGGATGCAGCATTTCCAAATGATCTGCAATAATGGGTTCCAGTGCTTTCTTCACACACGGGGATTGGCAGCATGTGAAATCCCGTGTGGAGCCCGATATAAAAATCTTCACTATTCCAGAACTCCAGATGTTGTATGAAAAGCTCAGGTCTAGCTTCTCACCCCAGCGGCAAGCCTGCCCTCCAGGGGATGCCAGGCAATGGCAGCAGACATTCTGGGCTCTCACGCCTGGGAGGTGCCCCCGGCATCTCATGTCTCGTGGGCAGAGGGCAGGGTTGCTGCCCAACATCCTGCAGAGCTCCGGGCCGCCGACCCTGACCCCGCGACCATGAACTCCCCTTTCCCGGTCAGTAGTGCGGACCTGAGAGACTTCTCTGCCATGTAAGCACGGAGTCCTTCTCTCCCCGGTGCCTCGGCATCCCTGTCTGTAAGGCAGACATCACGTGCAAACCCCGGCAGTTCCAGACGAAAGCACGCACGAGACCGTTCCAAGCACAGCGTTCGGCTCAAAACAGTAAAAGGACACGTGAGCTCACAAGTCCGTTACTCAATGATTCTCTATCAGGACGGGGGACGCCTCCGTCTGGTTTGAGTGATCTTGGAGAGCGACGTGTATCCTGGGGGCTACGGAGAATTCCCTCAGCGGAGCTGAGCCGGGGACTCGGGGTCGGGGATGTGGCATCTCGGGCCGTCCAGGTGCAGTACGTTCTCCCGGGTGAACGTGGGCCGGTGGTTGTTGCCTTCTTGCACGTTCACGTGAACCGTGGCCATAGACGTCAAGGGAGGTTCTCCCAAATCCTTCGCTCCAACAAGCAGCGTAAACCACGGAGCAGTCTAGATGGGAAGGACAAGAACGGTCCAGCCCGCACTACAGCAAAGGGAGGTATTAATGAAGTAATAATGCATTATCACAAATTCAATAGCAACGCCAGCCACAGAGGGTTTTCCACTATAAACATAAATCTTAAGTCCAGGCTCCAAGATCAAGAACACATCTCATTTTTTCAAAATCACAAATTCCACATAACCTTATAATCTAAGCACCCTGACAGCTGCATTTCTCCGCTAATCGGGTCAGTCTGGAAGCCGCTTTCTTTCAGTGATGGCGTTTGAGAAATAAGGAAGTAAAGGACTTGAGAGTTTGGAGTATTTTCTTCATCCAAATCAACTGTTAACATCTTGAAGATAGGTTGACCTGGAAAGAATTGTTTTAATGTTTACTATTGACCAAAAGCAGCCTGACAAACCAATGGAATGATGATTCCTTGCTAAATGACATTGAGACATTCCCCAGAATGGGTTAAATATTTAAATATAAAATCAAACTGTGGATATGCTATAAAAAATAAAGAGGGATATTCAGATAGTCAAAAGAACTTTCTCTTTTTTAAAAGATTTTGTTTATTTACTTGAGAGAGAGAGAGAGAGAGAGAGTGCACACAGAGGGAGAGGGAGAAGCAGACCCCTGCTGAGCAGGGAGCCCAACATGGGACTCAGACCCAGTTCCCTGGGATCAGGACCTAAGCCAAAAGCAGATGCTTCCCCAACTGAGCCACCCAGGCACCCCTAAGTAGTCACAAGAACTTTCTAATCATGATTGCAAATGCAGAAGATGTAAAGGAGAGCATTGACAGAACACATATATTTTTAAGTCTGTGCCAAAAAGAACTATGTAGACAGAATTTTAAAAGAAATGATAAACCAGGAAAACATATTTAAAATATATATGGCAGACATAAACACTTTTAATACCGAACGAGAAGGTTAAAATCAAGAAGAAAAATGACAAGCACACAAACAGAAATGGACAAAGAAAGGAGCGTGTATCTGTTCGATACACAGAAGCGGATAAACGTGCGAGCATTTAATGACCAAAGACGAGCCCTGGGCCAGGGGCCCTCAGATGTTGCCGGCGGGTGAGGAAAGCGGAACCTTAAACTGTGTGCAGTCAGAAACAGCCACTCGGCTCCTGTAAATTATGACCAGTGAATAATGCTTCAGGGGACACAGATTCAGCTCCAAGATGTTCACTGAAGCATATTTCGTGAAGATAACAAAAAGTGAAAATAGTGCATCAATGTCTAACAACAGGAGATTAGTTAAAAAACCTTAAGCACATTCATGAAATAAAATATTACATAATCAGATGCTGAGGGGGTACACAGTTAGCTTACACACAGTAAATTTGCCCTTTTAGAAAAGAAAATTCATAACTATACAAGTATGAAAAAACACCCGCACATTTGTAAGTATTTCATATATATTCATATACATTTTGCACTATGATAAAGATGAAAAATGCATAATTAATTACATCTAAAATCGGAGAATATATACACGTAGATAAATATATAGTGTGTGTACACACACACACATAAAATTCAAAGAAAAATACTGAAAGAATATGAACTAAAACATGGATGGTACTTACCTCTAATTGGAAGTATTAAATATGCTTTCTAGTTCTGTCTTAATTTCTTGGAATTTTTCCAAATTTTCTGAAGCCTCTTTTGTGAAATAAATAATGCTTTTCTGTTATGAAAGTAGATGCACATTCTAGTGAGACTGGTTTGGATTTAAAGACTCACAGACTCTGCTGCTCAGAAACTTGAGATGTCATCTCATTGCCATTTTCCAGGAGAGAAGTTTACAGAGCTGTCCAGGAAGGCACCGTTCCACTCTGCCTTTCTCCCTCAGTGCATCTGACTTATTTGAGACCGGCCTTCACATACCAGCTCTTGCAACAGACACAATTTCCATCTCATTTTATTGCCAATACAAAACGACGCTTACAGACCTCCAAGCATTCTGCTCAAAACCAGAGCCTGCCACCTTCGGGATGTGAACATGTGAACAGTAACATTTCTCCCAAAAGACAAGGAGGATCGGGCACCACACCAGCATTGACACAGGGGGACCGGAGAGGACCATCGGGAGAGGAAGCCCTCACGTCCGGTCTCACGCACCTGCCATGTGGTTCTCCTTCACACTGATGTTGAATTCCTTCTCAGGAAACTGGGGTGCGTGATCATTCACATCTCGGATCCTAATGTTGAAAACCAAGGAATTATCCAAGAGCTTTCCTGTAAAGCGATCCACGACGTCAAAGTAAACCTGAGAAGCAGAGAGCGGAGTTGATGTTGTGGGATCGTTTACTTGATGGCCCGGTACGTGTTAATGTCCTCACATGTTCTGCGTCCTCTCCTGCATGAGCTGCAAAGTTTCTGGGGCCAGAGACCTCATTGTTGTCCTTCACCACATGACCCGGGGACGGAGCACAGTGCTGGCACGGATGAGGCGCTCAGGAAATATTAGTTGTGATCAGGTTCTAATCTCAG
This sequence comes from Neogale vison, assembly GCF_020171115.1. Lineage (NCBI taxonomy): Eukaryota > Metazoa > Chordata > Mammalia > Carnivora > Mustelidae > Neogale > Neogale vison. The sequence goes on from NC_058098.1 coordinate 3,150,030, forward strand.
TCTTTCTACCCAGGTAAACATAACCACCTTGTTCAGGAGCCTGTTTCTGCTGTTGGTGCCATCGTGAGAAATACAGACACTGACCAATACTGCGGAGACGCCGTGGCAAGCAGACATTAGAACTTCTGGGAGAAGGGAACTGGAAGTCACCAGCCCAGCTGTTGACATATGGTGGGTTCTGGAGTGGTTAGTGATGTCACTTCTGGGCTTGAAGAAGGAGGGTCCAGTTGTCTCAAACATGTCTCGAGAAGTCTTTCCTCTCAAAAGGTCTCAAAGCTACACTATGGGCTTCTCACTTTGGTTTCTTACGAACTTTAAAAAAAAAAAAAAGAGCAAATTGGGACGCCTGGGTGGCTCAGTCGGTTAGGTATCAGACTCTTGATTTCGGCTCAGGTCACTATCTCAAGGTCAAGGCACCCAGCCCTGTGTGGGGCTCGTGCACAGCTGGGAGTCTGCTTGGGGTTCTGTCTCTCTCTGCCCCTCCTGTCTCTGTGTCTCTTTGTCTCTCTCTCTAAAATAAATAAATCGTTTTAAAAGGAGCAAGTTAGACTCAAACAGAAAGAAGGAAATAATAAAGATGAACACAAGATATCAGTAAGATTCAGAAGAGCAAAACAAAGTCAACACAACCAGAAGCTGGTTGCCTTCCCATATACAGTTTGGTATCAGCTTGTTGAGATCGATGCAAAGGTCTGCTAGTCTTTCAATTAGTCTAGAGAACTTATAGATAAATTTGGGAAGAATTATGCCTTTATTACTCAATCTTTCAATCCATAAATACAGTCTGTTTTTTCATTCAACTAGGTCTTCCTTGGTTTCTTTCATTTGTGTTTTATAGCTTTGAGTAAACAGATCCTACACAGATTTTAGATTTAGGTCTAAGCACTTCATTTGTTTTGGTGATATTATAAATGATACTGTTTTTAAAACATTGACTTCCAATTATTTGTCACTGGTATATACAAATACAATTGATTTTTATATATTAACTTTATTTCCTGGGACCTTGCTAAAATTGATTTTCAAATGTTAAAAATAGGCAAAGGATTTGAACAAATATCTTTTTTTCCAAAGATATACAGATGGCAAATAATTCCTCATTCCTTTGGCGGTTTCTTACAAAACAAAACATCCTCTAACCGTGCAAACCAGCAATCATGTTCCTTGATATTTATGCAAAAGCATTGAAAAATTACGACCACACAAAAACCCGCACACAGATGTATAAAGTGGCTTTATGCATAATCATCAAACACGGAGGCAACCGAGATGTCCTTCACTTGGTGACTGGACAAGCTGCCGAGCGTCCAGATGGTGGAGCATTATCCTGCACTAACAGGACCTGCGGGACTCTTCAGTGCACCCTGCTAAGTGAGGGAAGCCGGTCTGAGCAGGCTGTATACACCCCGTGTGACTCCAACCATGTCACATCCTGGACAAGGCAAAATAGGGAGACAGCAAAAGGAGCAGGGTTGCCGGGGGCGCAGGAAAGAGGGGTGGATGGATAATGGAGAGGCTGGGGGAACTGTTAGGGCAGTGAAAATACTCTGTGTTGTACTATAAGGGTGTATACGTGTCATATACAATTTGTCCAAATGCATAGCGTGGGCGGCACCGGAAGTGAGCCCTAATGGGAGTGTATCGTATTGGCTCAAACGCTGTCGTAAACGTACAGCAGCGATGCGCCACGTTAGTGAGAAGGGGACCTGTGGGGTGGGGCAGGGGGGAGCAGGTGCTCTGTACTCTCCACGCTCCTCTTCCGTCAACCTAAAACAGCTCTAAAAAGAAAGTATTAATTTTAAAAAGTCCCTACTTATAAATAAAAAGTGGGCAACCATATGTATGATTTATTTTTGTTTTTCTAAATAAGGAACACCTCGCAAATTTGCCTGCCATCCTTCCAAGGGGCGATGGTAATCTTCTCTGGACCATTCCAGTTCTAGTCTACATGCCACCGAAGTGAGCGCCATATATATATATTTTCCAAAAAATGATTTATCTATTTATTTGAGAGAGAGAGAGCCAGGCAGGGAGAGGCAAAGGGAGAAGGAGAAATGTCTCAAGTAGATGCCCCACTGAGCGCGGAGCCCGCTGCAGGGCTCCATCCCAGGACCCCGAGATCACGACCTGAGCCAAAATCAGGAGTCAGACTCTTAACCCACTGAGCCACCCGGTATATATAACAGATGTTACGTATTATATATTGGGACCCTCCGTAACTGTTATATGTTGTCACCACAATATATGTATTATATATTACATATATTATGTACATTATATATTACATGTGTTATGCACATTATATATCGTACATACACATAATATAATATAAATACATAATAATATATACATAATATATGTGATATGTGATAGAACACACATAATACATGTGGTTTACATGCTAAAGGCAATCTGATGCGACTTGCCGCTGAGTCTCTGCTGCTCTCGGATGAACAGTGGTTTTATTTGTAGAAAGGTGAAAAGATTGTGGGGGGTCAGCGCGGAGGCCGGAGTTCAGAGTCCCAGAAAAAGGAATGAGCCGGAGGGACGTCGTGCGTGTGGAGTCGTTCTCCAGCGGAGGATGGTCTGCTCTGGGAACGGTCCTTCCTCGAGGGCTGTGTGCTAGGGGACACGGAGCAAGCACGGGGTTTATTCTGGGGAAGCGGCTTCAGCGAGGCCCGGGACCGAGTTCCTCCGCCAACCCCTTCCTCCCTTCCTTGTAGAAGCCCCAGAGGGAGGCATTGTTGGCGCCCTACTGCGTGCCACGGGGAGGTTCCATGGCTGTCCACACTTTGCACAGCCCAGATTCAAGTCCAAGTAGCTGTGGATTTGGCTGCATCAAGTCCGCAGCCACCCAGAGCCCAGAGCAGGCAGCTTCAGGTACCGGGGTTCTCGGGCCCCGCCAGCCTCAGCCTGCCCCTTTCCCCAGAGCCCACGGGGTCTCTGCCGCACCGACCTCCCTGGCCTCTTTCCTGCAGACTTGTCGGCTTCCCCTCATCAGCCTCCACCATGGTGGTCCCCACAGCTCTCCTGCAACAGTGGCCGGGGCCCCAGGCTCTCTGCGGTTAGCTGTCTCCTGTCCCCTCAAGACCACTGAACTGGTCTGTTCCAGGAAATGCAACATACATTTTTAAATTTCTGTGCAAGCAAATTGGCTTCTTGCACACCATCTCCGCAGGCTCCTGTATAATTTATGGCCGCGCTGGCAACTCGGCTCCAGAATCACGCGGACTTCTGGCTCTGACACGGTGCCAACTGCAAGGCTTCCACTTAAAAATAAGCGCCGCCTGTTCGTTTTGTGTTTATTATCTTATATTCCATTTATGATCCTAAAAGCCACATCGGAGACCGTCAGCTCTCTGGGACGCCTGGGAGGCCCAAGTGCTGTTTATTCTTTGACAAGACGCTAAGAATTTCCAGGGACTCAGAATTGCAGCGGGGAAAGGAAAGGTCATGGATGTCGTCTGCACTTGGAAAGGGTTTCAGCCTTTTGTTACAGACTTAAGATTTACATCCTGGGATGACACACTGCAGTGTGGTGGCGTTGGTGACGGGGGGCGGGGGCGTACGACCACCAGTACGACAGGGCGGATCAGGTGCTCTTGGCCACAGACGAGCACACAGGAGAAAAGGCAAACACACTAGACGAGGCCCCTTGTACGCGTCGGAGCAAGGAGGCGGCAAGGAGTGTGTCGGCGTGAAGCGCCGCTGGGGATCTCGAGGAATATGGAAGACTTAGCTGCGTGTGTTTGTGTCCGAAGAAACTGAGCATGTTCTGATATAAACGGGTGAGATCGTGCCCAGCGACTCAGACGCGCCCCCCTCCGGCCGCGTCGCATCTTGCAGCCGTGCTCGGAGGCCGGCGCGGCGTTCTCACAGGCATACGGAATTATCAAGAAGTGAGCCCCTCCCCGCCCCACCCCCACCTCCCAGACACAAGCTTTTTGTGTTTTGGCTCATTCTCGTGCCCCAGGAGCACAGCAGTGCTACTGGGAAGGCCCTTTTGCCCACCCTTGGGCCGACTTCGCTTCTAATACACGCTGGCTTTACGCACGACCGAGAGCCGGTAGCAAGCATCCTTCTGCAGAGGCAGGTGGCTGAGCTGGAGGGCCCGGCCTGGGCGGTGTCTCCGTGACCCCGGCTTAGCCCACTCTTCGCCGCCGGCAACTCTGCTCATCAGCCTGTTTCTGTCTTCCTCACGAGTCTGATCGTGCTGGGAATCCAGTCATTAGAAGGAAGATCTGGGTCAGTTCCCATACCTCATCCCAGCGTCCAGAACTTTAAAAGAACGTTGCAAAATCAGCCTGTCGGCCCATCCGTGCTGCAAAGCTGCCACGGCATCATGGGCAGGCTCCCGTGACATGGCCCATGGGCGGCTTAACTAAGGCCTGCCGAATATACCGGTCCTGCCGCAGGTTTACCATAAGCCCAAGCTGAGAATGTATCAGATGTCAGGTACCTTGAAAGACTGCGTGATCTCCCGGTCGACAGGGCAGTGAACGTACACTAGATTGTACTAGAAACAGCTGCAAGGGAAAAAACAGTGGGAGAAAAGAGGATGAGAATAAACCACAAGGCACACCAAATATGAAGGCCGGGACTCAGGCATCTGGTAAGCCCCAAGCCTCGAAATCGCTCACCTGAGGGTTTATCTGAAGGAAACAGAGAGACGTGCAAAGAGGCAGGCGTGAGGTTTGTCACAGTGAGCCAGTGGGAAGAATGCACATGTCCCTCCCTAGGGAAGAATCCCAGCGCAGTAGCCCCTCCACGGGGCAGGGCCCCCAGCCGTCAGGACTTAACACACTCTGCCCCAGAAAGGGGGCTGTCTCACGGGTAAACCAGAAGGACACGTTGCAGAACAGTATGCATAGAGCAATCCCGTCTTGTCGAGGTGGACTCCCCTCGGTGCGACTCTAGAGAACTCTCTGGAAGGGGTTAACAGGAGTGAATCTTTAGGGAGAGGGGGACCACTTGTGCGGCTAACACGGAGAAAGGGCTTAGAATGAGCCAGCGGACTCTATGCCTTTCGTGCCCTCGCCTGTTTAATCCTCAAAACAGCCCCACAAGGTAGGCCTCTCGTTGACCGCACCGCACGGTGAGAAAGAGCGAGGAGGTGGGGCCGCCGCAGCAGGGGTGTGGGGCGCCTGCGGTATGAGCCCACAGCGTCCCCTCAACTCTTGGGAGTGGAGAGTCTGAACCATTGAGTCTTGAAACATTCTTTTTTTTTTTTTTATAGCAGGCATCTACTATTTTTATAAATGCTGCAAAAATATGAGTTATTTTAATTTCTTTCTCCAGAAATCGTAGGATGTCAGTGCTGTCGGGACCGAGTCACTCAGCGTGTAATTCACGGGTCCGTAGGGTCAGGCGTGCCATGGCAAGAAGGACATGGGCCACGTGCAAATATTCTGGCATCCCAAGTTGGTCACATGATGGCTTCGACCTCAGAGGGAGGGAGACAGCAGGGAGCGGGGGGACCGTGGGAAACTCAAGCCCCATCCCGTCGTTGCCGTGTGGAACGTACGCTCCCTGTGGGCAGACCTTCTGACTGTCAGAAAGCCTCTAGAAGTACAGAATTTCTAGTACCATCTTCCTACCAGTTCCATGTCATTGTGGTAAAACACACACAACATGGTGTTTTCCACCTTCGTCATCCTGAAGCGCGCGGTCGGACGGGACCAAGCGCACTCATGCTGTACCGCGGCCGGAGCTCTCGTCATCGTACCAAACGCACGCTCTGTCCCCCTCACGCGGTAAACCCCCATCACCTCCTCCCCACCGGCCCTGGCAGTCACGGCTTTTTGCTTTCTCTTTAGTTGTTTTTCAAATCTCCCTTTTCCCACCACCTCCCAGTCTCTGGTAACGGCGGACTCCTTATTCTTAAATAATACATCGGCGTGGGCCAAAGAAAGCCGGCCAGCAGGCTGGAGGGAAGCAGCCCTGGTCCCACGGGACGGATGTGTTAGCGCACGCTCACATGCGGGGACCTGCCCGAAGCGCCCCGGCCGGGGTGGGGGGTAGAGCGGGTTCTCGAAGCCAGTGCGGCCCTCCTCTGCCCACTGCACTCCCCGGCCTCCCTCACACGTAGCTCTTCAACACTCGTTCCTCCTGACAAGGGGAGGCGTGCCTACAGAGGGGGCGGGGGGCCCTCCTCACCTCCCCAGCAAGTTTGGGAAAGGGTCTTTGATCTTCCTCCCCCAGCTCCACGGTGGTGATAAGCCGTCTTCTCTTGGATGGTGGCTCTCGCCCTAAAATTACAGTGACGACCGTGAGGATGACGGCGAGGTGATGTGACAAGCACAGACAGGCGTCCTCACGGCCGCCTCCAATGCTTAGAAATTTAAAATGCCAGTTCTCTTGACAACCGTGGAGGCGTTTCTAGACGGTGGGCCACCCCTTGATTTTACACGGATCCTGGGATCATATTAGAGATCACATTTAAAATCATTGCCTGCCGTGTGCCGGCGCCTGCCCAATGGCAGACACGCCCTCAGCCGCTGAATGGACGAGCACGGCCCTCCCTCCTACTGCCCTCTGTCTTTCCAAAATAGTCACTGGGGACGTCTCCGTTCAGGGGTGATGGGCCTTCAACGTCGCTTCGTCGACTACTCTCCCTTTCAACAGGGAGAGACTCAAACTCAGACGTTGCGCTCAGAGACTGTCAGGTGAGGGACCACAGGGTTTAACCAACTACTCACTGCAAGCAAAGTTGCTTTAATTTTAATTTAAAATTAAATTTTAGGGGCGCCTGGGTGGCTCAGTGGTTAAGCCGCTGCCTTCGGCTCAGGTCATGATCTCAGGGTCCTGGGATCAAGCCCCGCATCGGGCGCTCTGCTCAGCAGGGAGCCTGCTTCCTCCTCTCTCTCTGCCTGCCTCTCTGCCTGCTTGTGATCTCTCTCTGTCAAATAAATAAATAAAATCTTTAAAAAATAAAATAAAATAAAATTACATTTTAATCTACATATTAATTTTTATCTACAAACATGTGAGCCTTTTCAAAAATTGTAGTTGACTCTTGAAACAATGCGGGGCTGGGGCACCACTGCCCCCAGGGGTACCCAAAAATCATCATAGAAACTTTGACTCTCCCCAAACTTAACTAACAGCCTACTGTTGACCTGAAGCCTTATCGATAACACGAGCGGTCGATTGGCACATGCTCTGTACGTTTGTGTATTATATACCGTATTCTTAGCATGACGTCAGCCACAAAAAAGACAACGTCGTTAAGAAAGTTCATAAGGATAGAAAATACATTCACGCACTAGCCCTGTCCTATAATAAATCAGCATATGAGTGGACCACGCACTTCAAACCCATGTTGTTCAAAGGTCAACTGTATTTAATTAGAAAATGAGTTGCTGGTAAGAATGACAGGAAGGAACTATTCGTAAGGTGGCCTGAGCTCCTAACAAACATGGTTGCCCCCCTGGGCTGTCCAAAGTCCACACACTGGACGATGTCAATCCCATATATTTTAACCCCGTAAAGAGGAAAACAGTGGGGAGGAAGCTCTGGGCCAGTGCCGTGCGGCTGGTGTCTGATGTTCGCAGATTCTTCATATTCTAGGAGACATAAAAGCATCCACTACAACTCTCTAGCAGTCCCTCAAGATTCCAAAAGGTCACATCTGGTTACTAATTTATTTTCTGCAAACTGAACATTGACCAGGAAATAAAAACCTTGAAACTGCGATCAAATCTCTGAGTCAAGTGTGATCTCACTTAGTTTATGAAGACGGTGACTTCCAAACCCCACCTTTGTTCCATCCGTAAGATCATCCTCTTCCTGTTGGAGGCTGTTGACGCTGTTGACCTTAAAAATACAAATGGCATGAATTAGTAGGGGATATACTTATCAGACTCATGTAGAAACTGCCTGAAGACACAAAATCTTCTCCAATGAGAAAAGAGAGAGAGAAAAAAAAAAAAACCTTAATGGATAAATATAATTTCTTGCTCTTGACATCGCAGGTCACACTTACTGCTTTTCCTGAGCATCTGCAGGAGAACTAACCAAAAGAATTCTCACAGAGTCTGGCCGACATCAGGGACACCTAACACCATAGCACACAGCCTCAACTGTATGCAGCACAGGGGGAGAGCAGACTGTGCCGACGGTGAGCACGGTGAACTTACGGCAAGTGCGGAATAGCACCGGGCGTTAACTGGTGGAGAGAGGCAACTGGGCCTTTTTTTTCCCCATTTCCTCTTTAATTTTTCCTTATTTTTAGATTTTATCGTATCATAATCAATAAAACAATAAAACTCAGTACTTTTCACTTATATGGTGATCTACATCGAGAATTATTTATTATTTACGTCTCAACACGCCCCAGGACAGCCGCACGGGCACGGCGACACTGTGGGAATAGAGACAGGCAGTGCAGAGTGTGTCACAAGGACACGCAAGGAGCTTGCGCGGGTGTGTTGACGCCTGCGGCTCTCGTCCGCCCATTTCACTACGGGGGTAGCCTTTCAGCACCCGGACAGGGGACAGTTCCTTGATTCACCCCCCCCCCCAGGGGCTGGTTGTCTGGATTACTTGTTCTTTGTTTTCGCTTAAACAGAAATGCCGCCGTCACAAACATCCCCGCGCAGAGAGGAAATTTCTGGGGAGCAGCAGGTTTCTGAGTGGGGTCCGCCGGGGGGCCTGACGCCACCAGAGTCCGCAAGGCCACTCGCTTGCCTCCTTACACCAGCGTCTTGTGCTGATTTTCCTCTATGACATCTGCACGGATGGGACAGATGGCTGGGGCCTCAGCCCCGAGGGAGGCAGCAGCGCCAGAGCCGCCGGCATCCCTGCGTCCTCATCCCCACGCAGGTGCAGGAAGAAGGGAAGGAAAAGCCTGTTGCGTTTAGGAATGAAGTAATGGGTGACCTGACTCGATTGCTGACGTCCCCTGAGAACCGATGAAGCAGTAAAGGCCACCAGCGTTACTGTCCTGTGCCGCCAGGATGCGCGTCTGCAGGACTCTGCGGGACTAGGTGAGACGTACACGCGAAAGCCCAGGCGGCCCCTCGGGGCAGAATCTCAGCGGAAGCAGGGGTTGCTGGCTGGAGTCGCCAGCTGAATGGCCCACGTTTTTATGGGACAGCATTTTCCTTGAAAGACTGACTGCCAGACTGTGTCGCGCAGGATTGGGCACTTGCAGATGGTACTTTGACGGTACACGAGTGAGCCTATCGCTTCACGAGGGACTGTGGGGGAAGTCATGTTGCCAGTCACAAAAGGGAAGCATTCCAGTCAAAATTTAGAATGTTGGAAAACTTACGTCTGCTACCATGGGCTTGACTGCTTCCCAGAACTTCCAGATGTTTCTGGTGATATTCATGGAGATATTAATGAGTGATTTTCTGATTTTGTGCAATGAAACCTGTCAACACTTGGAAGATCTGCGCAACTCCACGAGCCGGGAGTTTCCTACTGATTAACGCACGAGGTTCCGACGTCCTGCACGGGGAAGGATCATCCAAAACGCAAGACAGACAGGCCGCTGGTTTTGAGGTAACAGAGCACGGAAGGTTTATGAAGATGTGTTCAGATTGTTCCAACACGCCACTTGTGAAGCTTTGGTGTATTATCAAAGAAGGATATGCACAGGTATCTGCTCAAGGTCATTCAAATACGCCTCCCTTTCCGTACGCATACATGTGTGAGACCAGAATTTCTTCACGTCCTTTAACTAAATGACACTTACAACAGACTGAGAGCAGACTCGGAGAGCGGAATCCGGCCTTCCTCTTTTAGAACAAGAGATTTGCGAGAATATAAGACAGTGCCACTCTTCACGCGAAACAGAATTTCTTTAAAAATATGGTTATTTCTCATAAAAGCATGTGGCATCCACTCACATGTACTGGGTTCAGTATTATCTTTAACAAACTGAGAAAAACTTACAATGTCCCAGTCTTAATTTCTGATAACTCGTAGTAAATATATCCCACGCCAGCAGGAGCTCTTTGGGCTCCCAGTGATGTGATGTGTGTGAAGGTGTCCTGAGAGCAAACACTTGGACCCCAGCTACTCTAGGACCAGGCCTCAGTCTCTGGGACAGGGTGAGGGACCCCCATTGGTCCTGGTCATTTTGCACCCATAAGGGTCCGTCCTTGCTGTAGGGCACACGGTGCCCGATGGACTGGGCACAGTCCATCCATTTCTTTACACAGAAAATGAACACACATACCTCATGTGTCCTTCCCTTGTGGCCCGTCACCCTCCTGGTGGGGGGTGGACATCACCAGCTAGTCCTGTTTCATAAACGTCAAGGACGGTGAGGGTATTTGTTTCCTGCTACGGGCTACATCTCTATTCACTTAAAGGAAAAGAATTTTTAAAGTCTTGGAGTTCCAAAATCTCAAACATCGATTTATTCAGACATTGAATGCTTTTTGATTCGTGTCAGTGGTTTTAAATAAAGGGTCTAACCAGGTATGTGATTTTAAAATGGAGAAAATTGCAGTTTTTGCAAAAGAATGAAGAAAGTCATTCCGTTTCCAGCACAGATCTATTCCCCCAGGTGAGCCCAGCCCACTAACAAGGAATATATCAAGGTTTCTCATTGCTGGCCTCAGTTTCCCCTTCTGTAAACGAGGCCTTCAAGGGCCCTTTCCACACGCAAGCTTCTGTGTTTTCACTCTGCCAGCGCCTGAATAGCTCAGCCAACAGCCACACGAGAGTGCGGGTTCCGAGCTTTGCACACCTGACGCTCTGTTGTGTTTCACGTTTCCCCTCCACGCACGTCTTGCAAATCAGGCAATCGCGTCTGGCTGTTGCAAGAAGACCAGTGAAAGGTTATATATGCCGAAATGACTTTGTAAGTATGCTTATTATATTTCCCATCCCTGCCAAGTTTAGGTAGTTGGTCCAAAGAGGATGCCATCCAAACGGTGTAGTAAAGTTTCTGTAAAGTGAGGGGAGAAAATTTCCTCGCGGCTGGACGTCTCTGACGGCAGGGTCCCCCTTATGTTACGGGCCAGGCGGGCATCTGGTTGCAAGGGTCACGCACACATCATCTGACAGGCGGTGCTAGGCGTGGGGACATGGGACCAGGACAGTCTAGGCTGCCCTAGTCGAGTAGCCAAGACGTCGTTGGAGAGAAATAACCCAGGTCCAGGAGGGCTTTGTGTCTGCAGCAGATGCTAAGGAACTACAAGGCCCATATGGAAATAATTCTGTCCTGAAAATATTTCATTTTTTATTGCAAATTTGCATTCAAGGAGGATTTTTTGAAACAGAGTTATAATTGGTGTTTGCCATTGTATTCGCTGTAAGGTGTGCAACATCGTGATTTGATATGTGTATCGAATTGCAAAATGATCAACCATAATAAGTCTACTTAACATCTGTCAATACACAGAGTTACAGATTTAGTTTTCTTGTGATGAGAACTTTAAAGATCTACTCTCCCAGCAACGTCCAAGTATGCAGTGTGGTACGATGAGCAAGGACACCACGCTGTGCGTTTCCGGTGTTCCAAGCTATCCAGTGTGTGGCTCTCGGCCACGGCAGCCCTAGGAGGTTAATCAACTGCCCAGGTATGTTCTCTATACAGAAGCTCAGGTGATCTTTGAAAGTGCGGACCTCATCATGTCTCTGGGTCCCCAGGGCTCTCAGGACAGAGCCAGCCGGCTCCGTCCCTGCCGAGTGCCCGGCTCCATGCCCTCCCCCACCCCCGGCCACACCATCTCTCACCTTCTGCACCCCACTAACTGTTGTTCTTGGATGGGCGTTTCATAAATTAACCAGGCAGAACATCGGTGCTGACAGTTTTTTAAAAATAAGTCGATTTAGAATTTCCCAGGTTAAAAAATAGCAACGGCGACAAAAGAGACTTTGCTCACTGTCCGATTTCATGGTCTCAAATCCTCCCTCCTCTCTGATCTTGGAAGCCTGCCGCAGCCCAGAGCAGAGGACTCAGAAATCCTCAGGACCAGAAATTGCCCTACGAGCAGGGCAGGAGTCCCCTTCCACGGCCTGTCACCGAATCTGGATCCAAGATGAAAACCTGCAGGGAAGCCACAACTTTGTCACTTGCTCTATGTCCCCCGGACGACAAAGAGGTGGGGTCTCAGAGGAAAACCATTGTAGATAGAAGAGCGCTCCAGCAGGATGGGGCCCGGTGCTAAATGTGGAGCTCAGAGGAGGCTCAGTGGGCACCCGTTCTGGATGTCAGAGGCGGTTGTAAGGCAGCTCTGTGGCCAACAAAAGGAGCGGGAAGGAATGGGATCTTTAGAGCCATTTCAGCAAGAGACCGAGCACCCACCGGGCAGAAAGGGCTTTGCCCTGTTGAGGGCCCAGGACGGGGATTGCTGGAAACACCTGATTCCTGACTCCAGAGCTGTTGTCCTCTGTCTCGATTCCGTGGAATCGGTCTAAAGCTGCTTTCACCAAACGCTGAAATGACCACCCCCCGTCCACTCCCCACTGCGGGCCCCCCCTCAGCACACCCTCAGACACGAGTCTGCCTGGCTGGGCTCTGCTAATACAACAGGGAAGAGGAAACGACCCGCGTGTTCTGACAAGCACCATTTAGGGGCAAGGGCAGGAGCAAGGGAACTAGGGGGACAGGCTTTGAGTATTAAAAGGGACTATTGACAGGACTGGACAAGGCTGGGAGATAAAGTGAGAGTATTGCCTGCCTGAGGACTTTCGCAACTGGAAATGCCAAAGGGGACCGAGAAAACTCTCCCAATGCCAAGCAAGACTGCCAAGCATGGCCCTCGCATCAAAAGCAGAACCCCACGGGAGCATGTGGGTCACACACAGGGTGCCCCCACTTGGTTTACTGTCCCATCCCCTGCATCCGACCCAGAGCCATAAACAGGCGCAGCGTGGGCACCAGAGGTATGTCGCCAAACCAGAAGGACACCGACATTCGGACACGCAGACCAAGCCCCCCTCAGTCCACCAGCAGGGGTGGACTGGCCGGGTTCAGATGCTAAGCGCCCGGCCCAGACCGACAGCTGGCCCTGGGCCAGCCACTTCGGGAGACCTGGACACAATAGCCTTGAGCCTGCCCCTCCCTCCGTGGAAAGCTGTGGCACTGGTAGCCTGTCAAGTGCAGGTCACGGTAAGTCCCCAGGGTGCGCCCAAACGCAGCAAGCCCACACATGTCCTGACCTTGATTCCCCCATTCATCCTTCTGAGCCGTGGCCAAGGGCAGGGGCAGGGGGTCCATCCCCCGACCCTCGGTTTGCTCAGATCGTCTCAGTCTTATGTGAGGTGTGCACAGAAGTACCCTCAGAGGTATGGCTCAACACAAACCTAGATAAAAATGGCGTGTGCTGTATGAACCAGTGGAGGACGAGTCCCCTTAGCCCAGCCCCAGCGTGGCCCCAAACAGGTTGCGATCCCAGACCTCTCCTCCGTATATGTGCAGGAGCCCCACTGCCCATGGCCCACTACGTGGGGATCCCGGGCACCCCACCTGCCCACCTCGCAGGGCATGGCCAGGGCACCCTTTCTGGTCCCTCCCTCAGGCCGTCACCCCAGCAGGGGCGCAGCCAACAGGAGCTGTGCGTTTAGTCATGGGCCTTCCTGCCTGTGGGCCCCAGCCTGGGTCCTGGCACCTGCCCCAGCTCACCCCCAGCAGCAGCAGCAGCCCTGGAACCAGGGACAGTGAGTTGTGGCCCCTGGAGCCCATGTTCACATGGGGAGGCACACAGATGACCACAAGTCCCCCCACCATGGCCGGTGTCCCCCACAGCCAGGCTTCTCATCACCGATCACTTCCTTCCCAGCCCAGGTCTCCTGTCCCTGGCACCCTGGTCTCCTCTCTCCTGTCCTCTGTCCCCAGCCGCACTTGCGTTTATCAGAGCCGGGGGGGCTGGGCTGAGGCTTCAGGTTTGACCTCACGGTGACGGGTGCCGAGTTCCCAGGAAGGGTATGGCGAGGAATGAAGCCTGACCCACCTCTCATGCACACGCGCGGGCTGGAACCCGACCCCGGCGGGTCACCCCAGCCTGCGGAATGTGACACCAGCCCCTGTTCTTGCTTTGTGTGTCTTTCATTCCAGCTCTCAAGGCCCCATAATCTCTGTCTGAAGGAGGATGTTTTAATGACTTTCTAATAACCCCTATGCTTTGAAAGGAGAGCAGTGGGAAAGGACTCCAAGAAAGAAGGACTTGATCAAGGAAAGAAACCCAAACATTTTCACTTTCCAGAACACCAGCGACCTTTATCCCAACCATGGGATAACAGTTGTGCTCAGGGCTCTCAGATTTCTACCCAAATCTCTGCCCAGTTTGGCTGACTCTGTCCTTGTGACTTTAGGATTGAAGGAGGATGGAGAGATGGGGAGAGACACCCTACGGGTGGGGACCTCTGTGTGCCAAACTGGGGGTCTGTGCACTAGAATATCAGGAAAAAGGACTCTACGCAACCGACACTTAAAGTGGCAATGATTGACTTTAATACAAAATCGGAGACCGTTAGTCTGACCCCCTGGACGTCAGAGCCTGTCACCACACCACCTTGTTTCACAGCGGAGAGTTCTTGGGCAAGTGGAGAGGGAAGCCTTCCTTCCTGGCCGTCCACGGCTCTGTGAGATGCCCCTGAGTGTTGTCATTTGAGGAGTTCATCATCGTAATCCGAATCAGTAGCTTATTATTGGAAAGAGTAACAAATGTAATTTTAAGGTCTCTATTTTTCATGCCCAAATAGAAGTGGAATAATAATGATCTATTGGACAACTTCATGCCTGTTTTCAAACTGGGTATTTCTATTCCATGGCGGTCTACGGAAAGTTTGATCAAGTTAGCATCGTTAATCTGGGCTTTACAGATTAGATGAGCTAACCCCTGTGGAATGTTGTGGAGGGAAAGGAAGATGCAGAGAGGGCAGCCGTCCCGGGGCCGTGCTGGGGAGAAGGACAGTGCATCGCCTCCGGAGACGGGAGGGGCTGGGGATGCGAGTGGGGGGCTCTACTTCTACATTTCTTGCAGCTGAAAGAACTTGGTCTTTTCATGATTAGAAACAGCCCCATTTTCAACATCCTCAAACGCTGAAAAGTAACAGAGCAAGATGTCGGCTTCCCCGAAGGCCGCCTCTGGCTGGGGCGGAGTGGTGCTGGGCTCCATCTGCCGCGGGGCATGGCTCAGGGGAGGGTGAACCAGAAGGCGCCCACCTTCCCCTTGGGTCCTGAGCCTCTGTGACTGCGGAGTCTAGTGACACGCACTGATACCTCGCAGCCACAAGGTGGCAGCTCCCAGACACTCGGGACCTGCGGACGGAACGCAGGTGCAGGTACTGGAAAGGGAGGGAAGCAGCGCTAAGGACAGGGACTCACAGCCTCACCTGGCCCAACCGCCTCCCCCTCCCGGGATTCCCTATCACAACACGCACACTGGGAGTGCTGCCGAGGACTGACTTTGTCAGGCATCCTCCAGGACAGGGCAGGTTCCTGCTCACGCCAGGCACCCGCTCAGGGTCGATTTTCAGGGTGAAGGCAGCTTGAACGCGCTGCTTCTCCATCTCGGCAGGGAGAAGCACACGGCACAGAAGGTTCCTACTGGCCCAGGGATCGGTGAGTAGGACCTTAACTGAAGACGAGGAAGCGTCCCATGCAGGATGCTCTAAGATGAGACCCAGCAATTAAGACCAGATGCTTCAGGACCCACAGGCCATGGTGGAACGGGTCCCGTCACCCCCTCCCGCAGCTGGCCCTCTGCCACCGCGGCCGTGGACGTGAGGGGTCCTGGGACTGGGGGTCGGCTGCTTTCTGTTCCTCTGACTTGCAGGAGCTGCCCTGCCCTACCCCCCAAACACACACTGGGGAAGAATGGGAAACTTTCTTTCCATTTCGGGAAGTTGGATTTTTCCAGGGTAATGAGTGGGAGTGACTGCCAGGCTGGGTGCCTGGAGCCTCATTCTGGCTCTGCCTGGACAGTGGTCTGGCGGACCGGCCCACACAAGGAGTTGGGTGCCAGGGTGGACAGCAGGGCCTGAAAAGGGCCCAATGCTGCCTCCGTCCGGCAGGCCGGGAGACAGAGCTTCCCATGCTGGTCAAGTACACGTCAAAGGGGTCGTGGTGGTGTGACCCCTCTTCCCGCCTCCCCGCGGGGCAGACGCAGGTGTGGCACCTGGACACCTTCTGCACAAGGGTGCACCAACCTTGGTGAAAGTGTGCGCAGCCTGTGAGACGGGAGACACAGGTCCACCCTCTCCTCTGGTGGAGCTGGAGGAAGGAGAGCCCAGGGAAGGGAGACGTGGAGGAGGCCTCGTCTCTGCGCTGGGGCAGGTGAGAGGCCAAGCCCCCACTGCTCACCCAGGAGCCACTGTAGATGGGACCGGCTTCCGTAGCCAAGGGACCTCGGGGAAATGCCCATGAGGGAAGGGAGGGATTCAAATGGCAGGCTTGGAAACTCAGATGCCAGAAAAATTAAACGGCTCCTGGTCGGGCCTCCCCCTGGATAGACTTGTCCATGTCTGCCCACTCCTATAAACTGTACCTTCCCCCCAAGGGATTCTGAATTCAAGGTCCTGTTTCTTCAAAGTCACAAGAAAAGTTTAATTTCTCAGAATAGTCTCAAGCAGAGTTAAGGAGCAAAACAGATCAGAAGCCCCAGGGCAGGGCTGTGTCCTCCGTCCTGGCCCTGCCAGACAGAAAAACCACCGCTCCTCGGAGGAAATGCAGGACAAGGCCTCAGGAGGGCTAGAGAGGGAGCAAAGGCAGGTGTGGACAGGAGGGAGCAGGTGCCTGGAGCAGGTGCCTGGAGCAGGAGGCGGGCAGGTGGCGGGGGGCAAGGCAGAGAACAAGCTGTGAGCGCTGCCGTCTATACAGCGAGCGTGTGGACGTTCACTGTACAAGTCTTCCAACTTCTCTGGATGTTTGAAAATTTTTATAACATGATGTTGATGGGGAAAAGTCGGAAAGTGACTCTGACTGCAGCACTGAAAACCCCAAGTTATTATGAAGTGCACCCTGAGCCTCATGTCTCCTGGCGTGCCTCTAACCCCTGGACCCCAACACCTGACCTGTGTGAGGGCTGAAGGGTGGGTCTCCCGGGACCATAAAACCGCTCCTCACTCGTCTTTCCTGATTTGCTTTAAGAGACCATCGTGTCTGCCCCTCATTGCTGCTGGGGTAGCCACGCGGGCGAGGAGAAAGTGTGGCCCTTGTCTTTTAGTCTTTTGTCAGCCTCCAAGGCCTGCCCAGAACATTGCCTTGGAGAAATTTTAGCCTCTTGGCCCTACTTACCCCACCGGTAGATGTAGGTGAGCACATGTGGGTTAACACGGCCGAGCATAACCGACTGGAGGGTTTCTCGCGTTCTGCAGGTGTATTTTATACTAAGTACGTTAGCAGTGGAAGCACTGAGCTCTTTTCTCAGTTATTTGTGTATACGAATGTTGTGATGCTTCTTCAGTTTGAGGCTACTTAGTCTACCCTGTCATGTCAAAACTGTCCCAAGCAGGGAAGAACACGCAACTTGAGTTCGAGCATCTTCAGCGGAACCCGGTGGAGCGTCCTTCTCTTACTGTGTCAGACCTACAGGGAGGAAGCATTTCACTCCAGGGTCAGGCAAGTGAGCCACTTGGGACCACAGCCTGTCCCTCTCCGCACTGTAGGAGGGCGGTGTCCCTTGAGACTGGAGTTTGCAGGAAAAGCTCGGTGGCAGGCAGGGGCGATCCTCCTCGACGTGGCCAGCGTGATGGAGGGGGCGAAGGGCCAGCGGAGGACACGGCGAGAGTGTCACCCCTGAGCCCCGCAGCTGTAGCGTCTGCTGGGAGAGCAGGGGCTCGGGGGGCCTGTCCTAAGAAACCTGAGCTCCTCGGCGCTCACCTGCCCCACAGATGAGCAGAGGCCATAAACGAGGCCGCGGAGGGTCTGTCCTTGAGCCAAGAGCTCGCCGAGGGCCCGTAAGCCCTGGAGAAGCGGACACAGGCGAGCAGGAGACCTCGCTAGTGTGGCCGCCGCGGGGACGAGGCCAGCCCGGACACGCGGTCACAGCAGTGGCGTCAGACTTGCACAATTCTAAGTGCCGCGAACAAGGCAGGTTTCTCAAACGTGAACCACCGAGGAGCTTGCTGGGTCGCAGACTTTTATTCTACAGGGGAGGTAAAATTTGACCTTTACTGCCATAGACCATAATCTGACTTCTACCCTTTTAGGTTCCTGACTGAGACCCTATAAGTAAAGGCAGGTTCATGGGAGGAAAAACAAACACAAGTTAAACAACACGTACGCCTCCTGCATGCGTGGGAGACACCCCAGGAAGCCCGAGAACTCCCTGAAGTGGCTCTCGCCGCCTCCTGAGATACCACCTGCCCCTAAAGACGAAAGGTGTTCATTTGTTTCTTAAATCCCACATAGGGGAAGGGAAGGAAAAATAAAATGAGCTGAAAACTGAGAGGGAGGCAACCACAGGGATGCTGAGTTCTAGGGCACAGAGTTGCTGGAGGGGAGGTAGGCGGCGGGGACAAGGCCGCTGGCGGGTGGGCACAAAGGAGGGCAGGGGATGGAGCGAGCACTGGGTGTTACAAGCAAATGACAAATCACTAAATTCTACCCCGTGAGGTTACCGGGAAAAGCTCAATAAATGGGTGTGGCTGTTTTGGAGATTTAAGTCCAGGCTGTAATGAGGTAAGAGTCCATAAGCATTTCTAGGGTCCTCTTCCCGGTACAGAGAGGGAGACCCACCCCAACCCATGGGGATCTCCCCGGTGCGACCCTTACACTCGCCTTTTGGAGCCTTTCCCGTGGCTGTGCTGTCCCTTCAAAATATTTTGGGGCGGCAAACTCCGCTCTCCTGCTTCTCTTAGGGTCCCTTTTGGCTGGTGCTGAGAGTTAAGTCGATGTAAGACAGATCGACAGGAGAAAAAAGCAGACCAATTGTGGAGTCCCGTTCTGCAAGATGCGGGGCCTTGAGAAGGAATGAGCCCCCGGAGAAGCGGTGGGAGTCATGAGCTTTGCTGATGGGCTGAACAAGGAGAGGCAGTTTTAGAAAACGTCCTCGGCTGTGTGGGGAGACCGAGGAACACAAGAGCCCTTCAACAAAACCTGCGCAGAATTCTCGGTCTCCACTTCTCATCCCTGAGTGTAAGAATGATTCTTTCTTTCTGGCACTGGGAGGACATGTCTCCTACAGGAATTTTATCTCCTGCTTTGGAGAAAAAGAAGAAAGGTAAGAGTGTTTTTGTTCGACTTACTGTTTTTCAAGTGTCTTTAACCTGAGGTAGGCAGTGTGCCCTGGCGGCATATTTCCGGACGGTGTGTTCGGAGCTCCTCCCCCTGCAGCAGGTGTGAGAGGGGGCTGGCCGGGGGAGGGGCAGGGCCACGGGACCGCGCTGGCCGACTGGGATTGCAAGAGAGATGGACATTGACTTTCTCTAAAATATCCTTTGAGCTGGGACAGTTCTACTCATGACTACCCCAATTTTTATTTATTTATTTATTTATTTATTTATTTATTTATTTGACAGAGATCACAAGTAGGCAGAGAGGCAGGCAGAGAGAGAGAGAGAGAGAGAGGAGGAAGCAGGCTCCCTGCAGAGCAGGGAGCCCGACACGGGGCTCGATCCCAGGACCCCGGGATCACGACCTGAGCCGAAGGCAGAGGCTTAAACTGCTGAGCCACCCAGGCACCCCAGTGACTACCCCATTTTTAAAAATTCTGTATGATTTCCCAGTGGTAGCACAGTTAATTCCTTTCAACAGCAGGTTGCTGAGGACAGGGAAGATTTTTATAGGGTCTCTAGGAGGATTTTTACAAAATTCATGATCTATGTTCCTCCACTGATCATTATTCTGATAACATTGTTTTCTGATGTTAATCAAACAAGGAGACCATTGGACTGAGGTGGTTTTAGGGTTAGGTCGAGAGGTTTTCTTTGCTGCCTCGTGGATAATAAAACAGCAACATCCGAGAATAACCTGCCATTTTATGTACAAATTTGTGATTTAAAACTTCCAACATGGTTGGTTTTCCAACTACCAGAAAATTATTTTTAAACCCCCTGATAAAAAGACCACAGGGCCTTACGGCATGACTTTGCCCAGCTGGCCACAGAACCCAGCCTTATTCGGAGTCTGGGCTCAGAGCAGGATCTTAAACTAGACAGTCAGCTGTCACATGATCCGCACTGGGGAGGCCATTCTCCTGATAAGACCCTGGCCACCCCAAAAAGGAAAGTGAGCTTGCAGTGACCCGGCCACTTTCTTATCTAGCACAACTTCCTCGTGCTTGCTCCCTTCTGCCTATAGAAGTCCGTCCTTTCGTGCACACGCTGGAGCTCCTTTCCACCTGCTGGGTGGAGGCTCCCCCACTCACACATCATTAAATAAAGCCAATAACATCTATAAAATTTTCTCGGTGGAATTTTGCTTTTTAATCCCCCCCCCCAGAATTACTGTTTAAACTGCCACTATTTGGTAGACTCAAATGAATGGACCTCCTTCTCAGACATGAGCTTAGAAAAAGAGCAGGTGGCCTTTGAGAACGTTTGCAGCTCCAGGCGCATTCCCGGGGAGAGCCGGCTCCCGGTCCAGGAGGTGCTGTTCTTGTGTGAGCTCCGATCATGGCGCTCTACTGTTGCTGCATTTCCATCTGGGCTCCCTAACCATGGGGCACCTTCTGGGCTTAAGAAGAGGAGCAGGGACTCCAGAAAGCCCAGTCAGGCTTCTCAGATGCCCCCAGTCCTGTTGGCAGGTGTGCTGCTGAGTGTTAAGAAAGGACGAGGCATGGTCTCCTGCCCAGCGGTTCTGGGAGATGAGCCGGCGGACAGGACACAGACTCAGGAAGAAAACTGCGCGAAAAGCACAGTGGGCCGCACCCGAAAAACCCAAACAATATCTCCTACTGTTTCATCGACCTCAAGGAAGGAAAAATCCAGCTTCATGAAAACGTAAGATGTGTTTTCATTTTATTGTGTACAAAACCAAGCATACGATAATTTAACAGCAAATAACAAACATGCTCGACGGGGCCAGGCCGTTTGAAATGGACCCCTGGACACAGACATGAAGAAATCATGAATACTGCTTCTCTGTTATCTTGAAACACGATACCACCTAGAGTTTTCTGTTTTTAACTACTCGAGTAAGTGAGGGTAAAGAGGAACTCGCATTTAAATCATGAAAGGTAGAGATTGTTCCGTCTTTCTGGAAACTAGCCTACTGGCGTAAAAACCGGGACAAGCCTCCGTCCTTCCAGCCCGTAGCTGCCAGGAGACCCGGGGCGCTCTGATCTGGTCCACACAGGCTCCCGCCGCCGCCCCGCCAGTCAGTTACGATCCTCAGCCGGCCTGGGCCTTGAGGAGTTGAGAACTAGTCCCGCCCCAGAGAACCGTAGCTGATACTGATAGGTTTTTGCGGTTTCATTCGCTTTTGTACACTTTCACAACTGATTCTAAACCTTCAATAGTTCTTAATTTTCTCTACGCTTTTTTTTTTTTAAACCTTGGATTATTTTAGTTGGTTTAAACACAACACGTATGTCAACAACTCCCAGAAGTGAGAGGCACTTCTCTGGAGACAATGACAGGTCCCCAGACTAGCAGGACCCTGGGTGGCTCAGACGGGACCACCCTCAGGAGGCCAGGACTCCGCTCTGGGGCGCGGTCTGCAGGGTCAGTGGGATTAGGGTCTGCAGCATTAGGACAGGAGGCTGTATCGGGAGGGGCTAGGAAATTCTGGGAAGGAAATTGTGCTTATTTTCTGCAGTGAGCCCCCGCTGGTCATCGGGGGCTCTGATCCAGCAGCAAGAATCCTGCTTAAAATAAACCATCAACCTGAGGCAAAAATGTGAGTAAGCAAAGTCACTTTTTCAGGCTTTTCAAACTGTCATAACATGTGACATTATAACTGTTCCCCAAATTAGGAAACTGACTTCAGTTCAAAGCGCAAGGAACAAATGTGACATCCGAGGCACCGCCTCCCAGTTTCTTAACCAGGATGGTCTTCGGCTCAGATGTCCACCAGGAAGAGTGGACACGGATCCTTCACCCTGTAGGGCCTCCCAGAGGACCCCCGCACGGCACTCCTGGAGAAGGCAGCAGCTCACCAGAGACCCCTTAGTATTAATAATGGGAGTGCACGTATATACATGACGTGCTTACAGACACTCATAGGCCCTGAAATGTCCTAAAGAGCCAGTGGACGTCACAGCCGAGAAGGCATCACGAATGAGGGGCAGCGCCGGCCGGGCACAAAGGACGAGTCCCGCCGCACTCACAAGGAGCAGCGCAGGCAAAGGGCACGGGGGACGCCACGCAGCAACCACAGGAAGGCGAACAGAGCAGCGCTAGGGTTTCAACCCGCAGTGCATACAGTGAGTGGAAACGTCGCAGCATAACTGAGAACTAGGAAAATGAGGCCCACTAACTGGGCGTCTTCGTCCATATAAAAAGGTACAAGATCTTCATGAAAAAACGCACTCTCTCCAGCAGGCTGGTGTGGAAGGTAAAGAACATACGACAGAAACTGTGAAAATCTAGAAGTCGAGTCATGGGGCAAAAGAAAACGGCCCTAAACATCTGTATATGTTGTTTCATACTAGTAAAGTCCGATTGTAAAATGGGGTCTTAACATTTAACTTGTGCGCATTATTTTATTTACGAATGTCTCTTGTCCTTATCCTATTAACTGAAGGGCCTTGGGAAACATTTGACCTAAAGGTGAAAAAAATAGAAACATGTATGGATGAAAGCAAATAATCATTTCAAGAGATAAATTGGCTTCTGTGATTAAAACATACTGTATATCCAGTGGTCCACCAAAGGTTTTAAAGATTTTACATTATTAACAGAGGCCTCACAGTGCGACTGAAGGCCTACGTAGACCCAGCTTAGTGGTGGTTAAGTAAGAAGCTTCTAGAAGAGTCGGGGGGGCCACAGGACCCACTGTTTGTGAAGAAGACACCCCCCAATCTGGAAATGTGCCCCCCCCCCGCCCTGAAGCAAGGTGATAAGATCCTGCTCTTACAAAGTAAAACAGATCATGTCATGTCGGCTTCCTACAGCAGGCCCCAGGTCCCGAATCAGTAATGGGGTGCTGGCCCCAGGTCCCGAGTCAGTAATGGGGTGCTGGCCCCAGGTCCCGAGTCAGTAATGGGGTGCTGGTCACAGGTCCCGAGTCAGTAATGGGGTGCTGGCCCCAGGTCCCGAGTCAGTAATGGGGTGCTGGTCACAGGTCCCGAGTCAGTAATGGGGTGCTGGTCACAGGTCCCGAGTCAGTAATGGGGTGCTGGTCACAGTCACAGTGCTCTCATGTGTATCTACGGTTCGTGGCAGGCCTTCCGTGCAGACTCCACAAACCGTGGCTTTACTGCATACCTTTTCCAGAAGCCACACATATGCCAGAGTCGCTTGGGTGCCAAGTGCTCCACTCTGGGCTCCCACCAGGCAGGAGGGGTTCTGCTGAGACCCACTGGGCACTGCTTTCATCTCTGGGTAGAGAACACAAAGGTGGATTTCACCACCACCTCTGAGTTTCAAATGCCTTAAAAAACAAAATGAAACAAAAAACTATAAAAATATTAATTCCACTGTCTGGAAAGAACAAGCAGCTCAGTGTTCCATGACTTTGCTCCAAAAGGGGCTCCCGAATGAGAGGAAGGGCTGTGGCCCCTCCTGGGCCTGAAGTAGACAGGATTTCTGTCTGGACGGTTTAGAAGGGCACGGAGAACCCTCTTTCAAACGTCTCAGGCTCTGCACAGTTGAACACGGTATGCAGGACCTTCTACCTGCAGGTGCCCAGGGCTGGGGGCAGCTGGGGGGCAGCTGGGGGTGTGCGGCTGGCAGCAGCGTCCAGTTTGGACCGGTCATTGTATGTCGTTATATGGCGCAGACCTGGGCTCATGAAGCTAAAGGGCTCTCATGTGCTTAAGATCGCCGGCACGAAGAAAGGCTCATTGAAAGCTGCCTTTCCTTGTAAATAAGCCCCAGCCGGCTGCACCCCGGGACCACCCCAGGACTCGCCTGTGGGTCGCCAGAAAACGTCCTCGGACTCACAGTGTGCCAACCTTCGGACGAGCTCTGACGTTTAGCACTCTGCGGGGCTTTGCAACGCATCATTTCGGTTCTTACTTGAATTTGTACGTGCTTGGCTTTACTCCATTGGTTTTGGGTTTCTTCTCGCTGGCTATGGCGGCGGGGACACAGCTGCTCGCTCCGCCCTTCTTCTTCAGGCCCGCGTGTGCCTGCGTTCTGGCCGCCCCGCCGGGGGTAGCGGAGTCGCGGGGGGTCGCCCCCTGCGCGGGAGCCCTGGCGCCGCCACTGTCACCGCAGGGCAGGTCCCAGCGCTGGAGTCTGGGGCTCTTATTGACTTTCTTTCTCTGCTCTTCTGTCCTCACGTCAAGGGCTGGCTTCTGAGAACTCGGCCTGCTGGCCCGAGGTGCACGGAGGCCTTTGGCTGTGTCAAACGCGTAATAGGACGGTCGGGCTTCTTCTGGGTGCAGCTCCTTCCTCCGGGAAGCGCCCGGAGCGCCCGGCTTGCAAGCCCCCTCCTGGGGAGGCCTGGCCGCAGCACTGGCCACCAGCTTGCTTCTGCCTGGGCTTTTCAGAGCCCCCGGGGACATGCCAGGGACGGTGGGAGGCTTGGCTTTGGCGCCCTTCCCCTTCTCACCTTGGACGGTCTGCATCTGCAGCCACTCGAGCTGGACCAGCCTGTCGATGTACCTGGCGAGTGGCCCTACAGCGCCGCAGCGAGCTGCGGGCCTGGGCTCGGTGCCGGGCGGCACGGCCAGGTCGCGGAGGTCCCAGGAGCTGAACGGGGCGGGCAGGAAGTCCGCATACTGGTAGGAGGGTTGCGCGCCGCCCCGGGCTTCAGCTTCGGAGTCTGACTCCAAGCCCGGGTCGGTAGCGTGTATCTCCTCCGCGCGCAGGTGCAGCTCCGGGGGCGCGCGCACCGACCCCAGCAGGGGCACCCGCTCCGAGTCCGATAGGTCGCTGGCGCTGTCCTCATCCTCGCCCACACCCTCCTTCAGGATTTTCATGCACTGCAGGTCCAGAAACAGCTCCTTCTCTGAGGCGCCCCGCCGCTGGGGGCCCGGTGGGCTCCTTTTGGGTTTTCCTTCTGGGGACCTGCTGTCCTGGAGTCCTTCTGCAGGAGGCTGGGAGGACACACGGGGCACTTGGGATTGACTCTGCCTCTTTCCTGAAGGGTTTTTTGAACGTTGTACTTTATTCCAAGACGGGCCACCGTTCATATTGCTGTAAGAAAGAAATCTGTAATTCTTAGTTCGTAGGACACAAAGAGGTCTGGCTGTGATTAAACAAGCAGGCTCCCCTGGCTGTGGCGGGCGCTGTCCCTGGGAGGGGCAGTGGGCCACCCTGGGCTCTAGTCAAGAAACAGTGCAGGGCACAGGGGCCAAAAGAAGTTGCACGGATTCAGTCTCATATCAAATAGTATCACTTCGGAAAAACACTGACATTTCTTAAAGTGCTTATAATTTTAGACCAGTCAGGTATACTTTAAAAAAACACCACCACCACCAGTTTGGAGAAAATCTGTCCTAAACTCTCCATCTGTTCTGCTGTTGGTGAACAGCGTTTAATGACCCTCGTGAGTAAAAGCCATGGTTTCTTTCTCAAGGCTACTTTCCATGAAAAGTAAACAAGGCATAAAATGCAAGTTTTCTACAACTTAATCACTGATCAGTGGTGATTCTGAGCCCTTGAATCTAATCCAATCTAATCTTAATATGAAAGAGTATAGCACAGACAACCTGTACCTTTAATCAAAAGCTTACTAAAGTATTCTCAAATAGGAAACACATTCAGGAAAACTTTAAAAGGAGAGAGAAAAAAAAAATATCACAGGGTGCCGTAAAGCAGAGCATGAATGAAAACAGGATCCCTGCTGTCTTGTGAACTGTGCAGAAAAGGGAATGATGACTAGGAGAGCAACTGCCCCCTCACCACCCCCCACCCCACCCAGCGATTTACTCTGACGGAAGATCTTCTACCAGAGTTGAAAATACTTTCTTTTCTGTGTATTTACCCAAAACACAGCATCTCACTAGGATTCACAATACCTCTCGGGAACCCAAGTCAGGTAGGGTAAAAGCAAATGAGTGTTAATATGCTTTCTGGAAACCTCAGAGGTTCACTGGTCCTGTGGTTTCTACCACAGTAAGCAATCATTTGAAAATACATGATTTCTTAATAAATATGAAAGGTGTTGAATCATGGCCAATAAACTAACATGTGCTCATATATGTTGAAGGAATGGAACTCATTTGGAACTCATAACCAATCCTGTTATAACTCTTGTTGACTCTGTCAGTGTACATCAATAAAAGTGATTATCAGGATCCTTTTTATAAAAAAGGAAACAGTCATAGAAGGGTAATTAAGTGGCTTAACCCAAAATGATAGGGTCTGCTAATGGCGGCAGAATTATGACCTCTGGAATTCTTACTAACTCATAATGTTTAAAACCACTTTGCCAACTCATTTCTGTTGCATAAAAAATGTAAATACAGATTTCTTCCCCACAGACATTATTTTTTTTTTTTCCAGCCACACATATTCGGCCTGGAGAACTGGTATCATGTGCCTTTTGCAAGATAAAGCAATTAAAATCATTTACCTGCTTTTCTGATGAGACTTCGTCACCCTATTCCCTTTCTTGAAAAAATCAGATGGCTGATCATCTTCTAGGGTTTGACAGACTGTCTAAAAAACAAACATACTTTTAAAATAATAATTTAGATAAGATAATAAATTTAATAATTTAGATAAAATAATAAATACCATGACACCACACACACAACACAACAGCAGAACAGATCTAATAAGGTTTTTCCTCAGAATATACATCACCTTTTCTGTCGTGCTTGAAATATTCTTGCTCAGTATGTTTGCAGATGATGACAGCTGGGGAAGTGACTTCTTTATTCCTCTTATATTTGGAAAGGACGACTCACCACCAGAACTGGAAGCAACAGAACCCTGTGGGTAAGTATGGATTGCAAAGGGTCCCGCCCTGAGTACTGGGCTGGCTTGCACTGGTTTGTTTCGAAATATTTGCATAGTATTGAAATTGGGAGGGGGACGGGTACTGCCTTCTGTGTACAGTTTCATCTTTTTTGCTTGTTTTTCACAATGGATATTAGATACAAAATCACACAGCTATAAATGTTGCCTATGGACTCCTTCCTCTCTTCTTATACACACAGACACACACAGACACACACACACACACATGAGTCTCCTCAGAAATGTGTGGGGCTAATTAATGATTAAGATTGGGTATTACTCCAATCTCCCATGTCCATTCATTCATTCATTCATTCGACAAGTAATTACAGGAGAGCCTTGAAAACGGCCAGGATTAGGCACACATCCCAGCTGTCATGGAACGACCACTCTATTGGGGAAGCTCCCCTTTAATTCTCCCGCCTTCGGGATCAGGATCATCAGTATAGTAATACAGATCATATAATGTTATCTCTGTGAAATTCCATTGACTCGTATGAAGAATGCTGCTTTCCCTGATCTTGAGTGGGTGGCCTACTAAAAGGGCCCTGATTTGAAAGTGAATACTTTCTTCCACGACACCCGGCACCTCCATAAAATAGACAAGAAGTGGGGTAGAAGACTTTTTTCTTCCTGAAACTCTGCTGTATTACTTCTCATTAGCGCCTGTGCCTTTCAGCCAGGGCACACAGGCTCTCACAAT
This sequence comes from Neogale vison, assembly GCF_020171115.1. Classification (NCBI taxonomy): domain Eukaryota; kingdom Metazoa; phylum Chordata; class Mammalia; order Carnivora; family Mustelidae; genus Neogale; species Neogale vison. The sequence goes on from NC_058098.1 coordinate 3,177,655, forward strand.
TAGTGACTTACACCATCAGCAGGCTTGATTTATGTTAGATGTAGAGAAGGTTCTTTACTGGGCCAGCCCTCCATCAGTCGTTTGGTTGTCCTTCTGCTTTGTCCCCCGGGACGGTGAAAAGGAACCTTCTACGATGCCTGGCCCCGCACTGCTGTCTGGAGGGCGCGTTTGCACCTTCCCCAGTGCATTTCACCTGGCACGCTCTACAGGTAAGCGGCGGCGTTTTCGCGCCATTACAGAGTGAAACAGGAGAAAATTCTTGCAGGGGGCCTGCATCCTAAGATGCGGAAAACAAGCTCGCGGTTTCCCTGGTGGCTCGCGCCCGCAGCAGAGCAAAGCTAAAGGTCTGAGACTCTGGCTACAGAAAGGCTTCCCCAGCGCCAGCGGCCGATTAAGGGCAGCGGCGTAATTCATCACAGGGCATTAACTCTGGTTCCCAGGTCTTCGGGCCCGCGCCAGGAGACGGACAGGGCAGCACCGCCCCCTCCCCACCCTCCGGGGAACTGGCTGGCGGTCCGGGCGGCAAAGCATTGTGGGTGATGTGTGGTGGGTCGCCAGCCCCTTGCGCAGCGAGTCTCCCTCGGTCTGGCAGGGGCCCCAGGGTGCAGGGCAGACATCCAAGGAGCTGGCTAGCCTACAGGCTTCCAATTAGCCGGGGGCCCGCTTCTGGAAAGGCCGATTTATGCGCACCCCCCAACCCCGTGACCCAGAAGTCCAAGGGCCCGCAGCATGCATTTTTCTCGTCCTCGCTGGTGCAGACACAGGTCTGCGATCGATAGGCGCAGGGACCCGGCAGATGCAGACAGAAATTGATCAGACCTGTTCGGCGATCGCCGAGGACACGTGACGAGGCCGCCAGGCAGCCTTCCCGGCGCCGGGCGGGGAGGCCGGACTGCGGCGCGCTGCGGCAGGCCAGGGGAGGCGGCGGCGCGCAGGGCTCCCCGGCTGCGCGGGGCCGGCGGGGCCGGCGCGCGGCGGCGTCACGAGGGGCGGGGCACAGGCTCGCCGGGAAGTTGCGCCCCGACAAGTTGCAGCCATGTAAGTAACGCAGCGGCGGGGAAGGTGGGAGGGGCGGCGCCGCCCGCGTCCCCCCCAAGAGCCTCGGAGGAAGCCGAAGGGAGGCGCTACCCTGCGCTCCCAGGGAGGGGGGCGCGGAAAAGCCTCCCCCCGGAGAAAGCACTCATCTCTCGGCTGACGATCTCCTTTCTCGCTGCAAGAAGCGGAAGACCTGCGCCAGGACTCGGGGGGGGGGGGGGGGGGCGCGGCGGCGGACGGGAGCAGCGCACAGCCGGCCCCAGAGGCTCCCTGCGGGCGGCGGTTTTCGGCGGACACTAGGGAATTCTGAGCCCGACGGGGACCCCGAGGTAGCGAGCTCCGGGTCCGGAGGCTGCCCCTCGGTTCCGGCTTCCTGTCATCCGACGGCTGGCCGGGCCATGTCCGGAGGCTGGGGCTCGGCGGCCCTGCCCCCCGCCCCGGGGTCGCGGAAGCCCGCCCCGCGGAGCCTCAGCTGCCTCTCAGACCTGGACGGCGGCGCTGCCCGGGAGCCACGGCCCTGCAGGCCCCCCGGGAGCCCGGGCCGCGCGCCGCCTCCACCGCCCGAGCCGTCCGGCTGCGACCCCCGCCTCCGGCCCATCATCCTGCGGCGGGCGCGCTCGCTGCCCAGTTCCCCCGAGCGCCGCCAGAAGGCTGGGGGCGCGCCGGGAGCCGCGTGCCGGCCGGGCTGCAGCCGGCAGCTCCGCGTACGCTTCGCCGACGCGCTGGGCCTGGAGCTGGCGCAGGTCAAGGTGTTCAACGCGGGCGACGACCCGTCGGTGCCGCTGCACGTGCTGTCGCGCCTCGCCATCAACTCGGACCTGTGCTGCAGCAGCCAGGACCTGGAGTTCACCCTGCAGTGCCTGGTGCCCGACTTCCTGCCGCCCATCGAGGCCACCGACTTCAGCGAGCGCCTAGGGCGGCAGCTTGTCTGTTTGGAGCGCGTCACCTGCTCTGACCTGGGCATCAGCGGCACGGTGCGTGTGCGCAACGTGGCCTTCGAGAAGCAGGTGGCGGTGCGCTACACCTTCTCAGACTGGAAGAGCGCGCATGAGGTGGTGGCCCGGTGGCGCGGGCCCGCGGGCGTCGAGGGCACGGAGGATGTGTTCGCCTTCGGCTTCCCGGTGCCGCCCTTCCTGCTGGCGCTGGGCTCTCGCGTGCACTTCGCGCTGCGCTACCGAGTGGCCGGGGCCGAGTACTGGGACAACAACCATGGCCACGACTACAGCCTCACGTGCCGCAACCACGCGCTGCACATGCCTCGCGGGGAGTGCGAGGAGAGCTGGATCCACTTCATCTGAGGGTGGCCCGGCCCGGCCCAGAGGCAGCCGTTCCCTAGCCGGTCTCTCCCGTGCTGGCAGTTGCTCTTCCTCAGACACCCCCCCCCCCCCCCCCCGCCAGCCCGAGTCTTCTCACTTCACTTCCCGCTGCAAGGTTCCTGGGCGGTGGCCCTTCCCATCTTCTACTTGAAACATCTGTGTCACTAGGTCTAAAATGTAGCCTCAGGTGGCCAGAAGGCCGAGTCTTAGAACGCGCCGGGGGAGGGTGCTGGGTGGGCGGATGCATGGCTGGGTCGGCCCTTCCAGAGAGAGCCCCGGCGGGGTGGGTGGGTGGGGTTGGTTGGTGGGTTTTTCGGAAAGGCCGGCATCCTCCTGCTAGGAAATCCTGTGGCTTTTGCATGTGTTCTGACTGGGTCTCTGTAAATGTAGCTGTTATTTATTATCATTGTGATGTTGGAACATTTTACCCTGACTGGATGCCTTCTCAGGAACATTCTGGATTTAACAAGCTAAAAAATAAGCCCTGTGTGTCTGTGCCCATTGCAAACAGAATGTACGGTGTGACCCCCATCATGGTCCCTTGAGGCGTTTCTGCCCTGGGACAAGGAAAACCTGAGACTAGGTTGCTTGCCAATGTCTGTAGACTTCTAACAGTGGGAAACTATTAATAGGCAAGAAATTTATGCCTCATCAGTCATCATACAGCCATTCCTGGGAGTTCAGGCTGCCCTGGTTAGGCCATGTGTCTTCTACATCAACTGCCAAGGAAGGGGGGAAAGCTGGACTTTACAAAACTAGCAAAACAGCCCCTTCTCTTGCAGTCTCGCCTCCCCCCTCTTCGTCTTTGATAATTATGTATCTGCATGTTATCAGGCCATTCTGTTTAGGTTTGAGACGACCTAAACATTTTAAGAAATTCTGCCTTAAGTTATTTCAATTTTCAGGCACTTCTATAGAAAAATTTCAGGCAACAATGCCCTTTGCAATTACCTTTTTGATGACTAAGGTGACTCCTTTAATGTCTGCTTAAGTGTCAGAAAATTCCAGCGGTCATCCTTCAGAAGTCAGGTTATCAAGTGGAACTGGCAGGTGTTTTTATCAGTAGCTGGAGCTCTGCAGGAAAAGTCATCAGTATTTACACTTTTTAATCATTTTAAATTGTATTCATATTTTCCCAGTTTTATCAGCTACCTGCCAACTTTATTCTTTGTGCCTTCAGACAGGAGAGTTTCTAACATTGTCTGGACTTTCCCCACCTCCCCATTTTTAAAATGTTAAATGCTTTTCCTTCTTTGTTGTTTATCTCCAACCAAGAAGTCAAAGCCTTTGTGCCCTGCTGAATGCCGGGATGACTTAAAACTCCCAGCGAGCTGCTGCTGATTTCTTTTGGTGCTGAGCAGTGGTCTCTCCGACAGCAGGTGCTAACACTGAGGTGTGGAAACCCAGCCAAGATGAACAAGGCCTCCAACTTGGGAAGTTTGGTTCTAATACAGTTGAAACCAGTGTCATTAATTTGTGATAGCTGTCACCAATGAATTGACTCTCAATTTTTGAATACTTATTGACATTTGTCAAATCGCTATTTAAACGATGTGTTTTGCCTTTTAACCAATTTGTTTTATAATTGCAACTTATGTGTTTCTAAAATTCAAAGAAGAGGGATCGCTTTCTTTGATACCTTTTGATAATAAGAACACTGAATTTTGATTTAAAGTGTTGTAATTCAATGGAACAACCTTGGCTACTAGCACTGTGCACTACATTGACATGCAAGAGGGACGGAAGCCTATTTCCATTTCCTGCTGTTTAATTAACTGTCCAATTAGGTCACCAAGCCTCTGAGAGCCTTGGCTGTTGTGTCCTTGGCCCAAGCCCAGAGTGCAAGACAACTGTCCAGAGCATTCAGGTATAAGAGTTAGAGCTGCCAAATGTATTGTTGTGTAAAGGCATGTAAAGAATCTTATCCACGTGAAAGTCACTTGTCAAAAAGGTTCTGCTCATGGAATATACAGTAAATGTTTTATCTTCGATAGTAAGAGAACCTCAACGTGCCTTTAAAAATATCAACATTCAAAAATGTAAAAACTTAAATATACCTGCCTATTTGATAAAGAAGTTGATAAAGTTTAGCTTAAGGAGAACTTTCAGATCCTGAAATAGTTATATTGCTTAAATTTTAAAATTTTGCAGTGGATTGTGCAATTGTGGGGCTGTCTCCCCAAACATATTTGAAGGTCATTTAAGATTATTTCACTCAAGCCTCAATATTAAAGTATGTGCATAAATTGTTATCTGAGGTGTGTTTTTCTTATCTAATTATAGAAACAAGACTTTAGAAACTTCTTGTTTAAATCATTTCATACGTAAGTCTTACTCTTTCTAAAACACTATCAGATTTAGTGCCTTGCCAAAAAAGGGAAAATTGTAGGACTGCCCCTCAGCCTTAGGAGCACAGTTGTGTATGTCCTTGAGAAACAAATGTGGTCTTTTAGGTCGGGTCTGTGTTAACATCTGATGCACGTTTTAAGGGAGTGTAGGGTGTGGGAAAATAATTCTTTCAATGCTTACTGAGTTCTGTGTGTGGAGTAATGAGTGTCTATCTGCCTCCCCCCCACCCCCCCCACCCCCATTGTGTCCCTCACCCAGCACAAAGCCTTGCACTTAGGGGAAAGAAACTAACATTTGCTGTGCCCTCATTCTTATTGGCTTGCCCCGAGTGATAGGTACTGCATGCAGAGGATTTCGTTGAACTCTGAAAATTACCTGATAGATAATGCCCCTGCTTTCTTAGCTGACGAGAATGAAGCTCAGAGGGGTTTCAGCCATTCTTCTGAAGACCCCCAGCTGGTAAGCCTCCTGGTCAGCCTTCAACCTAGACCAAAGTCCACCTGCTCTGCCCTGTAACAGGAGGTGCTTGTGAAATTTAATTGGAAATCCAGTTATGATTGATCGATAAGGTTTTCCATCTAACACCATACTCTAAAACCCTACTTAAGAACAATTCAATTAAGATGATCGCTTTTATCTTCCATGTGGCCGTGCACTAAACCCCCGTGCTTGCCCGATCCTTGAAACAACAAAAGTATTCTTATTTTTCTTCTCCACTAGAAGATGGTAAGACCAGAGATCAGGACGTGACTTCCGAAGGGCTTGTCTGCTGGGTCCGTTTCGGAATTGCTTCCTATTTCATACAACAAGCATCCGTTGATCTTATCATTTAAACTGATAACTTAAGTGGAAATGCTCCAAAAAGCCTGGGGATACAGTTGATGATTGTGCTCAGTACCACGCCTTCAGGGCCTCAACCTAACGTCCTCCAAGGCTCTGCGGTTTGGCTGGTGAGGGCAGCAAACCCTGGCACCACTTGCGTCTAGGACACTGGAGTGGGGCGTGTCCCCCGGTGGGCGTGACCCCAGGGTGGGCGTGGCCCCGGGTGGGCGTGGCCCGGTGGCACGTGGGCTCCCTCGGGGGAGTCGGGCCCTTGCCCGCTCGCAGGGTTCGCAGTTGTGTTCGGGTCCCCGCGACCCCGTCACGCCGTCACCGTCCAAGGGGCTTGTGGGCAGCCCAGAGGTCTCCCGGGGCCGCCCACGCCCTGCTAGCCGGCGTCCTGCACGGCGGCGAGTGGGGGTACTCGGCGTCCGCACCGGGGGAGGGCAGTGCGGGCCGGGTAGGGCCGTGCCGGCCGGGTAGGGCCGCCGGCACGTCCTCTGGGGCCGGGGCCAGGGCAGCGGCCACAGCGTGCAGTCCCCTTACCCTGCCCCGCCCACCGCGGCGCCCCTGCCTCCGGCCTCGGTGACTCCTGCGTCACCGTCGGGTGCTAGGGGCGGAGCCTGAACTGCGCGCTGCGCTGATTGGACGCGCTTCCGAACGCACGCGAGGCTGATTGGTCGGATGCTTCCCGCCCTCCGTCGGCCGCCTGAGGAGCCGAGGCCGGAGACGCGACGCGAGGCTGCGGCCGTGGCGGCGGCTTCCCGGGCCGGACGGGGGAGCTTCTTCCAGCCTTAGGTAGAGCCGGGCGCCGGGCCGGGCCTCCCTGACGGTGGGGCTGCGTGGCTGGGGGACGTGGCGCCGGGCCGGTCTCCGGCAGCAGCGGGTGGGCGAGCGGGGGGACGGCCGGCCCCCTGACGGTTGAGGCGGAGCCGTTGTGGAAACGGCCGGGGCGGCGCGGAGGCGCGGCTAAGAGGACGACTCCGGCCGGCTGGGCAGGGCGGGCCTCGCGCCGATCACGGGGCAGGCAGGGGCAGGGTCCGCACTGCGCGCCGGGCGGCGGGCGCCAGCGGCGGGTGGTGGGCTGTGGGGCAGCGCGGGGCCGACGCGCGGGGCCGACCCGGCGGCCGCCTCAGGTGAAGAGAGTCCAAGCCCCGCCCCCTGCCTTCGCGGTTGGCTGGGGCGGCAGGGCGGGGCGGGGCCTGCGGGGGGCGGGGCGGGGCCTGCGGGGCGCAGGCTCCCACCTGTGGCGGCCGGGCTGTCTGCGAGCGCGGCGCTCTGGGGGCTAATGAGACCGGGTGCGTGCGCGGGGCTCCGCCGCGAGGTCGCGGGTGTTCGCTGAGGCCGCCGGCGGGTCCCTTCTAGGGAGGGGCGAGGGCGCTGCTCCTCCCCGGTCCCCGTTCCCGGTCCCTGTCCCCGGTCCTGGTCGGCCTCCGGTCCGTTCGTGCACGCGAGCGGTCGGTGCGGGCTGGAGCGCGCGCCTTGTACTGGCCCGCGGGGCTTTGGGGCCAAGTGTGCGCCTGCTGTGGGGTTGTCGGGTGGTTCTCCAGGCCCCGGGCCTGTGTCCGCCGGCGTGCGGACGCATCCGTGCCCTCCCCCGCACACGTTGTGACTGCGGTCGCAATGCACTCGGCGGAAGCATGACGTCGTGCAAACTGTGTTTCCTTCGGGGTGTCTGGGTGGCTTCAGTCCGGTGGCCTTGATCTCAGCCCAGGTCTTAACCTCAGGGTCGTGAGACTGGGCTCCACGGTGGATGCGGAGCCTACTTTAGAATTGTTCTTTCCTTTAAAAATTTTTGAAATATTAAAATTCTCTTAAGATTGGGAAGGAATATGAGTTAGTAATGAACATTAGTCTTAAATAAAATTATTTAAATAATACTGAAACTTTTAATAATTCAACTTATCAAATGTTCTTATGGAACTATTTAGTTCCCACCCTAGTGTTTACTTGTCCTCCGCCGCGGTGGAGACCATGTTGTGTTCCCGCAGTCTACGCCGACTTCGTGTGTGCGGGTTCAAGAGCAGAGCGAATCGCTCGGAACGGCAGGTGTTCCTCAGTCGCCATGTGCAACTGTTGCAGATACTCTGTACTAAATTGCTGGGAATTCCAGAGCATCCTGCAATTCCAGTGTATTCCAAGTTGGAATGCGAAGAAGAGCAAGAAAGTGGACATTTGGCACTATTAGGAAGCAGTTCCTCGTTATGCAAGGGGACGCTGTATTTTTGCTCCACTGGGGAAGGATTTGGCAGTGAATTAATGTCTTTTCTCATACCTGACCACTTCGGTTTCTGAAATCCTACCTCCATTCTAAAGCATAGAGACAAATGTCAGTATTGGCACAATCTACAGCCTTCTCCGGTCGTATTGGCCTTGTTTTGGCCTCCTCCCCCACTTAAAAATTTTTTAAAGATTTATTTATTTATTCCAGAGAGTGCGAGAGAGCGCTCTACGGGGGAGGGGCACCGACAGAGGGAGGGACTCTCAAAGCCGCCTCCCTGCTAAGCATGGAGAACCCTAAGAGGGCCTCAGAAACAGGACCCATGAGATCACAACCTAAGCTGAAACCAGGAGCCAGATGCCCAACCGACTGCACCACACGGGCACCACAACTGTTTTTTAAACAGGAGTTTTCTAACATATACAAAATAAACAGAATAGTATAATTAACTGAAGTCCCCTTCTTTCACAGGCATAAGCCTGAAAGAGGTTTCTCTGGGGCCTGAAGGTTTGAGTTACAGGAATGAGTGTCTGTGTTATGGTTATAGGAGTTGCTGGCCAAGGGCGGATTCTAAGTGAACAGATGATTCTTGTGTTCTGCTTAATAAAAGTGTGTGTGTGTGTGGGCGTGACAGAGACAATGATGTACAGAATGTTACTATTTTTGTGCTTTGTGCTTTCCATGTCTTAAATCCTTCTGTATTACAAAGTCATGGAGATAGCCTCCTGTTTGCCCTTCTAGTAATTTTTAAACATTACTTATTACACTGGGTAATTAATGAATCTGGAGTTTATTTTTGTGAATGTGGGAAATAGAGTTCTGAATTTTTTTTTCATATGGTGAGTCAGTTTTCCTAATACCATTTATCAACTAGTTTACCTTTTACCCTCTGATTTATAAAGCCTTCTATATGCATGAACTTATATGTTTGGGTATGCATTTGGACTCTCTTCTGTTTTATTGATCCGTTTATTTCCTATTAATACTTTTTTTAGCGTTGTGTCTTTGTGACATTTTTAAATATCAAATAGGATTATTCTTCCATTTTTTACTTTATTTTATTTTTAAAAAATTAAATTCTAGTATAATTACTGTACAGTGTTTTATTAGTTTTAGGTATACAATATGGGGATTCAGCAGTTCTATATATTACACAGTGCTCATCACAATAAGAGTAATCTTAATTACTTTTTTACTTAATTACTTAATTATTTAATTATTTAATTACTTTTTTACTTAATTACTTCAGAGTAGTCTTAATTCTTTTCACATATTTCACCATCCCTGTACTCTCCTTCTAGTAAGCAACAGTTCTCTATATTTAAGAGTCTGTTTTTGTTTATTTCTTTTTTTGTTTATTTCTTTAATTCCACGTACGATTGAGATCATGTGGTATTTGTCATTCTCTGACTGACTTATTTCAGTTAGCATTATACTCTATAGGTCTATCCATATTGTTGCAAATGCCAAGATTCCATTCTTTTTTTTTTTTTTAAGATTTTATTTATTTGACAGACACAGATCACAAGTAGGCAGAGAGGCAGGCAAAGAGAGAGGAGGAAGCAGGCTCCCCACAGAGCAGAAAGCCCGATGCGGGGCTCAATCCCAGGACGCTGAGATCATGGCCTGAGCCGAAGGCAGAGGTTTTAACCCACTGAGCCACCCAGGCGCCCGGAGATTCCATTCTTTTTTATGGCTGAGTAATATTCCATTATGTATATATACCATCATCTGTGCCATTCATTTATTGATGGATACTTGGGCTGTTTCCATAAATTAGCTAATGTAAATAATGCTGTAGTAAACTATAGGGATGCATATATCTTTTGAAATTTGTGGTTTGTATTTGGGTAGATAATCAGCAGTGGAATTACTGGATCATATGGTAGTTCTGGTTTTACTTTTTTGAGGAAGATCTATACTGTTTTCCAGAGTGGTTGCACCACTTTCATTCCCACAAGCACTGCACAAAGGTTCCTTTTTCCCCACATCCTCACCAACAGTTGTTTCTTGTGTTGTTGATTTTCACCATTCAGATAAGTGTGAAGTGATATCTCATTGTTCTTTCAATTTGTATTTCCCTGATACATGATTGCGAGCATCATTTCATGTGTCTGTTGGCCATCTGTATGTCTTCTTTGGAGAAATGGCTGTTTTTGTCTTTTGTTCATTTTTTAAATTGGCTTTTGTTGTTGTTGAGTTGTATAAGTTCTTTATGTATTTTGAACACAACCCTTATCAGATATGTCATTTGCAAATATTTTCCACCATTTGATAGGTTGTCTTTTTGTTTTGTTGACTGTTTTCTTTGCTGTGCAGACTTTTTATTTTGATGTCATCCCAACAGTTTATTTTTTATTTTGTTTTCCATGCCTTAGGAGACCTATCCAGAAAAAGGTTGTTATGGCTGATGTCAGAGAAATTACTGCCTGTGCTCTCTTTTAGAATTTTTATGGTTTCAGGTTTCACATTCAGTTCTTTAATCCATTTTGAATTTATTTTTGTGTATGGTATAAGAAAATGGTCTAGTTTCATTGTTTTGCATCGTGGCTGTCCAGTTTTCCCAGCACCATTTGTTGAAGACACTGGCATTTTCCCATTTTATATTCTCGTCTCTTTTGTCATAGATTAATTGACCATATAATTAACCATGGATTTATTTCTGCACTTTCTGTTCTGTTGATCTATGTGTCTGTTTTTCTGCAAGTACCATACAGTTTTGATTACTATAGCTTTGTAATATATCTTGAAATCTGGGACTATGCTACTTCCAGTTTTGTTCTTTTTCAAGACTGATTTGGTTATTTAGGGTCTTTGTGGTTCAATCAAGTTTTAGGATTATTTGTTCTAGTTCTGTGAAGTGTGCTTTTGGTATTTTGACATGTATTGTTTTATAACTATAGGTGGCTTGGGTAGTATGGACATTTTAACAATATTTTTTCTCCCAGCCCTAATAGCATTCCATTTATTTGTGTCATCTTCAGTTTCTTTCATCAGTGTTTTATAGTTTTCAGAGTGCAGGTCTTTCACTTCCTTGGTTAAGTTTATTCCTAGGGATTTTATTATTTTTGGTGCAATTTTGAATGGAATTGTTTTCTTAATTTATCTTTCTGCCACTTCATTATTGGTGTATAGAAATGCATCAGTTTTCTGTATGTTCATTTTGTATCCTGTGACCTTACTGAATACATTTATCAGTACTGGTAGTATTTTAGTGGAGTCTTTAGGGTTTTCTATGTATGGTAGCTTATCATCTGTAAATAATGAGATTTTTTTTTAAATATTTTATTTATTTATTTGAGAGAGAGAGAGACAGTGAGAGAGAGCATGAGCGAGGAGAAGGTCAGAGAGCAAAGCAGACTCCCCATGGAGCTGGGAGCCTCCAGGATCACGCCCTGAGCCGGAGGCAGTCATCCAACCAACTGAGCCACCCAGGCGTCCCTAATAATGAGATTTTTATTTCTTCCTTACCAAGTTGAATTCCTTTAATTTTTTTTTTTCTTTACTGATTGCTGTGGCTAGGACTTCTAGTACTTTGTTGAATAAAAGTGGTGAGAGTAGACATCCTAGTCTTGTTCCTGATCTTAGGGGGAAAGCTCTCAGTTTCTCACCATTGAGTGTGACGTTAGCTGTGCATTTTTCATATATGGCCTTTATTATGTGGAAATATGTTTCCTCTAAAACTCGTCACTTTATTTTTGAATGGTATTTTTGCTGGCTATAGAATTTATTTGTGTTTTTTTTCTATCAGCACTTTGTAATTTCTTCCTTCCTCTCTTTTTTCTCTCTTTCTCATTCCTTCTATCCTTTCCTTCCCTCCCTTCCTTCCCTTTCTGGTGTTTTGTTTTGTTTTGTTTTTTTAATTTGCTTTTTTTTTATTGTGTTGTGTTAGTGACCATACAGTGCATCATTAGTTTTTGATGTAGTGTTCCACGATTCGTTGTTTATGCACCACACCCAGTGCTCCATGCAATACGTGCCCTCCTTAATACCCACCACCAGGCTCACCCATCCCCCCCAACTCCCTCCCCTCTAAAACCCTTAGTTTTTTTTTCTCAGAGTCCACAGTCTCTCATGGTTCATCTCTCCCTCTGATCCATCCTCCCTTCACTTTTCCTTTCCTTCTCCTAATGTCCTCCATGCTATTCCTTACGTTCCACAAGTAAGTGAAACCATATGATAATTGACTTTCTTCTTAGCACTATGTGATTTCTTATAGTGTCCTTGTCTGGCTTTGGTATCAGGATAATGCTCACTTACGTAGTGAGACTGGAAGTATTCCAACTCTTCTGTTTTGGGGAAGAGCATGAGCAGCATTGGTTTTAGTGTTTGGAAGAATTTACCAGTGAAGCCGTCTGGTCCTGGACTTTCCTGTGCTGGGAGGTTTTTGATTACTGATTCAGTCTCTATGTTCATGACTAATCTGTTCAAATTTTCTATTTCTTCATGATTCAGTGTTATATTTCTCTAGCTTATATGTTTCTTCTGGGTTTCATTTCTTCTAGGTTGTCCATTTTATTGACATGTAATTGTTCATTGTCTCTTACGATCCTTAATATCTTTGTAATTTGAATTGTGATGTTTCTTTATGATTTTATTTGAATCTTCTTTTTTTTTGTTAACTCAGCCAAAGATTTGTCTATTTTACTTTTCTTTTTAAAAATCCAACACTTATTTTCACTGATGTGTTGTCTTTTCAGTCTGTCATTTATTTCCACTCAAATCTTTGTTATTTCCTTCCTTCCACTAATTTTGGCTTTACTTTTTTCTTCTTTTTCTAGTTCCTTGAGGTGCAAAGGTAGTTTGTTTGAGATCTTTCTTTTTTCTTTTACTGTAAGCATTTTTCGCCATAACCTTATCTTTTAAAACTGCTTTTGCTGTATTCCATAGTTTTTTTGCTATGTTGCTTTTCCATATCATTTGTCTCAAGGTATTTTTTTTAATTTCTACTTTGATTTGTTGGTTGTTCAGAAGGATATTATTTTATCTTCATATAATTGTAGGATTTTGGGTTTTCTTCTTATAATTGATTTTTAGTTTCATATCCTTGTGGTCAGAAAAGATGCTTGATATGATTTCAGTTTTTTAAATTTATTAAGACTTGTTTTGTGGCCTGACATATGGTTTATGTTGAAGAATCTTCCATGTGTGCTTGAGAAGAATGTGTATCCTGCTGCTCTTGGATGGAATGATCTGTAGGTATCTGTCAGGTCTGTCTGGTCTAACATGTAGGGTAAGTCCAATCTTAAAGCACTTTAAAACAGACACTGTTCTAAGTCTTCTGCTTTCATAGTTTTTGTTGGTCAGCTATCAGTTTGATTGATGCTACTTAAAAATAATTTTTTTTAAACTCTCTGGCACTTTTAATATTTTTGTTTGATTGTCAGCAGTTTCTGTGGTGCACCTGGATATTAGTTTTCTTTTTTGGTTGGGGATTCTTACAACTTTTTGAATCTACAGTTTGATATCTTTTATTGGTTTGGGGAAATTCCTTCTCATCATTTCTTTAGGATTATTTCTGCCCCATTCACTGTCTCCAAGGATTTCAGTGACAGATACATAGGACTTCATAACTTATCCCCTGTGTTGTTCTGTCTTCTAGTTTCTCTCCTCATATTTTTGTTTACCTTTGTTTCTTTCTGGATATTTTTTTTCTGATGTAGCTTCTATTTCTATAATTTTCACCTGTGTGTCTTTCCATTTTATTCTTAATAATTTTGTTATTGACTATTTTTGTTCTTAGAATTATGCGATTCTTTTTCAGATTCTCTGTGGCCTTCCTTACCACCCTTGTTTCTAGTTTCTAGTTTTCTGTCAAAGTTTTCAGTCTTTCTGAATAATCTTTATGTACACAGTTTTATAGTTACTTTAAAGTATCTGATAATTTTACCATCTGGAGGTCCTATGACCCTGTTAGTCTGGGCTACCTCTACTATTCCTCATGTCTTCATAGATTCGTCCAAGTCTATGAATTATACTTTAAGTATTGCTTTGGTTTCATCTTACAGAGTTTTGTATGTATACATAGTCACTTAAATATTTAGTAATTTTCATCTTTTTATGTCTTGCAAAGGGACATATTTTAGTTTACAAGTACAGGGAAAGTTTGAAGCTATCTTTGTAGTTGATTTCTAAATTTATTGTGATAACAGGGTATCTATTATGTTATTCTTTTGCATGTTTTGTTTTTGCTTTTGTGGGTTAAGATTTTCTCTTTTATTATTCAGAAGTAATCTCACAGTGTTTGTAAATTTGTCTTCTTTGGTATTCAGTGGACTCTTTAAATTTGTGGATGTCCATTTTTATTTTGGGAAAATTCTTGGTTGTTATTCAACTGTTGCTACCTCACTTTTTTTTTAATTTTTGGAATTCTTATTGGGTAGATATTGTAATATCTGTATCTCTCCTTCATATCTCAGCTTTTTCTTGTATGCATTTTGTCATTTTATTCCTTTGTGATATTCTGTATTGTATCACCCAATGAATAGTTGCTTCTGCAGACAGCTACCCTCTTAAGCTTCAGGCTTATGACAATAGTGCCTGTAGTGGATGCTTAAAGTTCTAGGCTAGGTCGTTTCTCAGTAATCACCCTTGTGGTTGTTGACCTCCAGTACGTATTTCTTACCGCTGTATTTGAGATAATACTTTTCGTATCCTCCCCCCACCGCATTTTCTATCTAGGAAGCAAGCCTCTGTGTGTGTGTGTGTGTGTGTGTGTGTGTGTTAAAATCTTTTAACAGTGTGTGATAAGACATTCTCAAACAGAACCAGGCTAAATTTCTATTTTCTCTGATGGCCTGGAGAGAATTAAGGAAAGAGTGAAGCCAAGTAAAAAATCAGCAAACCCCTACTTTGGAATTGGGGAAGCAAAGAGTGGGTACTTTGTTTCCAATATTTTCAGGATCAGAGCTCTCTGAGTCAGGCAAAATGACAGAATGACTCCTAGCTGTTTAGAGATCTTTCAATCATTGTAGGTATACTGGAGTTCCCAGCTAGCTATGGACTTGGAACTGCCCCATTCGTGTATCGGCCAGAGCAGACAAGCACCACCAGATAGGGCATAATCACAGCTAAGCCCTGACTAGGTTTGGATGGAGCAGCTGGACTTCGCAGCCGCTCAGCTCTGGAGGCTGGCCTTGGTCATTTTCATCCCTTGCGATAACCCAACCTCCATGGTACTGATCTCATGTTTTGGATCCCACTTACCTGTAGTTTGGCAAGACTTTATTGTATTTTTAAGAAGGCATATAAGCGTAAATTACAAATAAAGTTTGCCTTTGACAAATAGCAAGTTACAGTCTTGTGCAACCTACTATTCTTCCTCCCCAGGGAGCTGACAAACCCTCCCAGCGGAATCTTCCTCTCCCTCCCTCCCCTCACCACAGGCACAAATACACACACACTTGCAAGGATGTGTATACTTACTCCTAGAGATATAATCGTAAGACAATGTTTCTTTTTTTTTTCACATAAATGCCATTACACAGTATCATTTGGTAACTGTTTTTAATTTAAAATTGACTGCAAATATCTCAAATTCTGGTTCATCTCTTATGTTTACAAAATTGATTATCATATACCACATTTTATTCATTCTTCACCTTCCCTCCCATTCCTAACTCCTTTCTGGATACTTTTGAATTTTTGCCACTCCAAACAGTGCTACAAAAGCATCTTTAGACTTGGCTCCTTAGGCACATGGAACAAATGTTTCTTTGGGGATCAATTTTTCCCCCCTGGAGTTAATTTGAAAATACAAGAGATTTTTTTATTCATGCCTTTTGTCTGCCTGATATGCATGCCCTTACTGGCACTTAATTTCTCTGTTAGCACATCTGCAAGAAAGTAGACTGTGACTAACAGCACTTGTTCTTTTTTTTGTTTTGTTTTGTTTTGTTTTTGTTTTTGTTTTAATTATTTATTTGTTTGATTGTTTGTTTACACTCACATTACCTTTTTTTTTCAATTTATTTATTTTCAGAAAAACAGTATTCATTATTTTTTCACCACACCCAGTGCTCCATGCAAGCCGTGCCCTCTATAATACCCACCACCTGGTACCCCAACCTCCTACCCCCCCGCCACTTCAAACCCCTCAGATTGTTTTTCAGAGTCCATAGTCTCTCATGGTTCACCTCCCCTTCCAATTTCCCCCAACTCCCTTCTCCTCTCTAATGCCCCTTGTCCTCCATGCTATTTGTTATGCTCCACAAATAAGTGAAACCATATGATAATTGACTCTCTCTGCTTGACTTATTTCACTCAGCATAATCTCTTCCAGTCCCGTCCATGTTGCTACACAAGTTGAGTATTCATCCTTTCTGATGGAGGCATAATACTCCATAGTGTATATGGACCACATCTTCCTTATCCATTCATCCGTTGAAGGGCATCTTGGTTCTTTCCATAGTTTGGCGACTGTGGCCATTGCTGCTATAAACATTGGGATACAGATGGCCCTTCTTTTCACGACATCTGTGTCTTTGGGGTAAATACCCAGGAGTGCAATTGCAGGGTCATAGGGAAGCTCTATTTTTAATTTCTTGAGGCATCTCCACACTGTTCTCCAAAGAGGCTGCACCAACTTGCATTCCCACCAACAGTGTAAGAGGGTTCCCCTTTCTCCACATCCTCTCCAACACATGTTGTTTCCTGTTTTAACACCACTTGTTCTTATAACTGTGTAGTCCTATATTCATCTTGGGCTAATTAATTGTCTCTCTGTGTTGGATTTCCCAGTGTTTCTATTATGAAGCTTTTCATAGTACAGATTATTTTTTAATTGTTCCAGTTATAATATCTTGAAAAGATGATATTTCTTTTCCTTTATAGATAAAATGGCCAAATCACATTTAAAAATGTTAGATGCTTTTGTCAAGATGGTAGGTGATGCAGGGGTGCCTGAGGGCTCAGTCAGCTAAGTATTTGCCTTTGGCGCAAGTGCTAATTTCAGGGTCTTGGGATCAAGCCCCACATTGGGCTCCCTGCTCCCTGCCTCTTCTCCTGCTCTCTTTCTTTCTCATATAAATAAATAAAATCTTTAAAAAAGAAACATGGTAGGTGTTGCTATATGTAACCCTGTTGATTCCCATTTCCATTCCTCTTGGAAGAGACAGTGTACTTGGGTTTTCTTTTCCTCGTTTCACTGAATATTTGTCTGTTCTCATATATGCTACATGAGAATATTCTCTCTTTCTTAAATATTATGTTACTAGACCGAATTTCATTTATACATTAATTCAGTTGTATATTCTCCCCTTCTTAAATATTATGTTACTAGACCAAATTTTATTTGCACATTAATTCAAGATTATTTTCTTCTTGTTCCTAAAGTTAGAACAAATATAGCAGGAATCCCTAATGAGAGAGATCCAGGTTTGTATTTTTTCACTAACTAGTTTTGTGACCCTTTGACAAGACTTTTATTTAAGTAATCTATAAGAAGAGAAGGCTTGAATACATGGTCTTCAGACTTTCCTCCAGAAACTTCCTTGACCAGATGCACCTGTGTAATTTCATAAACAGTGAGAAACTTGAAATTATTTATTGCCTTGAGTATAAGCACCAGTGCTTATTTACGTGTATTAAGATTTTGAACGATGAACATACAGAATAGATTATAAGATACTAAAAGCATATGTTTTGTTTTTACAGGTGTTTGTTATATTGCTGTTTTAAAATTAAGTCAAAATGCCCATAAGACCAGATCTCCAGGTAGGTAGTCCTAGACCAAAAAGAAGGAAGTATTTTAATTCCTAAAATCACTTTTGTTTGTTTATGGGTGTTAAGTGCTGTATTTTTAGGAAAAATGAAGCTTGTTTTTATGAAATGGTCAAGAGTGGAATAATTTAAAATGTTACTCTTTCATTTTTTTAGTAGATTTGTTTTCAAAATCTTATTTATGAGGTATGAAAGATGCTGATTATTTACATATGCCTTTTATATTGAAAAGAATTATGCAGTGATTCATGTATAATTTATGTCTGGATATTTTTATGTCAGGGTTTAAAACTGTAAGATACTTGGATTTTGGTAAAAAGACTTAATGTATCTATTTAACATGTATGCAATTTACCACCAAATGTGATGATCAGATTATAGTATAAATATTCCTTATTAGTAATGTTATACCTTAGTAGTAAGGATGGTAGATTTTGTAAAGGTTATAAATGTATAACACAAATTATATATTTAATTCTTAAATTATATTGATACAGTTGCAAAACAGTGCTTTTATCTGTCTTTATGCATTTTTTAAAAACTATATAAACTTCTTTAAGAAATTGATATTCAGATGTGTTAGGGTTTTATCCATGGTATTAGGTATTAATTACTATAGAGCTTATTTTGTTTCTTTCATTAATAGGTTTCTTTTTTGAGCTGAACATAATGATGACTTCACAGTAAAGGATATGAAGTGGAAAATTAGTAGACCATATATATATATATATGTTTTATGTAGAATCTTGGTATTATGGAAGAAGCTTGATCTCTATCTCTGTTACTCCAAATTTAATAGTGGACAGCTTTAAAAAAAATAAGTGAATTGATATAAGCTCTTTTGAGAATTTTCATGTGGCAATAATTCTTAAATTACTGAATTGCATATGGTGACTAATTTTGGTTTTGATTCAATCTCTGTGCCATTAACTGTATTTCTCTAGCAGTTGGAAAAATGCATTGATGATGCTTTAAGGAAAAATGATTTCAAACCTTTGAAAACACTTTTACAAATTGATATTTGTGAAGAGGTGAAGATTAAATGCAGCAAGCAGTTTTTCCACAAGTTGGATGACCTTGTATGCAGGGTAAATACTCCTTTTTGTTGAATGATTGTTAAAATTATTGGATAGCGCTCTTTCTAGGAAGAAACACTCCATTGGAAGAAGTGAGTAAAAAGGCTTTGGCAAACTTGTTTACAGTTATATAAATAAGTGCTCATTTTTTAAAAAAATCTGGAGTCCCAAATAACATATTAGACTACT
Source organism: Neogale vison (assembly GCF_020171115.1). Taxonomy (NCBI): domain Eukaryota; kingdom Metazoa; phylum Chordata; class Mammalia; order Carnivora; family Mustelidae; genus Neogale; species Neogale vison. The sequence goes on from NC_058098.1 coordinate 3,196,380, forward strand.
ATTTTCTAAATACAGTATACAAAAAGTTATGTTTACATTGTGTTGCCACTATTAAATGTTACCTAAACTGAGGAAAAATAGTTTACCTATTTGAAGTTTGAAAAACTTTAAAAATCTATCAGCATATTGTTCATGTAATGGGGACAGTGCTTGGTGCTTTGAAAAATAAAAACAAATAAACAAAAATTATCCAAAATCCTGGACTTGATTTATTATATGTAAGGCATTTTTTATACCAGAGAAAAGGTATAGTACTCCAGTATCTGAGATTTATTATGAATCTAAAAGATTGAGTAAAAATTTATTTCAGTTGGTTAAATACATAGAGCTTTCTGGAATGAAAGGTAACTGATTCATTGTACCATAGTCTAAAATTTTTTGAACTTATACAAATCTGCATATTTGTGCTGGGTTTCTCATTCACACGCTGGGTGGCTTTAAGCCTTGCTTCTCTAAACCACACTTCTGTATTTGGCAATATGGAGATGATGGTAGTAGCTGACTTTCAGGATATGTGAGGATTATACAGTGCCAGTTCCACACTATTTTGTATTTACAGATGTTTAAATATATACTTTTTGTTTTAGGAACTTAATAAAAAGGATATTCAAGCAGTTTCAACAATTTTGGTTTCTTTTGGAAGATGTGGTAAAAATATCACTATATTGGGGCACGCCGGACTTACAACTATGATAAAGCAAGGACTGGTCCAAAAGATAAGTATAGAATGTGAAGTATTTATGTGAAGGGAAATAAGATTCAAGGTGTGTTTTCTAATAAATAAATGTTCAAAAAGTTGAAAAATAAATTTGGGGAGTTTACTTAAAACTTTAGGTAAAATAAGTATTTTTGTAACCTGAGCTACACGCTACAAAGATAAAGATCAGAAAGACCCTCTACACCAGGCTCCTTGAGGATCATGTGAATTTAAGGTCGCAAGACTCCCTGAGGCCTTTACTTGCTTTATTTTCTCTTATCTATTTACTGTCTAACTTTGTTTTTCTTTTTATATTGCTTATTATCTATTTCCCATGCTAGAATATAGAATATTGATTTTATTTGTTTTATTCATTTCTGAATACCTAGCACTGAGAATAGTACCTAACATGTAGCATATTCTCGAATATATGAATTAATTAAAGTAGAATAACACCAAAACTTCTCAAATAGTAATAATGCCAAAACAACTTAATTTGTGATGATTTATTTTCATTTATTAATGAATGTACCTGAACTTGGAATTTGAATGGGGAAATCAAGGTCTTCTGCCTAGAATTAGGATTAGTTCAGCCATTCCCACCTAAACAATGGTAAAATACAGTGAGTTACCAAAAAATGAAAACAACAAAGATGTTTAAAAACATAAAACTTCTTTTAGTATAATACTGGAATTTTTATTTTTAATGTTTCTTTATTCCTAAGTTTACTGTTTATGCAAGATAAGTACATGCTTAAAATTATTAAAATTGAATTCAAAGTAACTAATGTATACATTTCTTTTTTTACATGGTTGCCTGGTTTGAAAAATCAAAGGAGATTATTCTCAGCCGAGGAAATTCAAAAGATGAGGCAGTTATAAATATGATAGAAGACTTATTTGATCTTTTGATGGTAAAAATCACATTGATTAACCAATCTTACATGCATGTGTTTATTTAAAATACAGTTTGTGTTCTATATGTCCAGAGCCCAAAAGTCACCAACAGATTGGTTAGTGACTTGAGTGGATTAGTCGGCTCAGATTATATAAAGCACTTATCCTGACAAACACAATAAATAGTTAATAAGTTAAATAATTACATGGTAAATTCAAATGGGATCTGTTACTTTAATACTGTTTTTAATATTTACTACTGTATCAATATACTATAATGGTTTATAATACAAGATGATAAATTACAAATTATTCTTTTTTTTCAGGTCATACATGACACCAATGATGAAGGTATAATAAACATTTTCTTTCTTTTAAAACAATAATTTGCTTTTAGAGTTTTAGTATAATTTTGCAGTCCTCAGAGTATTGTCCTAATATTAGGAATCTAACTATTTAATTTAGGGATCAACAACCTTTTTCAGTAAAGGGCCAGATAGTAAACATTTTAAGCTTTGTATTAGGACCAAGCAAAAGAAATCAATGATACTATATAGGTACTTGTATAACAAGAAAGAAAACAGATTTCCACAGAGATCTTGGTACAATTCAAGATACTACAATAATTGAGTACAGTGTTTTTGTAATATAAATCAACTAATGAGACTAGCTCTCTTTTGAGGTGATGACATTTCACTTAATTAAGGCTCAGAGTTAGTGTTCGCTCTTAACAGAATTGATTGCAAGCGTTCATTTTTTATGCTTATCTGTAATGAGATTTTATGTGAATTGCATTAGAAAATGTCTTTCCATGTAGATGATGCCGAATACTGTTATCAGTTCATGATTTTTAATTGAACATGTTCATCACTTGGAAAGCATTTATGGAATTGTATTAGATTCTTAGTATTTGCCTTGTAGAATGTCATTGCATCGCGGATGAATCACTTACAACGGAAGGCTGGTGGAAGCCCCTCAGCCGAACGTTTAAATGGATTTTGAAATATGGAAATTTCCTTTGTACTTCATCCGTGTCCAGAAATGATGCTGGACCTGTAATTGGAACTCAGAAAAAAATGTACTCCTGTAAATGTGTGTGGGAATGGAGATCTCGCTCCTTGTTTTAATTTTTGACAACCTGGGAAATAGATAAAACAGTTCGTCATTATTGTGGTTCAGATAACCTTCCTTTCATTGAAATGACTTTAGTGAAGTATAAATTTCTCATATAAGAATGATTTTTGCCTTATGACTTTGGGTTGAATTCATTAAGAAATATAAACTCTATAGCCCATGCTAATTACTGAAGCCGTTCAGACACCGGCTAAATTCCTGAGAGGAGAATGAAATTCAGTGTGAAACTGCTGGTTCGGTGATGCGGATCTTTCCATTGAGCACCTACTGATGGTAACAGAGCCATACGAAATGGGCAGTGGGGCGGACTTGGTTTGTGGGCCCTAATTTGCCAACTTTTGACCTAATGGGACAGAATTTTCAGTATGTAGAACACGTGACAACTCATTCTCACTTGCAGATGACTGTTGCTTTTTGCCAGGGCAGCAGTCCAGCAAATTATTTTATCTCTGTTGGTTGAAGAATTACCTAGGATTGGTCACTGAGGGTGGAGAATTGTTTAGAAATAAAAGGACAGTTTGCCTTCAAAGCCAAAAATTTTTAAAAGCTCAATTGCTATTTACTTTGATGTAGTTAATGCTACCTTTTCATTGATTGCTTTACAGCTGACATATAACCTAGCCTAAACTTTTAAGTTTTTAGGGAAGAAAACAGTCCTACAGCATCAGTGAATATGAAGTAATCCATGTGCTTTTTTAAGTAAATAATTATATCTTTTTACCTAATTAAGTGTTTTTATTCTTTTTTTACCTTCAGTGTAGTTACCTGGAAAGTTGTGTATTTTCTGTTGTATCGCCAGTATTTAAAATTATTTTTAAAATCTGCATTATGAAATAGCATGTGGCAAATTCCTCTGAATATATTTAGTATTGATAAAACCTTGTCTTTTGCAACTAGGCTTAACTTTAGGAAAAAAGCTCAAGATACCTAGATCTGTATATCAAGGAGTGATTATGACCATTATGGAGCTTTTGATACATGATTAAATTAATGAGGCCGGTTTTCATAAGAACTTCATGATAGAAATTTCACTTTTGAACTATATTTATTTCATCTGAAAAAAGCCCTACTACCTTGAAACAGAAAGGAGAAGCTGAATCTGAAGTTATGCCTTTCCCAGCTCAAGATGAGTCAAATCTGTTGAGAGGTGTTTTTTTCAAAGCCACAGAGCTAGTTAGTAGGATGACTAGGACTGGATTTCATGTTTCCTGTTGCCCAAGACTGTCAGCGGGCCTTTTCTGAACTAGTATATTCTTTCATTAATTCATATAAGAAAATATTGCCACTTAAAAGAATTTAAAATACACATTTATTAATGATTTAACATTTTCAGGTAAAAGGCAAGTACTGGAAAGTTTCGTGCCTCGAATCTGTGTCCTGGTTATTGACTCAAGAGTGAATATTTGTATTCAGCAGGAGGTAAAACCATTTGTTAGTTTTTTAAAAAACTAAAAATGAGAGAGTGAAGCAAATTTAGTAGCAATTCATCAAAATGAATAATTTTTTCTTGGTACTGAATTAATTATGTAGTATATTTCTGTTGTCTTAAATTCATTGTCTGACATGATGAATAAATATGTTACCCAAATATTTATGGAAAATTCATAGCTATCTGTGTTTATATGCATATAGCTTGTATGAAAATAAATTATAGCATCTAGATATTAGGAGTTCTCAGTATTTAAATGTTAAAAATAACCTATATTAATATGTGTATGTGTGTACATATATATAACCATAAGAACAAATATTAAGTAATAGTTTTTGTTCCTTTATTTCTTATAACAGAGTAATAATAAACATATGTCTTATTGCAAAGAGTATAACTGGAATCATGATATATTTTATTCTTGATATCCTTGGTTTCATGTTTTTTGTATTCACTATTTTATACTTTATATTCTTTTCTCTACCCTTCTCCATTCCCTACTTAAAATGCTTTACTAAAGGGAAAAAAAATAGGCTTCTAAGTTTGTATACCTAGAATATTTCTCTAAATACTTAATGTTTCACTGAATATATAAAGTTAATGAATTATCTTTTTTTCTTTTCTAGACTCTAAAAAAAATGAATGCTATGCTTGACAAAATGCCTCAAGATGCCAGGAAAATACTCTCTAACCAAGAAATGTTAATTCTCATGTAATAATTTGTACCATATTGCTTTAATTAGTGGTTCAGGTTAAGAATTTAAAGGATATTTTATAAGGCTGTAAGACAACCATGAGTTGCATTAATAATTAAAACTGATAAACTACTGTAGATTTCTAATATAATTCATGGTTATATTTTCTGCAAAAGTCTATGATACTCGCCAATTGTAAATTTTAGTGAAGTTTTTGTCCCCTAAATATGTGCGTTTTTTATTTAATTGGTACTAGTTTGGTACGTAATCTGTTATTTTGATTTACAGGAGTAGTATGGGAGAAAGGATTTTAGATGCTGGAGGTAAGTATGCTTTTTCAAAATGTTCATATTTGGAAGTATTCCAAATTTATTAGTAAAATATAATATCTCTTTAGTCAAAATAATATTAACATTGTAATGTAGTGAGATTATGTGAGGGAATTATAAACTATGTACAATCAAGTGATTTTCAATTATTAATAGGTGATTAAATAATCTATATCTATGAGGCTAAAATAATAATTAAACATGACAGTAGGAGTCTTCAGATATAAATTGTGCCTAATGGTAGACTTAATGAATAATAATTTAATTTTCTAACATATTTGAATTACTTTTCCTAAGAAATTCCTCAAATGGTGTTTTGTGAAATTATTAATATTTTGGGGACTTAAAGATTTGTTTTTAAAAAATGAGTTTTTTAAAAGAACTCAATCTTTTCTAAGTTCAGTATGAGAAAATTTTGATGCAGTGGTTGGTTTTCATATCAAACAAACCGCTGGTTAAAGTACTTTGGAATGACTATAACCATCATACAAAAGTAAAAGCTTCTGTGATTTATAGACTATCCTATGAGTTATTTTGCAATTCACAACTCTAATAATGGAATGGCAGAGTCTTTGAATATTTAGGAGTTTCTTTCAAATATCCTTTTTTTAAAAAAAAAAGTTTTACTCTTTTCTTCTATTAGTAAACTTGTTATTTGCGCCAAACTTCTTATTTGGGCTATATTCATTTCTGAATCTGTCTAATCCATATAAAAAAAATAGCAAAAGATGAGTGAATGACACCAGTATTTTCCTTCTTTCTTTTGCTTGTTCTAATTGCTTGTAACCAATGACTTTTATAAACTTATTTTTCATACTTTCTAATAATACATTAACAATTTTTTTTTAAGATTATGACTTACAAGTAGGTATCGTAGAAGCACTATGTAGAATGACTACAGAAAAACAAAGACAAGAATTGGCATGTCAGTGGTTTTCAATGGATTTTATTGCTAATGCATTTAAAGGAATTAAAGATTCTGAATTTGAAACAGTAAGTAGTATAAAAACAGTAAATTAATAATAGGGGTTTTATTACTATGCTTTTTTAAAGTCTCTTTTTTAAAAATTAGGATTGCAGAGTATTTCTCAACCTTGTAAATGGCATGCTTGGAGACAAGAGAAGGTAAGCTTAGTATAGTGTTCAACCATTTACTGATTAAAAAAAAAAAAAAACTAGCCCAGGAGCCAGCACACAATGTTGTTGAACCTTTAAAATGTACTTGGTCATTTGGGATGTAAAATGCACAGGGATATTTAAAACAATTTTTTTTTTGTAATACCATTTATAAGTTACTGCATGGTCGACCAATATAATCTCCTGCGAGTGTTATTTTACTTTGTACTTTTTAGAGGAAACATATATTTGTATTTAGTAGTTAAAAATCGTTTTATTTAGAATTACATATACCTTATCATAAATTTAGTGTTTGAGGAATAATGAAAACCTAGTATTAATATTGCCTCCTTCATCCACATACTGGAATAAAAATATATAGCAAACAAATTGTATTTTTTTAATAATTAACACACTGTAACACTAACCTCTTTCTGAGGTTATTTCATCTCAGGAATGAGCATGAATGAAAAGTAATTAACACTTTTGATACTAACAGAGCAGTATTTGCATTTTATTCCCTGGCATCATATTATAGATGCCTAGGACATCTTTATTGAACATTTACTTTACTTACTAAGGAAACAAGGACAGGGTGAAGGTTGAGTACAGGGACTCAGACTCTTTGGATTTGAATCATAGGTTCCCCTCTTCCTATTCTAATGTGGGCAAATTATTAAACTTACTTGCCTCAGTTTCCTTAGATGTAAAATGAGAATACAGTAATATTTACCTCAAATGTTTGTTGTAGGAATTAGATGAGATGATTATGTTAAGTGCTTATAATAAAAAGTGTTTGACCAAGAAAGTGTTTGGTAAATTCAGTCATTTTTATTAGCTGTATTATTCACTTCTACTCTTCTTTTCCTGTGTAAAACCTATGGGAGCTTCCACTATCTTAATAGTATAAGCTAAAATAGGAATTTCTACTTATACTCTATAGCATAAAAAGTAAATTGGTATAGTCACTGTAGTTAAAAGGGGAGGCTGAGTAGTATCCTTAAAATAATATACTTTTTCTACAGAAAAATATTTCCATTAAACTCTTATTTTAGTTTAGAAGGAGATACGATTTTATTTAAATCCTTAGGACCACAGCCTGATTACCTTTTGATCCTAGACATGATTTCTATGGCTAGTCAAGATTACAGTGTGAAGGCTTATTAGTATTTTTTTAACATGAACTGCTTTTTATTTCAGGGTCTTTACATTTCCTTGTTTATCAGCATTTCTTGATAAATATGAGGTAAGTTTTAAATTTAACATGTTGGGGTACCTGGGTGACACCAGGGTACCTGGGTGGCTTAAGCGTCTGCTTTCAGCTCAGGTCATGATCCCAGAGTCCTGGGATCAAGCCCCACTTTGGGCTCCTCAATCAGCGGGAGTCTGCTTCTCCTTCTCCTTCTGTCTCTCTCCCTGCTCATGCTCTCTGTCTGTATCTCTCTGTATCAGAAGAGTTAAAATGAATAAATGAATGAATAAATAAATGAAACATGTTTTAGGTATTAGATGAACTTTGACACATGATCTAGTGAATTATAGGTTACAAGTTGACAAGAATGTTAAAAATAGTCATAACTTGATCACAAGTACAGCTGGGCTAGTATTCTGTGTCTAAGAGCCATTTTATGAAGTGACGTATTGTGGCCAAGGATAACTGAAATATAAAGATTTGCTTCTTTTCCCTTTAAGTCAAGCCCATTATTGATTTAGTATTCAATAATATAGTCAAACTAATATTTTCAACCTTTATTTGTACTTGGAATATTTGTGATTTCTTGGAGCTAGCTAATTTCTGTGTAAGGTATTAAAGCAGCATTTTTTTTTATTGTTTCTGTGTTTCTGATTAAATGTTGTGCTTGGCTGCTCTTTCTTTCTCTTACCTCATCTTCTGGCTGTCCTCTCTTTATTATTTTTTTTAAAGATTTTATTTATTTATTTGACAGACAGAGATCACAAGTGGGCAGAGAAGCAGGCAGAGAGAGAGGAGGAAGCAGGCTCCCTGCTGAGCAGAGAGCCTGAAGCGGGGCTTGATATCAGGACCCTGAGATCATGACCTGAGCCGAAGGCAGAGGCATTAACCCAGTGAGCCACCCAGATGCCCTTCCTCTTTTCTTTAAAAACAAAACAAAACAAAACAAACAAACTCAACCAGGAATATAACATAGTCATAATATTCTATTGTCAGTTTTAAAATCATTGCATATAATAATTTTTTATTTTTTTATTAGTTGCAAATACCTTCAGATGAAAAACTTGAGGAATTTTGGATAGATTTTAATCTTGGGAGCCAGACTCTATCATTCTACATTGCTGGAGATAATGATGTAAGCTTTATTCTATCTATCATTTTATGTTTGTGTGTAGGGGTGTATCTATCTATCTATCTATATATATGTTATAAAATGTTTTAATTTAAGAATTTGGATTTTTGTTTATTTGTTTTTCTGGCTTTTTAAATAGATTTCAGTATTAACCCTATAGTTCTGATTAGCATGGTAGCCCATTCCATTAATTAGAAATGAAGATTATTTCTGATGTCTAACTGCAACAGAAAAATTAATGCTAGATTTTCATACTAGTTTTTTAATATAAGATTTTTCAGAAATAAATTACATGTTAATTACCTAACATTTAACACTCATATGAACATATGAACTGGAATCTAGAAAAGATGCCAGTTACTCAAATGTAGAGGCACTCACTTAAAAATAATTTAACAAATACTGGTAAGTGATCTTATCCATTCATAAACTCTTCTATTTGAAAATAGTGAGGTATTGATTCTTATGGTAGTGTTTGGAAATGCTTTAGTCCTTTATGTGCTGTATTATAGCTACATTTAAACCTTCCAACCAGATGGTATATTTTCTGACTTCTTTTTAACATAAAGAGAATTCTCAAGCCTTTGTTTACAAATATCTACCACTTAATATTTAGTCCAGGGGCATACTTCTGGTCTGGACTATATAGTTGCTTTATAAAAGTCCAACTAGGAGTTGATCTGTATTTACTAATCTAATTGCAGTTGCTAAATTTTAAGGAGGCACTAGTCTTTTTTGCTCTGTCTCTTGTAAAATCCTGTTTTTTGTTCCAGGTAAACTATAGATAGACATTAAGCAAATGCCCCTGAGGTTTTCCACATACTCTTATTTCTTTTTATTTTAGAGCATCTTCATAGAATACTTAATTAAAATTGAGTTCCAAATATTAGCACAGCTTCTCAGGGTCACTCACAGTTTTAACTGGTGTATTTATTCCAGTAGAGTTTGTAGGAATATTTTTTCACTGGTTTATCTTTAGAAATGAACTTCAGGTTTGGGAGAAGAGGATGGAATAGGATCCATGTAGTGCCTGCCTGCACTCAGTGTGCTATAGTGAGGATTCCAACAAGAAAATAGCAATTATAGTATACTAGCCGGTAGGTATAGTATAAAAAGCATTTATAATTGTTAAATGCCTGCCATGTGCCAGAACCTAGAAAGGCAGGGAGAGTGCTCCAAAATGCATATTTAGAATTCTCTCTTTCTTGGATTTCTCTGGCAGTAGTATGTTCACCCTGTATTCTCTGACTTTCCTAAAGCCATTTTCCATGTAGTGGCTGCTTAAAATCCTCCTTCTGTATCTTTAACATTGTGTATGAGGGTCATTGTGATCTGGTCCTTGGCTATTTCTCTGACACCTCAGACCATTCTCTATGCTTACTATGTTCCAGCCACGTTCATTTTTTTTTCTTTTTTAACAAAGATCGTGCCCATTTCAGATCTTTCTACTTGTTTGTTCTTCTGCCCAGAAACTTCCAGATCTTTGCATCTCAGTTTCTTCCCATTTAGATTTCAGTATAAGTGTTGCTTCTTTATAGAGATACTCTCTGGTAACTCAGTCTAATGTTTAAAGTTGCTTCCCACCCATATGATCCCCTGAATGATGCAGAAAAAAATATTTGACAAAATACAACATCCTTTCTTGATTAAAAGTCTCCACAGTGTAGGGATAGAGGGAACATACCTCAGTATCATAAAAGCCATTTACAAAAAGCCCACTGTGAATATCATTCTCCATGGGAAAAACTGGAAAGCTTTCCCCCTAAGGTCAGGAACAGGAGAGGGACGTCCACTCTCACCACTGTTATTCAACATAGTACTAGAAGTCCTCGCCTCGCCTCAACAGACAAAAAAAGGAAATAAAAGTCATCTGAATTGGCAAAGAAGTCAAACTCTCACTCTTCACAGATGACATGAGATTTTATGTGGTAAGACTCCACCCCAGAATTGCTAGAACTCATATAGCAATTCAGCAAAGTGGCAGAATATAAAATCAATGTACAGATATCAGTTACATTTTTATATACTGAAACAGAAGAAACAGAAATTAAGGAATCAATCCCATTTACAATTGCACCCCAAATTGTAGGATACTAGGAATAAGCCTAACCAAAGAGGGGAAGGATCTATACTCTGAAAACTATAGAACACTCATAAAATAAATTGAGAAAGACACAAAGAAATGGAAAACACTCCATGCTCATGGATTAGAAGAACAAATATTTTTAAAATGTCTTTGCTACATGGAGCAGTCTGTACAGTCAATGCAATCCCTATGAAAATACCATCAACACTTTTCACAGAACTGGAACAAATAATCCTAAAATTTGTATGGAACCAGAAAAGACCCTGAAGAACCAAAAGAATTTTGAAAAAAGAAAACTAAAGCTGGTGACATCACAATTCCAGACTTCAAGCTCTATTACGAAGCTGTAATCATCAAGATAGTATGGTACTGGCACAAAAACAGACACATAGATCAGTGGAACAGAATAGAGAGCCCAGAAATGAACCCTCAACTCTATGGCCTAATAATCTTCAACAAAACAGGAAAGAAATATCCAATAGGAAAAAAGTCTCTTCAACAAATGATGTTGGGAAAATTGAAAAGCCACATGCAAAAGAGTGAAACTGGATCATTTCCTACACCATATACAAAAGTAAACTCAAAATGGATCAAAAATCTCAATGTGAGACAGGAATCCATCAAAATTCTAGAGGAGAACATAGGAACATGTGGCACATTTGACCTTGGCCACAGCAACTTCTTGCTAGACACGTCTCCGAAGGCAAGGGAGACAGGCAAAAATGAATTATTAGGACTTCATAAGGATGAAAAGCTTTTGCACAGCAAAGGAGAAGTAGACAGAACCAAAAGACAACCTACAGAATGGGAGAAGATGTTTGTTAAATGTCTTATCTGAAAAAGGGCTAGAATCCAAAATCTATAAAAGACTTAACCAAATTTAATACCCAAAGAACAGATAATCCAGTCACGAAATGGCGGAAGAAATGAACAGACATTTCTCCGAAGAAAACTTACAAATGGCCAACAGACACGTGAAAAAAAAATGCTCCACATCTTTTGGTGTCAGGGAAATACAAATCAAAACCACAATGAGATACCACCTCACACCAGTCAGAATGGCTAAAATTTAACAAGTCAGGAAACCACAGATGCTGGCAAGGATGCAGAGAAAGGGGAACCCTCTTACACTATGGGTGGGAATGCAAGCTGGTGCAGCCACTCTGGAAAACAGCGTGGAGGGTCCTCAAAAAGTTAAAAATAGAGCTACCCTATGACCCAGCAATTGCACTACTGGGTATATACACCAGAGTTAGAAAGGTAGTGATTCTCAGAGGCCCCTGCACCCCAATGTTCATAGCAGCAGTGTCCACAATAGCCAGACTATAGAAAGAGCCCAGGTGACCCATCGACAGATGAATGGATAAAGAAGATGTGGTATGTATATATAGATACACATCTATATATACACAGTGGAATTGTATTACACACACACACAATGGAATTGTATTACGTGTGTATAAATACAATGCCATTGTATATATTCCATTGGGGTGTGTGTGTGTGTATGCATACATATATATATATACATATATATATATATATAATGGCAAGATATATGTAAATGGCAAGATTTCATTTTTTTGATGGTTGAGCAGTATTCCATTGTGTGTGTGTGTGTGTGTGTGTGTGTGTATACTGCTCAACCATCAGAAAAATGAAATCTTGCCATTTACGATGATGCAGATAGAACTAGAGGGTATTAGACTAAGCAAAATAAGTCAATCAGAGGAAGAAAATTATCATGGTCTCCACATGTATGTGGAGTTTAAGAAACAAAACAGACGATCGTAGGGGAAGAGAGGGAAAAATAAAACAAGATGAAATCAGAGAGGGAGACAAACCATAAGAGACTCTGAATGATAGGAAACACACTGAGTGTTGCTAGAGGGGAGGTGCGTGGAGGGATGGGGTACTGGGTGATGGGCATTAAGGAGGGCACATGATGTAACAAGCACTGGGTGTTATGTAAGACTGATGAATCACTGAACTCTACCTCTGAAAGTAATGATACACTGTTAATTGCATTTAAGTTAAAAAATATAAATAAATAAAAATCATGAACATTTGCATAATATAAACATTTCTTAGAAGGGGAGGCAGTGAACCAGGAAGCATCACTTTGAAGTTAACAACCATTTTGCATGTGCCTCAAAGGAGCAAGTGTTTTTGCACATAGAAAATAAGAAGTTGCTCAAAGCTTTGTGGCAGAGAAGAGGGTAGGAACCCTTTCCTCCTGACCCTGAGGCTTTGGGGTATGGGAGAATTAGCACCTTACCTGGAGATGCCATGACGGTGGTGGTGCCCTCAGCATATGGACATGTTTCAGTTAAGGAAAAGAAGTGGTGGGAGTTAGTGAAGAGATTGAGGGTTCAGGGTGAATTTCTATAAAATGCCCTTAAGTAACAAAAGAAGGGAATCTATTTTCCTTACAAGAGTAGTGGAAGGTTTTAGGATCTCATCTTTTAGGAATGATAACCTAATTTTTCCTGTAGCTTTTTTTGTGAATTCAGTATTATTAAGTTATACAAATTTTCAGTGAAAGCGCATGGAAGGAGGAGGGGCAAATATGGTGATAATTCATGTGCATTCATGTTTGAATCTAAGGTTGGTCAATCAGTAAGTAGGAATTGAGGAATACATAGGATTTCACACTCTTTCAAAGGCATAAATGACAGGATTTGGTAACTTTTTTTAAAAAGATATCCTCTAATAAATACTAATGGTAGCGATTGCTTTTTTGGTCAAAATCAAGAAATTATAGCATTATACTATGAAATCATACCAGTATTTCCTTTTAAAAGTGAGCAAATAGATTAAATATGACACTTTATATAATGTATTACACAATCAATTGATGTAGCAAGAAATGTGTTACTTAGTGATAATAAAAAAAACCTATTGTTTGAATAACTTTTACGTTTTTAAATTGGTATTTACAGAAGATTTAAAGCAGAAGTAAATTATTTATTTATAGTCAAACCTGTTTTTATTTAAGGATCATCAGTGGGAAGCAGTGACTGTCCCTGAGGATAAAGTACAAATATACAGCATTGAAGGTATTAAACTTGTTTTCTCTAACTCTCCTCTTGACTCCAATCACGTGGGGTAGCAACTGCATGCTCTCTGCAGAAAAAAATAGACTAATGAAAACAAAGTCAAAATTTTCATATATTCACATTCATAAATTTGATGCCAGTATTACCTGAACCTGTATTTCCTCTACCCCAATTTTTCAACTCCTTCCTGAACTTGTTTCCTGTGTCTAGTCTAAAGCCTATGACTACTTTCTTGTCAATATCTTCAAGGCTCTTGCCTTTCGTCCTATTAGTTTGATTGGATCCAAACATCTAGTTGCTACACAAATATAACTGGAATTGTATAACACTGCTGGCCAAGTCCTACAACTTGCAGAGTGGTACCACTACAAATTCAGGTATCAAGATATATTTTAGTCATTTTGCATTCGCTTGGTGATCATTGATATATATTCCTTCGTGAAGTATCCATTTAAATATTTCATCATTTTATACTAGGCTGTCTTTTTTTAATTAAGTTTTTGAGTTGATACATATGCAGGTACCAGTCTTCTGATAGATAGATGTTTTGTGTAATAGTATTTTCTCCCCATCTGCATCTTGCTTAATTATTTTCTTAGGGATATCTTTCATGAGCCGAAGTCTTTAAGTTTCAAGTTCACTTGATCACATTTTCCCATGGTACTTGTTGCTTTGTGTGCCTTAAGTCATTTTTGCCTACTACCAAGTCGCAAAGATGTTCTTTTGTTTGTCTATAAAAAACTTGGTGGTTTTAGCTTTTATGTTTGGGATTTTGATCCATCTCAAATTAACATTTGGTTATGGTATGATACAGGAGTTGAGGTTCACTTTTTCATATGGACATGCAGTTATTATAGGACTGTTTGATGAAAAGCTTTCCTTTCCCCACTGGATTTCTTTGGTTCCCTATTTGAAAATCAAATGGCCGATAGAAGTGCATATCTTGTTTCTTGAAGCTCTACTCCGCCCCATGGATCTGCTTGCTGTTCCTTATGCAGAAGTATCACACTGTTTTAATTTTTGTAGATTTATAGTTAGTCTTGAAATCAGATAGTGTAAGTCTTCCAATGTTGTGGTTTTTTTCAAGGCTATTTTAGAAATTCTAGACCTTCTGTATTTCCATATATCTTTTAGAGTTGACTTATCAATTGCTATAAAAAGCCTGCTAGATTTATGGTTGCAACTGTAGTTTGATAGAGAGAGAAACAACCTTGTAACAGTAGCTAAGTATTTGAGTCCACAAGCATGGTGTAGCTTTACATTTGTTCAGGTCTTTAATTTCTCTTAACATTGCCTTGTAGTTTTCAGTGTAGAAATCGTATGCATCCTTTGATGAACTTACTTCCACATCTTCAATCTTAATCTTATATGATTATAAATAGAATTGATCTTTAATTTCATTTTCCAGGTATTTTCTGCTAGTATGTAAAAATACAATTGATTTCTAAATACTTACCTTGTATCCTACAAACTTGCCAAGTCACTATCTAGTTCTAGTAGTTGTAGTGTGGATTCCTGGGGATATTCTAGGCAGTCGGTCATGGTATCTGCAAGTAGAGATATGGTTTCACTTCTTCCTTTCTGATCCGTATGCCCTTCCTGAATGAACTTCCTTCCTTTATCCCTCTCCCCCACCTCTCCTCCCTCCCTCCATTTTCCCCTCCCTTTATTCTCCCCCACTCCTTTATTCCTACCTTTGCCTTACTGCAATAGCTAGAGCTTCTAGTACAGTATTGAATAGAAGTGGTGACAGAGGTCATCTTTGCCTTCTTCATGATCTTTGCTTTGGGAAGAACATGTAGCATTTGAGCCTCAAACATGATGTTAGCTGAAGGTTTTTTGTAGATGACCTTCCATCAGATTCAGGAAGTTGGTGAGTCTTCATGTGTATAAGCACAAGTGAAACTCTTGTGCAGTTCAAGGTAATAAATATATCCAGTACCCCTAGGTGTTCTTTATGCTCTTTTTGATCTATACTCAGGAAGATTTAGCCCCAGGAGGTCACTGAAGTTTTCTCTACCACGGACAAGTTTACATTTTCTGCAATTCCTTTAAATAGAGTCTTACAGCATATAGCAGTTTTTTTTCTGGGTACGCCTTTTCAACAATACCTATGTATATGCATATTTATGCTAGTATATATAATATAAATAAGTTTCCACGTACCCACTCACCCAGTTTCTCCAATTTTTTAAATTGTGGTTAAAAAAAATACAACATAAAATTTACTACCTTAACTATTTTTAAGTGAATAGTTCAGTAGTGTTAAGTATATTCACATTGTTGTACAACAGATCTCCAGAATTTTTGTCATCTTGCCAAATTATAACTCTTTTCCTGTTAAACAACTTCCCTTTTCCCCCCATCCTCTCAGCCTCTGGCAACCACCATTCCACTTTTTTCTTCTGTGAATTTGACTATTTTAAGTGAAATCATACAGTATATATCTTTTCATGACTGGCATTTTTCATTTAGCATAATGTTTTCTCCCATACTTTTTTTTTAAAGATTATTTTTTTAGGGGCACCTGGGTGGCTCAGTGGATTAAGCTGCTGCCTTCGGCTCAGGTCATGATCTCAGGGTCCTGGGATCGAGTCCCGCATTGGGCTCTCTGCTCAGCGGGGAGCCTGCTTCCTCCTCTCTCTCTGCCTGCCTCTCGCCGACTTGTGATCTCTGTCAAATAAATAAATTAAATAAATCTTTAAAAAAAAAATTTTTTTTTTTTAGAGATCACAAGTAGGCAGAGAGGCAGGCAGAGAGAGAGAGAAAGAGGAGGAAGCAGGTTCCCCGCTGAGCAGAGAGCCCGATGCGGGACTGGATCCCAGGACCCTGAGATCATGACCTGAGCCGAAGGCAGCGGCTTAATCCACTGAGCCACCCAGGCGCCCTTTTTTAAAGATTTTTATTTAATCTCTACACCCACCTTGGGGCTTGAACCCAAAACTCCTAGATCAAGATCCATTGACCAAGCCAGGTGCCCCTCATTTTTTAACTTTTACATCTTTTTTTTTTTTTTAACATCCTCTATATTTGTGGTACCTACATTATTGCATTTTAAAACAAAAAACCTGCTTGGATCTTCATCTTCCTCTACTTGGCTCACTCTTTTTCCATTCACAGTCAATTTTGAGAGATCATTTTTACCAAATCTTTTTTTCTCGTGCTTTTCAGTCCTGCTGTTACTACATTATTTTCCATCCCACTCCACTGAAATTTTACATGTCAACATAATAGTTAATTTTTTCTTAAAGATTTTATTTATTTATTTGACAGAGATCACAAGAAGGCAGAGAGGCAGGCAGAGAGAGAGAGGAGGGGAAGCAGGCTCCCGGTGGAGCAGAGAGCTCCATGCGAGGCTCGATCCCAGGACCCTGGGACCATGACCCAAGCCGAAGGCAGAGGCTCTAACCCACTGAGCCACCCAGGCGCCCCAATTTTATTATTAATATCAGTATGCACACTTTCAGTCCTTATAATGACCCTCCCTCACATTTGACACTGTTGACTACAATTTTATTTTTGAATCTTTTTTCCTAATTTCCCAGCTAAGCTCTATATACTTCTCCTTTATTTCCTATTTTGACAAAATGTATGATAACCTTCCAGGTCCCCCAGAAGGAGGCATTCTTGATTGTTTCTTCTCTCTCAACTAATCATTTTTCATGTTCATTTATTTCTCTTAACATTTTTTGAATTTCTTTTCTCCTCTATATTATCATGCTAATCACTGCTACCACTTCCTAATAATTAAGTTCTGTCTTTTGCATCTTGCAGACATAGTTGCACATAATTGGGCCAAAAAAAAAGTTATTTTCATTGTTTTAGTAGCAAAATTTGATTTTTCAGATTTATTTTCCAACATATAACTCTTCCTAATTATATGAGGACACTTTTATAAAAAATTAAATTCTTTATGTATAGATTAAAAGGGGTTTTTTGGAGCTTCCTGGCTGGTGAATAAGAATAAACCTTCATGCCTGGAGGGCGGGGCACCCTAAGCTTCTCAGGGACAGGTGCTCCTGTGCTCCAGACCCTTCCAGACCTCACACTGTGTATCTCTTCACCCAGCTGTTCATGTGTATCCTTTAGTGTCCTTTGTAGCAGAGTAGTAGTCTGGTGTAACCTGTAGGGAATGGACAGTATGTGAATTTTTACATGAAGGGCACACAGGGAAGTAAGAAAAAAAAAGTAGAATCTGGAACTCAATATTTGCAGTGAAAAAGAATTTAATTAGTTGCAGACTGAGGGGATGGGGAAGCAGTAGCGATGATGGATTGCAGGCAGTTAGACCCTTTCATGTATAAAATTAAGAATTTATAAAATAAAGGCTCCATGGGTAATCCTAAAAATTTTTTAAATGCCTTAGTAGGAGAAAATATTATATTCATATAGTGCATTTGAATCTCATATAAATATGTTTTATCTATAAATACTTAGACTAATTTAAAGATTTATTTATTTGAGAGAGAGTGAGAGCACGCGCGTGCATGCCCATGTGCAGTGGGGGCAGAGGCAGAGGGAGAGAGAGTCACACGTAGACTCTGAGGTGAGCGCAGAACCCATTATAGGGCTCGATCTCACAACCCTGAGATCATGACCTGAGCCAAAACCAAGAGTCAGACGCTCAATTGACTGTGTGCCTCCCAGGTGCCCCCAAATACTTGGTTATTTAGCAAGCCGCAAAATAAATTTTTTGGTATCTCAGTAATATTGCTAATTAAAAGCAAGCCATGGTATAGTCTAGGCACTTACAGGAGATACCAAAAATTTCAACAAAGCCCACAATAAAATATAACAAATATCAATAGATTCTATATAGATTGTCACAGTATATGTGGAGAATACTTTGTACAAAAAATGTGCAAAACATTCAGCAATATTAGAAGTAATTCTAATACCATGTTTAGGTAGGCAGTGAAACAAATATTGTATTTACTACAATTTCATGGCAAGCTGTAGAAAAAAATCATCTGAACAAAATAATAATCAAAATATCCATAAGGATTATAAGTTTTCTAATATTCATCAGAATTCAAGATATTGTTGTCTCCAAAGCCACCCAAACTTTCATCTCTAAAGCCTGAAAACTTGTTACTGTTGAAACACATGACTTTTTTTTTTTTTCCAAAATGAAACCACCAGCACTCTTTGAGTTAGAAACTGTCACCACTGTCTTCAAGCAATTAGTAATTCCGAAAGCCATCAAAGGACATTACTGCGGAAGTTTTTCATGACCACATAGTTGCAAAAACATAGAACACATATTCTGCTTGAGTAAGTCTCTCAGGAATCAGAATTTTATAGCCAGTGGGGGACATTTGTCCTATAGGTTAGGTCCTGAAGTAGCCAGTAGAACTTTTCTCGAAGTAGAGACAAACTTTTCTACTTGGCATGCTCCATCTCCATCCATCCATCCATCTCCATCTCATCCATCAGGATGTTTTCCTCCTGCCCAAAAGTACACATTAGGGGCCGGCGTGGCGACTTGACAGTCATCAACAGACGCACCATCCAAAGTAGGACAGAGCCACAAGTAGCCTGTAGTCCACAATACAGGCACACTAATTGGATGCCAGATGATTCTTTGGTGAATACTGGGAGGAACAGTGGTGAATACCTCTTAAAAACTGGCACTTCCAGTATATTCAGTGTATCAGTTGAATTAATGGAGGAGTCCCACTGACCCTTCTTCAGTTTCCTGGCCCTCAAGGTTTTTGACAGTTGTTTACTGTCAACTTGTTTGTAACAGCTGCATTTAAGAGAAGTGCTTAAATAGATGCTTATGCCTAGAAAAATAGTTATGTATGGAACTAAAGTTATTTTCTTTGTTTGCCTCTTTTAAATTTAGCAAATAGTTTTCTTAGATGTGTTCTAGGAATATTTATTAGGAACCTGTTAGTGTTCAGAACATATTTGGGCTTTAGCTCATTAATTATTGTATTAGCTTATAATTTACAGGTCAGGAAACTGAGATTCTGAAAAATAAATTGATTTGTTTGCATACATAGTTAACACTGGAATTGATTGTTAAATCCTAAAAGTTAATGTTATTTCACTTCAATTTAATTAATATGCTATATGACTTTCTTATTTATAGTATACCTAGAGAGTGGTATCATAGAAATGAATATAAACTAATCAGTGTGATCTGTTTGTATACAGTGAGAGAATCGAAGAAGCTACTAACCATAATTCTGAAAAACATAGTAAAAATTAGTAAAAGAGAAGGGAAAGAATTGCTTTTGTATTTTGATGCATCATTAGAAATCACTAATGTGACACAAAAAATTTTCGGTGCAAATAAATATAGGGTAAGTGTTTAAATTCCTTTTAATATCTATTTTCATAAAATTCTTTTTAATATTTTCATAACTCTGGAAAAGAATTTAATTAGTTGCAGACTGAGGGGGGGCTCATAAATTTCATTATATGTGGGGCTATAAATTTCATTGATTTTTTCCCCTTAGAATTCTTAAAATGACATGCTAATTTTTAGTTCTTTGAATTTTTATTATGGAATAGCCATCAGATTGTTAGCCATATCCTTGAGACAGCTGTTAGAATCTCAGAAGACAAAATAAGCTGCAGTATTCAAAATGGTTAATGAATTCCTGCCAAGTGTTTTACAAAGTGAATTGAGGCAAGACCATGTTTTTAAGATATTAAACATTTTTTTGCGAGAATTACAGAATCTACCTCAGAAGAAGTAAATAAGGGGCAGGTATAGAAGTTGAGAAAAGAGATTGCTCATTAAGATTCAGAAGGAAAGGCTATTCATTCAGATGGGGCTTGAAATGGCCTTGGAAGTTGATGGGTGAAATTTAGGGAAGATGCATTCTAGGACTGTGGAAGACATCATGAATCAATAAGGTGACAACTGATGTTCTGTTTCAGGGAGCTCCTCTGCTGACAAGCTTAGTCTGTTCAGGCTGCTATAGCTGCTCTAATACTGTAGACTGGGAGGCTTAAAATGACGGACCTACTTTCTTTTCTTTCCTTTTTTTTCTTTCTTTCCTTTCTTCTCCCCTTCCTTCCTTTCTTTCCCCTGCCTTCCTTCCTTCCCATTTATTTCTCATAGTTCTAGAGTCTAGAAGTCCAAGATCAAGGTACTAGCAGACTTATTTTCTGGTGAGGGCCCACTGCTTGGTTCACAGTAGCTGTCTTTTCACTGTGTCTTCATGTGGCAGAAAGGGTGAGGGAGTTCTTGGGGTCTCATTTTATAGGGACATAGATCCCATTCACGAGGGCGCTGCCCTGATGATCCAATCACCTGCCAGAGGCCCCACTTCCTAATACCATCACCTTGGGGATTAGGTTTCAATATATGAATTTAGGGGGACACATTCAGTTCATAGCAGTGCAGAAGATTTATGGTGAAGAAAAATAGAGACTGTGTGGAGAAGAGTATTTACATACAAAAGAAAGATTTGAGAGGATTTGGGAGTTTAGAAAGGAAACAGGAAACAATTGTATTAACATGGAAGGAACTGGGAGAAAATAACATTACGATGAATTAATTTAATTTTAGGAATTTACCAGAAAACAAGGTATTTCCATTGCCAAAACATCTGTGCATATACTTTTCGATGCAAGTGGATCACAGGTATGTGTCTGACTTACTTGGTTTTCATCACTGGGCTACGTTGAACCCTAAAAAATTGCACAGTATGATGTTGGAGGGTGAATATCTAAAAAACAAATTGTCTCAACATATAGAGCCCCAATAAGGTATGTGATTTTTTAAACATGTTATTAAAGATCATTTATTTTAGAACAGAAGATAGTTATTTCGGTAACTTTAAAAATTAGGTATGTATGTCCTACCGCTAATGCCAAAGCTTGTTTTATGTCTGTTGACATTCGAAAATGTGGGTGCTTTTTGTTGGGACACTATGTAGGACTAAGTACATAGAAAACAGGAAGAATTGACTTTTGTAAGTGTGGGACGAATGGATGCTTTATTAAGATACCCAGTGATTTTTGAGAACTTCTTGTGGTTTGCAGTTTGAAATACTTTTCTCCACATTCTCCAACAGATTCTAGTGCCAGAAAGTCAAACCTCGCCCATCGAAGAGGAACTCATTGCTTTGAAAGAAAAACCTAACTCCCAAAAGGAATTTGCTAAACCTTCAAAATACATCAAAAACAGTAATCAAGGGGACAAAAAGAATAGTCAGCTTGAGGTAAATATGGTCTCAAATAGCTGCTTATAAAACAGCACAGGTCAAATCATTGTGACATACAATATAGAAAGAAGCATCTAGAATTCACCTTAATGGCCTTCATCAGTAACATTCAGAATATTTCCTCTGCCTTTTACACATGCAAACAAAAGATAGTGTTTTATCAATTGTGTTTATGTGCAGGGTAGGAGGGTCAAGACAAGGTATACTATACACTTGCAAATTCCAAGTTAGAAATGTATAAGAAAGTACCCCTTGTTACATTTATCCTGTCTGTATTTGCTTTTGGCTGTTACTAGAATACCAATCTGTAAGTAATGGTCTCTTTATTTGCACAAGGAAAGAAAACTAAGTATTAAGTTCTTTTTCCTCCTCCTGCTGCTGGTGGAGGCTCTCCTCTAGGCCGCATTCAGCCGAACCAGTTCTCAGCCTTCCTGTCTCTTTGTGACACTTGACATTGCGAACAGCGCTTTCTTAATGTCCTTTCCTTCTTTGATTTCTGTTAGCCTTTTAGTTTTCTTCCTGCTTCTGTGACTACATCAGAGATACTTTTTCTCCCTGCATCGTAAGTATAGATTTGCTCCGAAAGCTCAACTCAGCTTCCTGAACGTCTCTATGCCCTATCCCTTAAAGAGCTTCCTTCGTGTGCAAAGTTTAAGCTCTTACACCGGACCGCTCTTCCAAGTGCTGCAGTGAAATCTCTGCTGACTCTTTGAATGTTTCCTTTGGTATGTCTCTTCTTTTCTTGAAGTCTAACCTCAGACTCTCTCATTTTTTGCTTCAAACGTGCATCTGCCTCCAGATTCCTCCAGCTTCAATAATGCTACCGTTAATTTTCTGATAGTATCCCGGATCCCGCCTCCTCTCCCCCAACACCAAGGTACTCATGATGGTTCTTTCGTAGTACCTCACGCATTCTTTCCTCCTCGTTCCTTTCGCCCTTACTCATTTGAGCACACCGAGCCCAGCCCAGCAGCCTCCTCATTGGCCTTTGACTCTGTGACCTGCCCCATGTGGTATTCCTTCCCTTTCCTTGATCCCCATGTGGTATTCCTTCCCCGCTTTCCTTAATCCCACAGTCCGTGTTGCATCCCGCTCAGAGTTGTGGCATCTCTGTGTTTATCTTCCTGCCTCTAAATTTTCACTCAGTTCTGAGTCCTTCTACAAATTCCTTTTACTCTGCATAGCCACCACATTAGTAAGGTTAACTGCTTTCCTGCCTCTTTTTACGATTTTATTTATTTGAGAGAGAGAGAGAGAGTATGAGAGAGCGCAAGCCCGAGAGGGGAAGGTCTGAGGACGAAGCCGACCCCCGCTGAGCCAGGGCCTCCGGGACCCTGACCGAGCTGCTGAGAGAGCCGGGCGCCCTTTCCTGCCCCTTTCGACGTCACACTAATTCTTGCCTCTGTACCCTCATTCGTGTCGTCCTTTCGTGTACCTTCCCTCATGTAATGTGCTGTTACGTTTGCAAGTCTTGATTTTCGCATTTCTTCACGGACATTTTCCTGTTTTAGTTTTTACTAATTTCTCACCTTTAGGCAAATTTAACTCTCAGAGGCTCTTCCATACATTTTGTCATGTTGATGTTATTCACTGTTTTTTCCCATTAGCCTTATATCCGTCCTTAAATGAAAAATTCCATCTTCTGTATTTCTTGGACAATTAAATTATAAAAGCCATTTTCTGTGTTTTTATATCAAAGTCATAACACAAGTACTTATTTAAAATGCTGATTCCTAGGGCGCCCCACCTTAAACTTATTGAGTCATAAACTCTAGAACTCAAGATCTCTGAGAAACAGTACCCTGTTATTAAATACCACCATGTTTTTGTTAAGGATTGACTGTTTGAAGCATTTATATGAATAGGTAACTTCCCGGTCCCATTCACTGTGCTGCTAGGAACTGTCTTTTCTTGAGGAATGCATTGTTTCAGTAATTTGTTTTCTGATCACTCACAGAATTCCCCCTTTTTCTCTCCTTTCACCCCTCCTCCACACCCCGTTTACAGACCTGTTAAAAACTCCTGCAGTATTTTTTTTCTTAGTCTTAGAGATAGGTGCCTTTTGAAAAACAGCTCCCCTCTGCATCTTACTAGTTTGTCTGTTTATTCCCTGTCATGGCGTCCTCTGAGATCCTCTCCGCTTCTGTTCAGTGACTCTAGCATGAAGTTAGAAAATGAACATCTTTGCTTGAACCGCCAGCTACTGTGCTGCTGAGTCTCTGAATTCCTATAGCAACTTTTTACTCCAAAGTCACTTTAGTCCTCACAGAATGTTAATACAGTTTTTAAAAATGTGTGAAAAGTTTTGAAGAATGCTAAATATTATGAAAGCATTTGCAAATTTACATAAATACATATCCAAACATATACTGAAATAGAATAAGAAACTGAGCCATTGGTTATAGATATACTCAGTATCAATAAAATATTTTCAGCTAGCATATAAAGGTGCTGTATTTCATATGTCTGGGATATTCTATAAATACTTGTTAAAATAACATTTCTTGTTTGGGCTACCTATTCAATACCAGATATTAGGGTAAAACCTTCTAAGTCAACCTAAAACACAGATACTTACGGATATTATGTTGTTTATAAAATACCACAGATCGGGGAATGGAGGGGCGCAGTCGGTAGAATGTCCAGCTCTTGGTTTCAGTCGTGCTCAGCACAGAATCTCCTTGTTCCTCCCTCTCTGCTCTTCCCCCTGCTTGTGCTTTCTCTTTTGCTCTCTCCATCTGGCTCTGAAGTGAATAAATAAAATCTTTTAAAAAAGTACCATATAGGGCACCTGGGTGGCTCAGTGGGTTAAAACCTCTGCCTTTGGCTCAGGTCATGATCTCAGGGTCCTGGGATCGAGTCCCGCATCAGGCTCTCTGCTCTGCAGGGAGCCTGTTTCCTTTTATCTCTCTCTGCCTACTTGTGATCTCTCTCTCTGTCAAATAAATAAATAAATAAATAAATAAATAAAATCTTTAAAAAAAGATTTTTTGTGTGTGTGTAGTCAAGTAAAATGTTACAGATAAAATCATAGAGTAATTTCAGAAGAGAGTGTGTTTTTACTCTGGCTGCTTCTCGTGATTTCAGATAACTACTCCTAGCAAAAGAAAAATGTCTGAAGCATCAATGATTGTTCCTGGTGCGGACAGATACACTGTGAGAAGTCCAGTACTTTTAATCAACACATGTAAGTTGTATAGTCTTAAAAGACTTCTAATAAACATATTTTTAAAACAAGCATTTTTAAATTCAGAGATATTCTGGACATAATTTACATAGAGGATAAGTTGGGGATACAGAAATTGTTAATTTACGAAGCACAAATGTCTTCTAATTGTCAAGAAATTTCAAATTTGTAAGAAAGGCATATTGGTTATTATCATGTAAACATTTTTAACGTATTAATAATTTATTGTTATTTAAGTGGGAGTCAGCTGTAACATAGTGGACAAAACATTGAATTAATCAGGATGCTTGTGCTTATTTCCCTTCCCCCCAGTTGTGTGCTTTGTACAGATTGTCCACCAGGTAAGTTTAGAACCAGTTTTCTCTTTATAAAATGGAACTAAAGTGTCTATCTTATCAGGTTGTTTAGAAGACTAAATGAAAATCATTCACTCAATGAGAAATATTGTGAAACATTTAGACAGTGCCTGCTACATGCTAAGGACTAAATATAAATCAAAAAATAATACTATATACTAGCTTCTATAAATCACAGTCTTCTTTAATCTGTATGACCTCTGTTCCCAAAATCCAGTTGCCTACTGGGCAGGTATCTGATATCCAGTAGGCTCCACAGTAATTCATCTTTCCACCCTCCCTGCCAAGTTTTTTGTCTATTTCTTACCTTGTTCAAGGGCATCTGTATCCATTTATTCATCTAAACCAGAAACGTGGGACCTATCTTAGCACCTTCCTTTTTTACCTTCCTCATCTGAAAAGTACCTCAGTAATAGCAATATGTAATTTTAGAAGCCTTATAAATAGAGCCGTTCTTTGTCCTCCCTTTTAGCAACACCTCGAAGAGGAAGAATTAAACCACCACTGCAAGTGATGGGTTCTGCAGAAAAACCCGATGTACCTAAAACCTCACAAAGTGGAGTGGACAATGCTGTATCTCTTGTATCTAGACCATCTGAAGGAAGAAATACTGGAGCTAATACAGACAAAGTAATTTTACTTTGAAAACATTTTTTAAAATATATCAAGTCATTGTAGAAATACATATTGAGCTAATTTCTTTTGCAAGCAGAGAGTGCCTCACTTTGTTTAAAGCATCATCACGTTGTGTATATATATATGCACACACACATACACACGTATGTATATACGTGTATGTATATACGTGTGTGTGTGTGTGTGTGTGTGTGTGATTTATTGTTCTTGAAACTCAGTTCCTTCTGACAGGATCTACTTATTAGGCTAACAGTAAAATTGAGGAATATCCATTCAGTATAACTCTGATTAATGTATTCAGTAGGAGAAATGAACTTGGCATCATTCTTTAGTTTATTATACAGGTTAGTGACTTCTAGAAATATAAGATACAAGTGGACTCTGTCCTTAGGTATCTCAAAGTCTAGTGTGGAAATCAGACAAATTAATAAGATAATTATAATATTGTGTAAATGTTCTCATATTGTACACATAGGATGCAGTAGGAAACTAGTGGAGGGGCAGTTACCTAACTCCATAGCTGGAGGGGAGGGTGAAGATCAGGAGATGCTCTTTAAGGAGGTGGAGAGTGAGTTGGGTTTTGAACGGTCAATAACGATTAGTGAAGCAGACACGAAGGAGAAGGGCATTCATTCCAGCTAGTGGAAAGGACAAAACAGAGAATAACTAACAGAAAGTTATTTCTTGGAGAGATAAAGGAGGTTTGGAGATACAGATAAGTAAGTTTGTAGATGAGAAATGCCTAATAGTTTTGTTTCCTCTGAAGTGTGAGGTGAACACGGTGAATATGTCTTGGCCGTAAGCTCAAGTAGTGGGCTCAGGGACATGTAAAGACTTGAAGCCGTTACGAAGAGATAATGGGGAGGGCAAGTAAAGGATAATGAAGAATTAATAAAGGTGTTAGGTTGAAGACCCTTTCAGTTTAAGACTGAATTTTATCATGGCATCAGATCAGAAATATGTGTCATTTTCTCCAACGGAGCACCGTAAGAAAGAATAGGTAGTAGATTAAAAAAAAAAAAAAAAGGTCATGTGGCCAAAGGATGAATGGTGCGAGAGTTGAAGATACTCAAGGAAAAAAGTCAAAACTAATTGTTCAAATTAATTGGCTCAATGTTCCGTTCTTATGGTGCTGCTGTTCAGTGCTGTGCGTGGCCCTGAGTGTGGCAGGATGGTGGGCGTCCAGGCCTGGACTTGCTTGTACCAGTCAGCGGAGCCCTCCTGTCACGGGAGCAGCAGCATGTGCCTTCATGCTCGCCCACGGCTCCTGTCCTGGGGTGGAGAAGTGCCCGCTAGACCAGGTAGGGAGGACGGCCGGCATGAGGCACCGCATCTTAGCCTGGAGGGCATGTATTTCCGAGTGTGATGGCAGATTATCATCAGAGCTGTGGCTATGGAAGGAGGGAAGCTTGGTGGAGACAAAAAGGTACCTGTTCAGTGGCCACAACTTTACAGAATCCTTTAATATTCTAGAATTGCCAAACCTTGTGTGTATGTTAGTGAAAAGACAGTAGATGCAGGTTGTGAGATCCGCTGCAGTAGACGTGCCGCGGCGGTTCTAGAAATCGTCAGCTACAGATGAGAATGGAATCACTGTACTAGCTGTGCATGAGGTCAGAAAGTCTGTAGGCTCCTCTGCCCTGTCTGTAATGACAACTGTTTTCTTGTGTTTTAGGGTAAACAGTATTCTGGAATGGGCATAACTTTCATGAAACCATAGAAATACTATCCAACTTTTAGTAACAGGGCAAATTATTTTAAATGTTAAACTTTGATACTCTGACTTCTAAGAGTTGTTTTCATGTAATCCCTTGATTTAAATTTACATTACTGTGTTTTCTATGTGTTTTAGCACATCGAAACTGCTAAAGTTGTAGGGAAGAAAGAGAATAAGAACATTGAATTCCCAAACCAAAATATTAGTAAGTACTTTCTTGGTTTAATTTCACTTTCTCTTTAAAAAAATGTAATCATTTCATATTTCCCTTTAACTCCACTGGCTTCATTGATTTGAAAAAGATTTATAATGAATGCATTTGGCTTTATGAAAGGGGCTTAGAGGTTACAAGGAAATATAATACAGTCTCCATTTCTAAGAAAATTGATCTCTGTATCCTAATATGTGAATCTTGATCAACTTTTATACCAACTCCCATTTTACCCTGCCAACTGCACAAAAAATTGAAAATGCCGTAATTTTTGTTTTGTTTAATTTAGATGACCTGCAGGATGTTGTTTCAGATTCCAAGGCAGTTGAGAAAATAGATAAGCCTATGTAAGTATGAAGAAAACCATCAAATAAGTTAGTATATATTAATGTTGTTTTTACATAAATGTAATAAATTTAAAAGAAAAGGCATTTATATTCTTAGAATGTAGTATTGGCTCTAGTACTAATCAGCTCAAGTGTTACTGTGATTGCACAATGGTGAATAGTCTGTGTCTTTTCATAGCCACCAACATAACTCTTTCCCAAATTGAGACTTAAAATGAATGAGATTTTTTAAATAATTAAGTATGAATGTGAAGAAATTTAACCTAGTTTAAATACACAGTAGAACATGTAAGATATGTGAGATATATTTGAGATATCTTTAGGTAGATACCAAATAATAGCAATAATGGAACTTTTTAATAGTTTTTAATCTGATCAATTACATAATAAGTTTTAAATTTCATAATGACTTAGCAAAATGTTTTCATACTTGACTAATAAATTGCTATCGGTAAACACTGACTAAACAAAAAATCACAGTCTCATGTCAGAGTCATAGGCTAATGTTTTGTAACACATTAAGCAAGTTATTTTATTTTCCAGGTTACCTGGTGTTTCGGGCAACATCTGTGGAAATAAAATGCCCTCCAAATGGTCATGCTGGACTCCTGTAACAAATATTAATTTGTGTAACAACCAAAGAGCAGGCACTTCATCAAGAGACACATTCAGTCAAGGTGAAACAGCATTTTCTCTGTATACAATAGTAGCTCAGGGAAATACTCATTTCTTGGAATGTCTAATATTTTTTATTTTAACAAATTTATGTATCATCAGTTTATTAATTTAGTAAGGATTGGTTTTTATTTTTCCACTAGGTGTAACTGTCAACAAAAAACTTAAGAAACAAAAATCATCCTCTTCCGTATCTGAGGATAATTCTGAAGAAACAGGAAAGGTGCGATACAAGAAAAAAAAAATGCAGCATAACAAAATAGAGAAAGCAGAAGTAGGAGTTTGCAAAAGAGACACTCAGCAACGACTAAATCATCCTAAACATTCGGAGCAGAAAAGCACTGAAAATACCAAGCAAAGTGATTGGCATATTGAATCTGAAACTACTTTTAAGTCCGTTCTCCTAAATAAGACAGTCGAAGAATCTCTGATCTATAGGAAGAAATACATACTGTCAAAAGATGTGAATCCTGCTGTTTGTGATAAGAGCCCTTCTCCTAGAAAAAATGTGAAAAGTCATAGAAAATCAGGGAAAAGATTAACGTCAGAACTTAATTCCTGGGATCTGAGACCAAAAAAAATGGTGAGTTTTCAGTGTGTTTAGTTTCTGCACACCTATAATATGCCCAGTTAATAACATAAGACAGTGAAGGAAGCTTGATGGGTTGCTGCAGATTTAACATTTGTAAGACCGGGATCTTTAAGTCTCCAGTCTGCGAGTGAGCACCTCCTGAACTCCCTCTCCTCATCCTTGTCCCTGGCCCCCTCCCAAACGGTGTGCCCACAGGTGCAAGGCAGGTGTGTAAATAGGTGTGGCATGAAGGCACCCTGCAGCTCCTTGTGTCCTCCTGATGGTTTTCTTCCTCTCTGTCCTGCAGATGCTTTGAGTATTTGGAACTGTCTGTGTCTCTCTTGTGGTGCTTACCTTTCTTTTATTTATTTTTTATTTTTTAAAAAATATTTTATTTATTTATTTGACAGACGGAGATCACAAGTAGGCAGAGAGGCAGGCAGAGAGAGAGGAGGGGAGGCAGGCTCCCTGCTGAGCAGAGAGCCCCATGCAGGGCTCGATCCCAGGACCTTGGGTCATGACCTAAGCTGAAGGCAGAGGCTTTAACCCACTGAGCCACTGAGGCGCCCCTTACCTTTCTTTTAAAAAGTGATTATTTGTATCTATTTTTCTCCTTGTTTTTACCTATTAGAGTGTAAAGACTATGTTTTATTCGTCATTTATTTTCTTGCATGGCCCCGTTCAGTTTTGCACATAGTAGCATCTGAAACCATTTCTTGTATTATTGCATTAGAGTTTGACAGGTTTTGTCAAATGAGAAGAAAAATTGTAGGTGGAGTGTAGGAGACTGTCTTCCACTGTCCTGTTGCTCATCCCCACTGGAGTCTTGACCTTCTCCTCCAGATTCATCATCTGTGGGATGCTCTAGGACAGCTTAAGCTCATCTTCACCATACTTTAGATGAAAAGTTTACTTTTTGTAGTAGTTACTATAAATATCTTTTGTCATTGCTATCAAGATACATTTTAATAACTTTTTTAAAAGAAAGTATTTTTTAAATTTTTTAAAGATTTTATTTATTTATTTGAGAGAGAGAATGTTATTTAGAGAGAGCACGAGTGGGGTGAGGGCCAGAGAGAGAAGCAGATCCCCTCCTGAGCAGGGCTCCTGACGCAGGGCTCAATCCCAGGACACTAGGATCATGACCTGAGCCGAAGGCAGGTCATAACTGACTGAGCCACCCATGTGCCCCAGAAAACTTTTTAATTAGAATAATTTCCACTGCCAGGGATAGAATCTGTTTTTCACTCTTCTTTAGAAGATCCAGGGTTTGTTTTGTTTTGTTTTTAACATATAATGTATTATTTGTTTCAGGGATACAGGTCTGTGATTCATCAGGCTTACACACTTCACAGCACTCACCACAGCACATGCCCTCCCCAGTGCCCCTCACCCCACCACCCCATCCCTCCCACCCCCCTCCATTCCAGCAACCCTCAGTTTGTTTCCTGGGACCAAAAGTCTCTTAAGGTTTGTCTCACTCTCTGGTTTGTCTTGCTTCATTTTCCCCCTCCCTTCCCCTATGATCCTGTCTTATTTCTCAAATTCCTCAAATCAGTGAGATCATATGATAATTGTCCCTCTCTGATTGACTTATTTCACTTAACATAATACTCTCTAGTTCTATCCACATTGTTGCAAATGGCAAGATTTCAGGGGTTTTTTGATGGCTGCATAGTATTCCATTATACACACATATAAATATATGAGGGGGTTTTGATGGCTGCATAATACTCCATATTGGTTTTTTTTGATGGCTGCATAATATTCCTGTGTGTGTGTGTGTGTGTGTGTGTGTGTGTGTGTGTACACCACATCTTCTTTATCCATTCATCTGTTGATGGACATTGGGCTACTGTGGACATTGCTGCTGTGAACATTGGGGTGCATGTGCCCTTCAGATCACTACATTTGTATCTTGGGAGTAACTACCCAATGGTGCAATTGCTGGGTCATAGGGTAGCTCTATTTTCAACTTTTTGAGGAATCTCCATGCTGTTTTCCGAGTGGCCCTTACCAGCTTACATTCCCACCAACAGTGTAGGAAGTTTCCCCTTTCTCCACATCCTTGCCAATACCTGTTCTTTCTTGACTTGCTAATTTTAGCCATTCTGACTGGTGTCAGGTGGTATCTCACTGCAGTTTTGATTTGGATTTCCCTGATGCTGAGTGGTGTTGAGCACTTTTTCATGTGTCTTTTGGCCATTTGTATGTTTTCTTTGGAGAAATGTCTGTTCATGTCCTCTGCCCATTTCTTGACTGGATTATTTGTTCTTTGGGGGTTGAGTTTGATAAGTCCTTTATAGAATTTGGATACTAGCCCTTTATCAGATGTGTCATTTACAAACATTTTCTCCCATTCTGTCAGTTGTCTTTTAGTTTTGTTGACTGTTTCATTTGCTGTGCAAAAGCTTTTTATCTTGATGAAGTCCCAATAGTTCATTTTTGCCCTTGATTCCCTTGCCTTTGGCGATGTTTCTAGAAGGAAGCTGCTGCAGCTGAGGTCAAAAGGTTGCTGCCTATGTTCTCCTCAAGGATTTTGATAGATTCCTGTTTCACATTTTGGTCTAGAAGATCCAGGTTTTATAGGCTTCTATTTTCATTTATTTTCCAGAGTGGTATTAATACCTGGAGAGCCAAATTTCTAGAGTTGATACAAAATGTCCATGTATTGGAGCATCTCAATATGCAAATGAAATACTTAATAGATAATTTGCTTTTGTTATTTATAATTAGACATCATTTCATTTGTCTGGACCAGGCTTTTTATTTTGTCTTTAATCTGCAGTTCACTTTCTGTGCCTTATTTGGCTACTTTCTTCTTAAACAAAATCCTTTTGGGTCACTTTCTCTTGTTTCTTAGTATGCTATTCTTCTTTCTAGTTGTAGCTGCTGTTTAGTTCTTCAGATGCAAGGGAAGTAGGTTCTTTTTGTCTGAATGCTGAATGTTCTGTTTTTATTTTAAATTGTTTCCCTTGGAATTTAGAATTATTCCACAGAATTTCCCTGAGCTAGTCATTGTTTTTTTTCTGGGACCACAGAAACTGATCATTGAAACTGTGTGCTCATTTTTTAAAACCAACTTCCTGTTTCCAGAAGTTCTCTTCAGTCTTTCATAATGTTGCTCCCTGTGTTACGATAGAGGACTTTCTGCCATTTGCAGGCATGATGACTCTCCTCTAAGGTAGTTATCTGGTCCCGCTTCCTGTTCACTGGACTAACCTAGAGAAACAGAACTTCTGCAGCTCGGTGGTACAGGTTTCCCAAGGCAGCTCCAGTCATACTGGAAGTTCCTAAACCATACACTCACTATTCTGGGAGAGGTTCATTTTTGCTACATTTTTATCAAACCAAGTACAGTAATCTCAAGAAGAGACATTAAATAGTAACTTATGATCTATATTACATATAAAAACATAAATGGAAAAATGATTGAAAATAGGCTTCCTGGTTGGCTCAGTTAAGCATCCGACTCTTGATTTCCTATCAGGTCATGATCTCAGGGTTGTGAGATCAAGCCCTGCATTGGGCTCTGTGATGGGCATGGAGCCTGCATGAGATTTTCTGTCTCCCACTCCCTCTGCCTGAAACCACCTCTCACTCTGGCTCTCCAGCAAAAAAAAAAAAAAAAAAAAAAAAGTAAATTTTTTGTTTCTATTATATTTTACCATACTTTTAAAAAAATGCCTGATTCCCAGAAAAAAAGAAAACTAATGATTAGAGTCAGGAGAACTCGTACCTTTGAGTATTATAGGGAATTTTAGCCAGATTATCTAAAATTATGCAGATGATAGTTGTGGTTCTTCCATTTTTAGAGTAATAGTATATTTTATTTTTTTTAAAAGTAATTCCTACACCCAACAGGGGCCTAAAACTTATGCCCCGCAGATCAAGAGTTGCACACTCCACTGACTGAGCCAGGCAGGTACCCTTAAAACAAAGTATTTCTTAACGCAGTTTCAGGTGTACAAGTACAGCAAGACTTCCCGTTTCCCCTTTGCCCACACCCTAGTTTCCCCATCATTAACATCTTACATCAGTAGGTACCTGGATTACGAATTATGAACCAGTATCAATACATTACTATTAACTAAAGCCTATAGTTTAGTTTAGAATTCAGCCTTTGTGTTGTATATTCTATATGTTTTGAGAGATGTGTGGCAACACGTATTATCATGCATAATAGTTTTAGTGCCCTAAAATTCCCTTATGCTCCCCACCCCCTCATACTACTGGCAGTCACTGATCTTCTGTCTCCATAGTTTTGCCTTGTCCAGAATGTCAGAGTTGGAACCATATAGTATGTAGTCTTCAGATTGGCTTCTTTTACTTAGTAATAGCAATGACGTTTTCTCCATGTGTTTTCATGGCTTAACAGCTCATTTCTTTTTACTGCTGAATAATATTCTCTTATATGCTTGTACCAGGATCGTTTAGGTGTTCACCTGTGGAAGGACATTTTAGCTGGTTTCTATGGTGTGACAGTTACGAATAAAGCTTCTGTAAATGTCCATTGTGCAGGTTTCATGTGGACATAAGCTTCCAGTTCATTTGGGAAAATAGAAAGGAGCATGATTCCTGGATCATATGGTCAGAATGTGTTCAGTTTCATAAGAAACTGCCTGTCTTCTGAAAATGGAAAAGATGGCTATACCATTTTTGCATTCTGAGCAACAGATGAGAAAATTCCTGTTGATCTAATCCTTGCCAATACCGGGTGTTGTCAGTGTCTTGGAGCTTAGCTACTGTTATATGTGCTTGGTGGTATCTCATTTTACTTTGCAGCTCTCTAATGACATACACATCTGAGCAGCCTTCTATATTTTTATTTACCATCTGTATGTCTTTGGTGAGTTGTCTCTTCCGATCTTTTGCTCACTTTTTAACTGGGTTCTTTGTTATTGTTGAATATTAACAGTTCTTTGTCTAACGTAGATACAGGCATGCCATGCTTTATTGCCCTTCACAGATACTGCATTTTTTAAAAAGATTTTATTTATTTATTTGACAGAGATCACAAGTAGGCAGGAGGCAGGCAGAGAGAAAGGAAGGGAAGCAGGCTTGCTGCCAAGCAGAGAGCCCGATTCAGGGCTCAATCCTAGGACCCTGGAATCATGACCTAGGCCGAAGGCAGAGGCTTTAACCCACTGAGCCACCCAGGCACCCCAGATACTGCATTTTTTATGAATTGACGGTTTTTGGCAGCCCTGTGTTGGTCAAGTGGATTGGTGCTATTTTATCACCAACATTTGCTGACTTTATGTCTTGGTAATTTTCATAATATTTCATAGTTTTTCATTATTATTATATTACTTATGGTGACCTGTAATCAGTGTTCTTTGATGTTATTATCATAATTGTTTTGAGGCACTATGACATCACCCAGATAGGATGGCGAACTTAATAAATGTGTGTTTTCTGACTGCTCCACCACCCGGCAGTTCCCCCATCTCTCTCCCTGTCATCAGGCCTCCTGGTTCTCAGGGACGTAACAATATTGAGATTAGGCCAGTTAATAACTTTACAGGGGCCTCTAAGTGTTCAAGTGAAGGGAAGAGTCACACATCTCTCACTTTAGGTGAAAGGTTAAAAATGATTAAGCTTAATGAGGCAGGCATGCAGAAAGCTGGTATAAGCAAAAAGCTTGTCCTCTTGTGAAACACCTTTATGAGATCTGGAGTGATCTCATAAGTTTGAGTGGCCTGGATAGAAGCTCAAACCAGCCACAAAATTCTCTTAAGCCGAAGCCCACTTAAGAGCAAGGCCCTACTCTCTTCAATTTTATGAAGGCTGAGAGAGGTAAAGAAGCTTTGGAAGAAAAGTCTGAGGCTAGCGGGGAATGGTTCATGTAGTTTAGGGAAAGAAGCCGTCTCTGTAATGTAAAAATGCAAGGTGAAGTAGCAAGTTATCCAGAAGATCTGGCTAAGATCATAAATGAAGGTGGCTACACTGAGGAATTTTCAGTGTAGGCAAGATAGCCGTATGTTGGGGAAAGATGCCATCCACGACTTTCATAGCTAGAGATAAGTCAGTGCCTGGCATCAGAGCTTCAAAGGACAGGCTGAGTCTCTTGTTAGGCTAATGCATCTAGTGACTAAGTTAGAGCCAGTGCTCCTAGGGCCGTTAACAGTTATGCTCAATCTACTCTGCCTGTGCTTTGTAAATGAAATTGCAATGCCTGTGTGACAGCACTTCTGCTTACAACATGGTTTGCTGAATATTTTTAAGCCCACTGTTGAGACCTGCTCAGAAAAGAAGATTCCTTTTAAAATAGTACTTCTCATTGACAGTACACCTGGTCATTCAAGAGGTTTGATGAAGATATACAATGAAATTAATGTTTTGTTTTTCTTTTTTAAAAGATTTTTTTATTTATTTGTTTGACAGCGATCACAAGCAGGCAGAGAGGCTTGCAGAGAGAGAGATAGAAGGGGAAGCAGGCTCCCGTAGAGAGCCCAACTTGGGGCTCGATCCCAGGACCCTGGGATCATGACCTGAGCCAAAGGCAGAGGCCTTAAACCACTGAGCCACTCAGGTGCCACAAGTTAATGTTTTCATTCCTCCTACACATAACATCCATTCTGCAGCCCAAGGATCAAAGGGTAATTTCTACTTTCAGGTCTTACTATTGAAGAAATACATTTCATAAGACTCTATCTGCCACAGATAGTGATCCCTCTGATAGATCTAGGCAAACCAAGGATTTAGTTTGGATTCACCATTCTAGATGCCATTAAGAACATTTGTGAATGGGACACCCTGGTGACTCAGTTGGTTGAACATCCAACTCTTTGATTTTGGCTCAGGTATAATCTGAGGGTCTTGAGGTCAAGCCCCGTGTTGTGTTTCACAGTGGGTGTGCAGCCTTACTTAGGATTCTCTTTCCCTTCCTCCACCCCCCAAAAAAGAACATCAGTGATTCATTGAAAGAGGTCAAAATATCAACATTAGCAGGAGTGTGGAAGAGTTGGTTCCAACCCTCATGGATGACTTTGATGGGTTCAAGACTTTAGTAGAGGAAGTAACTGGAGATGTTGTGGAAATAGCAGGTGATCTAGAATTACAAGTGGAGCCTGAAGATGGGACTGAATTGCTGCGATCTCATGATGAAACTTGAATGGATGAGGAGTTGCTTCTTATGGACGAGCAGAGACCATGGTTTCTTGAGATAGAATCTACTCATGGACTATGGACTCTGAAAAACAGTCTGAGGGTTTTGAAGGGGTGGGGGTGGGAGGTTGGGGGAACCAGGTGATGGGTATTACGGAGGGCACGGATTGCATGGAGCACTGGGTATGGTGCAAAAACAATGAATGCTGTTACACTGAAAAGAAATAAAAAATTTAAAAAAAAGAATCTACTCATGGTAAAGATGCGGTGAAGATTGACAAAAAAGAATTTAGGCTATTAATTGAACTTAGTTGATAAAGCATAGGCAGGGTTTGAGAGACTTGACTTCAGTTTTAAAAGAAGTTCTGCTGTGGGTAAAGTGTTATCAAACAGCATTGCATGCTGTGCAGAAATCGTTCATGAAGGAAGAGGCAGTCAATGTGGCAAATTTCATTGTTTTCTTATTGTTAGAAGTTGCCACAGCCACCCCGGCCTTCAACAATCACGACTCTAATCAGTCAGCAGGCGTCAACTTTGAGGCAAGACCCTCTGCCAGTAAAAAGAGTGCTATTGGCTGAAAACTCAGATGATTAACATTTTTTAGCATTAAAGTATTTTTTAATTAAGATATGTACTTTTTTAAAAGGCATAATGCCATTATACATTTAATAGACTATGGTGTAGAGTACGCGTAACTTTCATATGCACTGGGAAACCAAGTTCGTTTGACTCCCTTTAATGCATTTGCTTTGTCACTGTGTTCTAGAACCAGACCCGCCGTATTTCTGCAGTAGGCCTATACAAGGCCTTTATCAAATATGTGTTTTACAAATAGTTTCTTTCTGTCTGTGGCTTGTCTCTTTATTTTTGAAACAGTGTCTTTTACAGAACACAAGTTTTTAATTTTAATGAAATTCTGCGTCTCAGTTTTGTCTTTCGTAGATTGTGCTTTTGGTGTCATACCTAAAAAGGCATTGCCGAACCCAAGGTCAATCTAGATTTTCTCCTCTGTTATCTTCTAGGAGTTTTATAGTTTGCATATTACTTTTAGGCTTATGATCGCCTTTGAGTTAATTTTTGTGAAGGGTGTAAGTTCTGCGTCTAGATCCATTTTTGGTTTTTGTCTTTTGGTTTTTGGTTTTTAGCATGTGGATGTCCAGTTATTCCATCATCGTTTGTTGGAAAGACAAATTTATCCATTGCACTGTCTTTGCTTCTTTGCCAAAGATCAGTTGACTATGTATATGAGGGTATTTCTGGGCTTTCGGTTTGCTCTCTGTTTGGTTCTATTACTTGATTTGTCTATTTCACCAATACCATTCTACACTGATCATTGTATCTTTATAGTAAGTCTTAAAGTATGCTAGTGTCAATCTTCCAGCTTTGTTCTTCAATACTATATTGGCCATTCTTGGTGTCTTGCTTCTCTGTGTACACTGTAGAATCAT
The DNA here is from genome assembly GCF_020171115.1 of Neogale vison. Classification (NCBI taxonomy): domain Eukaryota; kingdom Metazoa; phylum Chordata; class Mammalia; order Carnivora; family Mustelidae; genus Neogale; species Neogale vison. The sequence continues at coordinate 3,234,590 of NC_058098.1, forward strand.
TTTGTTGATATTCACAAAATAACTCGCTGGGATTTTGATTAGGATTACATTGAATCTCTAGATCAAGTTGGGAAGAACTGACATCTTGGCAATATTGAGCTTCCTACCCATGAACATGGAATTTCCTTCCATTTATTGAGACACTGATTTTCTTCATTAGTCAAGTGTAGATCCTGTACATGTTTTGTTAGATTTATACCTAAGTATATAAATCATTTTAAGGAGTACTAATGTAAATGGAATGTAATTTTAAACTCTCGCTTTTCATTACTAGCTTATGAGGAAGCAGCCAACTTTTGGATATTAACCTCGTATCCTTCAGCAGTGCTATCACAATTGCTTTTTAGGGGGTGCCTGGGTGGCTCAGTGGGTTAAAGCCTCTGCCCTCAGCTCAGGTCATGATCCTAGGGTCCTGGGATCGAGCCCCACATCAGGCTCTCTGCTTAGCAGGGAGCCTGCTTCCCTTCCTCTCTCTCTACCTGCCTCTCTGCCTACTTGTGATCTCTGTCTGTCAAATAAATAATAACTAAAATCTTTTTTAAAAATTGCTTTTTAGTTCCAGGAGTATTTTTGTTAATTTTTTGAGATTTTTTTTCTACATAGACAATGATGTTATCTGCAAACAAAGATAGTTTTATTTCTTCCCATTCTGGATACCATTTATTTCCTTCTCTTGTCTTACTGCATTCATAGGACTTCCAGTTTGATGTGGAATAGAAGTGGTGAGAGCAGGCATCTTTCCCTTATTTCAGATCTTGGTGGGAAAACATGTAGCTTTTCTCCATTAAGTATGATGTTAGCTCTAATTTTGTTTTTTTTTTTTTTGGAAGATATTCTTTATCAAGTGGAAGACATTCCCCTCTATTCCTAGTTTTCTGAGAATTATTATCATGAAAAGATACTAGGTTTTTTCAAATGCTTCTCTCATATCTATTGATAAGATTATATGATTTTTCTTAAGGCTATTGGTATGATACATTATAATTGATTTTCAAATGTTGAATCAGACTTGCATATCTTGAATAAATACCATTTAATTGTATATAATTCTTTTTATACATTATTGAATACAATTTGCTAATATTTTGTTGGTTTTTGTATCTATGTTCTTGAGAGATAGTGTAAGGTCTATTTCCTTTCTTATATTGTCTTTGATTTTGCATAAAGATGATACCAGCTTCATTTAATGAGTTAGGAAGTATTCCCTCTGCTTCTATCTCTTGGGTGATTGTGGAAAATTGGTATGATTCTTCCTTAAGTATTTGGTAGAACTCACCAGGAAACCCATCTGGGCCTGGTGCTTGCTGTTTTAGAAGGTTATTAATTATTGATTCATTTTCTTTAATAGATAATAAGCCTATTCAGATGATCTATTTCTCTTGTATGACATCTGGTAGATTTTACCTTTCGAGGAACTGGCCCATCTGATTTAGGTTATCAAATTTGTGGCCAAAGAGTTGTTCATAATATTCCTTTATTATCCTTTTAATGTCCTTAAGAGTGACAGCCTCTATTTCATTTCTAATAGTAGTAATTTCTATCTTTTTTTCCCTCTCTCTTTTTTTTTCCTTAGCTAACTTGGCAAGAGATGTATTGATTTTATTGATCTTTTCAAAGAACCTGATTTTAGTTTTCTTCAGTTTTTAATAAAATTTATTTTTCCATGGATAGAAACTAATTTGGATCTGTACAGAACATTCTGCCCCATGTGTAAACTGTTAAGTCTTTTTTTAAAAAAACTGTTACTTATCCTGTGTTTTTGAATGCCTAACAGACTTACTAAAGAATTTCTTACCTCTTTTATTTCTCTTTTTAGTTATATATAGAACCAGATTTTTCTTAAATGTTCCTTTATTTTCCTTTGAAGGATTACTGGTAGAGTTTTAAAGTAACTTATAAATTGTTTCAGAGAGAAAAGTCAAAAGAGAAAGGCTTTACTGATGCAGCAGAATCCTTGATAAACCAAATTAATAAGAGGTATAAACCAAAGGAAGATATAAAGTCTACAAGAAAATTCAAGGAGTCTTTGATTGACAGGTATGGTCTTATATTTTAGAAATAAACATTTTTCTGTCTGATACAACTAAATTATTTTACTCAATTTTAAGAAGGTAAGTTTTGAGCATGTTCAAGTAATACAATTTTCCAGCAGAAAACACCTAGTTATTTGCACTTTTTTTAATTAAAAATTTTTTTAAAGATTTTATTTATTTGCCAGAGAGAGAAAGAGAGTACACACAAGCAGGCAGAGAGGCAGGCAGAAGCAGGCTCCCTATTGAGCAAGGAGCCCTGTGCGGGACTCGATCCCAGGACTCTGGGATCAAGACCTGAGCCGAACATCGACTTAACCAACTGAGCCACCCAGGTGTCCCTAGTTATTTACTTTTAAAAATAGTAGCTATTTAAATTATACAGGAAGGGAACTAAATTTGAAATTAGTCTTTGTAGTAAGTGATTATTACATTTTATAAAATATCAAAAATACCGTATTGATACAGCATACCATTTCATAAATAAATCTTTGGGATATAAACATTTTAAGATTTTATTTATTGAGCCTAGTGATGAGTAAAACTAAATATATTTAAATATATTGCTTAATGAAACATGAAATTTAAATGAGCTGAGAAGTTATTTTTTTTTTTAAGATTTTATTTATTTATTTGACAGACAGAGATCACAAGTAGGCAGAGAGGCAGGCAGAGAGAGAGGAGGAAGCAGGCCCCCCACTGAGCAGAGAGCCTGATGCGGGGCTCGATCCCAGGACGCTGGGATCATGACCTGAGCTGAAGGCAGAGGCTTTAACCCACTGAGCCACCCATATATAGTAAATACGTATTTTTTTGTTTACAGTCTTTCTGAAGGTTATTTGTTATTAGAAATGTTTCTTTACAGGTTGATTGGTGGTTAATTCATATTTAAATTAATTCTGGCCCTATAATAAGACACAAAACAATTACTCTCCTGGCAGAACCATTCATTTCCAATTGCTTGGCACCTCCTACTGCATGAATGATTCAGCTTTTCATTAACAGTCAGTGTTGCTATTTACTACAAGTGAAGTTGCAAAATTACCTGGCTAGTGCTGCGCATTTCAGTTTTTTTATAGCGTATTGAATGTAAACTTAGTGACCCAGAAGTTTTACGTTATATAAAATGACTTTTATGAAGAACATTCTGATACTGAATTGCTTTTTTAATTTTGGCAAAACCTTTCTTATAGTGGCTTTTCAAACAAATCTGATCTACAGCTCAGTAAGGTAGGTTTCATTTATTTAACTACCCCAAGTGTATAGTCAAACGCTAAATGATATTTGACTGTAAACATAAAATGGAATCGCAGGATGGGATGGAATTAGTGTTTGCAGCATGTTGATAAATGAATTAAACAACTGACAAGTTTAATGGCAACTCCTCAAAATAGTCCTCTTTCTGTTCAAATTTTCAAAACAAAACAAAAAAATGTTTCTTTTCCATACGTGAGTGTGATGTTTTCGTTTTTTGGTACCTGATTCAATAAATCTTTATTTTCATAGCTAATCCCATCTCTTCTGACAATAAGATCCTTCTTAAATTTCTGTTTTTTGTTTTAAAAAATTAGCATTTATTTAGGATTAAAATACCAATTATCTTTGATTTACTCCTCACAATTACTTTCTGTGCATTTAATTTCAAGTTTCGAGGTTCACCGTCTATACAATCTTCTTAAATATCCCCTTTGCTGCCTATGCAAGTCCTTTTTCCTAGTTTGAGTTCTAATTTCCAGTCCCTGGATTATTGCAGTAGCCTTTATGTGATTCTTTTGTGTCTAGCGTTTCTCTTGCCGACCTGTCCTGTTCAGAAGGAGCTTTTTTCTTTCTAAAGCACACAGCTTCAGTCACGCCAATCCATTGTGCAAAATCCCTTCTGTGGTCTCTGTTGCTTACGAAGTGGAGACTCAGGCCAGCTTGTGAAAGTCTGTCTTTATTTCCTAGTATTAGCAGCTCCCTGTGCGTGTCTCCTTTGGCTGAAGAAGAAGAACTTGAGCTTTCCTCGAGTGTCTTTCCAAGTGTTTATGCTCTTTCTTCCCCTCTTCAGAAAGCGCTTTGAACCGAGTCTGCCTGCTTTCGCACTCTTCTGCTCGTCAAAACTTGATTCCTCCTCGCGAGTCTTGCTTCAAAGTCTGCCTTTTTTTAAAAAAAAAACTTCCAAGGTGTCCTGACTCAAAATCCAAACAGGCAAGAATTCTGAATCTACACACTGATTTCTTTGTACGATTGTTCAAGATTTCACTCGCTGTTGCAATTTTTCTCTCTCCTTTGTCTCTGTTAGCATGGGTTGTTTAGAATCATCTTTGTGTCCTGAATAGCGCTTTTGCTTCCTTTCGTATCCTTTTTAATATTTTGGCTTATTTTTTGTGTCTTCTCTAATACCTAGCGCAGGCTAGTACACAGTAGTGTATTGAACAGGTGTATAGAAATGCTGGTAAAAATCCTACTGGAAAGCATAACTGAGATAAGTGACCAGAGGAGTGATATATTAAGGGATGAACTTTTTGAAAAAATACAAATAGTTATATATAAAACAGCCAAAATATGGAATAAAACTTAACATGAATAACAACTAAAATGAATAGTTTTAGTATTTCCAACTTATTAGACTTCAGAGTATCTCTGTTCACTAATCAATCATTTAGTAATATTAATAGTGATTTTACATAAACCTTAGTCTCCTCCAAAGTTTTTCTATCTAAGACTTTAAAGCAAATGAGTCCAGGAAAAAAAGAAACATGCTTGTTTTGTGTTTCTAAAATCACTAAGGTTCAGCTTATAGGATAGCGTTTACCTATGTCCAGGAGTGTCAGTGCAAATAAAGACGTAAGAACCTTATACTTTATATTTAATTTACAGTACTTCCAATTATGTTCTTAGTACTTAAAGTCTCCAAAATTTTTATTGGTCTGGATATTATAATACTTTTTTCAGTTTACATTAAAGAAATGGTTACAGATGTAAAACATGAATAGAAACAAGTAGAAAATATATGAAAATATAATTGATATGTTGTTTGTTTGCCAAGTATACTAGTGTATAAGTTTGAATGTAATATAAACTTTTTTTGTATTTAGGAAAAGGTTCAGAAAAAAAGTTATAGACAACTGAAGACTACTTTTGTTAATGTTACTTCTGAATGCCCGTTGTAAGTAATTTTTCATAGATCTTAGTTTTATTCATATTTGAAGAAAATGTATTAATTATATAACGGAGTTAATATTTCTCTTCATTTTTACAGGAATGATGTTTACAATTTTAATTTGAATGGAGCTGATGAGCCTATTATAAAACTTGGAGTAAGCTAGAAATCAATATTTTGTATTGAGTATTTATTTTGTATTCACCATATAGTTATTATAGTGTATGTTTTTTGGTTTCCATTCTCTTGTAGATATGCTTTGAAAGAGTTTAAAATATTTTAAAATTTATTTGGCACCATTTTAGGTATATTTGGTTTCCTTTCAAATCCTCTGGACTAAAGTAGAGGAAAAATTGGTAATTGGAGCCTGGGGGTGGGACTCATACTACTACATCAAAAAAATCACTTTCCTTCTGGATACAAGAAATTTAAAAATAATTACTCCTATTTATTTTGTTAGTATATTTTATGATACTAGCTTTCTTCTTAAATATAAAAATATTTTAGTAAACTTAATTTTATGGCTGCATCTTATGAAAGTTATAGAAACTATAATTTTAATTTTTATTTACCTTATTTCAACACTAAGAAGAAGTGTTTAATGTTTATTCACAATATAGATCCAGGAATTTCAAGCTACAGCTACAGAAGCCTGTGTGGATAATTCAATAAAACTGTAGGTGCTTTTATTATAATTAGATGGATCAAATTAAAATAAACTTCTCAATTGTTCTTTGTCTTCAATATTTCCTCCCACTTTGTCTGAGAGTATTTAACATATGAGAAGAATGAATAAAAAATGCTACTGCCATGATTACCTTAGATTACATTATATTTCTAATATTTCAACCTTTGCTTCTAAAATTAATGTGCAGATTCTGTGTACTTTTAATATTAGTTGTGTCTCTTAGATGATAAAGCTGAAAGAACTTAGTCCTTTCATCTGACTTGTTATTTTTATAATTAACTGAGGTCAGAGAAAATAAGCAACGTGACCAGAATTATATAGTGAATTAGTAATGTCTAACTGTCCAGTATATGTTACCTTAAGAGAACAAATAACTAAAGTTAATTAAAATTTATGAATATTTTTGTTTAAGGATAGGTTTAAGGAATCATGATGAACTTGAAACTTCTCTCAAAGCAAAAGATAAAAGAGTAAGTTATATCCTAATTGCCTATTAACAGCAGTATTTTAAAAATAATTCTCCAATGCCAAAGATGATCACAGATCTAGAAAACAAAATCATTTGGAATCCTTCCCCCTCTATGGGATTATCCACCTGCCCGCTATGACTTTGGTATGGTCTCTGAGCTATTTGTAATCATCTAGGAATAGAAGATATGACAGCTTCACTTTCTTTGATGACATTGGCTTATGTCTCTATGGGAGTAAGCAGTTTTAACAACAAAATCTGAATCTCAGTCTCTGCTCTGGATTTCTGAGTGAATTTCTAGAATGTTTTCCTTAATGCCAGGTAGATTAGTATGCCAAAAAATTAAGAAGTTAGTTTTTCTGTTGCTTGAGGTTGGTTTTTGGTTTTGTTTTGTTTTGGCTTAACTTACCTTACATAGCATAATATGAGACACATTTCTTCATCTATTACAAGGATTCTTTTTTTTTTTTTTTTTGTAGATTGTAACAAATCCTAAAAAGAAAAATCTCTTTAGTGATACTGACACAGAATACAGATGTGATGACAGCAAGACTGATGTCAGCTGGCTAAAGGAACCAAAGTCAAAACCACAACTAATAGACTATAGCAGAAATAAAAACATGAAGAAACCTAAAAGTGGGAAATCAAGTAAGAAATCACTTTTTAGAGAAATGTTGCAAATGATATACCATATCAAGTACATGAAATGCTTTGTTGGTTGTAAGTATATTTGCATATGTAGTTAGTGTTTGCAACTACACAGCCTTGTAAATAGAACAGAGCAAATACTCCACAACACTACAGTCATTTTGCTTTTTGTTTTCTCATTTTTAGTAATATGGTTCTATATAAATTACTTTTTTTACCAGAATCTTAGAAACGCAAAATATGACTGTCGTATTTTTTGGTTCATGCATCTTTTCATTTGTCTACCCATGGCCTACTGTTGTTGTTCAGTGATTTAGCAATTATTGTGGATGACATATTATTAAGTACTCATGAAACCAACACTCTAAGCAAAAATCAAATCTTGGACATCCCATTCCCTGTCACACCCACACATATCCTTTTTAGGAATCCACATAGAATGCATATAAAGATAGATTGTAAGGAAAACAATTTTCTTGCAGAAATACCTTCCACAGATTTTTCTTTTTAAGATTTTATTCATTTATTTGAGAGAGAGAGTGAGAAAGAGAGAGAGAACATGAGAGGATCATGATCTGAGCTGAAGGCTGTCGCTTAACCAGCTGAGCCACCTATAGGCGCCCCATAGGTCATCTTCCCAGCATACGGCTTCTGCTTTGTCTAGTGACTCTCTTGAAGTAGTTGGGTAAGAGTTTGAGGTATGGGTTTTTAGCTAGACCTAATTACCATTTTCCTGGATTGTTTGCTAAAACACTAAGATTTCACATAGTCCATTTTTAAAAGAAGACAACATAACTCTGAACTTTTAAATCAATATGTATTTTAAGGAAATCGGCATTTAGGTCAGGATAAAAATAACCAATAGTAACCTTTGTGCATATGTCAGGGGGAGCAGGTGATGACTTAAATAGAAGTAAAAATAGAAATATGGAAGTGAAGTTTGGCATGTGTTCATAAACGAGGTTGAATCTTGAAAACAGATAAGGCCTATCATATACATGTGGGAGAGAAGCAATAGTGTTATCACCTGTAAAAGAGACCAGTGTGAAAGAGCATCATGTTTTAGTGCAGGGACTGTAGTGTTGGGGTAGTTGGAACACAGATCAGACTTGGGAGAAGATGTTGAAAGATGCACCGCGTCTGGTCATATGTCCGGACTTCGAAGCAGCATTTTCTGATAAGCCAAAGGGAAACAGAAGATTCACATGTTCTCAGGGAGTTTACAGTCACTTGTAGCAGAGAGTAGATAATCAGAGATTTTTGAGGAGACCATTCAGGGTTAGAATACTGTCATCAGTAAGTACTTCCAAAATTGAACTTCCGAGTGAAGTTTTGTTTGAATAGCTGAGTAACTGCCAGTCAGTGTGTAGAGGCTGGCTTCTTGCCAGGACTGGAAGACCTTCCTCCCAGAACTTCATTGCTTCCTTGGCATGGGTAGTTTCTTAGGCTTCAGAGAATATTTAGAAAGTTGATTGTGTTTGAAAGGCAAAAAAGGGAATAGAAACTGAAGCTATGCTCAGTAATATGAATGCATCTTAGGAACCATGGTGAAAAATAAAGCAAACGATACAATATTACATATGAGATGATACTGTTTTATAGAGCTCACTATATTGTTTAGGGATACATATCTGTGAAGTAAAACTTTCTTTTTTAAGACCAAGTGAATGAGAAACAATTCGATATAATGAAAACTTCCCTTTGGGCAGAGGGGTATTGAGCATCATAGAGATGCTCGTAAGTACACATAAATAAACACATCGCTATTCATCATCCAGCTCTTAGACTGAGTGGTAGATGCATGTAGGTATTCATTGTAACTGACGTATTCTCTTGCATGTTTAAAAATTTCAGGATGTAAAGGAGGAGAAAGGAAATTGGTAATTCATATCCTATCAAACATTAATAAGTTATCAATGTAGCCTCAAATCATCTTGAAATTTAAATTTTTGAATGAGTTTAAAGATATATTCTTGTTATGATTTTAACTTCTATGCAAAAATATTCTAATAAATTTTAATGCCAGTTCATATCTATTTGAAAACTCATTTTCTTGAATTGCAGAACCGTCTTTGGAAAGGAGACAACCAAGACCTAAAGTGGTAAAGCCAAGAAGTTTGTGTTCCAACATCACTTTAATATTATTTTTCTTCTGTCATGTAAAAAACTTCATTTTTCATCTCATAATTTTATCCTTATTTGTTGCTTGTTTTTCCATAATTGTTCGAGACTTTGCATGCATCCTCCTACCTTCTACCGTTTTGGATCATGTTGGCCTGTTTTAGGTCTATATTATTCTGGAGTTATAGGAACTTTTTATATCTCTGTTTCTCTTTTTTTCCTCTCCTTTTCTTTTTTATGTAAGTTAGGTAATATATACCAGGCTTCCCAGAGCTTTAATGACAGGGATTTAAAAAAGGTAATAGAGAAGATATTTGGATGGAAAGATAAAATCCCATCTTTCAAAAATGTTAATCAGGAGACTTTTCTATTCCTACAAATATTTTATGTATTTCTTGTCACAGTGCCAGTTTTATAGAAAATAGCTTATATTTCTTATATCTCAAATACTGACCTAATAATTCAGAAATTTTTCTCCTAAAGACACCCAACAAAAGCATCACCAAAAAAGTAGAGGAGACAGTTCCAGATGGGAGAACCAGACTTCCACGAAGAGCAGCAAAAACCAAAAAAAATTATAAAGATCTCTCAAATTCAGAATCAGAGAGTGAACAAGAATTTTCACATTCGTTTAAAGAGAAATTGCTAGTAAAGGTAAATAGCTACAAATCAGAAAAAAAATTCTGAAAAGCCTGTGAAAATACTATACAATATATTTTTGCAGAAATGTCAAAATTTGTCACATCTTGAGATTAAACCTTCTATATGAGAAATTTTATAGACTGAAAATTGATGTTCAGCAATATATAAATTTGTGAGAAGTTGGCATTAGTGTTATAAAAGAAGTTTGACTCTAGGAAAATGATAGCTTGAAGATAATATCTTTGAATTAGAGAAGTGCTCGATCTTTCCAAAATTTTACTTCAAGAAAGTGCAGACTGTTGGGAAGCAGTGAATCTTTCTCTTGAATGGACCTGAGGTTCTTCCTATACACTGCCCAACCTGTGTCCATGCCTGGTTTCTGTCCTGAAAGTTAACATATGTATGCCTAGCCATCTGTGTTTGAAAGCTTTTTTAACAAAGTAAAAAGCAAAAAACCAAAACAATAATAACAACAATCCAGTGCTTACAGTGTGCCAGGTGCTATGCCAAGTACCTTAACATCTTAAAATCTCTCAAGTACCATACGTGATTAGTACTCGTATTGACATCGCATTTTACAAATGAGAAATCAGGGCTCAGAGAGATAAAGGAACTTGCCCAACGTCACACAGGTAGGAGGTGGTAAAACAAAGTTGTGAACCCAAAGAGTCTAGCACTAAAGGTAGGTCTCTGATTATTCCACTATGCTAACGTCACATCAGTAAACTTCCACCTCCCCTTGTTCATAACCTTGCTATCCTTTACTTGGAAGACCTTAAGGACTTTGTGACTTATCTCCACATTTTCTATCACTTCTTACTTTAAATTACTATACATATAGCTGTTTGTCTTCCCAAGCCACCTCTCCTTTTATCCCTCTTCAAAGAAAAACCCTGAAAATCTCCATACAGTGAAATAGTGCATCAGAATACCTCTACATGCTCATTGCCCCTGTCCCCTGGCGTGTTCCCAGAGCTGAAACGGATGGAATAGCCTGTGACTCCCTAACAGGACCCATGGCAGGCTCACGGCGCCAGCGCATAGATCCAGGGAGATCCCTGCCTCTCCGCCTCCTGGGCTCTGTCAGGAGTCGTCCCTGGCCTTTGTAGATCTTCCTTTACCATCTTATTTTACAACTCCCAAGCATGTCAGGTGCCATGAAACCCAGGAACTCTTTCTGGTTTCCCCACACTGATTATAATTTTCTCCTTACAGCATTTTGGTATTTCTTATGCTATTATAGTCCATGTATTTTTTCCTGTGAATTTGCCATAGGTCTTCTAATATATTAGAAAGTCCGTCACTACTCATGTTGAGGCCCCTGTTATGCCTGTAAATAGTAATAGAAGATATTTGGTAATTTCAGCATAATTTGTTTTATATGTCTAAGTATAACTTATCTGTATTCAAGTATGATTTGAAAGTTATCAATACCTTTAGGAGGAGAATATCCATTCCAGAAGCAAAACCATGAAGCTGCCAAAGAAACAACAGAACATCTTCTCTGCTGAAACACAAAAGGATATATCAAAAGAATGGAAAAATTCATCTCTCCTAAAAGATGCTATAAGAGATAATAGCCTTGACTTATCTCCTATATCCCTATCTGGGAGCCCATCATCTATAGAAGTAATGAGATGTCAGTATCATTTTTTTCTTTTAAATATTCAATAAGTTTCTATTATGATTATAATTGTGTGAAAATACAGTTTAAAGATTAATCTTAAACATGCCCTTCAAAATTATAGGTATTTAAAACATCATTTTTTGAGCTAGTTAATGCTGGTAACTTGGTCTTTGCAAAGTAGACATCAGGACAGTGTCCTTGTGACACTCATGTCTTTCATGATAGGAAGTTAAAGATCAAATTCTTCAATGTGGAAAATATTTAATGTATATTTACAAATTATAATGTGCTGAATAAACTTTTAGATTTTTAATCCCCAAATATATTTAATAACGTGAAAATAATGATGGGGATTTCTCCTTCCTCTTTTTTACATTTCATTGACAAAAGTCTCTAAGGAATATCATGGTCATTCTGTGGACCCATAGTAGGTTATCTTCATGATTTGAGGTTTGCTTTTATTTAAAAATAACTGACAAATATTCATATTTTTTGGAGCTCTGGTGTATAGTACACACAAACACACACATCACACACTTTTCTAGCACAGAAACTATAAGTTTGTACTTTTATCTTTTTCACTTCCCTTTAAAGATATTTTAAAACATTTCCAAGTATCCATCTTTTCAGTTAAAATACAGGATTTAAATAAGTTAACATATACTTCCTCCAGAGTAGTTATTTTGTTCTTTACTAGAATATTTCCATAGTGCTCAGGACCACTGTCATGTCAGATAACCACACACTGGAAGACAGATGTACATGCCCTTATTCGACCTGAAAACTGTCTGAGAATTCATTTATACCAAGACTTATTTTGGCCATGAATTTGCTCATCTATATATGAAGGATTGAGATAAGATGATTTCCCAAGCCGTCTCCAACCAGAAAATTCTGTGGCTTTACTATGTGACTATTGGCTATGATGTCAAAATACTCAAGACAATACTTAGGTTTATCTTCACAGAGCAGCTCATACCACAGATATTTTTGTTTGAGCTTTTGAAAGTTCTTATGATTACACTTTAATTTGAACTATGGTCTTTTTCAGAGTCTTACAAAATTGGTCTTGATTTATTATCTATTTAAATATAGATAAGATTTGAGGATTTGGTTAATTATTATATTAGAATGTAATCATACTATTTCTGAAGCAGTCACCAGTGATAATACTTGCCATCTGCTTTTTTGTGTTTTGTGAGGCAACGCAGGTATAGAGAAAATAAGAGAAAGGAACTTTACTCAGGATTATGACCGTATAACAAACTCCCTATCACCTTCTCCAAAAACTTCATCCCCTGAATCCTTAAGCAGTAAATATGGAGTTGGAGGTGCAAAAAAGTCACCTAAAAACAGTGACAAAAATTTATGTGCAAGAGAAAGTTGCTCGCCAATTCCACGATCCTTCTTGTTGGTAAGAATATACATTATTTTTTTCCTTATCAGATATATCTGAAGGAGGTAAATCATTTCCTTCTAATCTTAATCAAATATACATTGCTTATCCACCTAACGTAAGGCTCAGGGTTTGGTCTGCGGGAGAAGAGTAACCTACTGATGGGTAAAATAGCCTCCGTGAAACCCAGACTAGTAAGGATCTGTGCAGGATGAAGGATGTGCTGGCACGGGAAGCACTGAGGGCCGCTGGTGCTGGCACGGGAAGCACTGAGGGCTGCTGGTTTGGGATAGGAGGGCTCGCCTCCCTAGAGGCGCTACTCACTTTGGACGTCCAAATCACATAGTCACTGAATGAATATTAACAAATTTAATGCTACAGGAAAAATTCTTTATATATGTATATACCATTTTTTCTCAATATGTAGGTGTGTTCACAGGGTTGTAAAACGACATTAAAGACAGGAAGCAGTTACGGTCCAAGCGAGGGAGGGCGGCTAACACCGGTGCCTACAAAGAAGTTTGCTGTTGTGGATACTTCCGTGCCACTTTACAGACCCCACCCCGCCTCCACCCCCCGCCCTTTTTCTTGGCTTGGGTTGTATAAATGGCTTAAATTAGAGAATTTTAAAGCAGTAATCAAGTTACAGAACTGACTGCCAAGATAATATAGTTTACTGTGAGAGTTGTGAGTCAGACAGATTGGCATTCAAATCCTGGTTCCACTCTTGGCTAACTGTGTCACATTTTACAAGTTAATGAACCGCTCCGCACCTCAGTTTTCTCATCTGCACAGTGGGGCTGTGAAAAATCAGTCTGATTATTTAGGCGTTAATACCTGACACATAGTAAATAGCCAAATACATTCTTCTCTTGAGATGTGCTAACTTCTGTGCACAGAGATGGAGTTAGTGAGAGTTCAGTACACCTACAGCCACAACCTAAAACCTCTGATGACACCAAATTTCTGTCCTACCATTTGTAATTGAATGTTTGTATTCCTACCAGGTTTTAAGGGCCTTTTATTCTGGCTAGCCATTAGTCCGCACAGAGCATATTTCTAACACTATCTCTCACGAAAGCACCAGTGCGCCAAACCGATGGGAACGAAGCTCTGCTGTTTAAAGCAGAAGGAGGTCTGCAGCCTAGACTCCTCGGCCTCGCTCCCCAGTCAGCCCCAAGGCACCTTTGCAAGACTCAGTTTCTACAGCCCACAGTTTGAATACCACTTCCCCACGAGATCACCGTCCCAGCATCCTTTGTCAGTAATGCTCTGCCATCCTCGGTGCCCTGATTCCTTCCTCCCTCAGTACTCCATCTTGAAATCTCCAACCTAGATAATCCCCTGCCCGCTTTCTTTTATGCTGCTCAGTGCGAGTTGGAATCTTAATTGTCACATACTTACTGGCCATTTGTTTCCCATTTACTGTTGACTCTTAGATATCAGAAATTTGTTATCTAAATAGTTCTGTCTGCTTGCACTCTCCAGGACTGGTATGTGACCGTCCCATTTCTCTACAGTTTTAACCGGCTGTTACCGGATGGTTCTCTTTTGCCAATCTGTAAGTGTAGTGAGGAACTTTACTCTGCATTTTACTGATAAACAGCATCAGTATTTCATGTTTTTTGACAGGTTGGTGAATTGCCTTTTTTTTTGGTATCATCTGATTTTTCTTATAAATTTGTAGGAGTTCTTAAAATATTTTAGATATTAATTCTGTATTGGTTATATACAATACAAACATTCTTTTTCCAGTATGTTATCTTTTCATTTAAATAAAAAACTTCCATAGGACAAAAAAATGAGACCATAAAATTGACCAGTCTTTGTGCTCAACAAATCCCTCGGCTACTGTCGTGTTCCTTCCTGGTTAAAAGTGTTAGTTTTGATTCGTTTCAACTTTTAGGTTTTCAATCTTTCTAAGATTTCTCTTTGCACGTGGGTAGTGAGTTAGTGCAAGATCATGCCTCAGTGCCGCTCCGCCGTCTGCAGTGCTCCTCTGGGCCCGGCCCCGGCTGCGGCAGCGGCTGGGCGAGCTCTGTGTGCTGCGGCCCCCGGGCTCTCCTCAGCAGGGCCTCCTGGGAGCTTCACCACCTTCGCCTTGTACTTTCCCATGCTCTGGGCCCTCTACTCACTCATGCAAATTTCTCAGTTTGTCTAAGGGGATTGCTATTTCCCAAGATCGATACTAAGCTTTCATGTCCACATATTTTTCTCTCTACATTTTGGTGATATTTCCAAAAAAAATTATGCCAAATCTTCCACAGAGAAAATAGATTAATTCTTGTGTTTTATGTATGTTCTTTTTGCTGTATTAAAAAAGCTGAATTTTCTGGGTTTTTCTTTTGCTTTTGCATAGAAACACTATTGATTTTTATATCTCCAACTACCTTGACTAATTCTGTCATAATTCCCTGCCTAGGCCCTCTTGGATTTTGCATAGAGACAGTTACTCATGATAACTTTTGCATTTTCCATTCCAGCTCTTATACTTTTTTTTTTTTTATTGTTAAGGTGATGATGACCTTGGGGACAATGTTCACTAGTACTGTACCGATAGGCATGCTTATTCTGTAGTTCTTGGTGGGTACTTTGATCAAATTAATGTTTTAGTTGTCTAAGGATTTTTTCACCCTTTAATTGTGAATGGGTGTTGAATTTTAGCAGCAAATGAATTATTCCCTCAAAACATAAGTAGTTTTGGTTTCATATTATTGTGTTTTGGCTTTAAATAATTTTCTAATTTCCTTTGGGTTTGTATATGTCTTGTTCATTCATAGCCCAGGCATACTCCAGTTAATAATACTGTTGTGAATAGAAAAAATATAAATTCTGTGGTACTTACACAAGATACACACGATTGTAACAGCTACTCAGATGTAAGCATTTATAGTTCAGAAAAAGTTGATGGAAGTTGAACTTGCAAACAGTAATGAAAATCCTGCATAAAGCAATAGCGGTTTAAAGAGTAGTATAACCATCCAGTTTAAACTAAAATTGTTCTTACAAAAATCAGATAACTGTTCTTTAATAATAGTTATATTTTAATATTTTAACTGTTACTGAAAATCTGATGTTTAAAGTATGAAGGATGGTTTGATGTTGGAAAAAAGTTGAAATTTTTAAAATAAGAAGTTGTAAGGTCTTAAGTAGGATATAGCGGCTGAATCACTGACTTACATAGTTCTAACAGGGACTTTAGGGTTTCATGATTATATAGAAATTTGGCTGAGCTTTGTGCCACTGTAGCAGTCCATCAGTCCATCGTCAAAAATATTGTAATAACCTGTAAAACACAGAAAGGTAAGGCGGAATTTTATAGCCTGGGGAGGGCTCGACCTCCACCTCAATAGATAGGCTTCTCTTCCTTCTCTGCTTGGTCAGTATGTACTGACCCACCTAATAAGTAGAGGAAGGTCACTGGGGTGGGCATGCATTTTCATGGAAGAGAAAAAGGACTCATTTGACTGCAATGGAGAAGCTTGTGTACAGGAAAATGCCAGGTTAGATTAAAAAAGATGTTGAAAAGTAGGTTGAGAAAAGAGTTTTGACTTCTATTTTGTGTGGCTTCCCATTCCCCGAGTCAAAGAAATCGAAATCCCTACTAAGGAAGAATGGAAAACTGGGAGAATGTTGAAAAAGCCAGCTGAACACTATTGCTATAATGTAGGATTGAGATGGACATAGGCTTTTCATCAATGTGTGGTTGTGGTGAGATGCAGAGGAAGGGGTAGAAACAGAACTACCTGAAAAAGGAATGGACCACATTTGCAATTCATGGCTTCACGGTTTGAGAAACATGGTCACGGGTGAAACAAGAGCACTTACAGAATTTTCCAATTTCTAATATCTGTTTTAGGGAGGTCATTCCGCATCTCCACTATCCCTGTCTAGTGAAGAAAGAGAGCAGATATGGTGTGACTTGCCTTGTGGTTCTACTCATACGTCAGGTTTGTAGTCCTAGCCCTGCTTTAAAAACAGCATCACTGAAATACTACTGTGGGGAATTATCATTTAAGACATAACATTTATCAGTTTAGTTAGTCGAATGGAAAATAGAACTTAATGCACTATTGCCTAAAAACAAATAATTTAAAGCTTGTGGGTTTTTTTAATAAAAGCAAGAAAATTATTTGGTATTTTTAATTAAGATTGTAGCACCATTTTTTTAACTCTATCTAAGGCCCCACACAGCATCTTAGTCGCAAACGAATGTACATAGAAGATGATCTCAGTAATGCTGATGAAATAGAGTTGGAAGAAGAGGAGGAAAGGAGAATATACTTGCTTCCCAAAAAAGTATCTAAAACTGAGGATAGAGATCATCACACTTACAAAGGTAGGTAGAATAAATGACTTTGACAAAATGCAATTATTGTGGAAGGTGGTTTCTTAGCTCTCAAATGATACACACACACACACACACACACACACACACACACACACAAATGCCCTCTGCAAAGGGAACTCTGGATCAGTCTAATAAGGGTAATACTTTATCATAAAGTTGACTTTCTGTGAGAAATATGGTTGTGAGGGTCTGTTTTGTATTCATAAATCTCCTTTATGATTCTATCATTGATTACCACGTATAAGCTTTACTAGAATATAAATTTACTGATCAGTATGTCACCAAACTTTGGGTTATTAACATAGAAATAGTTAAAAAATGATCAGTCCAAAAATGTTCCATCCCAGTGTAACCATTGCCAAGAGGATTTTTTAGAAATCAACATAGTTTTAAATTGAAGAATAGGAGGTCTTTTATGTCATAATTCTTAGATCACACACAGAATCTGAAAATAAGACTTTGTTCTCAGCTTCATGAGACTTCTAAACTTCATGAAGTTTAGATTCAGACTAAATTTGTAATAATGTATATTTTAACTTTACTTGATTATCTTCATTTTTTAGTATCTGGAAGTGTATCTCCATTATCAACAAATGAGTTTTCTCTCCCTGGGGAGAGCTGGGAAAGTGAGATCGCCGAGCTAGGGGAGATGTGCGAGAGCCTCAACACAGAATTTAGGAAGAAGTTTCATGTGAGTTACCAGTCTTTAAATTGGGACTTCTACCCGATAGGATGATAAGATGCTACCTTTCTACGAGACCGTCAGCTGGATTTGATCCTTTGGCAACAAAAACCCATGGAACTCCCTTGGTCCTCACGGACTGATGAAAAGCGGAGTAATTTGTCTTCGGAGCCAGGTTTCTCTTCTAAAACCTGTGCGTTATCCATATTCTTTCTTTTCAAAGAGATTCCTTTCTCTTTGTCTTATTTCCCTTTTCAATTTGCTTACCATTTGGACTCTTGGCATGATTTTTCTTCTTTTCTGAACGATTTTCTTTTCGTGCCTCATCTTTTTATTGCACGGGGATGACAAGTAGAGAGGGCGCCCTCACAGCGAGGAAAGGATGCAAGCCCGCTCGCTCGGTGCCACCGGGTCTGCGCACCTACGGAGCCCGAGCTGCTAAGGCTCCGGTGAGGTGATGTTTGCAAAAGTACTTTGTAGAACAATTTTTCATTATTGTTTTCTCCACCTACCTCTTTTTCCTCACATGCCTGTGTTTAGAATAGTTCTTGGGCTGCTGTTAGTTAACCTGTGCAGAAAAATATCTTTTATCGCCAGCCCCATCTCTTAGCTTTTTCTTCTCTCTTAAACCAAGATTCTGTATATTTCATTTTAATTGTCAAAGGTCAAACTAATCTCAACAGCAAAGCCCTGATTTATATATTTTGTTCTGCGTCTAGCTGCATCTAGCAAACATGTTTTCATGGAAGATGGTAATAATTCTGAGTGTGACTTTTGACTTTGTTCCTGAAGAGAATTATAATCAGTAGCATTTCTGTAAATAGTGTAGACTGCGGTGTCTTTACAAAACCAGTGATCAGTTAAACCCTTAGTCACAACCATCCTGTTGGAACCAGATGCCGCTTCAACTGGATTTATTTATGAACACTGGGTTTAGGTTTTCATTTGTCACTTTTCTGAATTCTTCATGATCATTTGCATGGTCAAGGCTTTGTTTGTAACATAGTCTTGGTTAGATTATTTTGTAAAGAGTTTTCAAGTTAAATATTAGTATTTTTCAGATCCGCCAGAAAGTGATGGATTATTTTACAAAGCAGTCTTGGAAAACAGCTCAACAACATCTGAACACAATGAACCATCAGATTCAGGACTATAGGTCTGTAATAAAAACCTCTTTTGAAAACTTCTGAATGCTACAGTTTACAAAAATAATCTCATTTTGTTTCTTTACTAGGATCAAAAAACTTGACAAGTTCCAATTCATCATCATAGAAGAGCTGGAAAATTTTGAAAAAGATTCACAGTCTTTAAAAGATTTGGAGAAGGAGTTTGTGGTTTGTGCTTTTAAGAGCTACACTTGGGAAAACTGTTAATTTTGTTCTTTAGAAAATAGTTTTAGATTGCATGTACACACATAGACTGAAGCTTATGCTGAGTAATGCCTTTGATAATAAGGGGAAAACCCTGAAAGAGAGTGTGTAATATCTAGAATATGCTCAGCATATAGCCACATTGTTTAAATTAGGAGTATAATAATTATCCAAGTGTTAATTTTTGTATTTTAAAATTAAGGATTTCTGGGAGAAGACCTTTCAGAAGTTCAATGCCTATCAAAAAAGTGAACAGCAGAGGTTAGTGTGACGTCCTTAATCAAACCGTAATCGCTATATTACCGCAATGCAGTGTAAAATGATAACTGCAAAGGTAACTCCTTTCGTTAGGCTTCACCTTTTGAAAACATCACTGGACAAAAATGTCTTCTACAACACTGATTACGAAGACACTGTTTTTACATCTGAGGTACCAACTTTTACATGTTTATACATAATCTCTCACAATACCTCCTTGCTCTGAAAGTTTTACAGTAAATTTCATAGATGATATGTGTGTTTACAGATGTGTTCGATGAAAGAAAACATGAAAATGCTCCAAGACAGGCTCCTGAAGGAAACGGTGAGTCCCCTCTTGGGTCAGGGATTCACGTGGATCGGCCACCAGTGAGGGGCAAGTCTTTCACAGGCTTGTCTTTTGTTTTGGTTTGAGAGACAGTTTCAGCCCAGTGATTCTTAACTGTTTAAATTAGAATAGTGGGAGCAAACTTACTTTAATCACCTCTATTAGTATTTTACTATGAGTCCCTCCTAAGGAAAAAAGGAGTATCAGTTTGCTGATTTTAAAATGAGCTCAAAGAATGATTTCTTTGTCCTGTGTCCAAGCACGGAGCCCTGCAGAGGACCTCTGCTGTGCCTTCTGCAGGAGGTGTGTCAGGACAGAGCCACAGGGACAACAGGATTTCCTTTACTTCGATTTGAGGATAGAAGTGTAGTTGCCTTTCCTGAGGTCCGGTAGACGGACAGCTGCTCTGTGGGGGGAAAAGCAGTCCTGAGCGGGGCGCAGGCCATCTTCAGTGCTGACTCGGAGATGGCAGACCTTCTTAGGACCCTGTAATGTAGCCCGCACACAAAGATGCGTGCGACGTCCTTGCCCACTTTCAGTAGACGCTCACGGTGCCGACTGGCGGAGGCGCTTGCGGCTGAGCCACCTTAGCTTGAAGCGAACCAGCTGACTGACTAGACCGGTCAATGAAATTCAGTCTAGAGAAAAAATTCAACAATTTGGGGTTTTAAAGACTGGCTCTCTCAGTTGATGCAGAATATCAGTGATGATCCCTGAACTCTGTAGCTAGCTGGGAACAGATCCTGGGGGCAGAGGCGTTGGATAGAATGAGCACTGATACAAAATATCTTTACAAAAAGGGTTGTTTTAAAAAGAAGCCCAAGTAATAGCCTCCTCCCCCCCATTTGGTGGTCTTACAGTGATAATTTAAAATCTAAGTGTGATTTTTATTTCCACCCCCACCCCCGGCTCTAGCAAGAAGAGGAGCTTCTTAATGTACGCAGAGGACTGATGTCATTGTTCATGGCTCATGAGAGAAATGTTCGTGTGTGATGTCTAGTTGTTATCAACAGCTTTTATCCACTTATTCCTTTTTGTGTATAACAGGAAATACCAGAGTAGCCCTACAAAGAGAAAAATACACATGTCACCCAGGCCAGAGTGTTTTTGTAGGAACCTCCAAATCCAAAGAAATGTCACCTTATGGATGCGAAAGAACCACTTTAAAATGACTCCAACCTCTGGAGACTTCTGCCTATAGAATACCGCTCTTCTTTGAGAGGGAAATTTCGGGGAAACCAAACAGTAAAAAGAATTTGCTTGTCTTTGTGGTAATATTTACATTACACAAATCTTACTGAGTTAACTACACTCATAAAACTAGTTTCTTTAATAAACTAAGGTTTATCATATAAAATATTTTTAAAAGAATACAGTTTGGACCAAATATAAGTATTACTAGTTCAGAATATACTACATGTAATAAAAATTCAGTATGCTGAGAAGGGCTAAAGGCTCAGATTTAAACCCTTACCTGAGTGGAAGCCAGTGCTCTGAGCGCGCTCGGAGAGCACGGACATTCGGCTGCGCTTCCACTTACCGCGCTGTTGCGATGTCGTCGCTGTAGGTAGAAGGCTCAGCTCAAGCAGCTGTTTTTACTGGTTCTTTTAAAGCTCCTAGTACTCATTGTAATAGTATCTTGCTAACATAAAAATATACATGTTTTAACTATATATTAAAGTTGAAATAAATACTCTGTGACTTAAATAGTATTACAAATAAAAAGTTATTCGATGAATATTGGCTCAAACAAAACATCCTGCTCCCATCAGACATCTGAGGCAGGATAGAAAGTGGCCTCACTCCCCACTGCTGGCCTGCAGAAGGGTGGCCGAGGGTGGGAATACTACCGGTATTTAAGTCCAGTAGAAAAAGCGGCTTTCCTAACGTAGACAAGCAGAGGGATTCAGTTGGTGGAAGGGCAGCAGGGACTCTGCGTCGGGAGACAGTGACAGTTCTGCCCTGACAGTGACCACCGCTCAGGAGCTGAAACCCCATGGAGCTCCTGTTTACCTCCTGTCTGGCCACACTTACAAGGAGTCACACACATTCCCACACTGCACTGTGTGTGTGTGGCCCAGACTAGGTCTCTGCTCTGACCTGCTCAGCAACAGTCGGTGCCACCTGCTGAGTCTCCCTTTCCAACGCCCTTTTCACCCGGACCTTCCTCCCCCTGCAGCTTGCTTTCTGGAGTAGCCTGGGCTGCTCTCTCCTCCGCCGTCTGGCCGTACCTGTTACCTTCCTCCTTGTCCCTCTTTCCTTCCCTACCCATGAGAGATCCTCCAGTCCACAATCACACTCTTCTTCCCCGCCACCTCTCACTGAATCTGCCAACTCACACCCTTCATTCCGGAATCTGAACATCACTAGACAAGAGTTAAAATCAGACTTAACTTTATGACCCCATATTTTACAGCAATCCTACCTCTGCCTGACTTGACCACATTTCCAGAGTATTACCAACTATCACGGCCACAGTCCCTGATTCTTGGGCCTAGCTTCATACTGTCCTCACCTTTTCTCCCGGCAGGTTCCCTGCATCAATACTAGCCTTTTCTGATTTCTCGCATGTTCCTGTGGCAGATTTATCTTTTTATGTAAGGACAGTCCCCTGCTAGTGCTCGGAATCCTGTGGTCTCTGCATCTCTCTCAGTGTGCATAGCCCACACTTACCACACACACACACACACACACACACACACACACACACGAATGCCCCTGGTTCAAGTTCCCTTCTGACTGCTGCCCATCCGATGTAATTCTCTGCTCCCCTTCACACAGAACATAGGGAAAGAATTTTCTCTAGTTACTATTTCACGGAACCTACTTTTTATCAAAACCACCAGTGATTAATTTTACCAAGTATACTCTCCCATCTTTTTTTTTTTTTTAAGATTTTATTTATTCATTAGAGAGCACAAGCCAGGCACAAGCCAGGCGGAGGAGCAGAGGGAGAGGGAGACTCCCCTCCCCAAGCAGGGAGCCCGGTGTGGGGCTCCATCCCAGGCCCTTGGGATCAAGCCCTGAGCTGGATGAAGGCAGATGCTTAACTGACTAAGCACCCATATGCCCCAGTCTCCATCTTCTTAACTCCGCTTCACCCAGACTTCGGCTGGCGTATTTTCCATTTCCTATCTCTTTCCTGTCTGCCCTTTTCCTCTCAATGTAGGGCTCATTCCCGGTCTGTTACTTTTCCTCAATCTACATTTCCTTAGGTAATTTCATATGGTTCCGTGTAACAGACGTCTCCGTGTTGACGGCAGTCCTCAACACGTGGTTTGGGCAACAGGCTGGCTTCATGCGAAACAACACTGGGCCCTTATTTCACACCATATATACAAAATATGTTAATCAAAAAACCTAAAAGAGTTCGAACTATGAAACTACTAGGAAAAAGCATAGAAGCAAATCTTCATGACCTTGGATTTGGCAGTGGATTCTTAGGTAAGACACCAAAAGCACCACCAACAAGAAAAACAACCACCAAAACCCCAAAAGGTAAAGTGGACTTTAAAAACCAAGAAAACCTTCGTGTAAAGACTACTTTCATCAAAGTGAAAAGACAACCGACGGAATGGGAGAGAATGCTTGCAAATCACGATCTGCTTAGGATCCAGTACTCAGAATATATAAAGAATTCTTACAGCTAAGCAACAAAATGACAAATGACCCAGTAAGAACGGGGCAAAGGACCTATAGGAACATTTCTCCAGAGGAGATGTACAATTAGCCAACAAGCACACGACCATCCACGCAGTATCATGCGTCATTTGAAAACTACAAACCATAGCGAGACGCCACATCACACCCACCAAAGGACTGAAAATAAGTATTGGTGAGGTTGTGCAGGACCCGGGGGCTGTGGGCTTCTGGGGGCAGTAAAACACTGCAGTCCCCGTGAAAACCAGTTTGGTGGCTCCTCCAAGAGTTAAAGGTGGAATTAGCCTATGACTCAGCGGTCCCATCCCCCGGCAATCCACGCAAAGACCTGAAACCAGATATTCAGCAGACGCCAGCCAAATGTCCACAGCAGCACAAGTCCCAGCAGCCGGGCACGGAAATGACTCGAATGGGCAACAAGCGGACAAATGCAGGATGTCCATCTGCACACAGGCTGTTCCACAGCCCTAAGAAGGAAGGAGTTCCACCGATGCATGTGGACAAACACGATGCATGTGGAAAACTAAACACAAAAGGTTACGCTGTCGGATTGGATGGATAGGTAACACCCAGAATACGTAAATCCACGGGGACAGGTTGGGGGCTGCCGGGGGCTCGGGGAAGGGGAAGCTGGGCAGTGCCTACTTCGAGGATATGGAGTCTCCTTGGGTTGTGATGAACCAGATGGAAGCAGCGGTTGAGTGGCTGGTGAGTGGACCAGGTGCCACTAAACGGCAGTCCCAACACGGTTAACTCCGTGCCATCGGCATCTCACCTGAACTGACTTAATAAAACACAAACGCACCAAACCTGTGCAGAGGGGTCTTCTGCATTTAAAACCCAGCCTTTAGATCAGGGCCTGAAAGCCCCTAGGGGAGCCGGCCTCTGCCTCTGTCCTGACGTGCCTCCTGCCCCTCTCCTCCCTCGTTCAGCAGACTTCCAGGCCTGGCGCTTGGACGGTCGCATTCTTGTCCTCGAGGCTTTGCTCCTGGGGCTCTGCTTCCCCACGCACAGGCACAGGCCGTCCTTTGAGTCTCACGTAAACAGTACTTCAGAGGGATCCTCCCACACAGCCCTATCAATCTTCCTATCACTCCAGAAACTTCTTTCTTCCTCCCTCCCATAAAGCCCGCTGCTGTAAAGTCTATGACAACAGGTACCTCGTCTGTCTTACTCACTTATGAATAGTGACTTAGGCCACTATTTCCAGAACCTAAACACATGCCTAGAAAAGTAGGGTTGCAACAGTGTGAATGAATGAGGGAATAAACGGAGTGTTTCTAGGTGGAAATTCACTGCATTCAAAGAGGGCAGATGAGCCTGAAACTCTCAGACCCTCAAATCCCATATAGTCGAATTTCCGTTAAAACGGATCATGAAGTATTAGTCAATCAGCCACCTGAGTGTCTGTGTCACATACTGTGCTCAGCTCTACGTACTGAGACAAGCAAGAAAGGAACCCTTTCCAAACTGAGGGCGGCCGGAGGGGAGGGAGTGGGGACGGGGTAACCGGGGGATGGGCATGAAGGAGGGCACGTGATGGGGCGAGCACTGGGTGTTGTCCGCAACTGATGAATCACTAAACTTATCTCTGAAACTAACACTACATATATTAATATATTAGGTTAATTTTTTTAAAAGATTTTTATTTATTTATTTATTTCTTTATTTGACAGAGATCACAAGTAGGCAGAGAGAGTGAGGAGGAAGCAGGCTTCCCGCTGAGCAGAGCGCCTGATGTGGGGCTCTGGGACTCGATCCCAGGACCCTGGGATCATGACCTGAGCCGAGGGCAGAGGCTTTAACCCACTGAGCCACCCAGGCGCCCCTATTAAGTTAATTTAAATAATTTTTTTAAAGTTATTCTAGGAAGACATGAAACGTGTATATCCATGTTTTGTAAAAACGAGGAGTGTTTGAATTTTAAAAACAACAGCACCAATGTAGTCCCAAAGAATTCTATGGCTTTCCGTTTTATTGGCCCCTTGGAAGAACTGTGTAGGCGTGTCAAATGTACATAGACTTTATCATCCAAGATACTATATTTTTAATGGTTATATTTGTGATGTTTAGTTTTGGGCTTTTTGAAAAACATACTTGGGGAGGCGCCTGGGTGGCTCAGTCAGTTAAGCGTCTGACTCTTGATTTTTAGCTCAGGACAGGATCTCAGGGCTGTGCGACTGAGCCCCACGTCAGGCTCTACAGTGTGTGGAGCCTGCTTAAGATTCTCCCTCTCCCTCTGCCCTTCTCCCCCAACTCCATGCTCTCTCAAAACTATTTTCTTTTGAAATATGAAAAACATTAGACCAAGAAAAGCCCATGGAAATACTCTAAAATAATATCTAGAGGCTTTCTTCAGGAACACAGAGGTCTATTTGGTGCAGTGTCTTCAATTTCAGCTTCGATACTGGGATTTTGGTTTGTGCTGCTGTGATAGCAACAGTGTTGAGTACAAGGAAGCGGGAGGAGTGCGGGTTGTCCTACAAGGAAATGCTGGCCTTTACCGTCAATAAGGCCTTTAGTACTTACCTCATAAAATGGGCATTTTACGCAGCTCGACTACCGTCAGTATGAGTTTATAATGAATATTGACATTTGGGACAGACGATGTCTGGGGCAGATTTGATGTAAAAAAATTTTAAGTGTATTTAAAAAACATGTAGTTGCTTGACTTTGTTCTGTGTGATTCATTTTTAGCATTTTCTATATTTATTTACACTTAAGAAAAATTAGAGCCGGAGTTGGCAAATTATCTAAAAGACCAACCATATAGAAGATGTTTTACACTGTGTGGGCCAACAGGTAAATTTGAGAATATATGTAGGTCTTTGTGTAAACATGTGAGAACCAGTCTTAGCTTGCAAGCCCTTAAAAAAAAAAAAAAAGGCAGGCCAGATTGGGCTGGTGGGCTGTTGTTTGCAAGACAGATAGCATAGAAGCAAACCTTTAATGATTGGATCTCTCTCTTCTTTACTATACAGTATGTTTCTCAACTTATCTCACTATTTAACAAAAATGGTGATTTAAATCAATTTTGTATTAGCAGAGCCTATTATGTGAAGTAACTACAACTTCTTGATTTTCCTGTTTAAAGCATATTAAAAATAAATGACCATTCTAGCCAGTACTTTGTATTTCTGACCTGGGTGGAATTTAACACATGTTGGTGCAGGCTTCTCACACTTCCTCAACCGAACTGAGCTGCAAAGTCCTAACTATTTCAGAAGAACACACGGGGGAGAGAACAAATTTTGCATCATTAGTATAGCCAAGCAGAAACTTAGTCCAGTCTAAGAGAGGTTACTACAGGGACGTTAATGCCACCAAATCCTGATACCATGGATGCCTAGCAGACCCTCCGAGTCCTAGTGGGCTGGTGGTTTTCATTCCGCACTTAACGCCCCAGTGACCTGGCAGTCAACAGCGACAAATTCTGACTCTGACCTCAGCACATGGTGTGAAGCCCGCAGTGGCTCCAGCCAGCTCTTCAGCCACCTGTCACTCCCACCTGTAAACAGCTGACCCACTCACGGTGGCTATCCCCGAATTCCTACGTAGTTCCCAAACACAGCTGGTGGAGAGTTAGAGCCAGCGCAGACAGAATCACGAGTGCTGCGAAGAGACAACAGAAGCAGAATACTGGTCACGAGGACACGGCAGGGAGTAAGAGCACACGGATCTGAGCTGGGACGGAAGAAGTGGAGCAAGGTGTTACACATTCCCGAGACCGCTCTGTGCCACACCAGGAGTCCCCACTGTAACCAAGTTCCCGGGTGGAATGCAGGGAAGGCACTGTTCGTTTGGGGGGCACACCTGTGCATTAGCAGTGCCCATATCTTTGAAAAAGGGGAATACATTGCATGCAGAAAGCAATAATGTGCGTACACAAGCATGGTTTGAACTTTAAGAATCATTAGCATGTGCACCAGATCCAGAGTTTCTTACCGTGGCTTACTGTCAAGAAAATGTGCTTTTTAAAGAATTTCCCTGCTCATCTTCTTTAAAGGAGATCTAACAGCTAAAAGTTACTTTTATTACTTAACATAAAATGCCATTCTGTTCTCATGAAACTGTGGGAACATGTAACTAGTAGCTTTTCCACTGCTCATTCTAACATTGTCTAAGAGAAATTAACTTATGGTAATTCACTGTTTCAGGATATTTTCATATGTTCAGTTTGAGTCTCAACATGTTCAGTTTCTTACAAGCGTCTTCTTGGACGTTTCTTTCACATGAAAAACTCTGTAAAAAACGCTCTGTAAAAGAATGGGTTTGAGATTAGAAGCATGTAAGACTAATAATTTTAATAATGTAATTAGAATTTTATAGTTCTGGACTTGAAGTTGCTGTTAAAGAACTATGGGTACGTAGCTAAAAACTTGGCTTTTCACCTCCAGAATTTAGACTTGTAATTACCATGTATTTCCACAAGATGGACTTCTTGACGTTAGGGTTTGGGGTTTTTTGGGTTTGGGGTGGTTTTTGTTTGTTTGTTTTGGGGTTTTTTTGGCCATCTCAATTGCCTAAGCATTACTTATGTAATATAATTTCAAAGTCCTTTCAACATGCTTAAATTTTTTTTTTTT
This sequence comes from Neogale vison, assembly GCF_020171115.1. Classification (NCBI taxonomy): domain Eukaryota; kingdom Metazoa; phylum Chordata; class Mammalia; order Carnivora; family Mustelidae; genus Neogale; species Neogale vison. The sequence goes on from NC_058098.1 coordinate 3,262,588, forward strand.
TTTACAAAGACTTACAATGTACTATTCCTCCTATCATGCCAGGTTAAAACTTGATACTTCTAGAAGTGATTTAATTTCCTCCCATAAAATAATCAATTATGGTTTTAATCTTTTAATCTCCTTAAAAGCAGAATTCCTTCAATGACTTAATAGTATTGTTACTTTCATAGTTAATCACAGTTTGTTTTGTGGAAATTCGAACAAATGATTTGTGAAGTCAATGCACTGACGACGCCCATCGTGAAGAACTGTCGTGATTCGGTTTGTGATTGTTACTGAGCAGGAAGGCAGTAGAAACGGTTTTTTCTAAGACCTCATAAGATGCATATTTCCATCTTAAGGAGATTGAAATCTCACTTTTACATAATTTGGACTCCCACTTAATATTTTAAACTGAATAAAAGAAAATAGGGAGCTGCTTAAATAGTGTAGAATAGGAAAAAAAATTTAAAGTTTTCTGGAGGTTGGCCACAAATAATGGGTTATGAATATATAGGTATATATCACACATATAATATAGAAACATACACGTGCTTGTAAAATTAAAGAACTGACTTCTAGTTAGAAAAGCTTTAGAGCATCTCATTTCATAGACAAATTGAGGCTCAGAAAAGTGAAGCAGTTCGCAGAAGGTGGCACAGCACAGAGAGGCAGAGCTGGGATTTCTGCACCCCAACGGGGATTTCTTTCTAAGAGTTCAGCTAACTGACACCACGTGTGCCAGCATCCAGGACGGACTGGACAAAGCGCTGCCGCATGGGGTGGGCAGTTTCTAGGGGCACCTGACCCACTTCAGCATTAAAGAAGATGAGCAAGGAAGGTCCCAGCAAGCCATGAGGTAGGGTGTGCAGTGACGTCAGAGGACATGCACCTGCCCCCAGGGCTGCCCCTGCCCCGCCAGCAGCTGCCGTCTACAGGAGGCGGAGAATGTGTTGGTGACGGTCGTCTCCTTTAGGAGATACAGCAGTATTTCGAGAGAGAGATGTTCTTCCTGGAGAGAAAGTATCTTGGTGAACAGCGCAGGGCTGGGGTTTAAGCAACAGGGTTTGCAAGCTCCTGACGTTAGGCTCCGAGCGCCCGGGCTTCCTGCCTCACCATGTACCCGGCAGGCGGGCTCCCCTGTGAGGACACGTATTCAAAGGCCAAGTAAAAATACCTTTTGGGAACATAATTTTTTTTTTTTAATTTTCCCTCTTTGTGCCAACATTACGTTTTACCTTTGTGCTAGGGTGAATGTTCTCTTTAGAACGTCCACTCCCTCTAAACCTGTGTCTCCTATAACAGAGTTTTCCATAATGTCTGCATACGTGAATCTAAAAATACTCAAAGACGGCCCAATTTCCATCATGGTAGAATTTTCCACCAAGTTGTTGCTTACCTCTGGGATCATTATTCAAAGATGATCTGATTTTCAAGCACAAACCACATGTACTAACAGAATTTACAAAACAAAGCACACAAAAAGTTGGAATTCTCTTTTATGTGTTTGGATCTGACGGCTCGACAGTAATAAAACCCGACTTACTTCACAGATCCCCACTCTCCTTCCAACTCTATGAAAACATAAAACCCGGGTTCGTTTCCTGCAATAAGTAGTCATTTAATTAAAGAACAAAATTAACAGGAATCAAAATGTTGCAGCTGGATTTTTTTGTTAGACATTATATAAAAAAAAAAAAGAAAAGTATAATACAGTCAATAATTTTGTGGAACATGAACTTAAAGAGTTCTCAAATTAACTGTGATCGGAATAAAAACGTCTTTTACACACAATCCTGCACACGGCCGTGCGGCCCGTCCCCGTCTGAGGCCCGGGGCGGGGGGCACCGGCACATGCGCGTCCCCAGCCTCCGTGTCGCTGCAGAACTGAAAAACCGGGTTCAAAGGCAAATGACAGTTTTCTTCTGGGAGAGCGACTCTGGGTCTCCCCCGGGCCCGACAGCCCCCACTCCGCGGACATCAGAGCGTGAAGGGCGTCCTCTGGGTTCCCCTCCTGCAGGTGAGCACAGCCCCGACTTCACCTGCCTCAGTGGTCCTGCCCCTCTCGCTGACGCGGCAGGGAGTCGAGAGCCGAGCTTCAGGAAAGTTCCCTGATGAATGTTCAGTGTTGGTATCAAAAATTAAACACAAATTCTTCTCAGAAGAAAATCTCTATGGCCTGTGGAATCTAGGAAGTACAAAAAGGCAAACAGCGTAAAGTCACACATTGGAAGTTGAAATGGCCCAAACCTCCCACTAACAAGCGTGTGGCCGTTAAAAGCAGCTCAGAGCCCACACGGGACATGAGGACGGGCCCGCTTCGCTTCCGGTGCTGGAGGACCTCCGAGCGCCCCAGTCCCCCGGGCCTGCGCTGGACTCCAGAAAGAATGATTTGCTGAATTCTGCCTAAAACTCAGTCTGAAGGCTGTTGGCTAAGCTCCTGAAGTGTGTGAGGCCAAGGTTTGCTAAAATCAGAAGTAATAATCAACAGAGCAAAATTTTGGAAATCAGGGTTATGGTTTGGTTTTGGTTTTGTACGTCGGTAACATGTTTGTGGTAACGTGATACGTTTCACAAAGTATCAGGTGACTAAACTATTGTGCTTTTCAAAACGGAGACTAAGTGCTAAAATGTGGTATAAAAATCCCATTTCCTGATGTCCAAGTTTGCAGCCAACTCTTAAAATTCCTTGATCTAGGAAAGGCATTAAGGACTTAGGAGAGAAGTCGTGTATCCTCAGTCAACCACGTTTAATAACGTGTAATGGGAAAATGTACTCGGTATTTTGACATTAACACACGCGATGCTACGTAACAATTCTACCCTTTTTCTTTAACACGGTAAACATTAAAAACAGCTTTGAATATTTTACTGGACAATGTCAATTTCTTCAACGTTTTTGAGTGTTTCGGATAATCCAAACTAAGATGACATATTCTTGCTCAAATGTACACCAGCCATGGGGGGAACCTGAACAAATTTTAAACTGTTCGTTGGGAATCATTTTCTCCTGCTCTTGCAACCTCCTCTCCCACCTTAATACATTTACCCCGAAACTGTCCTGGGGACAGTTGGAACCCCTCACAGCCGGCTCTGCCCCGCAGCCACAGTGACCTACACAGTGAGTGTCCTCAACAACAGCCACGGTGACCACTTGGGGACACACCAGAAAAGGAAAGGAGTCGCTATTTTAGCTGAAGGCAGAATCTGCTCTCAGGGCTCCCTTCTCTCCGTCTCTGGGGCGTGAGCCTCTCGAGGCCGCGGGGGATGTGGCAAAGGGACTGCTTCGGGCGGAAGCTTGAGCATCACAAGCACGGTCTCAAGACGGAGGGAACAGGAGACCATATTGCTTGTCGCGGCAGGGGGAAGAACACACGCACAGCCAGTGAGCACGGGGAGGCCAGTCCTCCCCCTCGGTCCCCCTCTGCAGACCCGCGGCCCCTGTGGGGCAGCACGTCCAGAGCCCGCATTGACCGTGACGCGGACAGCCCGGTGCTGGAGGTCGGCCGACGCGCCCCACCAGGACAGTGGCTCCCCGGGGCGGGGGCCCCTTTACCACCGCCATCCCCACACCTGGCATGACACCGGGCACACCGTAGGGACCCCAATATTGGAGGGTTTGGGGAAGGATCTATATCGAATTAATGATGCGACTGTAAAGGCGGGGAAACAGGCACCAGTAAGTGGAAGGGACCTGGTGGCCTCCGGTTGGTACAGACGGGCCGGGTTTGGTCACGAGAGGTCCAGACAGGACGGGAGGGACGGTCGGCCGACAGGTTCGTCCTGTTCCCTGCTTTGAGGCCGATTCTCTGGCGCGCACACGAGCTCCTTACACGGCTGACCCAGGAGCACCGCCCTGCACTGCCCCGAAGCCGCGTGTCCCCTCCCGCTCTCCGCAGAGCTCCTGGCCCCGGGCGCCCAGGCACGCAGAGCTCTGCCCCTCTCTGCGGCTTCGAGGCAGCCGGGACCGGCACCAGCAGAGGCGCCGCGCAGAAGCCCACCTTGTCAAGTGCTTGCTGGACGCGTGCACCTCCATTTCGTTGCTCTTGTACTCGTTCAGCTCCTTACGGATGGCCGCCTGCGGGTCAGAGACGGGCGTCACGAAAGGCACAGAGGACGCCAGCAGCCTGGGGGATGGACAGTAGTTCCTACTGTCCCCCGAGTTCTGGCGTTTTGGAAGATACTTCCAGAGAAGCAGAGTCATCGTTGGGCCGAGCACTCAGCCTCTGACGCCTGGTCGCCGTCGTCCCCAGCCAGGCCCCGGCCAGCGCACGGCCGCGTCCCAGAGAGGCCGGGGATGCCCCCCAGCCGCCTTGGCACACGGCCGCCACGCTGAGCCAGGTGGAGCCACCCGCTGGCATCCGAAGAGCCAGATCACGCGGGGCGTCAGGCTTGGGGTGAACTCGCCCGGAACTGTGCGAGATCATTAGGAAGCTGTTCCAGCCTTGGGCACGCGGCGCCGCTGGGTCATGGGACAGTGTCGTCACGTGCGGGTGAGGTGCGCACCACAGCTCGTCCAGCCTCCCCGGCCCCTTGGGACCCTGCGCCCCCATGGGTGAGCCCCCCAGGGACCAGCTGAGAGCTGGGGAGAGGCTGAGAGTCGTGTGCCCCGGGACAGGACGCTGCCCGCCGAGCCCTTGCAGGCCGGCCGCCCACAGCGCCTGCAGGGGGAAATGACCACCCGCCTCCCATGGGATTTTCTGGGGCTCGAGGGACATGCGCTGGTGGACAGGCCGGATTCAGGGTCCGGACCCGGCACAGCGAGGCTGGGGAGACTTGAGACTCACTCGGTCCCTCCGCTTTCCCCACGGCCTCTGGGACCCGCTGCTTCCTCGCTCCCTTCCCGTGCTTCACGTCGGAGGCCCCTGGAGACACCTCACCCCAGAGCGTGGGGTTGGAGCCAGAGCCGCCTCCGTCTACACTGCCCACGCCTTCCTGCGGGCCTCGGTCTCTCCGCGCTGTGTCGCTGTAGTGGACTCTGCCTAAACCTCCGTCTCCCACCTCTTTCCCGCCAGCCTCGCCTGCTTTCCCGCCAGCTTCCAGTTTCTCAGCTCCCACACGCTCGACCCTGGGGACCCGGTCACCCTGGGTGGGGCCGTCCTGTGCTTCACGGGGAGCTCAGGGGCATCCCTGGGCTGCAGCCACTGCCCCCCATTTCTGACACCAAAAATGTCTCCAGACATTGGTTGCCAAGGACCAAACTGTCGCCTCGCAGCAGACACAGCCACGCCCCGGACCACCTCTGTGAAGCCCACCCCGGGGCACAGCACGGCCGCCGTTTCCACAGCGGGTAGCACCCCCCCTCCCCCGCCCCGGCCCAGGAACAGACCCGCCGGCCCGCCTGTCGCGGACTGCCCTCCTCGGGGGCTGCCGTCCCCCCAGCCCACCCAGCAGGGCCAGCGGCCCCGGACCTTGTCGGCCGCGGACAGGCGCGTCCAGGGCTTGTCGGCCCGCCGGTCGTAGTCCTGAGCTTTGGCCACTTCCACATAGTCGCTGAACCGGATCAGAATCTTCCTGTCCCGCAGCTCGTCCACCGTGGGTCTCTGATTCAGCTGAAATCAGAGAAGGCCCGTGAGCCGCCCGTGGCCACACCCGCGCTCGCGAGCCCTGGGACAGACAGCACGTGTCTGCAGGGACAGACAGCACGTGTCTGCAGGGACACGGGAAAGCCAGAAACTGGGACGTTCAACCCTCACGCCTGCGAGGGCCAGCGGGAAGGCCTGGACTGCGGCCCCGACGGTGACCCCACGGCTCTGCCAGCGCAGCCCCGGCTCGCGGGAGGCTTGCTGAGGGCAGCCCCGGCGCACTGGACCCTCCGGGCGAGCTTCGAGAAAAGGTCTGGAGGGAGCAGAGGCGGCCGCGAGCGGTGCCCCCGAGGCAAGCTCAGGGAGGACCCACCTCCTGCGAGGGGGGCAGCGGGGGGGGGAGAGCTTCTGTCAGTCCTCCAGGGCGCGGAGGAGACGGGCGAGGCGTAGACACTGAGTTTAGACACGGCTGGGGCTCCAGAAGGGACCAGGCTGCAGGGTGGCCACCTGGGCTGGCCAGACCCACTTCCACCCGGCGAGGCCCACACCCAACCCTCGAGGCTGGTGAAACGGTTCTGCAACCAGGATCTTCCAGACAAGCCGGAGGAACCAAGGAGCCCGGAAGGTCACCGCATGCGGACACCCAGGGAGGCTCTTCCCAGGCTCTGTGTGAAGATCTCCCGTAAACGAAGGTGATGCCCTGTCACCGTCCGGCTCCCCAGAGATCCGCAGAAATGTCATCGGACCTGCCTGTCCCCCAGGCACAGAGGGCCACGCTAGGATGGGCCAGGGCGCTGCCTTCCCAGCATCTGGGGAGTGAATTCGCTGCCGTCCAGGAAGACGTCACTGAGCAACATGGAGAGGCCCTGCGTCACCTCCCCCCAACCCCACTATCAGTGCACCTGTCACCTGTCCCTCAAGATCCAGGGATAAGACACTCAAATCACTGTACCTTTCTTGTCAATCTTTGCTTGATTTCTCTTCTTTCTTCCTGCTCTGTCTGATCATTCCTCTCTGTGAAAGGTTAAAACAGAAGAAAAAAAGAAAAGAAAGAAAGAAAGAAAGAAAAATGGGCTGAGACTCTCCTTTGGTAAAGAAGTCCGCTCCCAGCCCCTGCGATTCTGGTGGCTGAGGAGGGTCATCGGGACTCCCTGCGTCACGGCTGGTCTCCCTGCACTTGGCCAGCCACGTTCAGACCGTGGTCTCACTGCCCCACGGGGACACTGGCACTGGGGGAAGCTCTGCCCACCTTGCAGTCCTTCTCCTCGACTTTCTCCACGGCGGACTCAGCACACACACTCGGCTGCGCAAATTTACTTGCAGGAGAAGCAGGAAGCAGCCCTCCCTCTGCCCTGCCCTGCAACCAAACACCCACCCTCCGTGCATTTACGCCCCGGAGCACAGAGGGCACCCACACGCATTCCAGGAGGGTAACTGTGCACACACGTGACTACTAATACCCGTCGCATGTGACCCTCCGATAGGGACCGTAACAGAGCGGTCACTGCCGTTTTCCCTTCCGCTTTACAGGAATACACACACTTCCAGCCAACGAGCGCGCACAAGGGACACCCCTCCCCGGCTCCGGGCACCATAAGCTTGCCTGGAATTTACATTTTCAGGGGAATATCTCACACCCAAAGATACCAGGCAGCCGGCTGACTCCCACCGCGGGAGCGAGCGCAGCGACACAGCCCAGCCTTTGGGGGCGGCCTCCGAGGCTCCCCGCACGGGCTGCAGGGCGGATTGGGACTATTAACATGCAAGCTGCGCTCTTACCTACACGCGGCGGCTAAAAATAGAGCAGAAGTCAGAGCCCGGCGTAAAATGCAGGCTTTGCCCTGGGACTCGGGATAATGGATGTCCTATTTCTGGCGCTCTCTGTTGCTAAATAAAGCCTCGGGTCCCGGGGGGGTAGGAAGCTCCATTCCTGGGAAGGGAGGCTCACGGGCCAGCGCTCGCTCCTCGAAACCGGGCTGGTTCAGGGAAGGGGAGCCCTGGTGCTCGCGCTTGACCTCGCCTCCCTTCACCTGCCTTGGCTGGTGGGTTGACGACATCCCACACGTGTGCACTTCGGGGCGCGGGTCCGCGGGGGTTCGACAGACCGTGCTCGCCTCACGTCTGAGTGTTTTAGGAAAGGAAATGAAGCTCTTTTATGTTCTTGGCTCCTAATCCAAGGGACACTCCAGGAGAAAGCACATGGAGAAGCTCTCTCGTCAGAAGGTTGATGAGACGATCAAGAAAAAAATGCGGAAGTACCAATCTAAGGCCAACCCTGAGGGGTTTCTGTGATGCCACGAAGCTAATTCTTCAGATTTCTTAAAAAATCGGCCACAGACAAAGGCCAAGTGTAGCCTCTCTGTGAAAAGGGTAAAACAAAACTAGACCTTTATCTTTTATCACCAACAATGTCATTACCAAGGTCACGTGAGTGACACAGGTGCTTTGGAGAGTGGAAGTTTGAAGGTGGCCGGCAGGGACCCCCTCTGAGGCAGGTGCTCTGTTGGGCAGCAACCCCAAGAAACCCTTCCTCAAGCCTGAGCCCATGGGTTCCCTCTGAGCAACACCTAGTGACGGCTTTGGGGACATTCACGTCCCTGACCCAGAAAGTCCTGTGCCTTCTACAAACCAAGGCATCCATGACCACAGCCTCCACACTGAGATGTTCTAGAAACAGAGCCAGCGGCTGGGAAGCCCCACTCATCCTCTGGAAACCGTCAGAGATGCACTGTTGCTTCTGATGCAGGGGTCCGAATGGCCCGTGGAACCAGCCACTTGGGCTCCATCTCCTTGCCAAGAGTCCTGTTAACAAGCCGTACGACTCCTTCAGTTGTCTTCCTGACCAGGGAAAAGGGGACGTCGGTGCGAAACCTCATGACTCTGTTGTGACGATTCAACGCGGGCACGTGAGCAAGCCCTGAGTCGGCACAGCTCGGGCCGAAGGTGGGCGCGTCGGGTCTGGGGTCATCACCTGTAAGGGGGGCCCTGTCTTATCTGTCACGACACCCAAAACGAGTTCCGAGGGTCCTTCAGGCCTGATCGGTTACTCGTGAGTCCCCACGTGCAGGGGCAGACACGACGAGGCAGCATTCCAGGGGGACTTCAGGCAGGAAGGGCCCTGGAGCAGGAGGGCCTGCAGCCCGGGTCGGGGGGCGCTGGTGACACTCTCCACACCGGACCACACATGCTTACTCTAGTCTCAGCTCCGCGGACCCAAACAGGATAACCCCCACCAGGAGCCAGCAGGGGAGTTCGCAGACACCCGACCCGGGACGCTCCTGAGCTACAGACACACCGGACGGCTTGTGGGTGGAGAAGGGATGGCCGCGGCTGCCGGGGAGGAAGCCCACTGTTCCTTCCGTGCACCGAAGGGGAGCGCGGCCGGCCCGGTCCCCGCTCAGCAGCCGGGCTCGCCATCAGCGGTGCCTCTCTGGAGGCCCTGGTGCTCATCTGCCAAGACTAATAGACTTGGGGGTGCTTCTTGGCGCAAGGACCTGGCACCCCCAGGAGCGGGGCCGAGACGGACTGGGAGCCCCTGCCACTCCAGCCTGTCCACCAACCCCTGGGCTGCTCTTTCCAGGGCTCCGGGACGAGGTCGCTTTATGAATGAGCGGCGGCATTTTCCAACCTTCTCGTACATGGTCACTGAGAGAGCCCGACTCCCCCCGTCCCCACCCGTCCACCGGAGGAAGCAGGAGGAACCCAGGACAAGCTTCTCTTTAAACCCGCAGACATGGCCAGAAGAGGAGGGGCCGCATCTTCAGTCTGACGACAAAAACCTGGAATCCCGTCACTTAGGGTGAGCTGTGTCCCGCCGCCCCTGACGGAGGGGCCCACTCAGGCCGGAGAAGGTGCAGGGGGGAACAGGGGACCGGGACCAGCCGGGACTCTGCACCCAGACCAGCAGGCTCTGCCGCCCATTGGCTTTCGGGCGTCCGCTCTGGCGCTGCCCTAACTTTGGGGAGAGCTCACAGCTCTCAGAATAAAACGCCAAACTCAGAGCGTATCTGCAGCTTTCATCACAGAAAGAGGAAAAAGAGCAGCAATAGTTGAAAAACCCAGGCCCTTCAAGAACACCGTTTGCAGAAAACGTTTTGAAAACTAAACTCTGCCGGCCAGAGACAGAACTCTCCGAGAACCACTGCTGAAGGGGTTTTACCCCCAAACCGTCCAGGATGTTCACGAGGCAGAACGGCATCCTCTGTACCGGGGAGGCTATCTGTGGGCACTGTGACCACACACCTGCCAGGGGACCCTGAGGCCACGTGGAGCCAGGACCGACTCTGGAATGGCAGAGACGGGAGCCCGGGGCAGTTTCCCAGGGTTTCCGGGTCCTTCAGCCGCAGCTCCGGGCCATGTGCTCCTGCCCTCGGGTTTCTGACGCCGTCTGTCCCCGCGCCCATCAGGACTCCCTCCCAGACCCCTAGAAAAACCTGCTCCAAACCCCAGAAAGCAAAGAGGATGCTAAGCCATTTCCCCTAGATCTACAGAGCTAATTAAATAACCTTGAAAACAGGGATATCTTTAATTACGCCAGGAGGAGAGCTTTTCTCTCTCTCTCTCTCTTAATTTTAAAACAGCAGATGTCTGAATGCATCAACTTTCCTTTAGGGCTTGCTTCTGTAGCCAGACTTCCCAGGCAGGGGAGCGTCCAGCCTGCAGAGGGGGGCCTGCAGGGGGAGAGCCGGGCCCCACCCCCGCACCTGGGGAAGGAGCCAGGGGTCCCCGGCTACTCACGTTTCAAGATGTTTCTTCTCTCCAGCTCCTCCACGGCCGGTCTCTGGCTTAGCCGTCTGCGGAAAAACACCAGAATTACATTTTGCACCATCGTGGCCGCCTGCAGAGTCCACCTGGGCTCAGCCGGGGGCAGAGTCCCCAAAAGCTGGAGGAGGGGAGGGGACCTCTGGTGGCAGCCTCTTGCTGGTCAATCCTGTAGGATCCTGTCCAGGAGGGAGGTCGCCTTCTGTCACGGAGCTCCTGGGGTGGACCCCCCGCCCCCTCGCGGTGTGTGGCTCATTTTCAGCCCCGCCGATCGCAGCCCCACGGCGGGATGCCCCCCAGGTGGGAGGAAACCCCTCCTGCCCAGGCCAAGCATGGGCGGCCACTGCCACCGCTGCCTCCTGCAGCGGCACCTGTCCCGCTCCTGTCCTCAGCGGCCTGGCCGGCAGCCCTCGGCGGGGGAGGGACAGCAAGCACCGCCTCTCGCCTCCCGGCCACGCCTCCCGGCCCAGCAGAGCGGAGCTGCAGCCGCCGAGGGGGGGGCGCCCCTGCCCGCCTCCCCTCTCCCCCCTCCCCTCCAGCCCCAGCCCGCCCCCACCCCACCCGCGCCCTCCCGGGCAGAGAACGAGCCTTTCCAGCAGTTTCGAGTTGAAAGAGTCAGAGGATCCGGCCAAAAACAAATACATAAAATAAAGAAAAGGCTTGTCAGGAGAAAGAGGCATAATTAGCCACAATTAGTGCCAAGAGCCAATTATTTCTGTAACTCCGACACTGTTGTCCTTGGGTCAGAGCCAGGAGCCGCCCCACTTCCGGACCGTTAGCCGCGGGAGACAACAGGCCGAGCCTGGGACCGCCCCGACTCTGGGGCCGCCGCATTCGCCCCGAGGAGGACGCAGCCTCCAGACACGCTGTCTCTTCGGAACCCCTGTCCCAGCACAAAGCCGAGGGCGTCCCCGGCCTCCGCTGCTCCTCCGCCACCGAGCCCGCCGCGCCTGGCGGCTTTGTGTGCGGCGGGTCCGTGGGCGGCCGCTTCGGCAGCGCCTCTGCGGGTCTGCGGGGACGCGAGCCGCCCCCCGCGAGGCCTGGCTGGGACCCCGGGGTGAAGGCTCCGACCGGCCCTGGGAGTGGGACGCACAAGATCTGGCTCCCTCACCACCACTGGCACCGAGACGTCCCCGATTTCCCAATGCCACTCGCTCGCTCCCTCAGCAAAGGACCAGGGAGGGCTGGCTCTGGGCCAGGCGGTCCCACGCCCCCGGACACGGCGCTGGACCAGCCTCCTCCGCCGGGGAAAGCCCACAGTCTGAGGAGGAAGGCCGACGAACAGTAGGAAAAGGGACAAGACATTCCAGGATGTTATACCTCAGAGGACGCAGGACAGGGCGTGTGACCAAGGAGCGACCAGGCACCATGGGGGCGGAGGGTTTCACGTGGACCCCTCCCCTCCGAGACCACATGAAGAGGCAGCCACGGGAAGACCATAACTCTCTAGCCGAAGCGTCCGTCCCCTAACTGCTCAAGACAGGGGAGAGGGTGCAGGGTGGGGGGGGGGGTGGAGAGGGGAGGAGGAATCTCGGCAGGCTTCAAGGAAGAAGTGACTCTGGGCAGTTGTGGAGCATCTGTAGAGAGACAGAGCCTGGGGACTAGTAACTGCTCAGCCAGATCGCCTGAAGTGACACCTGGGGACTGAGGCCACAGATTTCCTCAAATCTGAAAGGCCCCCAAATGCCCACTAGCAAGGCCTCCCCACCCTGGGCCTCCTCTTGCTGGAGGCCTGTCTTCTCTTCCGAAATGGGACTCCATCACAGACTTTCCCAGAAGCTTGAGCACGGAATGAGGTAATGCGCTGAGCGTCTGGGAGTGCTAGCCTGGCACACAGCAGTCTCTCAAAACCGTCTCAGGAAAACCCAGCCTGGGAGCTGCCAACTGGCCACGCACGGGGTGCCCAGAAAGGCCTGTCACCAGCTCCTGCGTCTCTCCAAAGTGCTGAAGCTCATCACCAGGATCTACGCCCCTGGCCCATGTGCTGAAAGCGGGCCGGGTCCTGCCCCGCACTGCGGGGTTCTCCTGGATGCCACCCGGGCAAGGGAACAGCAGGCCCCCAGGCCAGCTCCAACCCAGGCCTCTGGGTGGACACAGCCCGATTAGGGACCCCACCATGAGTGACGTGCAGGCGCCGCCCCTCACCCGACCCTCCCCATAGAGGCAGCTGGGGCTGGAGCAGAGGACCCGAACCCCTCCCTGTGTGGTTCTCCCCAGGGAGAGAGGATCCCACTCATGAGCGACAGGGGAGGAGGAGGCCCCGAGGGCAGGGCTTCGTGTCCAGAGGTCCAGTCTAGACTCACTCCGACCCAGGAGGGCCACCCAGTACCCAGGATCCCACTTTATGAGATTCTGAACATCTGCTTTGGCTTCAGCCGACCTTCCTTCACCACATGTTCTGGGAGCACTGACGACCCGCGGGGCCTTGGGGACACGGTGGTGAGACACGAGAACCAGTCCTGTGCTGGGGCCTGCAGGTTCCTCACCCTGTCCCCACACAGCACTAGGATGAAGCCTAGGTAGGTGGGCGGACCTGCACAGGGCCGGCTCCCGGGAAGGTGCCCCTTGGGCTGAGACCCAAGGATGAGGAGGGATTCTGCAACTGCTCCTTAGACGGGCTGAGGGGCGTGAGCGTCTGTGGGGCAGGACAGCTGGACGGGGCCACAGCCTGGTGTCGGGTGAGGGGTCTGTAGCCATCCCAGGAGTCTGAGAAGGCATATGACGGCTTGAAGCAGGCAAGGGTGGGTGGTTTGAGGGGGCGCCGAGATCGGATTTGCCTTCGGAATCCCTGTCTGGGCTCCTCCAGGCTGCTGTCCCAGAAGGGACCGGGCAGAAGCCACCACAAGGAGACAGAGGCCTCCCCAGGGCCGGGGCCCCGTCAGGAAGCACGGTGCTCCAGACCCAGGAGGGGCCGAGGGCAGGCGGGGAGGAATTGGCTCAAGAGGACGAACAGGCAAACTCCAGCTCGGTGCCCGTCAGCCTAGCCCGTGAACCACGGCGTGCTGTCCCCTCGGGCGGGGACTCGGCTCTGCTCTCCGTGTGGGGGACGGAAGTGACGACCCCACCCCCTGTTAGAGGTCGATGAGAGAAGACCATGAACGCTCAGGGAACCAAACGTGATCAGGTCTTAGCGCCCAGGTTCACCCCGGGGCCCGGCACAGGTGACCCTACGCAGAGACCCGGCGCAGATGAGAGCGTGGAGACCCCTCCCCACGCGGTGCGTCCCAGCGGCCCCGGGGCGGGGGAGGCTCTTCCTTTGGAGCCTCAGTGGCCAGGGGCTCTCAGAGGACCGGCAGACACAGCCCCAGGGCGGCTGGGCCAGGAGCTGGGGGGCCGAGGCCTCAGGGAAGGCGTGGGTATGCTCCCGCCCCAGGATTCCCCAGCTCCTCCGGGAGGCTCCTCCCTCCCCCGATTCAGAAACGCGCCCCAGCCCAGCCCCGCGAGTGACGAGTGAGCAGCAGGTGCCGCCGGGGAAGACACGGTCTATTTCTGACTCTTCCCACGGAGAAAGCTGGAGTGTGGCAGCTAATTACAGAGCCGCGGGGGGAGCGGCAGCAGGAAAAGGCGTGCCAGGGTAGAGAGAGGCTGTGCCCATCTCTGAGCCTGGTCCCCACCTGTGCAAGCAGGAGAGGCCGGGATGCCAGCGCTGGCCGGGGCAGGGAGCGCGCCGACAGGCCTTGGGGGCCCCAATGGGAGGTGAAGGTCTAGAGCACCCAGCCAAGGGCAACGTGAGGGGCGTGGTACCCCAGGGGACAGCGCATGCACATGTGGGTGTGTGTCCCATGAGCACCTGTTGCCAGCTTGGGCTCCTGGTCCCACGGGGCCCTCCCGCCTCTGTACCAAACGGATGCCCCACACCCGGCCCTCTGCTGCGAACCCGGGAAACCCGGGACGGAGGAGATGAAGGGTGAGGGGTGCGTGGCAGTGAGGAACCATGGCCTCGGGCAGCTGGTTGACCAGATGCCCGTGTGGCCGCACGGGAATAAGGGACACGGTCGCACCGTCCACGAGGCTCCGGCTCTGCACAAGGCGGTCACATGTCTGCTCTGCCCCCACCAGCGCCAAGGGCCACTGCCGAGGGCCACCGCACACGCACAGGGGCTGAAGTCGAGGCCCAGCTCTGCCTCCTGTTAACACCCTCCCTGACCTGAGCCTCTGGTCCTCAGCTGTCACCTGCCCCAGGGACCCTAAGGGGTACTGAGGGGGGAGGACACTCGGAGACAAGAAGCTGGAACAAACAGGGGCCACCACTGTTACTGGTGTCTACCGTGCCCAACGGGTGTGCTGAGCCCAGGTCTCCTCCAGCCTCAACCGTGGGGGCTGCGATCTCTAACCTGCTGGCAGCCTCCATGCCCATCAGAAGGGATCCCCAGGAAACACTCCTCCCTCAGACACACTCCCTCCCTCCCCCGTCAGATACTCACTCACTCACTCACCCCTCCTCCGTCAGACCACTGGTGCGAGGCTCCCACCAGCAGAGGCCCAGGGTGGTGACGGAGGCCCAGCCATCAGCCACCCTCATGGAGGTGACCCAGCTGCACCGTCACACAGCGCCCACCCTGTCCCACTGCCCAGTGACCGTGGGCTCCCAGCAGCTGACCTGGGCCAGTGGTGCAGGGACCTCCACAGCTCTCCAGGGTCGGGGCTCCCGATACGTCCCAGCCCCCCGGCAGGGCTGTGTGGCTGGCTTGGAGCAGCAGCTGGAAGCCAGAGAGAGGCTGCAGGAGCGTGGCAGCTTCCGTGGGCTCCCCTCCCCTCCGTGGGCACCTGGGCCTCCACATGATGGCCCAGCCTCCAACCCCAGCGGCCCCAGCCCGCCCCCTCATGAGGCCAGCTGCCCCAGTCTCAGCGGACCACGATGGAGCCTGCGTGGGAGAAACGCACCTGTGCTGGGTGGGGACATCACCATAGGGCCGTCTGACCTTGGGAAGCATAGCTCGGGCCACAGCTGGCCATGACCCGGCCCTGCCTCCAGGGCACCATGCCATCAGGGCCAGGCCTGCCTACAGCCTGGACCAGCTAAGGGCCTTCTCCAGCATGGGGCCAGCCCCAGGAGCCCTGCAAGGCCAGGGGGACTGAAGGTGTAGGTGTCCCTCTGCCCCATCCTCATGGGGTTGGGGACAGCCTGGCCACCAGACCCATCAATGCTCTACACTCCAAACACAGCAGGCAGGTGTGTTTTGGGCTCACCTGGTATTTTAAGAAACAAGAGCATGAAGGGACATTAATTAATTTCACCATCAATCATCAAATATGAAATACCCTGTTTCCTGACTTTCCTGGAAAATACAGAAAAATTTCCTACTTGGGTGCCCACCCCTTTCCCCCAGGCACAGCGTGGGGCAGAGTGGCTGGCAGTCCCCGCGCTCCCCTCCTTCTGGGCCAGGTCAGCGGTCCTCCCCAGGGCTTGGCCAGACCCCAAGACCAGGACCCCAGAGCTGTCCATGGACAAGGGGCCGTGATGTGGGCCCGACCCTGCTCATCAGCTGGGAGGGAGGCTGGTTGGGGAGGGTTTTATGCACGGACCGTCCCCAGTACCCGCTCCAGGGGGTCCTGCACACGGACCCGTCCCCAGTCCCCATTCCAGGGGGTCCTGCGCACGGACCCGTCCCAGCCTGCTGCTGCTGAGCGGTGCATACAGGGACTTGGGGAACAGAGCCCCTCTCTCCAGAGCCATGAAGCCCCAGACTTCCTGAGGTCTGTGAACCCCAATGTTGTGATGTGCTCCTCTGCTCGCTACCATCTCGCCACCTCTCATCTGCCAGGGAAACTGAGTCACGGGACGTGAACTGCAGACACAGCCCCTGGAAGGCGCCACCTTCACCACAGTCACCATTGGCCTTCTTGGACCTGCAGCTGCTCGGGGTGGGGGGGCGGGCTGTCCCGTCCACAGAGGCCGAGGCTCCCCCAGCCCTGCCTGTCCCCGTGGCCCGCTCTCACCCACCGGACTCCCCCAACCCCTCCTGTGCCTCAGACCCTATCACCCACTGACGAGAACCCTCTGCCAAAACCCACAGAACTCCCAAGCCGAGGTCCCTACCAACAGCTCACAAAACCCCAGAGAAGCCTCTTGAACCACACTCTGTGGGCTGAGCCTCCCCACCCGGCGCTGGCCCAACTCCCTGGGGGAAAGGGCTCCTTCCGCAGAGCATGGAGCCCCCGGGAAAGAGCACCGCTGGGACTCACGCCGGGCGCCGCACGGCTCCCAGGGTGACCCCGAGCCCCACTCCTCATGTGCCCGTCCCCGTGGGGCCTGTGGGGGGGACCAGCCGTGCACCCCGCTGGTTCCTGTGCTTCAGCCCCGTCTGGCTCGCCCTGCGTGCCCTGGTCCCCCACACCCCCCATGGCCTGGGGCTCCCACTCGCCACACCTGCCGTGCCTTCGCCAGGGATTTCCAAGGCTCTCAGCGCCGGCCCCACATCCGACTCCTGTTCACTCGCCTAGAGAAGCGCTTTCGGGGTGCAGCAGCTGCTGTTAAGGTGGTCGGCATGCATCTCGGCCCAGGCCACTCAGACCTTCAGTCCCCACCCTGTCACCCTCCAGCTCTGCGACAGGGGCAGCCCTGTGTCCTCTGAGCTGCGCTTTTTTCCCCTGAGAACAGAGGACGACGGCACCTGCCTCCCAGGGCTGCGGCTACTTAAGTGAACTGGCGCAGAAGCCCGGAGCCCAGGGCCCGGCACGCAGCAGGCCCAGGACGGTGGCAGCTCCAGAACTGTCCCCGCACGGCGCTCAGGCTGCAGGGAGTTCGGGGCAGCAGAGGGACAGTAGGCCTGGCTCAGGGAGGAGGGACACGGGTCAGAAGCCGCACATCCCAGCCTCCTGCTTGGCCCTACGTCGAAGACCCAAACCCTGGCTCCGTCCCTGGCTGGGGTTCAAACAGGACTAACATCCCCGCGGTGTCCGCAAGAACAGAGAAAGATTCCTTCCACGGACACAGGGTGCGGGTTCGGAGGGAGAAGACGCAGCGGCCGTGCAGACAGCCCCATACCCACGGCCGCCGAGCTATTCCGGGAGCTCCTGCCCAGGAACCCTGAGCCCGCCACCGCTCCAGCCTGGTGCCACCCTGGCGTGCTGGCCTCTCTGCCTGGGATGGGTCCCCCGGGCAGGGCAGTGTCCCTGCAGTCATTCCGTGGGGTGTCCTCCTGCCACACACGGCCCTGGGCCACGCGCCGGCTGTGGGGAGCTCCCCCAGGGTGCTGTCAGGGCTGCGGACCCACAGGAACTTGTGGCCATCCTGGGAGGGAAGGCCAGGGGACAAGAGGCCTCCCGAGGGGGTGACCCAAAGACCAGGCCCAGGAGACAGAGCAGGGACAGGCTGCGGGCTCTGAGCGGGGAGAGGCTTCCATGTTGGGGAACAGCAGCTCCCCCGACCTGAGCCCCCCAGGCCCTTGCAGTCACCCCACATTGGTGCTGTCCTGTGCTATGGGGTCTGCGCGCACACCTGGGCCTCCGTGGTTGGAGGGGGGAGGGGGAGAAGAGGTGGGCAGGAGGTGAGAAAGCAGGACTGTGGCGGGGATGTGAGCCTGTCCAGACCCCACCCATGGCCCCACCTGCTGCCTGCCGCTGGGGAGATGGGGGCTGGGCACACGCACAGCCGGGACCATGACTCCGGGGCAGGGCCTTCATCCACCCAGAATCTCCCCCCGCCCCCGATTTCCCACAGCCACTGCCCCACCCCAGCGCAGGGCCGGCCGCTCAGCCAGGGGGTCCCAGGACAGCCACGTCTCCCAGGGGTGCCGGGCAGCAGCAGCGGTGAGCGTGTGGAACGCGAAGGCCCCCCCACCCCCCAGGTCCCACTGAAGTAACAACCACGATCAGAGTCCCTGCGTCATGCGCAGAATGGCCGAGAGCCCCACGGCGGGAAGTTCAGTGTGGGCCTCAGTGCAGGCCAACAGCCCTCTGCCCCCATGGGTGGGACCGTCAGCCGCCTTCCACCAAGATTAGAAACGCCCGTGTCCTCTGACCCAGCGGCTCCGGCTCTAGACGGACAGTTTCTGAAGTCCCTTTATGTTACAGCAAAATGCAGGGCCGACATTATCTGCCCATTCAGGGCCTGCACGAAGGAAGCAGTGGCCGGCACTGAACTCCACACACGTGGAGAAGGACAGGTGTGACTACACAAGCCTTCACTGGAAGGCTCGGCCCGCTGGACTCTGGGAAGAATGGGCAGAAGCGCGAAGACGGAAAATGCAGAATCACGCTGTGGCTAAGGATCTGGGCTCCGGACCTGGCCTGGGCTGGGATTCTAACTTCTGCACAAATCAGCTCTGGGATCTGCAGCCTGCTCATGGACTTCTCACTGCCTTTTGCTCTGTGATAGTCGGAGGTGTCCACCTGGCAGTGACAGTCCCCAGGTGTCCATTTGGTCCCTCATCCAGGTGCCACAATGGCAGTCTTTTGTAGATGTGATTACAGTCCACAATCAGGTGACTTTATGAAAGGGAGACTATCCTGAATGCTCTGATGGGCCTGGTCCAATCAGTTGAAAGGCTTTAGGAGTTGGGCTCAGGCTCTCTGGTGAAGACAGAATTCCGCCTGTGGACACTGTGCCTGACCGCTCTAGCCCTTCCCGACAGCCCGTGTCACCGGTTCAGACCTGCCTAGCCAGCCCCGCGCTCACCCACGCCCACACTGTACAATAAATCCCTATTTGTCTCCTACTGGTTTCCCTGCGGTCCAACCGACACCACCTCCCTGTCTATAAATGAGGATGACGATCCCACAGGAGGGGCTCTCTCCAGTGCCCCCACTCACTGGCTCTGGAAGCACCGAGGCTCCCAGTCCTGGAAGGCCGGAACCCCGGGACCGTGCCTGGCCCGCGGCCGCTGCCCCTCATGGTCTGTTCTTCATGGTAAGCCCCTGCCCGTCGGAACAGCTCCCTGTGTTCCCAAACTTATGTGTAGCGGGTGTCCTTACTTTTCTGATTAGGTGAACTAATTAAATTTTATGCACATTGATTAAATGACTTAATATGGGTGTCAAAGGAAAACATTTCTGTGAGAACAGGGTTGAAGGCTTGGCGTCAGGAAAGTGAAGATGCTAAAAATATTCTGCTGGCTAGTGTGCGAGAGGGAGTGAAAACGATGGGAGGGAGTCGAAAACTCCGGGGGCTTCTGCTCGCAGATCCTTCCTGGCGCCTCTCCGCGCTCACTCCTCTCCCAAAAACCCGACACTAGAACCCGTAGGAAGTGCACCCCACCTCTGCGCCCTCGGGCGCGTGTCCTCCCTCCGGGGCACGTCCTCGGTCATCACCTGTGTGACTGGGGCTGAAGGAAAGGATTCCGAGCAAGAACAGATCACGTTTATAATTTCTGCTTTTAACCAGATTTCTGAGGCGTCACCGGTGTCTTGCCCTGTCCCGTGTCCCGTGTGGGCCTGGGCGGCGCGGACAGGGCGGCCACAGACAGGGGTGCAGACGGGGACCCAAACTGGACGGCACACCATCAAGGCAGATGGAAACCCAATCTGCACTTGAAAGCCCCCACCAGCCGCCGCCCAGATGACTCCTACGGGACACGCAGCTCCATCGATGCACTCGGGTGCAGCCGGCCCGCAGAGCTCAGAGAGGTGAAGCAGGGGCAGGGACGGGGCAGCAGCACCCCTGTACCGGCATGCTGGGAGCACCTCCCGTGTCCCACCACCCCGCACTGTGTGTCCCTGCATCTCTCACACTTGCGTAGCTGACCCCTTCCTGTCCTGTCCCCTGGTCCTGAAGGCCCTGCCTCCATCCTTCCCCTGTCCCCGGAGCTCAGAGTGGAGGGTGGTGCACAGAAGTTGCTCAGGAAAGGAGTCCTTGAACTGAGAGGTTGTCAGAGTGGGTAATCACTGAGGAAGGGACAACAGCGTCTGTCCACACTGCAGACCACCCCCCCCCCAGCTTCTTCCCAACTCCCAGCACTAGAGCGTACGTGGGGCACTCGCCTGAGCCCATGGAGACTTCTCGGGCCAGATTGCTTTAGAAGCTGCTGCTGCCTGCCATGGAATGTTTCCATTCCCTGGTCCATCAGCTTGCTGGCTCCTTCCCCCTCTCTTCATTCTATCTCCACAAGTGAATTAACTCTAACACCCATGGTTAGCATGGTGTGTGCCTCTGGGACTTACATGCGATGTCTGGTGCTCCTGCATCCATCTCAGACCACGGAGGATAAATGCCAGCGTGAGCATAACCGAGCAGGAAGACGGGAGGAGCCTGGGCTCTCAGTGACTATGGAGCAACCACAACAGACCTCACAGTCTGCAACTATTCCATGACGCGGAATGGCTCCAGGCCCGGTGTTCAGAGACAGCCTGCCAGGTCAGATCTCAGCTCTGTGACAGCCTACTCGTGCGACTTTGAACACCTACCTAATTTGTCTGAGCCACCATCCCCTTAGCCGCAAAATACAACCGATCTAGCACTTACATCTTGTGCCTCCACGAACGCAGGCCAAGCAGAGACTGTGGCACAGAACACAAGTTTAATAAATGTTAATAAAGGCCCCGTGGCATCGTCACAGCTACAACCACGACTCAAAAGGGTTAAGCGCCGACGGCAGCTAAAGCAGGAGCCGGTGTACTCAGTCCCTGAAAATGTGAGCAGGCAGGAATTCCACACCCATTCCCCAAGCTCGGACAGTGGGAGGCACCCGGGCTCAGTCGCCAGTCCCAGCCTGGGGACCTTTAAACCACCAGACCGCCTGCTCCCCAGTTTGGGATTCGTGTTTTATTGATACCGAATTATGTCATTTTGATGTCATTTTGCTTTTTCTTACAAAACACGCTGTACTTTCTCTGACAGGTTCCCAAGCAACCAGGAAAAATCAAAGAGCAGCTGACCCCAGGCCAACTCAAGGCCACGGGCTCCCAGCACAATGGCCCAAGCGCAGGAGCCCAAGCCCCACAGCCTGGCGCTCCCTGCAGACCATGAGCTCCACCCAAAGACCAAGATCTACACGTATGTTCTTGGAGGATTCCATGTGTCAAACCCTTCCTGATTTGGAAGTGCTGTTTTCTGTTGCTTAGCTACCTCCGTCTAAACCCAGAATGTGCAAGACCCATACCTTACAGCCAAGGCTCTGACCGGACCCTGCTGGCCTTGCCGGCCACCCATGCCTTGTGGGAGCCGGGCACCCTCCCTCTGGGGCAGAGGTCACATCCTACCCTCCCCACATGCCACAGGGCCTGCTCACAGCCCTGCCTCTGGTGTTTTTTTTTTTTTTTGCATTTTTGCAATCAGTCCTTGACTGCCCCCATAATGAGAGCGTTCCTCCTGACCTTGGAGGCTGTGTCCTGTGGGCGGCCGGCCCCTCACCACCACGGTGGCTCGGGCAGGTGCTGCCGAGCTGACAGCCAAGAGGGTTTGGCAGGATAGAGTAGACCCGACCTGCCGGCACCTGGAGCTTTCTAAATGGAAATAGGAGCAAAGCCGCAGGAACACGCCCGAGACCCCGAGAGGGCTGGGAAGCACGTCAGCCAAATCTGCTTCCCCGAAAATGGAAAAAGGGCAGAGGAACAGCTAAGCAGAGTCTTTGTTCTTAGGATCTCAGGATCAAAAGAGGGTCACGGGGAACTGCCTGCCCCACGTGTCCCAGCGGAGGGCGTCATCCGTCCTGCGACACAGGCGGTGGCGGCATCGCGAAGAGGATGTGTGGGGTCTGTGACGTCTATCCCCGTCCCCCGCCCCGTCCCCCTGAGTCTCTGCAGACGGGGCGCCGCGGGAGGCTCCTGACTGGGCTGCGGGACCGGGCGCCCGTCCCCTGGAAGTCGGACGGGGCTCGTGGGCGTCAAAGGGCTGAGGCCGCGGTTCCCTCAGAGCTTCCCGAGCGTGAGACGGCGTGAGAATGACACTGCCAGCGGTGACGGGGACGGAAGGGGCGGCAGACAGGAGGAGGACGGGTAAGAGGGCGAGGAAGGTCCTGAAAGATGCTGAAGGTCGGATGAAGGTGACGCGGAGACGACAGAGACGCTAACGCTCGCTAACGTCCGGGGCCGGCCGGCTTACACCGTCGCGCCCCATCCCTGGGACGATAACGTGAGTACACAGGGCACCCACGGGGCCCCCGGACCGGCCCAGGGATCGGCAACCGGGAGGGGCTGCTTCCGGCGGGAACGGACATGTTCTAGAACCGGCTGTGGGGGCACACGACGGTACAGACCCCCAGAAAGCAGTGGATTGTGCACTTGGGAAAGGTGAACTGATCGGTGCAGAAATCACAGCTCCGGAAACTGACAACAAAAACACAAACTCCCTCTCCCTGTGGGAGTCCTGTTGTCCCCGGGCTCCCCCCTTCCTGGCATCTCAGGCATCTCCCGTGTCCTGGCCCGTGGCCTCCATCCTGCAGCCCCACAAGACAGACTCTTCTGGAAGCATCCCTGTTCTACGGAGGAGGAACGGGAGGTGCAGGCCAGGGAGGTGGCCGCCCGCCGTCAGGCAGCTGGAAACCAGGGCCCGGACGGCAGCAGAGGCCTTCTGGCCAGAGCTGAGACCTTCAGCTTCCCCCCCAGCTGCCATCTGTGATCGAGGTGAGCCGAGAGGCCTACCCCAGCTCTCAGAGCGCAGCTGTGCCCCTGCCAGAGGGAGAGGAAGCTTCTATGGGGCACTGGCGACTACACTCTGGGCCTCGGGGACGCTGCCGCCGCTGACAGCCAATGAGATGCTGCGCGTTTACAGCAACTCCACGGTCGAAAGTCCCCCACGCGCAGCACAGGCCCAGAATGGGCTTCTCAGAAAACGAGTTCGCAAGGGATTTCATATCACAGGTCCAAAGACGTGACCCCAGGCCAAATGTGGCCCACCAGTGTATTCTGTGGGGTCCACACATTCGTTTTTTAAGAACGTGAATAGGCTGCCAACATTTAACTGAAGGAAATCCGCAACACTGCCAGGTTCCCTTGAACGATCCCACTGCCCTGGTCCTGCGTGCTGGAGGGGACGTCCACGCTGTGGGCGACGGCAGCTGTCCCTTTCAGCGAGGACACAGTCTCCACCTGCCACACGTCCTGCCCGGCCCACGAGCTGTGCAGACACAGTCTAACCCCTCTCCCGCCAGAGAGTCACAGGTAAAGAGGCTTTGTCGCTGCAGAAAACTCCACTCCCCCTCCTGAAAATGCTCAGGAAGAATTCTGGAGCAGCCCTGACGTCCTGACGTCCGCCAGCCTTCCAGGGACAGTGCGGGGGCACGTGGGGGACTCCCACCCCAGTGCCTGAGCACCTGCAGCCCAGTCTGGTCAGCGGGCTGGAGAGCAGCTGTGCGGCAGGAGACGCGTGCCGTCCCCGCCAGGACAGCCCCGGGACGGACCCACGCTCCAAAAGCAGGAGCACCCACCGTGGATCCGAAGAGGCACGTGGCCCACGGATGTGCTCCTGAATGTGTCGGTCACACACCAAACCGGGGAGTGGAATCACTGCTTGGAAATATCTGAACGCCCCGCTATGGAAAGGATGCCTTTCCATCCATGTGCACACTTCGTGGAACCGAATTCTTACTGAATTGCAGCCTTCCCCCCAGGGGGGGGTCCACCTTGATGTCCACCCACCCACCTACACAGCCACCTAACTGTCCATCTTTCTTCTTCTTCTTTTTTTTTTCAAAGATTTTATTTATTTATCTGACAGAGATCACAAGTAGGCAGAGAGGCAGGCAGAGTGGGGGTGGGGGAAGCAGGCCCCCTGCTAAGCTGAGAACCTGATGTGGGGCTCGATCCCAGGACCCCGGGACCATGACCTGAGCCGAAGGCAGAGGCTTTAACCCACTGAGCCCCCAGGCGCCCCTGTCCATCTTTCTATCCATCTCTCTGTCCACTTACCCACTCACATAACCGCACGAATCATATGAGCGGATCAGGGGTCTCGGACCAGGGAGGGCCATGGCGCGCTTCAGGGCGGCCAAGGCATTGGTTCCGAGGACTCGGATCGGAGCTGTGGGGGCAGGGGCAAGCTCACGGCCTCACTCAGCCACTCCCCAGCTACGATCAGCTCCGAGCTTCAGTTCCCTCACGGACACAACAGAGACGGTGAGATCCGTCACCTAGGGCTCAGCTGCCGTGACATCACGAGGTCCCGAGCCCAGAGAGGCAGTGGGTGAAATTCCAGTGACGCAGCGTGCCCAGCACACATAGGTCTTTCATTCAATTCCTAAATGCATGACCTCAAAGGCTAATAATCATAGGCGTAATCCCACATTTTGTGCATTCGGGATTCACAGTGAAAAGGAAAGCCCGTTATAGCTCCAAATTACGTTCCCCACACAACTGTGCTGCTTCTTCCTGAAGATACCCAGCTGTTAGTTTTGTTTCTTTGTTGTTTTTTTGGTTTTTGGGGGGGGTTGTTTTGTCTTTTTGCTCACGAGTGATCTTGGACACGGTGCGTTCTCCATGAATCTATTCATCTACCATCTTTCCTCCACTTTCTAAAAACCCCTTTGGAAACGGACCCACTGGCAGCTTTGGACCCCAAGCCAGTGCTCGGGCTCTCGTGCCGCAGGGAGCCGAGCTCAGCTCTGAGGGTTCTTGCCGAGGCTCAGGCTGGTGCTGGGAGGGCGTTCTGCCACCAAGGGGTGGTCCTCGACCCAAGACCTCTCCCGGCTGTGTCCCACGTCAGCCGCTCAAACTCTACCCCTGATGGATCGGGGAGAGCTCGGGCCCGGCCCTCCTCGGCGTCCAGGAAGATCGTAGCCTTCGCCACAGCCTGCTTCATCCGAACAGAAACAACTCGCTCCTAGTATGTCGGCCCCAGACCCCAGGCTATGCAGCCAGGCCAACAGCTCAAGCCCTGCCGGCTTTCAGAACAAAGAAAGTGGATTCCAAGGCCCCTGCATTTTGCTTTGCTTGCATTTAATGCTGCCCTGTTTCCAGGGAATCGAGAGGTCCCCGGAGGTCAGTGAAAACGTCTGTGGAAGTAGCGAGAAGTCAGAGGGAAGACCTCTGGAGGAAATGAACGGACAGTAACAGGGAACACACAACCGCGCGAGACCCGCAGTGGCCTTGATGCTGAGCTGGCGCTGCTCTTGGCCACAAGCCACCCCTTCAAAGCTGCCAGCAGAGGCTCCGCACAGGCCCCCGTGGTCTACACACGCCTTCCGCAAGCTCACCTACACTCTGGGTTAACCACTGCTAATGTGCCAGGGACCCTACTGACGCCGTCCAGAGGGACACGGAGCCTCCTGCGCGCATCTCCCCTCCTCCTTCCCGGGGCACAGCATCCAGGTCCACCCTGGTGGGCGAGCTCAAGCCCTCACCCCTCCCCAGGCTTGCTCTCTCCTCCCCTGCTCTCAAGTCCATGCCGTCCAGCGCATGGCCCGTGTGACTTGTCCAACTCCTTGACCAACAGCCCCTGCAGGACCAGTGTCCACTCGCCCCATCCTGCCCTGCACTCGACCCCCCACATATCAGGAGAGCGGTCTTCCTCAGGTGCCCTCACCCCAACGCACCCCTGCTTGTGACCCCTCAGGGGCCGCTCACTGCCGCTTACAAAGACCAGACGTCTCTGTTCACCACTTAGCACCAACTTATTGAGCACCTACTGAATGCATCAAGGACACACCAGTGACAAGACAGACAGGATCCCGGTGTCCTGGGGGGAAGGGGACCTTGAAGCGGCCAACAAAGAAGCGATTTCAGGCAGCAGCTGACGAGGACAATAGCGGCATGTGATTCGAGCGTTGGGGGAAGTGGGGGGGCAGGGTGTGATCATCGGGGGAGTCAGGGGGCGGGGTGGTTATGCCAGGGCCCGGGGGTGGGGGGGACACCCGAGCTGGGCCAGGGATAAGCAGAGGCAATTCCTTGTGGCCGAGGAGCATGGAAAGCCCACTCCCGGCCCCCCTGGGCCTCTGCCCACCATGCCCCTCCACAGCTACGCCACGTCCTCACAGCCACGCTGGTTCAGGACTTGGTGCATTTTAGCGGGGTTCTGGGGGTTGTGGGGGCCTCTCAGCCTGGGACATCCCTGTGCTCCTGCCTGCAGGTTAACCGATGCCTGCAGGTCCGTCAGAATCGCACTTGGAGCCACCCACTCTCTGATGCCCGGCCCCATCCCTGCCTCCCTCCTGCCCGGCCCCTCTCTCCCCACTAGACCCTGCAGCTCTGTGGCTGGGTCACACGTCGCTCTCAGCATCTCAGAACGAGTCTTTCCATTCCCGCCCCCAGAACCAGATGCTCCTGTACTTGGGGCTGAGCACGCCGCACGCGTCCAGGAGCTGCAGTCCAAGCGCACGCGTCCAGTCCCGTCTCCCTGCAGCCTCAAGGTCTCCCTTCTCTCTGCGTAACGTAAACCTCGCCTTCAAGCACAGCGGCCACAGAAAAACTCAGGGTCGGGGGCAGAATTTCGAAGAGTTTGTAGGGACGACACCAAGTGCCATGGTCGGGGGGCATTCCGTGCAGGCTGAGGCCGGGGCTGGGTCTGGGGGGTGGCGCGCTGGCTTGCACGGGGCGGGGGATCCCACCGTGGGCCCGAGAGCCATGTTTCCTGCATTGATGCAGCGACGGTGCCCAGGGTCCCCAGGACCTGGGACACAGAGCCGAGTCCTGGGGCTGCTGCGGCTGAAGCCGGCGGACTCAGCCCAGCCGAGGGGACGCTAACAGGACACACACCGAGGGGAAAGCTTCACTAACAGGACACACACCAGAAGCTTCAGCTGCAGTAGGTTTGTACCTTTGTACTCTGTGCGCAAGATGGGGCCGGATGCCTGGGCCTCAGTTGGGGAGGCCCCGTGGCCAGGGGCAGGGCTCTGGATCCTGCTGTCTGCTGCTCACTAACTGGGACGTGGGGACACCACTTTGCCTCTCTGGGCCCAGTTTCCTCCTCTGCAGGGCAGAGACAACAGTTCCGGCCCGGGACGTCGGTCAGGCGGAAAACCAAATGGCTCAGTGCCCAGCGCGGTTCAACCCGGGTCAGCCTGACTCTGGGGTCGGGCGGGACCAGAGCCCCACACAGTGGTGGGTCACCAGCACCAAGTCATTAACATGTGCTCTGACTACGGATCTCGGTGCCGACCTGGTCATGATGGGAAGGCAGGGTCAGGAGAGCATCTCCCAGAGAAGCAGCCCAGGTACCGTGGGGAAGCCCCGGGAATGCCCATCTCTCAGCACCGTGCTGAAGGCAGAGGCTGGGAAGACTCGGAGAGTCGACAGGTGCATCGTCTCCTCCCCAGCGGCCTGGGGGCCACTGCGCACCCCCAGCAAAGCAGAATCTGCTGGCAGATGGGAGGGCGTGAAACCCGCCACCTCATTAGGGCTGGGCCAGATCCTGCAGTCCCTTACTACTACTTCTGTCTATAGGAATATTAAAGGGTCTTATTTCAAAATCGTATTCTTTGAAAGTTCTGTTGTCATTTTAATTGGGGAGGAAAGATTCTTTGTTGTTAGAGATTTTCGTGTCTGTGATTCCTAATGAAGCTGAGAGCTTCTCCCCTTCTCCCGTGTTTGCTCACAGCCTTGCTCCCCTCCAGGCTTGCTCACACGGGGACCTGCTGGGGTCCGGCTGTGCTCCCCGACAAGCGGCCTCCCTCCCAAGGAACGAGGTTGTCTCATTCAAAGTGCTTTTCCTCCTCCTGCTCTTCCTGCTTTACTTCTCCTCCTCCCGTTTCTGGAAACGCAGCTCATGAAAATAGCCCGTAAAAAGGAAAACACGGTTGTGTGAAAATGAGCCTTGTCGCTTTACTTTAAAAGTAAAGATCTTGAGGGAAACTCCCCGTCTGTTGAGTGTGGGAGGGAACAGCAAAGCTGGCAGATGCGTCCGCTCCTTCGAGATGAGACACTACTAAAAACCAGCATCTGAATTCGGTGTCGCACCACGGAAACCCTTCTGACAGGATGCTAACGTGGCCAAATCTCATATTCACTGAGGGGTCTTCCATAAAAAAAAAAAATATGCATTTTTACTTGCTTTTTATAGTAAAATCTGGAAATGATTTTGAAATCATGTATAGAAAAATCATATCCCATGGAGATAAAATAAAGACCTGAGGAAATCCAGGCAAAGGGCATAAAAGAGAAGGTCAGACGCAGACGCACACCCCAGATGATACAACAGCATTGCCACAGTAGCTGCACACTTGGCTCTGAGCATCCTGGTGGCCAAAGCAAAAAGGGAAACATGATGAACTCCAAAGTGTACATTCTCTCTTTTTTAAAGAGCCACCACGCCCAGCACAAAGCCCAACATGGGGCTTATACTCACAACCCTGAGATCAAGACCTGAGCTGAGATCAAGAGTCAGATGCTTAACTGACAGAGCCCCCCCAGGTGCCCCTAAAGTGTGCTTTCTCCTTAAGATACTAACAGGCAGTGGTCGTGGAGAGCACAGCATACGGGGATCCCGAAGCCCCAGAGAACAGTATTCCCAAGACCCTGAGGAAGAGACCCAGCACAGCTCAGGCAGCAGGGACACTTGGTGAGGAAGGGCCCTGTTAGAACAGAGACTCCTTCTTGGGAGATTCGGAGCGGGGTCTGGGAATCTGTCTCCACCAAGCTCCCCAGCGATCCAGATACGCAGTCAGGGGTGGGCACAGGCGTGACCAGATGACCAGTCACCCACCCGCACTTCCTGCTGCGGGCAAGTGACGGCCCTGGTCTGAGCCAGCGCTCATCTGAACGCCCGGTGGCGGAGAGCGGCTTCCCCGGAGAGCCCCTGTGAGGCTTCGAGGGGAGACTATCAAGCAGCACTCCAGGAAGCTGGACGGGACTCCACATACATGTCCCCAGCGGCCATCATGAGACGGTCCTGCAGGAGGCCTGGGGGCCTGAGCCGAGTGGTTCCCACCCTGCAGGCCAGCAGGGGGAGGGGTGGAGCAACGTTTCTTCAACTGGCAAATATTTACGGAGGCTGCTGCTCTGAGGACAGGCCCCCACGTCCCTACAACGACGCTTCGGCCCCGTCCGAAGGAAGCGCTTCTTTTCCCGCAATTAAAAGTCTTTTTTTTTTTCTGGTTAGCCCACAGAAAGAACGGTTTCTCTATTTTTGAAATTTTGTGTCCACAGAACAGGGACCCTGAAAGGGACCGTCCCCACTCTTGAGGCTTCCGTGGAAGGTCCCAAAGCTGGTGCTCAAGGCCAGACAAGCCCGGGATAAAGCCCGCGCCGGCCTCCATCCCCGTCCCTCAGGACGTCCGGCCTCTTCTTTCCGGCTCTGCAGATTTCAAGGTGGCCGTGGCAGGTGTGGGTCACCGCACACAACAGTAGGTTTTTTTGTTTTTTCTGTTTTTTTTCCCCCTGGGAGCCTGGGTTTCCATGGAGGCTGAGCGGCGCAGACGTTCTGGATGCGGCTTTGTACAAAATGTACAAAGGTAGCAGCTCGAGGACCGTTTAACTCCCGTGTTCACACGCTGAGGACCAAGTCCCGAAGGACATGACCGGGCCTTCATCAGCTTCTCACGACGCGGCCCCCGAGCGCAGAGGCCCCACGGGACAGCTGACCGAAAGTCCGTGCGTCCCTGAGGCCCCCCGTCTCCAGGCGGATCATACAGCAGCCGCAAGTAAGAGCACACGAGAATGACACTGGTGCCGCCGCGTGGCCCGCAGGCCGCTCTGGCTTCCAGGAGGGCGCGGGGCGGGGGAGGGGGGCTCACTCCGTCCTCCTCCGGCGCAGGCGACCATGAAACAAGGGGGCCCCCAGCCAGGCACCTGCCAGCAGCAGCTCTGTCCCCCCCCCCCAGTGCCTCCTGCCGGGAACACGCTTTATGCTCTTGCAAGGACCGACGTGGGGAAGGCGCTGTCCTGTCTCCACCTTACAAGCAGGAGGGAGGTTCAGAGCCGACAGCGTTTGCCTGAATTCCCACCGCCGTGACCGTGAGGCTGGGCTCCAGGGGCCTGTTCTGGGCATCACAAACCCCCCCTGCCCCGCTCCACAGCGGGGGACGCTCTGCGTCATCTCTGCCCCCCATCCGGACCGGGACGGGAAGGATTCTGCACCCAGGGGCCGCCTGTGTTGGCTGGGGGCCCAGACGCGCCCTGACGGAAGCCAGAGGACTATGAGAATTCAAAACCCTGAGATGAATGAGCCGGGAGCTGTCCTGGAACACTTCCCCGGGGGGCTGGGCATGGGCTTCAGGGGACACACCTGGATCCGGGGGACCTGTGGGCCCCTGAGTGAGTCACTGAACCCCTCTTCCAGGCTCAATGTTCTCATCTGTAAAATGAAGCTAAGACACCTGTTTCACCCGGCTCCTGCAAGGATGGAATTAAATGAGGGAAAGCAAGTAGGACTTACGGCCTGGGGTCCACCCGGAGAAATGCACACACCCGGGCACCCCTTAAACACCCCCCTGACACAGTGCGCAGGTCCCTGAATTTGGGCGTGGTTTCCAGAACACCCCTGCCATGTGGTGAGTGGGGCTGTGGGTTCCTAACACGCTGCCTGCCCTCGCACACACATGTGCACGTGGTCCTGAGGGGCGCCACACTACCGCATCAGGGGAAGCCTCCGACGTCCCCGAGTCCCCAGACCCTGCGCACGGAGCTGGGGACGGTGCCCGCCTCACCCCCAACAGCCCTGGGAGCGCTCCAGAGATAAAATCTTCAAGGTCTGGAAATTAAAGAAAATAAAACAAAATAGAAACGCCCAATACACTGGAGGGGGGCAGGCAGATGGCGTGTTGCCATGGCAACCAGGGCTGAATTATTCAGCACGTACTCGTGAAGACCCCAGAAGGAGGCAAAACAAAGACAAAGGGATCCAATTAACTGTTTTTGCTGGGAAGCAAGCAGCAGACCCTCTGGGGACCCGACATCTCAACTGCCCCTCTGAGGAGCCCCAGAACTGGATCCGCTTTTCCATTTTCACACCTGGCAAAGGATGCCCAAGGGGCTGCTGGGTTCTCGTCCAAGGTCGAACATCAGTTACAGCCTCAGCAAGTCATGGGGGAGGTCCAGTCCAGGGCGTGTGCTCGGGGAACCTCTGCAGCCCTCAGGTGGGGCTCCTGGCCCCACCCCCTCCCACTTCCTCTCTGCACCCACAGACAGTGGTGGGGATCCCTGGGCTTCTCTTACACCAGGGGTCCTCATGATAGCTTTGTCCTGGGTTTGAACCACATATACATCACTGTTTACTATTTTCCTTTGTTTTTAAATAAAGATTTGTATTTATTTGAGAAAGAGAACAAGCACAAGCAGCCAGGAGGGGTCGAGCGAGACGGAGAAGCAGGCTCCCCGCTGAGCAGGCAGCTGGACAAGGGGCTGGATCCCAGGACCCTGAGATCATGACCTGAGCCAAAGGCAGACGCTTAGCCCCTGAGCCCCCCAGGAGCCCCACTACTTTTCTCTTTAAATCAACTCACTTAACACTCTATTTTGAAAGAGAAACTTGGTTTGTGTATCAAACAGAAAACCATCCTCAGATGGCAGAGCTAGGAGTCAGCTCAAAATCCTTCGGTGAGGGAATAAACGTTTTACCTCTGGGTCGGGAAGGATTTTTTGAACATGACACAAAGGGCATGAACCACAACATACGTGAGAGGTCAGCAAACTACGTCCTGTGTCCTGCGTTTGTAAATAAAGTTTTATTGGCATGTACATAGGCCCACTCACGCCACACGGGCTACTGGTGGCATTAGTACTGGAAGGGTAGGGTTGTGCTGCTGCGACATTCGGGTCCACAGAGCCTGGAAGCGTTCCTCTCTGGCCCTTTGCAGAGAGACCTGTGCACGCCCGGAGGATACGGCTGGAAACCCCACAACCTTCCTGCACCCAGGAAAGTGGGAACGAAATGAAACACGAGCCCCCAGACTGAGAAAGGATCGGAAGCCGCGATTTCCCAAGTACACTCCTAAAATTATTAAGATGGAAAAAGCAGCAGGTTAAGTTCATGAAAAGAAACCAAGCAGCTGATGAGCACTGATTAACAGTGTCACTAGAAATAAGACAAAACCAAGCCTGCGGGCACCCGACCCAACAAGACCAGCGACAACGCTCGCCAAGCTGGACCAAACAGCATATGCTCCTGGCCGTGGTGACGGGCTCAAGGACGAGCACGTGATCCGGACTTGTCCAGTTTAGTCCCTTCTGTCCTCTGGGTCAAAGGGATTGGTTCAGGAATGGAGCCTGGAGCTTTGGGGATTAGGCAATTAGGGGGTCAAG
Organism: Neogale vison; assembly: GCF_020171115.1. NCBI lineage: Eukaryota > Metazoa > Chordata > Mammalia > Carnivora > Mustelidae > Neogale > Neogale vison. The sequence goes on from NC_058098.1 coordinate 3,294,900, forward strand.
TAAAAGAGCCAGAGAATGAAGCCACACAGAGCACGACAGAGTCAAGAAACAGAAGCAGACCAACTCCTGCCAATGCCATCCAAGCACCTGGATCCAGCCATGCCTGTAGCACGCGCAGGTGCTGTGAGCCCCATAGGGCAGAGAGTGCCTCTGTGTTGTTTGCTATGACACCCTAGCATCCTGCCCTGTGTCTGCCACGTCGTATTATTCAGCAAGTAACTGTCGAGCGTGGGACTGTGTAAATACGGCTTGTGCCCCAGTGGAAAGAAAGGAGCAGTTTGCGAGGAAACGGAGGCAGAGAGAGGCTCAGGACCACTGTTCCACCATGACCCAGCGTGAGGGCAGGAGGCCCCCATTCAGGGCACACCCGCTCTCCCTGGCTTCTCACGTGAGCCTCACAAGCCCCGGTGAGGAGACGGGGAATCTCCTCCATCGCAAGAACAGCAGGAAAGGAGAACATGGGGCTCCTGCTCCAGCAGCAACACCGACAGGGCAACGAAGGCCGGTCCCTCGGGCGTCTGCAGACCTGGAGGCTCTCGTCACAGCCCCCTGAACGGCGCTGCAGTCTGGGAAGCACAGAGTGTCCCGCTCTTCATGTGACGTGCTGGCCTCCCGAGGGGGAGGCCCAGGGTAGCTGGTCTAGCTCACCACTGGGATACTGTCTCCTCCTGCTCCCTGGGACCAGCTTTAGGGTTTAAAGAGGGCACGGGTGGGCTGGAGGTGATCCGGGACACGGTCCCTTCAAGCCGACACTGCACAGGTGCACGAGGGAGGCTGGGGACACGACAACACGCAAGCAGCTGAGCACCAGCACCAGTGCCTGAAGCCCATCTGTATCTCCTCCCCAACACCCACTCGCACATCCTGGGGCTGTGATCTGGCCCCACGCTTCGGGAGGACGGCAGGAAGTAGAGGCCCAACCTGCTGAGAAGGCCAGACTCCCCGCAAAAGCGCTCCGGTCCAGCTCAGCTCTGGGCTGGCTTCGCGGCCGGGGAGGCTGGGGAGAGCTGGGGGCCCGGCGTGCTCTGGGTTCTGGACCTGAGAGCCCAGTCCCTGGAAAGCAACCTGGAGAGTCAGCCGGCCCCTGAAACGGCCCCATTGTCATAACCCCACCCTGTGCACCTTACGAAGCATCCTTTTCTTGGGCTACGGAACCAGATCCCAAAGACCCCAGCTGCCAAGACCCACAGCTCCACGCCGGCCAGCCCGTAGCACAGTGACTCTCCAGCCGGCCAACCCCAGGACCTCCGAGGGGACCACTGGGAGCGAGGGAGCTCACTCGGGTCTGGGGCACAGCCAGGAAGCAGATGAGCTCATCTCGGCACACGCCGTGCCCCCCAAATAGATTTCCAGCTTTTCTCGAAAAACTTAGAAGATGTGGCCGTGCTAAATGTGATTCTGGTAGGAAAGTGACCAGGTGGGACTCTCCCCTGGGCCCCGGACGCCGACAAGGCACATCCCCCCAACTCTGTCACTGTCTTTCCCCAGTGCGACCCCCTTTTCACTCCTGCAGGTGCCTGGCCTGGCCGCTAGAGACCAGAGCTTCTCCCCTGGGGGGCAGAGGATGTGCTCCCTGCCGCCCGGGGACATTTGAACACATGTGGGGACAGTTCTGATGGTCACGGGAGGGTGTCACGTGTAGAGCAGCTTGCCGCTCAGCACCCAACGGCACACGGGACAGCTCCCCACGACAACGCACTGGCCCATGCCGAGTGCAGATAGTGGCGAGGGGAAAAGCCACCATAAGAGCCCCGTGTGGGTGCCCTGAGACAGCACGGCCCCGGGAGGGCAGGGCAGGGCCTCCGAGGGGCTTGGGCTGCCCGGTGGCACGCAGCCTCTGCCTGAGGCGACGTGCCCCTACTCACTTGGAGAGTTTCATCTCGATCTGCTGCCGGATTTCCTGCCGCTCTTCATCGGTCCTTCTGGGGAAAATGTTCCTGTCTTCCAGTTCCTGCTGGCTCGGCCGGTTCCGTAGCTTTACCGCCAAGAGCTCCTTCTTGCATTTCCTTGGCAGTGTTCCTGAGCACCACCAGAGATGGGGAGAGAAGGGACGAGAAGACCAGTGTTAGCCGAGCGCTGGCTGGTTGAGCTAGCCACCCACCCTGCTGGGAGAAGGCATCGGCACCCGGACAACTGGGGCACATCTGTCAGCGTGGGGTGCCTTCCAGCGGGAATGTGGGCAAGTTGGGGACACGGTGATATCTCCACCATGGGCCACGTGTTCCACGGGTGGGCGAGCAGTCACACATCCCCGGCCCCCAGGGACGGTCCTGGTCGACACCTGGTGCCCTGCGTGATTATTAACGGCTCCCAGGCTTTCTTCCGAGTGTGGACTGTGACTTATAGTTACTTTCCACGTGGCACCCCGCCCCCGTCCTCTCCCCCTCTCCCACATGGTCCACACTCCCCGCTGACCTCTGCCCTCTGGCCACGCGGGGCTTCAGTCTCTAGAACGTCCCACCTCTGGGCCTCTGCAGCGGGTCTGCTCTCCACCGGCCACCCTGTTCCGCTCGACCATTCGTGGCCAGCCCTGTCCCCACAGCCAGCCTTGAACCTTCCCACAGAGGCCTGACCGGGCTCCAACCGCCAGCACACCACAGCGTTAATGCCCCAGAATCCAATCTCTTCCCTGCCAGCTACTTTATTCTGTTTCCTGCACGAGACTAAGTTCAAGGGTGGTTTTCCCTCCCCGGGCCCTAGATCTGTGCTGATGCAGCAAACTCCCAACGAAGACCGGGGAGTGAGGGCGTGGGGGGCCGACGCAGGGTCTCCAGGCTGAGGCCGACCTTTATTTCCACAGATGTCTAGGATCGGCTGAGTGAAATCGGGGTGAAAAGTAAGATCTCAGAGGACAGAGTGTCTAAATTAAGAGAGGTGGGGTCTGGTGGTGTTCACGGATGGGAACTCATTAGTGGGCTGGGAGATGGACGTGTTCGGGCTCGTTGAGATGCTCCACCTACCCTGGTGAGTACCGGGGAAGTACAAGGCAGGGTGACTGGTTTTGCATCTCTACTGGGACACGGGTTTCAATCTCGGGACTCAAACCATCACCCAACGTCACACTCCCAGGGGTAGAGGCAAATGTTATCCGCCGCCCCCAAAAAAGGCTCCCAAAGACAGCCAGCGCCCAGTGTCCAAGATGGGAACGGAAAGCAAGAAATGAGTCTAATACCAAGACCATTTTTGGAAGTTTGGGATAAAGTAAAACACAAAAATTGGGGCTCCGCTGAGGTTTGAATTTCTAATGTGAGCTCGTTTGCCGTGTGTTTCAGAGACGGAGAAAACGAATGACTGTTCAAGCCATTTCAGCAAGGGCTCCGGCCGGAATTTGTTTGAGTAGCTTTACAGGATCACAGAGAGCCTGAAGGAGGCACACGGCTTCGGTTAGTCTTTACTATGTGTTCTGGGGGAAATAGAGCGCCGTGGTGGCCTTCATGAGTTAAGGGAGTCTCGAAGGTCTTAGGGACGATCCTTGTGAATGTCAAGGGTCTGGTACATGGCGAGAAGGGGCTGCGGTTTTCGGAGATCCAGGACGCGCTCAACCGTGAAACGGCCCTGGGTGCACTTTAATCCTTCCAGCGCTTGATAGCAAAAGTCTTTTAAGCACATTGCAAATGTCTTGGCTATCTTATTATAAACTTTAATCATATTTGTTCTTCACTGAAAAAAAATCCCCTCATCAGAGACTTACAGATGTAAACGAGAATTCATTCTGCGCCAGGAGCGAGCGGTTCCCCCAGCCTCCCAGGCACAGCCCGTGCGCACAGCAGGGTCACCCCAAAAACTTATGGGCTCACTTGAGGTCTTCTCCAGAGTGTCAGCAGGTTGCTAGGTTTTGTTTCTTAAAAGTCAAAAAAGGAAATTTCCAGATAAACATGAAACTTTTCATAAATTTGACCGGCAGGTGCACCTGATGGCCAGCCCCGGCGTGACTGAGCACGCATCCCAGGGCGCACACGCCAACCCGGGCGGGCAGAGACGCTGGAAAGCAGCGGCTGTGGGACCCTTCTGTGCAGCTTGACTCCCCAAGTGCTCCCCGGACACACCCGTGCTCTGACCCGGAAGTCCCACCCCGGAGTGTGCTCCCCAAAGCACGCGGGATGAGCACGGAAGAACACATGGAAAGGTCTTCCTGGGGCACCACTGATGAAAGTAAGAAATTCCACACAACCGACAAATCCAACAGACCCTGTCAGACCACGGCGCCTCGTAGTACTGGGCCGTGGGAACCGTGGTGAACGGCGGCGTGTAGCTTACTGTGTGCTAGGAAGACACTCGTGGGATGGCTGTAGCGTTTTGTGACAGCAGCTGGTCCTACAGTGCATACGTCGTCCGAGGAAACGTATTTGCGTATGCGAAAGTATCTGCTTTTGCAAGTACGTATGACACTGTTCATTGGCAGAGAAACGTCAGGAACTGACCATCTTACATATTCATTTTGCTCTTCTGTGCTGTTTTTATCGCAAACATAGTTCCCTTCTATGAAAATAGAGAACTATTTAAAAAGAAAGAACAGAGGCACCTGGGTGGCTCAGTGGGTTAAAGCCTCTGCCTTCGGCTCGGGTCATGATCCCAGGCTCCTGGGATCGAGCCCCGCATCGGGCTCTCTGCTCAGTGGGGAGCCTGCTTCCTCCTCTCTCTCTGCCTGCCTCTCTGCCTACTTGTGATCTCTGTCTGTCAAATAAATAAAATAAAAAATCTTAAAAAAAAAAAGAACAACGTAAATTCTAAGTAAAAAGCAATAAGACAACTGGCAAAAATGTCCAGCCTCCACTTTTTTGAAACTCTGCAAATGGAAACAGGGCACGTTCATCCAAGGACAAGAGTCTGAGCCTCTGGAAGGAAGTTTTACTCTGTCCAGCACCAGACCCTCTGCCCTCCAGGCCTGCAGGAGACGCGAACTCCATGAGTCTGCGTTCCCGATGCAGACCAGCCGCCAGCCGCCGGGAAGTCCCTGGGGGGGGGGGTGCAGGCAGGCCTGGTTCCCTGGGACCTGCCGTCCTCCGACCGGTCTGCGGGCTCCCCAGGCGTGCCCACGTGCAAGGCTCACAGCGCCGGATCTGAGCAGAGCTCACCCAGCCCACAACGTCCTTCCCTGGTGCCTTTGTTGAAAACGGTGTTGTCTTTCCAAGGCCAAGACTCTCCTGGGCCTTCAGACCAGCCCCGCTCAAGATGATGGAGTTCTGTATTAGCAAAAGCCAATTTTTAAAAAAAATCAATGTAGAGGCCCCAAAATTAAGTAAATTAAAAGCTTGAGCCTGATATTACCACATCCAGTTCAACTCGAGCAAACGCTGGGGGCGCCTTTCCGACACGCCACTGACGGGCGGGGCACGGCGGGCAGGATGGGGTGATGCGGTCGCCTCCCCCAGGTACGGGAGCGGCCCGAGGGCCACGGAGTAGCGGCACCCGGGCTCCAGCTCAGCCAGCGGGGGCAGCCCTGCACGCGCCCCGCTCACGGGCGCTCACGGACGCTCTCTGAGGGCCCAGCACGTGGGGAGCCTGTCCCTGCTGCTCCCGGCACCACCGCAGCAGAGCGAGGGGCTCCTGGAGACCTTCAGGCCATCAGCCTCTCCCTTCTTCGGTGAACGGCTCCCCACCTCCTCCCCACAGACCTCCACGCGGGCTGCGGTCCTCGGGTCTCGACGGCCACACCTCAGTCTCCTTCCCTGGTTCCCTGTCATCTCCCCACCTCTGTGCCCTGGGACTCCATCCTCAGACCCCTCTGTCCACACCTGCTTCCCACACGACCGCCGCCGTCCTCCGAGACCCTCCAGGCCCCCTGCTCATGGCTCGGGATTTCCCCAGGCAGCCCCAGCTTCTCTCCCGCACCGCAGACTTGTTTACCCACTTCCTTCAGGATGTCCCCCCCCCCCCCGCCCCGGTCCCCACCCGGCCTCTCAAACGCAGCCTGTCCACGCGGAGCACCTGCTCTCCGGAGCACAGACAGGCTGAGCGACGCTCACGGATCTGCTCGGGGCGGCCAGGCTCCTGCTACGCTGTGTCCGCCCCCGCCGGGGTGAGGGTTTCTCTGCCGCGCCTGCTCCCGTGAGGGCGGGGAAGGTGCCAACAAGCGCCTGTCGCAGCCGGGAACCCGGGACACGTGCCTTCCCCGGGCGCAGGCTCACGGCACCTCGGAACCACCCGTCTGCCCGGCTCTTCTCCTCACCGCGGTCCCTGCGTGAGCGGGAGACGTTCTCACTCACGGAGAACACACCTGCCGGGCTCTCCCGCGCAGAGAGCTGCTCCTTGTTCACTGTTTCCCGCACAACCTCGGCCCCTGCTGACTTACACAGCGCCATGCAGAATAAGCCTCGGAGGAAAGGGGGCGTGAGGGAGACATCAGGAAAGGCTTCCTGGAGGAGGTGGCATCTGAGTGGGGACCTGAAAGCTGCCCCCCACTGCCGCACCTGGGGACCTGTGGTCCCAGAAGCTAGCTTCACTCCATAGAAGGAATGTGCCGGGGGATGTGCCCCTGCCCCCGAAGTAATGATATACACCATCTGTAAACGAGAATTCGTTCTGCGCCGGGAGCGAGCGGTTCCCCCAGCCTCCCAGGCACAGCCCGTGCACACAGCAGGGTCACCCCAAAAACTTATGGGCTCACTTGAGGTCTTCTCCAGAGTGTCAGCAGGTTACTAGGTTTTGGCAGTTGAAGCTAAACTCACCAAGAGACAGAATTTCCTCAATGAGTGGCACCTTGGAATTTATCCTAAGGACATAATTACGGAGATGCACAAGTCTTTGCTCCGAGGACACGCACCCTCTCCTTGCTGACGCAGCCGGACTGGCCACCCGGCTCCCTGGGGGCTCAGGTCGCACGAGCTGACTCTGGAAGGAGCAAGCAGGGCTGGGCGCCAGGAGAGAGACGAGGGTAGCAGGGGTCCCCCACTGGCCCCAGGGTCCGGCTCGGGCATGAGCCTGCGTGACAAGGGCCCTCCGGCCTCTCTGGGCACCATCAGTGACACGGTGGGGCCACCTTTTGTGGGCTGTGATGCAGTTTTAACCATTGCGTGCTTTATCCCCAGAAAACACACTCAGTGCTCCTTCATAGTTCTTTTCTCTAAAATTCTCCGTCTCTCTGCTCATCCTGACCTTGAAGATCCTGAATGTACACCCGCAGGTCTATGTGGCTTTGAGCGTGGTCTGGGCTGGGTCCCCCTGTGCCCCCGACCTCCTACACCCCAGCTCAGGCCTCGCTCCCACAGGTGACCGGCACGGGGCCTCGTGGAGCTCCACCTGCTTGGGCACGGCCCGGTGCCCTGGATCGCTCAGCCTCCACGCCAACATCCGGGGCCCCTTCACACAGCCTGTCTCTGTCCTATAGACTCCAGCTGCTTCAACAGCCCAGAACCCCCCTCTCTACCCGCTCATCCTGGTTAGGCCAACCCCCCCAACCCCGGGACAGGCCCCAGCGGAAAGCCGGACAGCCGGGGTGGAGCTCTCCCCATGTGTCTTCCGTCTAACAAGGGTGATGGTCCTGCCCTGCCTGCTGCCCAGCGCCCCCAAACAGTGGCTCCCACACTGAGGCCAGTCTGTAGCCGGTTCTGGTGGAAAGGTGTTCACCACGGTTCTGTCCAGGCCGGAAGCAGGGCTAAACCCCTTCTAAAAGCCACAGGGGCGCTCAGAAAGGCTGCCACTAGACTCCCAGAGCCTTGGAGGCACAGGCTTACCCCTGCCCATCTCTCTCCCCCATGTAGGATGCAAAGGGGGGCTCGCATTTCCCGAACAAAGAGAGGAATTCTGGGAAGACGGGGAAGGGGAGGCGGCAGCTGCCAGAGCCTGACTCCCTAGAATCACGGCGAGGATGCGACGGCAAATGGAGACCCAGGAAGGAGGGCAGGTTTCCTGTTGAAGGGGCAGCGATGGCTTTGGCTTTTGGGGAGCTAGGGGGCAGTCTAGGGGGCAGTCAGAGAATCTATGGGGACACTAGCAGAGGACAGAGGGACACCTGGGGCTTCTGCATCACAGAGCCCTGCAGCCAGGGGTGAAGGCCGGCCACTCACTAGGGGAGGCTATGGGGACAGCCTGTGTGGATGAACTGGGAGAGGGAGGGAGCCAGTGGGATGCCCAACAGGGGCAGGGCAGGGACAGGAACCAAGAGAGCAGGGAGCCAAGGAAAGGCGGGGGGCACAGACAGGGAGTGTGGAGGTCAATGAGCCACAGGGACCACGAACGGAGGAAAGGCTGCCATGGAGTCCAGTCCCTGCCACGGGGCTGCTGGGAAGGAAGTCATGTGGCTCTTGCCCCCGGGACCCCTAAATCCCTGCAGTCTGCTGTCCCTTAAGATTCTGCTCTCTGCTCCCCAGAAACCATACCGTGGACCAACCGGCCTTTAACATTACCCACACTCCGTTTTCCCAGCCATCTTGCTCAAAAGGAGGCGCAGGCCCAGCCCTTCATAAGAATTCTCAACCCGAGGGGGGAATCCAAAGGCCGGCATCCCGGGCCAACGACCCTCCCCGGGAAGAACACGTTTCTCGGCGTGTATTTCAAACGGGAGATGCTACAGCAACTCCAAGCAAGTGATTCTGCGCATCCCGCGTTTCCACGTCCCCAGGGCTCTCGGCAGCCTGGCTTCAGGAAGCAGTGCGGGGACCTGCCACCTGGGGGGAGCGAGGGCACTCGTCCCCAGCTCACAGCTGCGCTCCCGTGGAGGGGGATGGGACTCCGGGGGGTGTCCCTGGGCCACCGCCAGCTGGCCACGCAGCCCCAGCCAGCCGCGTCCTCTCTGGTCTGTCACCGGTGAGATGGGACAGTGGCCCACGTGCCATCACCTCGGTCATCGCCGAGGACCTGCTATGTGCTGGGCACGCTGCTGAGAATGGTACAGGAACAGGGCACATGAGGGGTCCGCGACCACACAAAGAAGGACACTGTGGTCAGCAGAAGGAAGGCCATCGGAGACGTCTACTTCCCGACCCCAGAACATGACCGTGGGACCACAGAGTAGCCAGAAGCAGCCCATGTCATCAATGGGGTCCTTATTGGGGAGAGACGGTGGTGGGGGAGTCAGTGTCACTGCAAAGTCCCCACCGGTTGCTGCTGGCTTTGAAGGTGGGACCACGAGCCCAGGGCTGCAGCGGCATGAGAAGGGAAAGGCAGGGAAGCGAGACCCCCAGAGCCTCAAAAGGCCCAGAACCAGCTGACGGCTTTAATTCTGCCCGGGGTGACCCTCAGGATTGTGAGCTGATAATTCGTCTTAGAGCCACCGAGCACGGCCATCTGTTAGAGCAGCAAGAGGCCTGACCAACTCCTGAAACTCAGGCCTGACCCGTACCCTCTCTGCCTTCCTGCAGCTCCCTTCTGGGCCCAGAGGGCCTCCGGTTCTCAAACTGTCCAAGGGAGGAGACCAGATCCTTCTGAGGGGAAAGGGGGGCTCTCAGAGAAGGGAGGGCTCCAAGGCCCTGCGCAGGGACAGCGGCGAGCCCAGGGCCCCTCCAGCCGCAGTGGACAAGCTCCCGCTGGGGGATGAGCAGGGGGACCAGGGGCAGGGGAAACACTCAGTCGCCTAGAAGTCTTCATCACCCTGGGAAGGACACTCAGATTCCTGAACCAAACAGCCTCCGGGACGCAGAGACCGCATGGGGTCGGACGGCCCACGTGAGGGAACAGAAAGGTCACGAGCCACTCGGGTCTCGCTGGAAGCAGAGATTGAAGACGGAGCTTGGGAACAAGACCAAGGAGCTCTGAGGACACCCAGGTATGCTCGCTCCCCTGTCTCCTGTCACCAGGCTTCACTCAGCACGCATGCAGAAGGTACTCAATAAACGTTCCTGAGGGACCGTGAGGTGTCTGGTTGACCCTGAGCCCGTCAGGACTCCCCTCATGAGCTCACAGGGCAGGGAACCCCTTCCTCTCCCCCGAATGCTGAGCCAGTGGCCTCACCAACCCCGCTCCTGCCCACTGCTCCTCTCTGGTTCAGCCTCCCCCCTGCTCTGGGGCTACGGGTTGGTGTCCCCCCAAAACTCATGGCCTGAAGCCCCACCCCGATGTGGGCCTGTTCCAGGAGACGGGGCCTTTGGAGGGGATTAGAGTTGAGGCCCCAAGGGCAGGGCCCTGGTCCAATTACACGGGGGTCCTGAGAAGAGAAGAGAAGCCGAAGTAGCCAGGCTTCCTCCCGGGGATGGAGGCATGAGCATCGGGGCATCTTAGGGCACGCAGACGGCCTGGACCCCAAGGCTTTAGGATGTAGAAATCCGCATGCTCTTGGCTTGTGCACATCCCGGGATTCCTCCCTCAATCCTGAAATCACCTCTTGGGGGCCCTTCCTCCCCCACCTGCAGGCTGGCGTTCATGACACAGCATGAGTTTGCTTGTGAATGACGGGGACCCTCACGTCCATGAAGTGGCCACCTTGTGTCCAGCAAGAACCACCCAGACCTAAGACTCCTCCACACAAGGCCCACCAGGTTGTCCCCAAGGTCCGCCCTAGAGCATCCTGCCTCCCGGCGACTGTCTGCAGCGCCACCTGGTGTCCGCGGGGGAAATGGCGGGGGCCAGCCCGGCTTCCCGCGGAGGCTGGGAGCAGGTGCTCCGGAGGGACAGGTGAGCCCTGCCTCAGGACAGGTGACTTCAGAGGACTCCTCACAAGGAGGCTTTCAATATGCTCCCTGCCGCATTTGAAATGGGGTTCTATGAACGCAGTACGTTTTAGCTTTCGCTTTTCACAAACGCAGGGGCAGGGTCGCGGAGCCTGCAGAGAGGGACACCTCTTCCCTCGGCTCAGGTAGTGCCAGAAGCGCTCAGCCACCCCCGCCCCCACACCCACGTCCACATCTGTCCAGCCCAGAGTTCCAGGGGCCCTCACCCAGACACGGCCTCTTTGGACTCCTTGCCCGATGTGGAAAGGCGGCTTTCTGCCGTCGGCAGTGAGCGGCTCAGACGGCCGAGTCAGCCCCGAGAGGCCCCGCCCCGAGCGAGGACGGACAGTGCTTCCTGAATAAACAATAAGGCGTTCTTAGAAGCTTTAAACAACTCTAGCTCTCACACTATCTCACACTATCTCACACTATCTTACACCCAGGATTAAGTGGGGACCCAGGGCCTCCGTCTCCCGCTCCCCACCTGGGCTCACGGACGCGCCGACTCCCAGGATTGTGCGGGTCAGGCTGTGGCAGGAGACGCTTACAGAGCGGCCAGTCCATGGCCTCCCTCCGTATTCTGATTTTCGGGCACGTTTTATGTTTGCGGTATACTCGTATGGACTCAGGTATACAAGCGACGCCCAGATATCCGGGGTGTACTTTTTCCTCTGCTACTGGGGTGCACCATCAGAAAACCATAGGAACGTCCCTCCAGGTCGGTGGCGCTAAATCCGGTCACACCCCAGCTGATAGTCACTTGAGTAAAGCCTCCCCCCACCCCACCTGCGGGACCCACCACAGGGGTCCGTCTTGGCTCCACGTATCACCTGGATTCACGAGAGCATCACGGACCCGAGGTCTCCCTCAACCGCGCGGCACACAGGGCAGCCCAGGAGTTCAACAGTGAGTCCCAGAAGCAGCTCGCGTGGCTCCCCAGAACCAGCCCCCCCCCCAGGGGACGTGGCTCAGGTGGGAGGATCCGCACGGCTGGGAGCCCCCAGAGAGCTGCTCAGGGGATCAAAGACCCTCACCTTAACACTTTGTTCCATGGACAAAGAGCTCCCTGTCCACACGAGCCGGGCCCCAGGCAGCCCAGGCCAGCTTCCTCCGTGCACCCACCGCTGCCCCCTTCCTGAGACTTCAGCCACCCTGCACACTCTCCTTCATTCTGCAGGGAAGGAAGCCTCCTCTGCCCTCCCCGTGATGCTTGCCCACGACCCACCCCGCTCCCAGCCCGTGTGCCCCCCGGGGCAGGCTGTCACGCGCTTATCACCTGCTCCGTGAAACACTGAGTCCTCAAGGTGGACGGGGGGTGGGGGGAACTTCCCGAAAGTGGAACGATAAAAGTAAGACGGGCTCATTCCGAAAGGCCCAGACAGGCGGCAACTTGAACAACCATCTTAAACGGCCACTGTCCCTTCTGTCCCGGCTGGTTGGAAGGTTTCCTCCTCTCCCTGCCCCTCCCATTCCCAGGATCGGAGGCTCCAAGGCGCGGTGGGAAATGGGTCCTTCCTTCTCTGCCTTGGGTGGGGGGTGTCAGCACAGCCCCCAGGGTGCTTTCCGATCGAGGATGAAGTGCCAAAGGCACCTTCCTGTCAACCTGGCCGTTATTTCCAGGACTTCCTTCTTGGGACGCAATCACAGCATTGCCTGAAATGGGGAACAGACAGGCCAGAAGTGGTGTCCCGCATCCAGAAGCAACGATCTAGATGTACCCAGAATTCTCTCCATCTCTTACACACACACACATACACACACACACACACACTCGCCCTCTCTGTGTGGCCCCTGGGCCTGTGGGGGTATACCCCGGCTGCTCCTGCCCTCACTCCCCAGCCCTCTCTAGGACCACCTGCAAGTCTGGCAGACCTCCTGGGGAGGCGCTGCGCTCACACCAGGCACTTCCCTCCTCTGCATGCCAGCCCTGCGTACAGGCAAACATCTGTCTCCTAAGCAGATCTGAAAAGAAACAAACAGGAGAAACTCCACTAGTTCTTGCTCCCCTTAACTCTGCAACGTGTACGCAGTGAACGTACCTCTGCCAGTCCCTGGTAAGCATCAAGGAGAAACCACCTGTGCTCTACACTCCCCAAGAGGACCTCGCCCTGTGCTTGATACAAAGTCAAGACAACAAGTAGAGTACACTAGATTTCACTGTTTTTCTCGTAAACAGAATTGGAAAGAAACTACCATGTAGGAGCGAACGCCCACATCGTTTTGAAAAGCACCTTTGCCCCCACTCCGTCCTCTAGAACCTGAGCTGGACGCTACGGGAGGCGCACAGTGGGCGTGTTGCCTGCAGGGGCCGGGGGCTCCGGCCAGAAGACCCCCATGGAGGCCCCGGCCTGGGTTTTCTGTTTCCAACTTTCATCAGCTGTTCTGACTGAAACAGAACTGGCGGGTCCCGATCACACTGGGTAAGAAAAGGTCTGCTTTCTCATTTATCTTTCTTCCTTATAGTGAAGAATACAGTTGTGTGTGCAACTTTATTGTACGTCATTAACAAAAACAACCGTTTTCAATTCTTTCTGTCCCCTCCCCATATACCTCGGATGCACTTTACGCTCAAGCAGGAACTTTCTGTTCAATGCCTGTGTCCACAGCAGACATGGGGTAAAACTTGTTTAATGGGTCCCTGACGGATGCCCCCTCGGAGCATTTCCCTGCTGCCATTACCACACACGAACATCCAGAGGTGTCGGTGCTTCTCCACCAAAGGAGCTGCTCCCCTCCGGGCACACGGGGCAGTGTCGGCAGGCATTTCTGGATGTCAGGACGGGGGGCGGGCGGCTCCCGGCATGGAGCGTGTGAAGGCCAGGGATCCTGCTCCAGTGCACAGGGTCCCCCCCCCCAACCAGGGAAGCCCTGGCCCCCAATGTGACAAGCACCAAGGTGGAGAAACCCTCATGCCTATAAACCATGGTGCGTGAGTGCTAGGATAACCGGGGGAGAAATTCCTGGAAACAAAGTCGCCGGAAGAGAGAGCACAAGCACAGATAATCCCAACAGCAGTGACCCCGAAGTGCCTGCGGATGCGGGCTCCCCTCTCTGGGCCTCCGCACAGTCTGGGGCTGCGCTGGGGTCTGTGGCACTCAGGCGACATGCACTCCTCCCTTGGCCTCCCTGGGCTTCTCTTTCAACCTTGACTGTCCCCACAGACTAGCGTTTGGGGTCATCACGCCTCACAGATCACGGCCACCAGCCACCGCTGAGCACAGCCGGGGAACGGTCCCCCCCGGGCCAGTCTTCCTGTCCTCCTGGGCGATCTGATAAGCGCTCACCGCTGACAGTCAGCAGCAAGACTCTCCCTTAGCAGGACACGACCAGACGTGTGTGGGGGGTCTGCAGACTGGGCGACACAGGATAGCCCTACAAGTACCACGGGGGCACGGGGCAAGGGGGACAAGTTACTCCCTGTGCTGGGTGTGTCCGGAGCTGAAGCCGGTGGGCTGCGCGTCCCTCCATCGCCTCCTCAGAGGCCCTGTCCGCTGCCACCGTGCTTAGGGCAGGCCTGGATCCTCGGAGACAACTGCTAGGTCTCAGGGACATAAGGGCACCGGGATGCCTACTGTCATAAGGTGCATGGACTTCAGGATCTGGGGGCTCTTGTGTTCAAGCGAAGGGAGCAATGAGGACACAGACGATGGAGGCCACTACAGGAGCCGCGCAGGTGGCCCCAGGTGATGGCTCATCAGTCCCCTGGAAACCTGGTCAGGGAGGCCCAGCTGTCACCAGGAGTTACAGATGGCGAAGCTACGACCTGGTAGTCCTCCCTCCCGGTCAGGGACAGGTGGTTCCCAGCAGGTGCCACCAGAGGTCTCCTTGGGGTGTCCCTTCCCAGTGCCAGGGGTCCCCCAGCCCGTCTGCCAAACAGGGAACCGAGCAATTGTCGATTCTCCGTGTCCTCGCTCCGTTCTTCTAAAGCCGCGTCCAAGGGCGCAGTGCACGGATTAGACTCCCCAGTGGAGGACAGGCCTGTCGGCCGCAGGGACACGGACACTCTGGTTCAACTAGGGAATCAGCAGAGGGAACAAGGAACAAACCAGCTACATGGTATCGACAAAATTGGAGGCGAAACTCATTCAGACCCCGGGCATGGGGGCACCCAGTCCCCCACCCCACCCCGTTCCTCCCCAGTCATCTGACAGCGATGATGATGGTTACGAGGGCAACAGCGTTCACGGCACAGAGTCAGGGCTCCGGCGGTGAGCCGTCCCCTGTAGCCATCAGAATAAGCCTCTCATCGCTCCTGTTCTACAGACGGTGTGTCTGAGGCACAGAGAGGTTCAGGGGGGCTGCCGCGGTCACAGAGCCAGAAGGGACACATCCTAACAGGTAAAGAGACTGCGGTCCCTGCGATGTCTCTCAGAGCACGCGGTAAACCGGGGAGAAGGCGTATCTGACAGCATGGCCGGCCCTCAACCAGGACATTCCCGATGTCCCAGACAGAACGTCTGGGCCGGTGCCGGGAGGAGCTTAGGTCACGAGGACGCAGCCCCCGTGATGGGACGCGAGCCCTTCTTAAACAGACTCAAGGCCGCTTGTTCCTCCCTGTCCCTCCACTACATGGGAGCACAGCAAGAAAATGGTCACCTGCTGACTAGGGAGCGGCCGTCACTAGTCCCTCCATCTGCAGGCACCCGACCTTGGCCTTGCCAGCCTCCAAAACTGGGAAAAATATGTCTGTTGTTTAAGCCACGGAGTCTATGGTATCTTGTCACAGCAGCCTGGACAGACAAAGACACCCCACAGGGGGACGTGGGGACACCTGCTCTATCCCCACGTGCACGTCCTGGCTCTTCAGGGTCACTGTGTGGACATCAGGGGCGGGAACTGCCCGCACGCAGGGACAGCAGACACCTGGGCAGAGAGCACCCACAGGCAGGGACAAATGGCTTAGGTTGCTGAGGACGCTCTGGGACAGGTGGTCTCCCACACCAGTCCCTCCTTCTCCTACAGTCCCACTTGCTGTGAAGCCCTTCTGTCGCTTGTTGTCCCCCTCCCGCCATGCAGCAATCTCCAAGCCCCTGCTGTGTGGCGTCCATTGGGCCGGGGCAGTAACAGTGGACAAAGTAGACAGAAGTGGTCCCTGAGTTCAGGACAGGTGAAAAGAGGAAAAACAATCTTCTTGACAGATTTTAAGCTTGCATCTTGGACTGGCGACAGAACAGAAACTGTTCCTTGCAAATTTCACCTCTGGGGGAGCAAAACTTGTTTTCTAGGTCAGCGTGTAAGGAACCTGGAAGTCACTACCCTGTTCTAGCACCAAGCAAAAAGCTGAACAGACTCAAAATTGCCATCTCTTCTTAGAGCAGAGACTCGTGGGCAGAGACCTCCATGGGAACCAGCGCAGGGGCAGGGAGACCTGAACGGTGACTGAGGACTTGCTGGAGGCTCAGGGGACCATCTGAGAGTTAGAAACTGCAGCCGCGCTCACAGGGGCCCCACAGCACTGCGAGTCTTACCACCAGGAGCCCGACCAGGCTCCCACAGTGAACAATCAGAAAAAGAATCCGCTTCTGCTTCCTTCCAGCAGGAAGGAGGGGAGGAAGGGATCTGAAACACCCCAGAACATTCTATTCTCCTTACCAAGGTCTCCCTCTGGGGAAACCAGCTCACCAGAGCCTCACCCACTGGGATATCACCAGAGCTAAGTGCCCTGGCAGAAGGGAGACCCCCGACTCCAGCCCACGAGAGCAATCGGGTCGCACCTGAGGTGGAAAATAAAGCCAAGAACTTGTGAGGTTCACGGTCCAGAGGCTCGGTTCATGGACACAGGGAGACCTGCTCAGGATCTACAGAACATGCCCCCTCCCCGCACCTCCCCTCCGCTTACCAAAGCCCTGTTTACAGCAGCTCCTTTCCCCCGGGGCATCAAGTCCAGCTATCAGGAAAGCATTACGAGGCATCCCAAAAGACAAAGTCACAATCTGGAGAAACAGAACAGCGAAACTGCACATGGCAGGGACGTTGGAACCATCAGGAATTTAAAACAGCCCTGATCAACCCGCTAAGGGCGGGCATGGATAAAGTCAACAGCACATGAGACAGGGCGAGCAACGTGAGGTGAGCAGAGAGAGAGGAATTCCATGAAAAAACAGCAAAGAATTCTAGAGAGAGGAAAAAAAAACCCCACTGTAACAGAAATGAAGGATGCCTTTGATGGGCTTATTAGTAGAATGGACACAGTTAAGGAAAGACTCTCCAAGCTTGGGGACATCTCAACAGAAACTTTAAAAATCAAAAAGCAGAGAAAATAAAACCTGAAACAAAACAACAGACTATCCAAGGACTGACCGACAATTACTAAAGATGCAGCACTCACACAATGGGCATACCAGCAGGTGAAGAAAGCGGAAATAACAGAAGAAATCTTTGAAATAATAATGCCTGAGAATTTCTTCAAATTAACGTCAGACACGAAACCGCAGATCCAGGAATCCCAGAGAACATCGAGCAGGGCACATGCCAAAAAGAAAAACAAAACAAAACTATGCTTTGGCATAACATCTTCAAACCACAGAAAATCAAAAATAAAGAACATTCTGTTAGAAGCCAGAAGAGAAAAACATCTACAGAATGATGAAAAGATTTCAATCCAGCTTCTCCTCAGAAACCAACAAGCAAGGAGAGAGTGAAATGAAATACTTAAAGTGTTTAGATAAAAAAAAAAAAAAACCACCAGCCTAGAATTTTATAGAAAGTGAGAAATCATCCTTCCAAAGTGAAGGAGAAGCACACTTACTAAGACAAACAAAAATCAAGGGGATTTGTTACCAAGAGACCTGTCTTGCCTGAGATCTTAAGTTTTTTAGGGAAGGAAAACATGCAGACCAGAAACTTGGCTCTGCATAAAGAAAGGGAGACCATCAAGAGGAAACAGGTAAAGATGACGGAAAAACTTTTATTTTTTCTTATTTTTGATTTATCTAACAGATAAATTTATTCAAAGTAACTACAACAATGTATTTGATTACATACATTTATCTATATATCATACATACTATATTTTCATGCTTATGTATATACCTCATGTGTATATACATGCTTTTATGTAGGTGAAAGGAAGAACGGGAATGATACAAAGGCCAAAGGAAGGAATCAGGATGATCTCATTACTATAAAATACTCATGCTACCTATGAAGTGGTCTAGTGTTCTTTAAAAGTGGACTTGGGTTGTATGTATATTATATAAGATCTATAAACTCAAGGATAGCCATGAAGAAAAAGTATAACTTTTATGTAAAAAAAGAAAAAAAGAAAGAGAGAAAATAAGATTATATAAAATTCTAAATTAAAACCACAAAAAGTAGGGATTTCTGGGAAGATGACAGAGCAGGAGGACCCTATGCTCACCTCATTCATAGAGACAACCAGGTAACATTCACGTCAGTGTAAAGAACCCAGAAAATCAACGGCCGGCAGAACAAACTCTTCCACTAAATGTGGCAGAAGCCCAGAGTAGGGAGAGAAAGAGACAATCATACCAGGGAACCTGCACAGGGAAGGTGCTTTCCCCATAACATCTGGCTTTGAAAACCAGAGGGTTGAATTTCTTGAGTTCTTACAACTAGTGGGTCTTAAAACCTGGAATTTTAAAAATCACCAGGCAAGAGAAAACCGAGTCCCAGCCCTTACAGGGAAAGTACAATGGTCCATTGAAATACAGCATGGAAGCAGCAGCTTGAAAGCTCCTGGTGCCTACCAGAGGAAGTGTTGTTTACTCATCTCTGAGCATGTTCTAGAGGGATGGAGAGGGCAGAGAGACTCCTTCAAGAGTAAAGGAGCTAGCACGAGCCATCTTTCTCCCCCGCCCCCCAACACAAACACACTGCCAGCTTCAGGAACCAGCACAACACTGATACTCACTTCCTAACTTGCTTCCCCATGCCCTGTCCCAGCCATGCTTCAGTGGAGTCAGCCCCTCCAGCCAAGCCTGCCTCAGCCCCAGTGCTGCCAGTCCCGCCCTGCAGAAGATCAACACAAGCCTTGCTAACACTGCCTCTCACCCTGTTTGCTGTGTGGATCCACACCTGCCAACATGCTCTTGGCCAGAGCCCATCCAAAATGGCGCCACAAGCCTGACAGTGCGCAAACAGCCCTGACAGGGGCCAGCACCGCTCCAAACAGTGTCCTACTCCATGGAGAGGGAAAGATAACCACGCACACCGGTCACACTGCAGACCCCTGAGAGTGGGCTGGGGGCAGGCAGCTGATCTGACTACAGGCCCCGCCCACCAACAAAAGCATCTCAGGGGGCAACACAGGGACAGTGCCCTATAGTTTGGTGCTACTGCCTCTCTGGCAAATGCCCGGTTTGACTCAACTCAGTTCCAAGGAGAGCCCAGACCAGCCCACGAATAGCACAGGTAACAGACACTCCCCACAAGCCAAGAGAGCCACTGCAGATGACTGGACTGAAAGGAAAAGTGGCTCAGCCATAAGAGTAGGGGGCATATAGCACACACAGGAGATACCCCTAACATATCAGGTTCTGGAGAACAGGGGACACTGCTCTGCAGGATACACTGCAGGACCTCTTGTTCATAAGGCCACTATGTTCAAGAGCAGTAGACGAAGCTGACTTCTATAACACAGAGAAATAGACTTGGGCAAAATGAGGACACAGAGGAATATGTCCCAAATGAAAGAACAAGACAAAACCACAACAAGAGACCTAAGTGAAATGGATATAAATAATATCCCTGGATAGAGAATTTAAACTAATGATCATAAAGGCACTCCCTGAACTTGAGAAAAGAGTGGAGGATATCGGTGGACCCTTAACAAAGAGATTTAAAAAATAACCAATCAGAGATGAATACAATAAATGAAATAAAAAATACACCAGATGGAACAAACAGCAGGTCAAGAGAAGCAGAAGAACAAATCAGTAGCCTGGAAGACAGAATAGTAGAAAGTAATCAAGCTGAGCAGATGAGAGAAAAACAAAAAAATTTGCAAAATGAGAATAGACTCAGGGAACTCAGTGACACTATCAAGCATAGTAACATTCATATTATAGGCATCCCTGCAGAAGAGAGAGAAAAGTGGGCAGGAAATATATTTGAAGAAATAATAGTTGAAAACATCCATAATCTGAGGAAGGAAATAGACATACAGGTCCAGGAGGCACAGATAACCCCCCAAAAAATCAACCCAAGGAGGACCACACCAAGACACACAGTTAAATGACAAAAAAATAGTGAAAGAGAATTTTTAAATAATAAGAGAAAAGAAGACAGTTACATACAGGGGGAACCACATAAGGATAACAGCTGATTTTATAGTAGAAACTTTGCAGGCCAGAAGACAGTGGCATGCTATATTCAAAATGCTAAAAGGAAAAAATCTGCAGCTAAGAATAGCCAGCAAGGCTATCATTCAGAACAAGAGGGAGAGATAGAGTTTACCAGACAAACAAAGGTTAAAGGACTTTGTCACTGTTAAACCAGTCCTGCAGGAAATGTTAAAGGGGACTCTTGGAGTGAAAAGGAAAGACTATAAGTAAAGTAGGAGCACTTTACTTTTTACTGCAGAAAAGCAGTAAAAATGAGTCAAGGGACTTACAAAAGGGTGTAAAGTTTGACACCATATACTTAAGACATGGCAGGGAAAGGAGTAAAGAATGGATTCAAAGTTAAGTGGTTATCAACTTAATAATATACTCTACTATATGCAGAAGATGTTATATACAAGCTTAATGGTCACCATAAATCAAAACCAAGTAATAGATCCGCAAACAATGAGGAGAAACAAATTCAAGTGTATCACTAAAGAAAGCCAAATAATCATGAGAAAAGACAGAAAGGAGAACAAGAAAACAAAGGAAGAGAAAAGAACTATAAAAACACCCATAAAACAAGTAGCAAAATGGAAATAAATATACTATCAATAATTACACTGAATCTAAGTGGACAAAATGCTCTAATCAAAAGACATAGGGTGACAGAATGGATTAAAAAAAACAAAAACAAAAACAAGACCCATCTTTTTGCTGCCTACAAGAGACTCATTTCAGACCTAAAGACTCCTGCAGACTGAAAGTGAAGGAATGGAGGAACATGTATCATACAAATGGATGTGATAAAAAAAGCTGGGGTAGCGATACTTCTATCAGACAAACAGATTTTAAAACAAAGACCGTAATAAGAGATGAAGAAAAACACTATATAATCATAAAGGGGACAATCCAGCAAGAAAATATGACAATTGTAAATATTCATGCACCCAACATGGGAGCACCCCAATACATAAAACAAACATAAAGGAACTATTTGATAATACAATAATAATAGGGGACTTTAACACCACACTTATATCAATGGACAGATCATCTGAATGGAAAAAATCAACAAGGAAATGACTTCGAATGACACACTGTACCAAGGTGAATTTAACAGATATATTCAAAACATTCCATGCTAAAACAGTGAAAGACATGCTCTTTTTAAGTGCATATGGGACCTTTTCCAGAATAGATCACATATTAGGGCCACAAAACCAACCTCAATAAATTCAAAAAGATCAAAGTCATACCATGCATCTTTTCTGACCACGATGCTACAAAAATAGAAGCCAACCAGAAGAGAAAATCTGGAAAAAGCTCAAACATATGGAGGTTAAATAACATGCCACTAAACAATAACCAGATCAACTAGGAAATAAAGGAAATTAAAAAGGACATAGAAATAAATAAAAATGAAAACAAAACTATCCAAAATCTTTGGGATGCGGCAAAGTTCTAAGAGGGAAGTTTATAACAATACAGGTGTACCTCAAAAAGAAAAATCTCAAACAACCTAAACTTACATATAAATGAGCTATAAGAAGAAGAACAAAACTCAAAACTGGTAGAAGGAAAGAAATAATAAAGATTAGAGCAGAAATAAATGATATGGAAACTAAAAACAAAAATTAGAAAAAAACAATGGAATGGATCAATGAAACTAGGAGCTGGTTCTTTGAAAGATCAACAAAATTGGTAAACCTCTAACCAGACTCATTAAAAGAAAAAAAAAGGACTCAAAATCAGAAATGACAGAGGAGAAATAACTGAATAACAGAAACACAAAGGACTATAAAAGGATATTACAAAAAATTATATGCTAACAAACTGGATAGCCTAGAGGAAATGGATAAATTCCTAGAAACATATAACCTTCCAAAACTGAATCAGGAAGAAAAAGAAAATCTGAACAGATTACTAGCAAGGACATTGAATCAGTAACCAAAACACTCCTGACAAACAAAAGCTCAGAACCAGATGGTTTCATAGGTGAATTCTACCATACGTTTGAAGAAGAGTACTCTTTCTCCTCAAACTACTCCAGAAAATAGAAGTGGAGGAAAGCTTACAAATTCTTTCTAGGAGACCATCATTATCCTGACACCAAAACAGATAAAGACACATAGGCCTATATCGCTGATGAACACAGATGCTAAAATCCTCAACAAAATATTAGCTAACCAAATCCAACAATACATTAAAAAAAATCAATCACCATTTAAAAAGTACAACATCCATTCATGGTTAAAAAAACACAAACACAAACAAAAACAAAAACAAAAAAACCCCACAACGCTCAGTAGGGACACCTGTGTGGATTAGTTGGCTAAGCATCTTGACTTTGGCTCAGGTCATAATCTAAAGGTCATGAGAGGGAACCCCACAATGGGCTCTACACTCAGCACAGACTCTGCTTGACCCTCTCTCTCTGCTCCTCCTCCTTGTCACAAGCTCTCTGTCAAATAAATAAATAAATCTTAAAAAAACACACCTCTACAAAGTTTAGAGGGAACATACCTCAACACAGACCTTATATGAAACAAAGACTTTATATGAAAACCCACAGATGAACATCATACTCAATGAGGAGAAAATGAGAGTTTTTCCCCTAAGGTCAGAAGGAAAACAGGGGATATCCACTCTCACCACTTTATTCAACATAGTACTGGAAGTCCTAGCCACAGCAATCAGACAACAAAGAAATAAAAGTCATCCAAATTGATAAGGAGGAAGTAAAACTTTCCCTATTTGCAGATGACATTATACTATATAGGTGAAACCATAGAGACGCCATAAAAAAAAAACCTACTAAAACTAATTAATGAATTCATTATGGTCACAGAATATAAAAACCAATGCACAGAAATCTGCTGCAATTCGATACCCTAATAATGATGTAGTGGAAAGAGAAATTAAGAAAACAACACCATTTACAATTTCACCAAAGATAATAAAAAGCCTAGGAATAAAATTAACCAAGGAGGTAGAAACCCTGTACTCCAAAAACTAAAAACTAGCCACAGCAACTTCTTACTAGACATGTCTCCAAAGGCAAGGGAATCAAAAGCAAAAATGAACTTCTGGGACTTCATCAAGATGAAAAATTTCTGCACAGCAAAGGTAACAGTCAACAAAACTAAGAGGTAACCAACAGAATGGGAGAAGATACTCACAAATGACATTACAGATAAAGGGGTGGTATCCAAGTTCTAATAGGAACTTCTCAAGCTCAATACCCAAACAACAAATAATCCGGTCAAAAAATGGGCATAAAATATGGATACTTCTCCAAAGAAGACATACAAATGGCCAACAGTCACATGAAAAAATGTTCAATCACTAGCCATCAGGGTAATATAAATCAAAACCACAATGAGATATAACCTTACACCAGTCAGAATGGCCAAAATTAACAAGATAGGAAACAACAAATGTTGGCCAGGATGTGGAGAAAGGGGAACCCTCCTATACTGTTAAATGGAGTGCAAGCTGGTGCAGCCACTCTGGAAAACAGTATGGAGGTTCCTCAAGATGTTAAAAATAGAACTACCCTAAGACCCAGTAATTGCACTACTGAGTATTCAATCCAAAGATACAGATGTAGTGAAAAGAAGGGGCACATGAACCCAAATGTTCATAGCAGCAAGGTCTATAATAGCCAAACTGTGGAAGGAGCCGAGACACCCTTCAACAGATGAATGGATAAAGAAGATGTGGTCCATAATTACAATGGAATATTACTCAGTCATCAGAAAGGACGAATACCTACCATTTGCATCAACATGGATGGAACTAGAGGAGATTACGCTGAGTGAAGTAGTCAAGCAGAGAAAGACAATTATCATATGGTTTCACTCAGACGTGGAACATGAGGAACAGGGCGGAGGACCACAGGGGAAGGGGAAAAAAAACTGAATAGGAAGAATCAGAGAGGGAGACAAACCATGAGAGACTCTGAACTCCAGGAAACAAACAGAGGATTACAGAAGGGGTATGGGATGGGGTAGTGGGTGATGGGTACTAAGGAGGGCACGTGTTGTGTTGAGTACTGGGTGTTATATGCAACTAATGAGTCGTTGAACACTGTATCAAAAACTAATGATGTACTACTATATGTTGGCTAATTGAACATAATAAGAAAAAAATTGAAGATGACACAAATGAAAAGACATTTCGTGCTCATGGATTGGAAGAAGAAACAATGTTAAAATGTCCATACTACCCAAAGCAGCCTACAGACTTAATGCAATCCCTGTCAAAATACTAACAGCATTTTTCACAAATCTAGAACCTTCCTAAAATTTGTACGAAACCGCAAAAGACCCTGAGGAGACAAAGCAATCTTGGAAAAGAAACAGGAAGCTGAAGGCATGACAATTCCAGATTTCAAGATCTATTACAAAGAGGTAGTATCCAAAACAGTACGGTACTGGCACAGAAAGAGACACATTAATCAATGAAACAGAAAAGAAAACCCAGAAATAAACATGCAATTATATGGTTAATCTTAACAAAGGAGGCAAGAATGTGCAATGGGAAAAAGAGTGTCTTCAACATAAGGTGTTGAGAAAGCTGGAGAGCTCCATGCAAAAGAATGAAACTGGACCACTTTCTCACACTACAACAACACACTGGAAATGGATTAGGGACCTAACTGTAAGACCTGAAAGCATAAAAATCCGAGAAGAGAACACAGGCAGTAATTTCTCTGACATTGGCCGTACCCACATTTTTCTAGATAGGTCTCCTAAGGCAAGCGAAACAGTAGCAAAATAAACTATTGGGACTGCATCAAAATAAAAAGCTTCTGCACAGCAAAGGAAAACACAATAAAGCAAAAGATAACTTGCTGAATGGGAGAAGGTATTTGCCAATGACATATCTCATAAAAGGTTAGTGTCTAAAATATAAACTTACACAATCCAACACCAAAAAGTCAATCCAATTAAAAAATAGGTAGATGCATGCACATTTTTCCAAAAAAGACTAAGAAATGGCCAATAGATAACATGAAAAGATGTTCAACACCACTCATCATCAGGGAATGCAAGTCAAAACCATGTGAAGATAACACTTCACATCTGTCAGGATGGTTAAAATAACAAATAAAAAATCAATTGGTGAGGATGTGGAGAAAAAGGAACTCTCACACACTGCTTGAGAATGCAAACTGGCGCAGCCACTGTGGAAGACACTATGGAAGGTCCTCCAAAAACGAAAAATAGATCTACCATATGATCCAGTAATTGCACTACTCTTTACCCAAAGAACACAAAAAATACTATTTTTGAGAGGGTACGTGCATCCTTATGTTTACTGCAACATTATTTATAATAACCAAATCACAGAAGCAGTCCAAAGTGTCCATCAACAGATGCATAAAGAAGTTATATGTATGCAATGAATGTTACTCAGTCATCAAAAAGAACGAAATCTTAACCCTCTGCAACAAAATGGATGGAGCTAGGGGATATAATGCTAAGTGCAATGAGTCAAACAGAGACAGACAAATCCTGTATGACTTCACTCATGTGTGGAATTTAAGAAACAAAATAAATGAACAAAGGAAAAAAAGGAGACAGAAAAATAGACTCTTAACTATAAAGATTGAGTCATGGCTACCAGTGGGGGGTGGATGGGGATTGGGTGAAACAGGTGATGGGGATTAAGGAGGGCACCTCTGATGAGCACCGGTGACGTATGGGAGTATTGAATCATTATACTGTCCACCTGCAACTGATATAATACTGTATACTAACTATAGTGGAATTAAAATTAAGAAAATAAAAGCACAAATGGTAGAAGAGAAGAACAAAGAACAAGGGCAATAAACAGAAAACAATAATAAATGTGGTAGATATTCATCCAACTATATTACCAATCCCTTTTAATGTCAATGGCCTAAATATGCCAATTAAAAGGCAGAGGTTGTCAGAGTAGATAAAAAAATAAGACAACTCGGGCGCCTGGGTGGTTCAGTGGGTTAAGCCGCTGCCTTCGGCTCAGGTCATGATCTCAGGGTCCTGGGATCGAGTCCCGCATCAGGCTCTCTGCTCAGCAGGGAGCCTGCTTCCCTTCCTCTCTCTCTGCCTGCCTCTCTGCCTACTTGTGATCTCTCTCTGTCAAATAAATGAGTAAAATCTTTAAAAAAAAAAAAAAAGAAACTACTTCAGATATAAAGACACAGAGAGATTCAGAGTGGATGGACATAGACAAATATACCCTGAAAACACAAATCTAAATAAAACAGGAGTACCTACTTTAACTTTAGAAGAGCATATTTCAAAGCAAGGAAGGTTGTTGGGCATTCCATAGGATGAAGAATGCGTAACAGGTCCTAACAAGTTTGCATCTAACAACAGCATGTCAAACTGTGTGACAAAAACAGAACTGCAAAGAGAAGTAGATGAGCACATTATTGTAATTAAGACTCCAACACTCCTCTGTCAGAAGCGGGCAGACCCAGGAATGGAAAATCAGCGAGGACTTGGTTGAACCCCACACCCGTGCCAACCAACTGGGTGTAAATGACACCCACAGATTAGTTCATCCAGCAAGAGCAGAACACACATTGTTCTCAAGGTCACACGGAATATTCACCAAGATATACCAAATTCCGGGCCATAAAACACACCCTTACAAATTTAAAAGACTAGAAACTAAACACTGTCTGCTCCCAGATCACAATGCAATTAAACCAGCAATCAGTAACAGAATGGCACCTGGAAAATCCCAATACACATGAAGGGTAAACAACACATATCTAAACAACACATGAATCAAAGAAGAAATCTCAACAGAGATTTTTAAATATTTTGAATTAAATGAAAATGAAAATGCAACTTACCAAAATTTGTGAGATGCAGTAAAAGCAGAGCTTGGAGGAAAATTTATAGCACTGAATGCATGGATTAGAAGAGAAAAAAGATCTAAAATCAGTAATCTAAATTTCCACCTTAGGAAACTAGGAAAAGAAGAACAAATTAAATCCAGAGCAAGAAGAAGGAAAGAAGTAAGAATCAGAGCAGGAATTGGTGATATCTGAAACAGCAAATCAAAGGAGAAAAAAAAAATCAATGAAACCAAAAGATGGCTCTTTGAAAAGATCAATAAAATTATTAACCTCCAGCCAGGATAATTAAGGAAAAAAGATAGAGACCACAAATTACTAATATCAGAAATGAAAGAAGGGACATCACTACAGATCCCATGGACATTAATTAAAAGAATAAAGAAATACTATGAACAGCTCCATTCCCACAGAATTCATAACCTAGAAGAAATGGACCAATTCCTTGAAAGACACAATCTGTCCAAAATCACAAGAATAAACAGATTTTCTAAACAGGCTTATATCTAAGATTTTGAATCAGTAATTAATAACCTTCCAAACAGAAAAGCACTAGGCTAAGATGATCTCACTGGTGAATTCTACTGAAATTTTAAGAAAATTATACCAATTCTCTGCAATCTCTTGGGAAGGACGGAAGCTGAGGATAGGAGGCTAACTCCTTCTGAGACCAGCATTTCCCTAATACCAAAACCAGACAAAGACAATACAGAAAAAAAAAAACAAAACTCTAGACGAATATCTCTCATGAACACAGATGCAAAAATCTTCAGTAACATATTAAGAACAATTATTTAAATGGTTAAATAAGTTTTAGGGTGACCCCTGACTGGGTGGCGCAGTCAGTTAAGCGTCTGACTCTTGATCTCAGCTCAGGCCCTGATCTCAGGACCATGAGTTCAAGCCCAGCAGTGGGCTCTACACTGGGTGTAGAGCCTACTTAAAAAAGTTTAAAAATGCTAAGTTGTTAAATTTTAAATGTTTATATTAAAGTGAAACATTAAAATTCTAAATTAAATAAATTTTAATTAGCAAATTAGCTAGATATGGACATCTTTTTTATTCAAAAAAAAAAGAAGAAGAAGAATCTTTTTTTTTTTTTTTTTTGAAGAAGAAGAAGAAGAATCTTGAGGTACCTGTGTTGCTCAGTTGTTAAGCATCTGTGTTCAGCTCAGGTCATTATCTCAGTGTCCCGGGATCGAGCCCCATATCGGGCTCCCTGCTCCACGGGAAGCCTCTTTCTCCCTCTCCCACTCCCCCTGTTTGTGTTCCTTTCTCGCTGTCTCTATCAAATAAACAAATAATCTATTAAAAAACCAATTAATTTAAAAAAAGAATCGACACAGGCCATATAACCGTCACAAAATAGGTCATGCACCTAAATGTAAAAATCGAAGTGATAAAACTCTTAGAGGATAACATGAGAAAAACCTAAGTGAGCTTGAGTATGGTGAATCCCTTTCAGATACACTGCCCAAAGCACAGACCAGGATAAAAATAATCAACAATGTTGACTCCATTAGAAACTTCTGCTCTTTGACAGACAGCATCAAGAGAGTAAGACAAGACACAGAGCAGGAGGAAATATTTGTACAAGTTACATCTGATAGAGGAAGGCCATCCAAAATATAAACAACTCTTAACACTCAACCCTAAGAAAACAGAGAATCTGATTAAAAAACGGGTCCAAAACCTTGACACCTCACCAGTGAAGATCGGCAGGCAGCAAGTGAGCGTGCGGAGAGTTGCTCCACATCACAGGTCATTGCGGGGACGCAAATTAAAACAATGACATCGCACCACACACCTCTGAGAAGGGCCAGAATCCAGAGCATTGACCATACCAGATGCTGGCGAGGACGTGGGGCAGCGGGAGCTCACTCATGCTGCTGGGAATCAAAATGGCACAGACACTTGGGAAGACAGTTTGAAGGTTTCTTACAAACTAAGCATAGTCCTACCACACCAATCTAGCAATCTCAATCCTTGTATTTACCCAAAGGAGGTGAAAATCATGCCCACAAGAGAAATTTCACAGGAGTTTTTGTAGCAGCTTTACTCATAGTCACCAAAACCTGGAAGGAACCAAGATGTCCTTCAGAAGGGGATGGATA
Organism: Neogale vison; assembly: GCF_020171115.1. Classification (NCBI taxonomy): domain Eukaryota; kingdom Metazoa; phylum Chordata; class Mammalia; order Carnivora; family Mustelidae; genus Neogale; species Neogale vison. Next base: position 3,323,740 of record NC_058098.1, read on the forward strand.
AACAGCCATCCGTCCAGACAGTGGGACAACGGAGTATTATTCAGCACTGAAAGGAAATGAACTCTCCAGCCATGAAGATGCGGAGGAAACTTGACTGCATATTACTAAGTGAAAGAAGCCAGTCTGGAAAGGAAAGTCACTATACAATTCCAAATCTATGTGACATTCTTGAGAAGTAAAACTGCAGACAATAAAAAAGATGAGAGGTTGCGGGGGTGGGGGGGATGAACGGGGGGGCCATGGAGGCGTTCTGGAGCAGGGAAAATTCTCTGAATGACATCATTCAAGTCCTGGTACATGTGCCTAAACCCACAGAAGGCCCAACATCAAGAGAGAACCCTTTGGGGGGACGAGGGGTCCGTAGGTTCATCATTTATCACAAATGCACCACTGCGGTGAGCGACACTCGTAACTGGGGGGCCACGCAGGGCACAGGGCTGGGGAGGCCCATGGAAGTCTCTGTAACTTTCTCTTGATTTTCCTGTGAACCTACAACCACTTTTTAAAAATTAAATCCTAAAAATCCGCCTTTGATGAACCCGAGAACATTCTCGGTGTCCTGTTTTTACCCAGCACTGACGGCACACCCCATGAAGGTTCCTGCGCCCTCCGCAGGCCGGCCTGTCACGTATCTCGCTGTGTTGACCAAGACACTTCATGGTCACGGAAATCCAACTGTCAGACTCCGAGTACGACAGGCGCACTGTTTCACTACAAAGAGTCAAGTGGGACAGTCTTCGGCTGATTCATGAGGTAACCTGCCTGGGGTGAGGCCACCACCAGCTCTAAGAAACGGAATTCTCTCGCTGATGTGTAGGATGTCACCTCGCTAGAGAACCTTGGGTGACACGTCCTTGGAATGTTCATGTGGGACATGACAATGCCCGGGACACTTCTTGAACCCGAGAGAAGCAAATAGCTGACCCTTGTCACTACTGTCCTACCAGGCAAAGCAGACTACTTTCAGGGACCCTGCCTGCTGTGAGTAACTGTCCTTCTAAAAGTAACACTTCTAGACTTTTCTAGAACCAAAACAGAATTTTTTTCCTTCAAGTACTTTATCGGAGAAGTTCTTGGAAAGAATCAGACGCACAGGGGAATGTATAAAAGCAAGGAACCCACTTTCCACACTGGATTTCCACTTTGGGAGCCCCGCATCAGGCACCCGGCAGGAACACCCGGAGGCTCGACTGGCAGAAGACTAGACTCTCCAGACACCCCCGAAGCGTGTCAGGCAAGCGCAGCCCACAACAGGCCGCGCGGGGAACTGTCCAGGACCCTGGCGCGCACGGAGGAGGGGCCAGACGCGCAGACGCTTGTCTCCGGGTTTGCAGGAACAGTGAAGGGCAGCACGTTCCTGGGCAGCGTGGGGGGAGCCTGCGCACGTTAGCAACAGTGTTTCCAGAAGGAGTTCTACCCTCGCTGTGTCCATCAGACCGCGGCGGCTCAGCCAGGAGCATGTTCTGCCATCAGGAGTGACTGGGAGAGAAGGCGGATGGTGACCCCAAGACATGTGTATCCTGTCTCTGTGAATGCGACCTTATTTGGGGAAAGAGGCGATTTGTTTTTCTAGATGTGATTAAGGATGTCAAAATGAGGAGATTCACCCATGATTACGCAGATGAGCCCTACATGGAGTGACTAGTGGCCCCATCATAAAAGGAGAGGGCGTGTCTATGGCCGCACCACCTTGAACATGCTCTGTCTCGTGCGATCTCGGCAGCCAAGCAGGATCGGGCCTGGTTCGTACTTGGATGGGAGAAAGAGAGAGGATCCAGGGAGAAGAGGAGAAAGGGATGTGACCGCGGACACTGGGGGGAGCCGCTGCCGAGCCCAGGAGATCCTGGAGCCGCCAGCAGCTGAGGGGCAGACAGAATCCAGCCCCGGAGCTGGAGGGAGCATGGCCCAGAGGGGTGGAGGTCAGACGTTCTGCTGAACACCCTCCGAGGCACAGGACACGTCCCCAGCGTCCCTGATGCTGAGCCTGGGGGACACCTGCACCAGACTGGCTTCCCCACTTTCACCAGCCGTTCTCAGAGATCTCCCGCAGGACCCCCTCCCTCAGAGGCTGACAGGTGTTCGAGGAAGAGAGTTCTGGGGAGCGGGGGAAAGTCCACAGGCTCAGGCTCCTGTGATGCATCCGGAGGCCCTTGGCCAGGGGCTGGCTCCATGTTTCTGGCTCAGCGATCAAAGCCAGCCTCTTCCCAGTGCCCAGAACCCTGGAGCTCCTCACACGCGCTGGCACCCCCTCCCGGAAATGCCTCGCTGGCCAGGGTGGGAAAGGCTCAGAGGTATGCGGAGGGACAGGATGGCTGACAGCCAGGGCTGCCCTCTGACACCTCACGTAACCAGGTCATGGTGCCTGATGCCCGCATCCCTCCACGACCAGCCAGGACTAAGGTCAACATCAGCCCCTTCCCCATCTGCCACCAGACACCCAAGGAAAAAGCAAGTTGCTGGGCTGGGTCCCTGGTGCCTCTACCCAGAGCTCTGCCCACGGTGGTGACAGTCAGCATGAGACCGAGCCTCGGGCAAGGAGCGGGCGCCGTCCCCTCCCCGTGCTCCCTTGGCCTGGCCGGCACCTCCTCTCCCTTCACCACCGTGGGGAGGGGGGCTGCGATGCTGTATCTCCCTGAGCCCATGTCCTCAAGGCAGGACGGAGCACGCCGTCTGACCTCCGGAGCACACTGGGGGGACAGAGCTGGAGCTGAGCCTCTGCTGGCCTCCGGAATGTGTGTTCCCACAGCAATAGGCGCCGGCCGGAGGGCACGACTTCGGGGATGGCCGCTGGACTCTGGCCCCCTCTCCCTCCTCCTTCCACTGCAGCTCGCTCTCCTGGCCCAATTTTTGCAGCTCGCTCTCCTGGCACAACTTTTGCTCTATTTCCCAAACTCTGAACCTCGGAGCGGCAGCTGTACTTCTGTGCGCGGGATCTCCCTGAGCAGCCCGCTCTCGAACTTACTACCGAGCCTCTTCTAGGTGTTGTCAAAGACACTCAAAAATGACGATGCAGTTACCAAAGTAAAACGGGTCCACTCAGCATCCCCTAGTCCCTGCCAGGGCCTGTCCGCTCAGGAGCGTCCCCCTCCCATCGCCCAGGGGGCAGGCCCTTGACCGCCCCTCCCCCCCGGAGCCTGAATTCCCCCCCACCCCTCCTTCCCTCGGGTCGAGACCCCGCCCCGCCCTGCTGGTTCCCACCGCTCCGCACCAGAGATGATGGAGTCGTTCAGCGCCTCCTCGTCCTGATACACCAGCAGGTCGTCCTTGAGCTCCGAGTTCACGATCAAGTTCTCCTTGTTCTCCTCCGACCCTCTGGCGGCGGCCCGCTTGCTCTCCGAGACCCCATCAAAGCTCCAGGCCTCCTCCCTCTCCTTGGCCCGCTCCACGCTGGACGTTCTCGACAGGCGGACGTCCGCCCGCTTCTTCGGGGACGCCTTACTGTCCCTTCCTTGGAAACTGAATCAGAAGACGGTTTGGGTTGGACACTGTCCGCCTCCACGCAGGACCCAGCCCAGCCGACCTGGGGGCTCATGAGGAGACTGAAAGGTGGTCCCCAAATGCGCGCGGTGCCCAGCTTCTGTCCCGAAGGCACGGGACGAGCAGCCCCAGGGGCGCACGGGCTCCGGCTGTGGACAACGCACCGTGCGGAGCGGAGCAGGAAGGGACGCAGACGGGCAACCGCACTCCGCACCGCACAGTTCGGGCTCTGGGACGACCCGAGATCGGGCAAGGGCGCTGCACTCCAGCGGCGTTTCTGCCCAGCCCTATGGGCGTCCCGTTACCTGTCCGCTTTGCCCTCCATCAATCACTTCTCCTTCTCTGTGTACGGACATGTGAGACCAAAGGTAAAACTAGAAGCTTCAAGAGCAGGCTTAATTATCCTCCTGCCTAATGAAACCTGCAAGTCTTCAGGGTCCTGGGGACGTGTGACAGCTGCTTCTCTTCCACAGGCGCTCCTGCCCTACCTGGACCCCCGGGGGAGAAACCCAGGGGCTTTACGGCCAGGCTCCCACCCAGAATGTCCTCCCCAAGAATGTGGCAACCAAGACCAGAGCCCGGTACGAAATCAAAAGGTGGGGTTCTTGTCCAAAAATTAACAATTTCAAGACTGTGACAGCAGTGTACAGAGACCAGTCCAGCGGGGTGTGTGTGTGTGTGTGTGTGTGTGTGTGACTACACAGGTGCGCAGTACAAGGCTGACGGGGATCCGGGCACCCAGGTCTCTGTACCAGCAGGGCAGAGGACCTCACCTGTCCTGGCGATGCTTGGTGGCCAGCGCCCTGTGCAGCTCCTCAATGACACGGCTGGGGGGCAGCGGCCGGTGGACAGTGGTGAGATGTGGAGACCCCGTGGGCGTGGAAAGCTGTCCTCGGAGGGGAGGGTCAGCGCTCTTCCCACCAGGGCCTTGGAAGAGCGCAGTCTGGCCTGGAGTGTGAGAGGGACCAGTGGGAACGTAAGTCTCTGGGAGCGGGGAGGAAGGAGTCTGCAAAAGACAGGAGCCCAGGAGCAGAGGACACAGCCCCTGGCCGGGGGACCCTCACACCCTGTTCAGATGTTGTGCCAGGTCCCCTGCCCCCAGAGCCAAAGCCAGGTTCACCTCTGTCCAGATCCATCCATGGGCCCTCCGGCCTCCGACCCTGGGAGCTGAGTTCCATTGGCTCCCGGCAAGGTCTCAGGCACAGACCACCCTCCTTCCTGAAGCTCTGCTACAGATCTGGCTTCCTGAAGCCACACTTCCTATCGTGGGAACCAGCACAATACCCCCAGCTCGGCAGGGGTCACTCAGCCCAGACCTACCACCGTCCCTGCTTCCCCACATCTCCTCCCAACCCTCCCCCTGTACCTCACCCAGTGGGAGCATTAGGAAGGTGAGCCGCTCCCATTTTCCTCGGCACAGCATCTGGGCTCCTGGCCTAGTTCCAGGGCCCCATACGCTGCCCCGCTCGGTGCTCTGGCTTCATCTCCTCCGCTGTCCCCATCAAGCTCTTTTCACTCTAGGACAGGAGGATCTTTCCAGTCCTTGAGGAAACCACACGCTCTACTCTGAGCCTTTGCATACTCTGTTCCCTTGTCCTGGAATGCCTTTCCCTTCCCCTGTCTGTATCAATCTCACTTCCTTGGGGGGACCTTCTGTGAATCCCCACCCTTGTGCAGAGCCCACCATACCTGCCCGTGGGAATCAAGGCAGCCCTGACACCCTCTCCTCCCGCTTGGCCTGAATTCCTTCATCGGGTTTGTCCTTCTCCTGACTGCGCCTCTGGGCAGGCCCGGCATCTGCCTTTCCTACTGCTGTACCCCCAGGCCTGGCACTTGATACGTGTGCAACAGACATTCATTTACATGAACAATTCTGAAGACTCAGAAAAGAGCTGCTCACGTCCATCCTAAGAACGTGAGGCTTCCCTCCCTAACAGCTACTTTCGGAACGCTCACTCCAAGCCCTGCACAGCATCGGGGGCTCGGGGCAGCTGAAAGCACAGGTTTGCTCATAACATAGATCTGGCCTCCGGGCTCCATCGACTACTTACCAGCTGGAAGACCCACCCCCCCAGCGACCCAGGCAACTCTCAAAGCCACCCTGAACTCTCAAAGCCTCAGCCTTCTTGTCTGTAAAATGGGCCAAGAGCTCCCTGACAGGGCAGCAGGAGCCTGGCAGCTGGGCAGGGGGGGGGGGCGCTGGCATGTGTTACGTGTTCGTACACAGACTCGCTCCCAGACTGGTCTCTGCAGACGCAGCCTCCAGGCTCCACCAGTTTGTTTGACTGGGTACAAACAAACCAACTCCCTTCTCAGCCTCAGCAGGAAGAGAGAGAGACACAGACAGATCTAAGCCACTCCATAAAAGACAAAGCCTTTCTGACGCAACCCTAGAAGGTGGACGGTGACAATAAACACACACACACACACACACACACACGCCTAGAAGGAAAACTTTAAGTCTCACTGAAACATGTCATTTCTCCTTCTTCACAAGCACCAAACAGCCCAGGCCTTGTTCTCAATGGGCCTGGAGGCCAGTCGGGCGGAGCCAGGAAGGAAAGGCAGACAGAAAGCCAACACAAGGGTTTTAGGAAGAGATGGGCTCAGGCCAGGGCTGAGGGAGCAGGTGGGCTGGTGACAGGGCTCAGGCGAGGCTTCTCAGCAGGACCTTCTTAGCGGACGGACACCCAAGGGACGAGACGGTGCCAGCCAGAGTCCGACAGAGCCAGTGGGGGCTCTACCCCGAGTGTGGCCCACAGACCACCCCAGCTGTCCACACTCCGCTAGCTCATCCCCCGCCAGCCTCCGTCCCTGCTCGTCCTGGAGACCACACCCCAAGTAGGTGATGCCCTGCCGTTGCCCGGAATCCTTGCCCCACACTTGCTAGGAAGGCACCCCAGCCCAGGGAGATGGAGGGGACGTGCGTTGCCAGGGCTCACTCAGCCGGGACTCTGAGGGGGTCTCCACACCCCACCAACCATGGGCACAGGGAGTGAGTGCTTCCCCCATGCCGCTCTGCTGACCACGTTCCCGGCCCGCCTCCTCCAGCCTGGCCGGGGCGCCTCTCGCCCTTCCCGTGTCTCAGGTGTGGAACCAGGCTCCGAAGCCAACTCCGAGTTGTACCTCCAGGGTGTGGCAGGGGCTGGGACTGGAATGCCTCTGAGTGTAGCTGGCAGAGGCCACGGGACCCCCATGTGGAGGGGCAGCTGTCCCCCAGCTGGGCAGGGGCAGCTCTGCCCTGAGGGGGGTTCGCTCACACGGGGCCCAGGTACAGGCAGGTGAGACACAGGTGAGTCAATGGACCTAACGCAGTTCCTACAAACAGGGGCGAGGTTTTCGGCCAGCGAGAGCACCTGCCCACCTTTTCGGGGCTGCTGGGACTCGGGGCTGCGGACAGGAAGACTGGTCAAGAAGAGCCCAACACGTGGATGACGCGTAAAATTTACGTGGTTTCCCATGTTAATATTTAACACTTAAACGTATGTAAACGTTTGAAATGTTGGCAACCCATTAAAACAACTTAAACCCCAAACAGACCCAGCAAAGCAAGTCTGTGAGTGGCCTGGGGGCGGGGAGACAGCTCCCGACCTCTGCTGGAGGCTGGGGGCACCGTCACAGACAAGAAAGCATCTCCTAGGGACTGGGCTTGTACCTGCTGTCCCCCTGGGTCCCAGCTAGGCCCGGGCAAGGGGCCTTTGCCTTCCTCTGCTACCACCCAGCGCCACACGCTGAAGCTTCCCCCAAAAGAAGAGGAAGAGGGAGAAGGGGGAAAACAGAGACAAGTCACCAAAATGCATTCTCGCCTGTTAAAAAGATGGAGACCAAAGCCGCCCGCCTGTGCCCCCACGTCAATCCCCCCGATGTTCTGGAGCTCCTTGGAAGCGGAGGGCGGAAGTCGGGGCGCTGAACCTGAGGCGTCGGACCCAGAATTTCGGCTGTGAGAGCAAGCAGTCGCCATAGGGGAACGTGTGGCCCGCGGCCGGGTCCATCCTGAGCACGGCGGACGCGGGCCATCTCGGGCTGCTGAGCTACCCCGGGACCAGAGCGGACTGCTGGTGAGCCAGAAGAAAACGTGCTGGACGGTGCCCGGTCGGATGGATTTCCAGCGGTTTCAGGTCGCCACGGGTGGAGAAGAAACTGATCACAGGACAGGAGCAAGACACAGGATTGCGAGAGCCTGATCAACGCTTTCATCTGGGGGCCCTATCGCCGGCAACCTGCAGGCCTGGACTCCTTCCCAGAGATGCAGAAAAAGGCGGGCGAGGCTCGGGACACGCCTCTGCTCCACCGACTGCAGCCGCGTGCACTCACTGAGCACCTGCTGTATGCCTGGTGGGGTCCCAGGCTGCTGTCTGGGATCTGGTGGGGGGGCCGGTGGGGTCCTAGACTGCGGTCACCAAATCCCACCAACGGGGTAGCTCAGAACAACAAGACTTCATTCTCTTGTGGTTGTCAGGGCCAGAAGTCCAAGACCAAGGGGTCAGGAGGACTAGAGGCTTCTGAGGGCTGAGTGGGGAACATGCCAGCCTCCCTCCAGCTCCTGGTGGCCACTGGCCAGCCTCACCACGCCCTGGCTTGCAAACAGGTCACTCCGACCTCTGTCTCCCCCTCATCTTCTGTGTCCTTTTCTGTCACTTGTAAGGACGTTCTCACTGGATTTAGGGCCCACATGAAGGCAGGATGATTTCTTCTTGTTCCTGATGTAATTATGTCTACAAAGACCCTTTGCCAAAGAAAGCCACTTTCCAAAGTTCCAGGTAGAAGTGAATTTTGAGGGGACACTGTTCAACCCATGGGGCAAGGTGAAGGGATGTGGCAGGAACCAGAAGGCAAGGTGCATGTTGCTGTGAGGCTGGGGTCGGCACTTCCGGGGGGAAGCAAGGAGAAGAATGCTATAGCGGGGCTGGGGGTGTCACAAGCCTCAGGCCCAGAAGTGGGGTCGAGTCTCCATTAGCCATGGGACCCGGGGCATGTTGCCGGAGCTCCTTGAGCCTCTGTCTCTTTAACTATGAATTGAGCACACATCCCCTCCCCCGAGAGGCTGGCACGTGCATTAGGAACAGGCGATGTGTACCCAGGCCTCCTTGTGACCCAGCAAGAGGGACGGAGTGGCAAGGAGGGCCGAGGTCAGAGCCGCTCAGGTCTGCCATCCATGTGCTCTCCTGGCCTGCGACCCCCTGAGGCAGCGGGGAACCATCTACTCTTCAGGAGAGTCACCTCTTACGAAAGGACCTGCTTTCCCTCGAGACCAGGCTCGTCTCCTGTTTCTACCCGTGATGGGACAAGAAATGCCCAAACTCCAAAAGCCAATGTTTCCACTTCTGGGATTATTCAGCCAGTGTGGCCAACGCTACAGAAGCCAATGCCTTTTGGGGCCTCCGCCCGGCCGCACTCCCCTCTCAAATTTCCGCCCTACAGGCCAGTGTTTATGTCTGGTTCTGCCCTGCAGGACGGAGCTCACTGGGGAGGTGAGACCATGAGAGAGAAAGACGGAGGGAGAGGAGGGCACGGAGCGAGGAAGGAAGGGGAGAGGAGGGAGAGTAGAGCAACAGAGCAGAGGACACCTGAACACCCAGACAGACAGACAGACAAAGTCCTCATTCTGGGGGCTGGCTGCACCTTCTGCATGAGGTTCTAGAAGACACCTTGTACCCCTGCCGACAGACTGCCCCATTCGCTCGAGGGAGCCCAAGGGGTCGACTCCTGACAACCAGAGCTCCTTGCTAAGAATTGTTCTCCTGCCTCCGTTCTGCTCCCCAGACCTGCCCAGAGCCCAGACCCCAAAAGCAAAGTGTGAGAGCCCGCCCGCCGTGGCAGCCCCCCAGACCGAGAGCATGCGCTGATGAATGGAAGGACGTATACCTGCGGACCCACCTGTGACGTTTTTCGTGGTTTGGGAGCCTGCCTTGGGCGGTGGGGTGGGCAACAACGGGGGGCTGGGGAGTTGGCCCACGGATCTCTCCAGGGCTCTGGGAGGACTGTCCAGGGAGTCAGACCCAGCTACGGCTTGAGAGGGCTCATCCGTGGTTGGCGGGAGGCTGCCGGCGGCGTCTGCTTCTTCACCTCTGGATGCGGACGGCATCTTGGCTGGTTCAAAGGCAAAACAGCATTGATAAGCTACTCTTCCTCCGGCCAGGGTGGACATGAGCAAGGACAGTAAGGAGGCTTGGGCTGGGTGGGATTGGAACAGGAACAGCAGACAGAGGGGACACTTCACCTATAGATAGACCTGACTTGTTGAGAGTTCAGAGGTCAATGAACTGTTGGAAGTCAAAAGGAGGAAGTGGGGAGGGAGAGAAGGGGAGGAGGGGAAGGGGAAGGAGGAACTTCAAGAGCGCAGGTCATTCCGTCCTTTCCCCACTCGGCCGGTGGTGCCAAAGTCCCGGCTCCCACCTGACCAGGGGGTGGTGACGATCACAGGCTTCGGAAGGAGACATGCCCAGGCTCCCATCAGCTGCTGCGCTGCGATCCCGGTAAATCACTAAAAACCCCCTGTGCCTCCATTTACCCACACGTGACATCTGATGACAAACACCAGGAGTCCCCCATGGGGCCGCTGTAAGGGTTAAACAGGAAGTAACGATGAGATGAGCAGCTCAGCAGCTACTGAATTTACGGGTCTGGTTTTCCATAGCCCTGGCCCCTGGCATGGAGGTCCCAGCAGGTGGCACGGGAGGCCAGGCGGTCCAGCAGTGAGGAAGAGTCAGCCTGCTCAGAGCCCTGTGGTCGTTCCCGCTCCTTCCTGCTGCTCCCTGAGTACCAGCCCAGCCTGTCTACCCCTTGGCCTTCTCCCAGTCCATGTTCACTTCTCCCTTCATCCACATCGAGTTCTACCGATCATCACGACACCACCCACCCCACAGGCACCCCCAAGTCCTCTGCCTCACTTCTTTTCCATTTAGCTCCCTCATGAGGCCTCTGCCCCCCAGGTCCTGCCCCATGAGTGCTGCAGGAGAAAGATGGTAGAGGGGCCCCAGTGTCCACCACTGTCGGGCTCAGCTCTGCCTCAGACTCCTCCCCCCAGCTCCTCACCTTCCTCCTCCCAGGGGAAACGGAGGCCTTCAGTTGGGGGTGGGGCACACTTCTTGGCTGCCTGACTCAAACACAATGGTCCCTGAAACCCCATATTGCCTCCCTCCTCCCTGATACAGGATCCCCGTGCCCACCCAAGATCCCAGCGCTCCCTGCCTTCTTGGAACACACCCGAGATGCCCAATATGATGCCTGTATACATCTCACCTTATTTTTTTTTTTTTAAGACCAGCTGAGGAGGAGGACACAAACACTCATCAGAAACAGCTTGGTAGAGCAGGTCCTAAAGTCACAGTGAGGGTTCATCGGTCAGGGAGAGTCCAGAAGGGCGGGGCGCTGTCCGCGGTGCTGAACACACAGCACTGACCCCAGCCCTGCCTTCCAAAAACTTCCAAAGTTCACAAGTGGACACTGCGCATTCCACGGGTCCCATGTCATTACCATTTCTGTCTTTTAACTCTCCATGGCTGACTCCATGGCTGGGACACTCTCGTGGCACAACACAGGCCAGTTTCTGGGTCCTGGGGGTCTGGACAAGGTGAGCAGTGTATGACCTGGCCGCACGGGTTCCCTTGGCTGTGCTGCCGAGGAAAAGGTTAACAGGAAGACTGAGCAGCCTAGGTCAGGGTCCCCACACTTGCGTCAGTCAGGGCAGGTCCACTTGGTATGTCTCAGCTGTCCTCAGTTCAATGTGTTTCTCTTTAGCTTCCAGACACCTGTCCCCGGGTCCCTCCCGTCATGCTGACCACAATGCTCAGCCTCTCCCCAGCACCACATAGGCTGCCCAGGACCCAGCCCTCAGTCCACAGCTCTAACTCTCCCATCGTGTCCTCTGGCTTCAGAATCAATCCCATCTTTCTGTCAACCCTTGACCTTCCCTCCAAGCTCCAGACTCGTACATTATCAACCACTGTGACATCTCCATCTGAAGGTCAGAAAGACAAAATGAAACATTCCCAAACCCATCTCTTGATTTCCCAGGGGAAAGCCTTCCCGAGGCTTCCCCTCTCTCACACTCATCCATCCATCATCCATTCCACCCATCTTGCAAATGTCCTGAAACATTTGCAATCCTGAAACTATTACAGGGTCCAGGCAGCCTTCCAGGAGACACAGACACAGCACTAAAGCAGACAGATCCTTCACCAGGCTTCCTACACACCAGCTGAGCAGCCACACTGGACACCCAATGCCTTGGCCCTTGTATGTAATTCACAGATAAATCCTGGCTAGTCTACTTCCAAAATAACTCCCAGCCACGTCCACTTTCCTCCCTGTGCAAGCTTCCACAGCCTCTGCCTGGACCGCAGCAATGGTCTCCAGGGCTCTCTTCCTTCCTGCTATGCAGCCTGCCCCAAATCCATTATTGAGACCAGGGGTTGGTAAACTTTTTCCATAAAGGGTTTTGCAGGCCAGAGTGTCTCTGTTGGTGCAGCAGAGTCAAGAAGGCTGACCAATTCAAACAGCAAAACTCCCTGCCTGTGCCCAGAGTGGGTATGTGCCACCAATAGAACCTTCTGAGATGCTGGACAGTTTCCTCCCTGTCCCTTTCAGTAGGCCACCAACCATGATGTGGCCAATGAGCAACTGACAAGTGGCCAGTGTGACTGGGAAGCTGATTTTTTAAAATTTCATTTAGTTTTAATTAATTTAAGTAGTCACGCAGCCACTGAGTACTGCGCTACACAGGGCAGCTGCAGACTTCTGGGAGGGAGTCAATGGTCACAGCTCCTACCCCCTCAACCAGAGAGAGAATGCAGGGTAAGCTTCTAACAGCTCTATGGAAGTCCTCCCTCCCCACCAGCCCAAGGTGACATGCAGGTCCCCCTCTTCTGCTCTGAGAGCCCCAGGACCCAATACACCAGCAGGTCTCACCAAAATCCCCCCAACATCTTCTCACAGAGCTCATCCAAGCTGATCACACACAGTCCCCTATGTCCCTGATCTGTCTGGGGCTCCCCAGGCTGGGAAAGAGATGCCCCCAACATCTTCAGCCTACACCTTCCTCTACAGATCATGTGAGTGTGCAGCCACCATTATAGTCTGCAATCTTGTTGAAATCGGAACATTAAATGAGAATTTAAACGTTAAGTCAGAATCCATTAATGTCTTAGTTGCTAAGTCAGGGAAAAAAAATGAAGACAATGTCCGTTTTCCCACCTTCCCCACATTTGGGATCCTGCCCCGGGGCTGTTCGTGCTCTCTCCCGCCAGCAGAGGTCGCTGCTCACCCGCTGTGCCCTCAACCAGCGCTCCTGAGTCATCCTGCAAACCTCCGAGTAGAGGATGAAGGGAGGGACGGAAGCTGAGCCAAGTTTGCACACCCGCGACTTAACAGCACATTTTATGAAATTATTCCATTACTTCCGTGTCCCCCCATGTACTTTCTTAGGCAGGATCTGATAAACTTTTTGTGGACGTCCAGGGACAGAGTCCATATTTTAGGCTTGGCAGGCAAGAGACAAGAGAATTGCACAGACACTAAGCTCCACGCTGCCCGTCAGCCTGGGAGTGTTGTCCAGGTGGTGGGCATCCTTTGAGCCCATTTGTCACCTGCTAGAGACATTCCAAGACCAGGAGTGACCAGTGCGACAGGAAGGTCCTGGTGGGCTGGGGGACAGCTGCTGTGTCCAGTTCCACTGCAGCCTAATGACACCTGGCATGTCCTCGGTCTCAGCCGAACAGCTGGCCTGAGGGGCTGAGCCCAGGTTCTAAGCAGTGGGGAAGTGTGGCCTCCGGTCAGGGACAGGAGGTCTCTGCTTGGACTCTGGGTTAACGGTGGTGGCTCACTCGAGCGCGCCGTCAGACTCAGTGACAGCCGGGTCCCACCTAGAGCCTCCACGTCACCACCCGCACCTCTACTTCAGAAAAAACCCACACCCTGAACATTCCAGAAGCGGGCTGAAGGTGTATCCCCTGCTTGCCGCTAGTTTAGGCTGCAGAATGTCACGGACAAAGCCATGTCTGGAGATCAAGCTGCAGCTGGCCACTTCCGGGCTCTGTGGTCTTGGATGAACAACAATCTCTCTGGGCCTCTGCTTTCTCAGCTTTAAAAAAAAAAAAAAAAAAAAAAGCCGGGTTGTTAAGGAAATATAATGAACAAAGTACCTCCTTTCTGAACGCCGCTTTCCTTTCTAACTGGTGCACTCACAGGCATGCCAGAGCGCAGCCCCTGCCAGCAACAGAAACACGGAACAGTCACCCGTCCCGTTCAAAGCCAGAACAACAGATCCTTCTCGACTTTTTTTAGGAAATGCTATGTTGCTGCTATAACAGCATCCGCATAAAACCAAGAAAAGCAAAATCACCCCAAATCCAGGGGTCCAAAGTCAACCCCAACCACCAAACTCAAACTGAGGGTCAAAGAAAACAATGGTCAGAAGCTTTGTGATGTCTGGAGGGAACCCCCACCGCTCCCCTCCGAACCCACACAGCAGCTGGGAGCCCACCCGCCCGGCCAAGGAGTGCTGTCTCTGAAGCTGGGAGCTTCTGGACACACGTGTGGCCCTTCCCTCCCAGGGGGTTCCTGGGGACACAAGGCCATCCCATTCTGGGCTGCTGGACATTTCCATGAACTTCCTGGATCCAAGAAAAGAGCCCAGCCCCTGCCCTGGGTTGGAGCTCTGCCCTGCTACAGTCGCTGCTCAATCCGGGTTTCTCTGTGAGGCATCACTGACAGCGCAGAGGGACGGGCCACAAGCGGGTGGCTCTGTCGGGTGCTGACATGAAGGAGACAAGACTTGGTGCAGGGACAAGACCGACAGGCGAAGAGAGTCAGATCACAGCCGCCCGCCCACCTGAGCTCTGCCTCAAGCCCTGCAGACCTGGGACCCCATCGTGCCTTAACTACAGCAGCCGCCCTTATCTGTGGGAGACACGTTCCAGGACCCCTGGATGCCTAGAACCACGGAGAACACCGAAACTGACAGGTGCCGAGTCTTCTCCTCCAGGTGCCTGTCGGATACCTGCAATTCACAGCCAGGGAGAGTCACAATAACTCGCAGAACAGAACCGTGATAACCACACGGGTGAGGATATGAGCCGACGTGAGGAGATGCGGTGAGGGGAAGGCCGCGGGCCTGGGACTGAGCACTCGGTCACCGCGGACTGCCTGACGGCGTGTCAGGAGGAGATGCATCTGCTTCCAGACAGCGGCTCGCGGTGGGGAACTGAGGCCATGGATGGAGGCAGGGGCCACTGCATTCACCATGTGAGGACGTCCCGTGGCAGCTCAGGTGGCTCCACAGACCAGGCTCTTGCCCTCCACAGGATGGGCCGGGCGAGGGCAGACAGGTGGGCCGTGCAGGGGTACGGCCCGCGGCCACGGCTGCAGCGGAACACCAGACCCGGGGTGGGTGGGGGGGGCACTCATGGTTGGAAAGAAGCCAGCTGCGCATGAAGATTTGGGTGAAATCTTGTTTTTAAATGCTGACTTGCAATTTTTTAAGCAGTGAGTTTAAAGTCTGTTCGATTATAACATGCTCCCTCCCCGAAGGGCTTTGCTTAAGGCCAGGCTTCTCCACAGCGACCTGGGGCCCCAGGGGCGGCCAGGGCTCCTGGCCCCAAGGCTGCCCGAGACCCCGGCGGTGACCCCCCTCCCCTGCTCAGTAGCAAAATGCAGGTGGACCCACATCCTCAGACCTGTGCGGGCAGCTGGGTCCTGTGTGCTACGTGCATTCGTCCCTGAGAGAGGCTTTTACTCTAAGGACCACGAGAACCATTACCAGCGGCAAGCACTTACAGAGTCCTTGGGGTGTGTCAGGACAGAGTCGGGATTCCTGGGCCTTCCCTCATTTTAGCAACCCTGAGAGGTGGTGTGGTCTTGTCCTCATTTACAGTTGAGAACACAACTCAGAGAGGTTGAGTGACTTATCCGCCGTCCCACAGCCAAGCCGAGCGTTCAGCCACGTCTCAAGGCCGGGTTGGCCGGAAATCAAGCACGTTGCTGAGTTCCCTAATTCCATCCCCGGGTTACACGAGCTGGTGTGTCCATAATGCTTAGAACAGAGCCCTGCATACAACCTGCCTCCTTCAGACATTTCAGACTTTTCTCCATGTTCTGTACTTTGGTTTGCTGCATTTTCTGCTACATGAACTTACACTTTTCATTTTAACTTCTCTATTAGGACACAAGCCTTTCACTGCCCTCCATGAGAACCCCATTTGCCTCGTGCTAACCAAAAGCAAACATCACTGCTGAGTTTTCTAGTGCTTCTCCCCGTACCAACTACATAAACTCTCTCTCCTGCCCCAGGGACTCAGGAACCCACGGAGGGCAGGAATGGGGAGTCCAGTGGCTGGAGGAGGCCCCACACTGACCAGAGACGGTGGTCTCGCTCACTCCCCAGGTGCTGGCCTGCCCTGCAGCCTGGTGCCCTCCCACAGGGCAAATCCACTGGGCCTCCACCTCCCTCTCCATCCCCTGGGTTCCAACCGCCTTCAGCCCCTCTCTCTCCATTCTACACTGGCTCTGACCACTTGCACCGATATTGCATTCTATGGAAGTGCCATGGTCTGCCCTGCTCCCCGGCTAACTGCAGCCCCCGAAACTCAGCCTGGGGGCTGCTTCTGGAGGGAAGGCTTGCGGGCAGAGCCATGTGCCTTCGTTCGCAAGTCTTCTGTGGCTGCTCCTGGGCTACACGTAGGAGAGAAGTGGTTTCATCAGGAACCTGACACAAAGGGGACAGACACTTCCATGGCCACGTGCAGAAGCAGCTTGCGGACCCTGTTTCCAGTCTTTGCAAGATTCCTCCCCAGCTTGGGGATGCTCTTTCCTGCCCCATCTGCCCGGCCAATGCCTTTTCATCCCCAGCTCCCAGGCTCAGGGAGGAGCCCCGTGGGCACACCCACGCTCATGGACTTCACTCAAGGGGGTCTGCAGGTATGCTCACCTCCTCCCATCGCTTGGGGTCGGGTGGGGACGGGACGCAGACAAGTTTGCCATTATGAGCCCCGACTGACAGCACATCCTACTTGGAAGAGAGTCCTTAATACGAACCTGTGCTCTCCACAGACCAACCCTGCTCTCAAGAACCCCATCTGTACACCAAGCGCACAGAGAAAGGAAGCACCAAGGTTGGCAGGTGCCGAGGGGACCGGGCGCAAAGAACCGGCCGCGGAGGAGCCCCGCCCCAGCAGGGAACCGGGATCAGCACCCCGGCAGAGCAAGGCTCTGTGGCCAAGGGCGGGGCTCGCCAGCCACCCTTCGGATGGAGTCTGAGGCCTGGGGACCCCGGGACAGTCCCAAAGGTCACAACCCTTCAGACCCCAAACTCCTACAACATCTCCAGGCTGGGGTGGAACAGGAGAGACACAGGCACCCCCAGGAAAGGCAGAGCAGAGCTCTTGGCTGGGGTCCGCCGACCATCGAGGAGTTCCGCCGGCCAGGGTCATTGGGGAAACACAGGGCTCTGGTGGCAGAGGAAGGCCGCAGGGAAGAGACGCCCACCCGCCTCTGAAGCCCGAGAACCCGGCGGCCCGTCCACGCAGCCTGGACTTCCAGCCTCCCGCACGGGTGGAGACCAGGCCTGACGCGTTCATAGCTGCCAACGTCACGGGGGAAAAGCCCCCCCCACCCCCGCCCAACACACTTTCTTTCTTTTTTTTTTTTTTAAAGATTTTATTTATTTATTTGACAGAGAGAGATCACAAGCAGGCAGAGAGGCAGGCAGAGAGAGAGAGAGAGAGAGGAGGAAGCAGGCTCCCTGCTGAGCAGAGAGCCCGATGCGGGACTCGATCCTAGGACCCTGAGATCATGACCTGAGCTGAAGGCAGCAGCTTAACCCACTGAGCCACCCAGGCGCCCCCCAACACATTTTCTATAAAAAAACTCCGCTCCCGGGTCCGAAGAAGAGCGCTGGGTATTTCAAAGCACTAGGGGCTCCCGGGTGGGCTCGTATCGGGTGAGCCCTCCACCTTCCTTTCCTCCCCACCTGCTCCCTCAGCCGGCGCCTGGCGGCCCACGGTCCCCAGCGAAGACCCGAGGCGACTTCTCTTACCTCCAAACAACCCTGAATGGGAACCACTGCCTTTCTCCCCTCTTGGAGGCTAGAAGGGGGGCTCCGAGCAGCACCCCAGCACGCCCCACGGAGACGAGAGCTGAGAGAAGCATCCGGCACCCCAGCAGCACCCCCAGGCCCCTGGCGCCGTGTGGCAGGCACGGACAACGGGCGCTGCCGGGGAGGCAGCCCCTGCGGAGGATTTGGGCCACGAGGGAGGCCCCTCTTCCTCAACCTGCCCCACAGCCTGGGGCTCCACTAAGGTGCTCCCACTGGGCCCTGGCTCCCTTGGAGAGAATTTTCCTGTTCTGAAGTTCCCAGAGGCATGCAACCCTGTCCCAGGACGAATGAAACGGGGAGGCCCCTGTGAACGTCTCCAAGCACCTACAACCTGCTGACTGTGCCAGGCTCGCGACGACCAGGAGCGGAAAATGCTCTGGACAGTGTTGAAACCCAACCACAGGGGCCGAGAATGCTACCCCAGGGGGCCCCCCGGGGCCAACGGCCGTCCCCACAGCAGCTCGGCCCGGCACGGTCGTGGCCAGTACCTGTGTCGTCACAATGGGAGTCCAAGGACAGCGGCTCGTCCAGGGATGAGGGGTCCGTCCCCGTGGCCAGAGGACTTCCGGGCGGGGCTTCATCGGAAGTCAGCGTCTCCTGCTTGGGGGTGGAGGGTTCGCTCTGTGCGGCCCGGGGCCCTCCGTCGGGGCTGCAGGCTTTGCTTTCAGCATCTGCGAGGAGATCCAGCCATCAGCCAAGCCCCCATCTCTCTCCCTATGTGCCTTCACTCACGCAAGGGGCCTTCCTGGGAAGAGTGGCACCCCAGGCCCCGGCATGGCACCCCCGTCTCTTCCCCACATCTCCCCGGACTCCCTCTCCGCATCTGGGCTTCCTAAGGAGGCCCAGGCACTGCCGCACCCCCAGCCCCCCAGACTCTGTCCACTACCTGCCTGTGGGAGACTGGCCATAGCCCCCGCCCACATCGGTACCCCCACGGTGCCCCCCATTCCCATGCTGGCCTCTACCCTCTGGTTCGCTTTGGCCAACAAGGCCTTGAAGTAGCAGTGACTTCTGAAGTGCTCACACACCCCCACAATCGAGCCCCCGTCTGTCCTCGCTGCCGGGACGCACCGGGCCAGCGGGCTAGGGACAAAAGGCAGATGTACAAAACAGGGCTGCTCCCGTCCAGCCAGCAGAGACCGGCCCCAGACGGGACGACACCCACCGACGGCTGTCTGCCCCGAGGAGCTACGGGGGTTACAGAACATTCTCGTGGCTACAGGTAACCAGCCCACTTCCGTGCCCACTGTTCCACATCAGTCCCCTCACACACAAACCGCTGTCACCCACGGTACGCCCAGGCCTGCATCCACCCCAGGAAGGCGGCGGGGAGTAAGAGTCGATCCCTGCCCCCGGCTGGCTCATGCTGAGGCACTGGAAGCCCAAGGCTGAAGCGGGTCAGAGCAGGGAGTCCGTAAGTGCAGACGGGGGGCCTCCGAAGAAACGACCCAGGCTTCCGGGAGGACTGAAGGGAGGGCTCCGTGCCTCCCCTTGCTTGGGCGCAGTGGCTGGAGTCCTTGAGGGTCCGGCCTGGGAGGGATCGTTCACCTCCATCCCCCGACTGAACAAGGAGGACGTGGTGCTCAGGGACACAGCGTGTCCAGTCCCACGGCCACCAGATGGCAGGTCCGGGCTTAGAAACAGCCAGCAAGTGATAACCACTTCCGAGATGCAGAGCAGACTGGGCACGGAACCCCGCACGCCCCCCCCAGATGTCACATGGTGTGCACGAGGCCACCCCGCGCAGAGCGGCGCTGCGGGGTCCGGAGCCTGGCCCGGGACCACTGCCTCCCATCACTGTGGGGCCTGGGGCAGGGGCTGACCTCAGATCAGCGCTCCCTTCTCCCCACCCGCTGCCTGCTGGGCCTCCAACAATGTCCCTTTTACCCCCAGACTGGCGCAAGAAGGAGAAGGTCTCGCTCCCCACGCGTCCCATCCCATGGCAGGCCTCTCCGGCCTCCACTTCCTCACCTCGGAAAAGAGGGGGAGGATGACGTCACTGCGGGCTTCACGGCACCCGTGTGGGGAGTAAGTGGGTGTGTCTACAAAGCGCCCCCGCATAAAAGACGCCCTGTGCCTGCCACGACCCTAACGGCCGCTGATGACGCTGAAGGACGGACTGTCCGGGCCCCAGGCTGGGTGAGAGCAGGTGAGAGCAACGGGCTCCCCCGCAGAGCCCTCCCTGCACCCAGGACGTGGGCCCAGCCCGCGCACGTGACCCCGCAGGGACGGGAGTGGCCGTCATGGCCCAGCACCTCCTGCCCCCGAGGCCACAGCCCTCTCCCCAGGAAGGGCAGAAATGTCAGCCAGGCCGAAGTCTGGAGATGTGCGGCGGAGAAGGGCTCGTCTCCACAGCTGTGTCCCTGACCAGAGGGTCCAGGCGACGGCTCAGCAACCTTTCCCAAAAGAAGAGCAGAAGGCTAGTATTTTAGACTTTGTGGCCCACATGCCATCTGGTCCCAAAATTGAAAGTCCTCAATTTTTTTATTTTTTTTATTTTCTTAGTTTTACAGAAAGCGCTTTCAGTTTAAAAACCTTGACTCAGCCCAAGGGCCTTCCAAAACCTGGTCCTGGGCCAGCAGCCACAGTTCACCGACCAACGCCGACCCAGGAGACGCAGACGCCGGCTGGGAGAACACAGCGGGGGACACGATGAAAGGTCGCGGAGCTCAAGCTCAAAACCGGGCTTCCTCCCCTCCCTCGCTCAGGGCCGGTTTCCACCTCCTCGACACATGTCCGGGAAGGGCTCTGCCCTCAGCTTACAGGGACCGCGGCACAGAGGCCGGCCGGCACGGATGGCACGCTGTGCCCCGCCAGAGGCCCAGCACGGGCACCCCGCAAGCACCGAGTCCGACGACCGCACACCTTCGCCAGGCAAGGCTGGAACCCGGCGTTTAGAGAGGAGGACTCCTGGTCTCCTGAAGGACAGGCCACCTCCTGCCGGGACGACACTGCGGTTTGTGCCAGTGACCGCCCCCTCCCCCTCTGTCATCACCACCAACCAGACAGCGGTCAGAACGTCGAATCAGGAAGGCCCACGGGTCCGCACCTGCCCCCGGCCCGGCGGTCTCTAGCAGACAGGCCGTGGCAGCGTCCCCCACGTGTGCCCAGCTTGGGGCACCTGTAGGACTCTTCTGGACCGTGCTCAGAGCTCCCGTTCACAATCCTGTTCAATGAAAAGTTACAGTTCCCAAAATAGCGCTGCTGGCAGGGCCGTTGCTAAGGAACGCCGGCCGGGGCGGGGGGAGCTGTGGGCGGCTGTCCCCTGGGCCGCACTGTTCCGCCAGCGCTCCCTCCCAGCCCGGTCTGTCAGATGCCCACCCGACCCCGAGTGCTGCGGGGGCACCCAGTGGAGCACCTGTGTTACACGGAGCAGCCACGGCGCCCGGGACCGTCACCCGCAGACACACACGCACACGCACAGGTTGCCCCCTGCCGCACAGAACCACACACATGTGATTTGTCACTGCCCAATCCCCCCGTCCCCGCCAAGAAAGGAAATCTCGTGCCTCCCAGGTCCCCGAACACAGCACCAGGGAGACAACCACCTCCTCTCCCATGGCCGAGGACGAAATTCCTTCAGTTAGGAGAAGGCCAGGTGCACACGTGCATGAAGATGGAGGAACGTGCAGGCCCCTTGCCGGCTGCCTTCGGGCACGGGACGGGATGGAGGAGCCTGGGGGGCGCTGGCCGGCCCCCACCCATCACTGAGGAGTCAGAGGAGTGTGACCAAAGCAGGGAAGACGGGCGCGGGGGAGGGCGTGACCTCCTTCCTCCCCACCCAGGCCTGGTCCACCTCCCGTATGTTTAACAGCAGCCACGGGTCCCTCCCAGCTTCCGACAGACCACCAGGCTGTTCAGAACAAGAGGGGTGGGTCAGGCTGGTTGATGTAATGCTTAGGCTCCTAGGATCAGAAGACAACAGCCCAAGAGAGGGACACAGGCTCGCCCCCCGGGCTCCCCCACTGCCTGGGGGCACCGTCCTGCTGCTTACTACTTTGTGGGCCAACTCCCAGGTACCAGGTATGAGGTGTGAGCCCAGTGTGGGTTCGTTCTGGCCACGGAAGCTCAAGTGTGAGGTCTGGGGCACCACTGCAGTGTCCCTGGCCAAGCCCGTGGTCACCGCCCCCTCCCCGCCGGGGGCCAGCAGGGCGCAGGCTCAGTGACGCAGCCAGCGGCAGGGAGGCACTCGGGCTGCAGGCACAGGCCTGGCCGAGACCAGGTGGTGGCCACTGAGGCGTCCTTCATCCAGACCCAGGATGGGGAATCACGCCCCACCCCTACCCCAGACCCAGGCCAGCAGAGCGGAGGGGCTCACTGCTTCACTCCCAGCCCAGAGGCCGGAGGGGGCCCATCCCCTGAGACCAGGGATTCTCAGCCACCAGCGGAAACACTGGGACAAGCCAGGGCCGGCCTCCGCCCCCAGGGCAGAAGGCGTTTCCTGAGCACCCACAGGGCAGAAACACCAGTGCGGGCTGGTATTCAGCCAAGGGGGCTGCTGCCCCCCACAGCCCCGGATCCGCTGTCCCTGCCGCTCCAGGGAGGGCACACGCGGGACAGAGGCCCACAGAACAAGAGCACGTCCCCCTCCTCTCCCTGACCCCAGGCCCCTTCCCGGAAGCACCCTTACCACCCTGCTAACAGGCCCCCCTTAGCGACGCCCCAGGCAGGCCCACTGCAGACCCACTCGGCCCACACCCTGCTCAGCCCTGGGCTTAACACCCACCAGGAGTGCCGGGAAGAGGCCAGACTCTGTGGGACCTGCCCCTCTCCAACCTCCCTGCACCTCACCCCCCTTTCCCCTTCCACGGCTGGGCCCTGCTCCCGCTGCTGCTGGGGGCTGGAAAATGCTCCCCCCCCCGCCCCTGCTTCTCAGCCCTGGTGGCCCAGGTGCCTGGAGGCAGCTGGGGGGCTTATGAAGTACAGGTGCCTGCGTCCCAGCCCAGAGCCGCTCCCCAGGTGGCGGTAATGGCCAGTGGGCTCCGGAGCCCTTTCTGATGTCCTGGGGTCCCACCGAGACATCACGCCCTGCCCCCTGGGTGGGGTCGGGGCCTCGCATCTTGTGCTCCGGGTGTGACACAGCTGGGCTGTGACTTTCTGTTGGCCTGTGGGGTTACTGACCGCGGCATCCGTCCAGGAGCGCATTTCCAACCTCTGAGGAAGGACACACTGTGTGTTGGACCCACCTGGCTCTCGGCTCAGCCAGGATCACTCGCGGACACAGTGGGATCTGGCCTCGGGGGTTGGCAAATGACACGCCGGGAGCCGAGGCCAGACACCGCCTGCTCCGTGTGGCCCGTCCATCCTTCAGACGACATCTTTTAACAGGGCTCAGAGTTGAGGAAAAGCACAGCCCTCCTCTGCAAGGCCCCCCTCTGCTTCTCTGACAGGAATCAAATCCACACCTTGGCTTCCTCTTCATTCACTGACCAAAATAACTGCTACGATGAACAGCATCAAGGCTGTTCTTATCCTCCCTTCCCTTCCCTTCCCCAAAGTCCGCAGGAAGGTCTGCTGGCGACATATTCAAAATGCGGGCTTTAGAGCTGCGTTGTCCCATCCCGACTAAAACAGCCCAGACTTCCATCAGCAGTGACAGTCCCCCAAACCTGAGGGTCAGACATTCAGCACCTGAGCGCCGCAGCACCCGGGACCAAGCCCCCCACTCACACGTGAAGTTCCATCCCCCAGAGGAAGCGATTTCGGGGGCCGGTATCCCAGGAACGTGGCATCATGAAAACCCGTCCCTCTGCAGCTGAAGAGGAGCCAGAGGCCAGAGGCCGAGCCCGCTAGCACCGGGACCCCCACCCCGCTTCCTGAGGCCCCTTCCCAGTCCCGATGCCGGGAGCTCCACGTGCCCGCACAGCCTCGGGGAGCTGACTGCATGCGGCCAGCCCCCCGGTTGGGACGCGGGAGCTCCGGCCGCGGGGAGGTCTGCAGATACCTGCGTTTTCGCGAAGGACTAAGCACGGAAGGTGTGCGTGAGGACCCGCGCCCTGTGGCTCGTCACCCCCGAGCGAGCGAGAACAGGCGGGAGCTCCAGAACATTGTGAACAATTGGCCAGCAAGCACACGCCCCGGGGTGAGACCTCCGGAGAGGTGTGGACGGTGTCTGGGCCCTGGGCTGCGTGACCCCGGAGCAAGCCACCCCAGACCCTCACGTTCCTCATCTGCAGCGTGGGGTAAGCACCAGTGCGGGGGCTGGGGGCACAGGGAAGGAAAGGGACGGGTCAGCGTGCAGGACCCGTCGATGCTTCCCAAGGATGACAGGGTACGAGAGGGCCGCGTGAGTCAGAACCACCTGCCCGGGTAGGGGATCGTGACGGAACTCGGAACGAAAGCCAACGCTGCCAGCTCGGGGGAAGCAGGACGGAGGGCCAGCCTGCCGCACCGCCCAGCAGAGGACAACTCTCAGCTCCGTGCCCGGTGCAGAGGTGGCCTGGACCTCAGGAAGGGCCTGACAGGGAACGGCCCCTGGGGAGGCCCCGCTGGGGCCCAGCCCCTGCACCTGGACCCTGGGCCCCCCGATAGCCGCTCCGCTCCGCCGGTCCTCCGGGCCCCACTTACCCCGCTCCATCATCTCCAGCAGACCCTTCTTGATGAGCTCCTCCCGGCCTTGCCTGCCGGCCATCTTCTTCTCCAGCGCTGCACAACACACAAACGTGCCAGTGAGTCACCACGGGGCCTGCCTGCGCCTCCCGTTTACAGCAGGGGACTGCGGGGTCGGGGGCCACTGGCAGGGGCCTTGTCCAGGAACCCCAATCTTTCCTACTATGCACTCTGCTGAGCATCGCACAGACGCCCCAAACTTGAGGCAGGGGGATCGCTCTGCTGGACAATCTCCTTTCTCTGCCCAGGAAACGATTTGCCTATAAAAGAACTCGGTTTCGAATACGACCCCATGCAATTCCTCAAACCCTTTCTTGGAAAGATGCCAACTGCAGCTGTGAACCGTGATCACAGAGGGCGTGAGGTCCCCCACGCATGCGAGCGCTCTGCCTGGCGAGGACGGCAGTGGGGGACATGGAACAGAGCCAGGCCCTCCCGTCAGAGCTTGAAGACTAGCAGCAGAGGACAAACAGGTGATGGCAATGAAGTTATGGATTTAGAAATACTTACTGAGCATCTACGATGTGCTAAGTGCTGAGCATGCACTGGGGAGTACCTGGGGAGAAGAACCAATGCAGCCCCCCACTGCCCAGGGCTCCAAGAGGCTCTAGGAGGGAGCCGGCAGGAATAACGGGCCTGTTCTAATGACCAGAGCTAGTCAAGTGTCTAGTGAGCACCTACTGGGGCAGGCATAGGGCAGCAAGACGGGTGCGGCCCCTACCTGGGGACACCAGCCAATGAACATCTACAAATGAGCAAGCGGAATGACCCAGAACCCGAGGGACAGGGACGGGGTCTGGGAAGCCCTGGCTGGGCTGAGCATCGGGGCTGGCTTCCCTTCGGGTGTTCACGCTGAGAGCTGAGCATGAACAGGAAGACCCGAATGTTGGGAAAAAGACGTTTTCGGGCCAAGGGAACATAATGTCCTTTCTTAGTCCAATCTCCAGATGCCGGAAATATGCACAAAAATGAGAAATTGAGCCCTGGCTTTGGGAGGTGTACACAGAGCGCCTGCCGTCCAGACCAGCAGACGGGGGTGAGCAGAACCGGGGTGGAGGTGAAGACCCGAGGGACCCATGGTCTGGGGGCCCGGCCCCCACACAGGACGTCACCCGCCCTGACTCCTGAGCCTCCCAGTGACCCAAAGAGGCTGCTGCAAGGGTCCGCTGTCCCCAGCTCAGGGCCCACATCCCAGACCACAGCCTCTGGGAGCCGCCCTCGCAGAGCTGCCCCTGCTCGCCCGTCCAAGCTCCTGTGGGCTTGTTTGTCTCTAAATCATCTTTAGATGCATGTCATGCCGGCCAGCAACGCCTGTGAGGTCAGGAATATACTGAGCACACGGAAATAACCCCCACGCTCGCGGGGAAGGATGATTTAGAATAAACGAAAGGCAGCCGTGATCCCCAGTTTTCCAAATACCAGCTGCAGGCCCCCAGGTGAGAACCCCACAGGTGTTTACCTGCAGACCTCAGCCCACCTGCGGGGACCCCACAGCCTGTCTCTCCCCCGCAGCATGGGGCTCAGGGTGTGGAGCCCACAGACTGCGCAGTTCAAACCTCCAATTCTACAGCCCAGAGCACATCAGGGGCTCCCGAGGTCACAGAGGTCACCGTGTTCTGGTCCCCTGTGCCTTCCCCAGCTCAGTACCTTTGCATGAGCTATTCCCTCTCTTACAATGCCATTCCCTGCTTTTCTCAAGGAGCCAATCATGCCTCGGCTCAACGGTGCCTCCTCACCTGAGAATGCTCAGATCGTCCAGCCCCAAACGAGGCCCAGCCCACCGCACCTCCCCCAGCACCTGCTCAGGTCCTCCACGGCCCCACTGGGAGCGAGTGACCTCTCTAGGGCTGGAGCACATGCCCGCCGGCCTGTTGCCCCCTCCCCACTGGGCAGAAAGTGCTGAGTGCTCAGGCCCCCCATCTACTCGGCGCCCGGCACACAGCAGGCAGTCAGGACTCCTGCAGGAACCCTGCTCTGCCTTCATTCTCAACAAGGAGGACTGCTCAATCAGCCTCTTGGGGAGTTAAGAAATAATCTGTAAACTGTGTAACAAGTGGGAGCGGAGGGCCTGCTGCTCTTGGCAGCTCCCCCCACCCCCATCGGCTCTGTCTCCGTGTCCTAGATGCTCTGGAATCTGCAGGGCTCCAAGGATGGGAAGGAGACCGGGGCCCCGGGGACCGCTAGAGACAGAAGCTGGAGACCAGCCCTTCCCAGGCTGGTCCCCAAGGCCTCGACTAATCCCACATGCACAGCTCCCTTGTTAATGGTTTCCAGCCATAGCTAACAAGCACGTGCTCAGCAGTGAGCCCTGGCGGGAGCTGAGATGCCGTGCCCCCTGGGGTTTGCTCCTCAGGACACTGACCTCCCTCCCCTTCACCAAAGACACCCCGTTATCCAGGAATCAGACCTGAGCCAGGCTGCCAGGGGTCACCCCAGCCTGTGGCCAGCTGGTTGCCGGACCCTGAGCTGGGCTTCTCCCTTGGAGCCTGGGGCCCCTTCCCGGGGTGGGTGGGGTCCCGGGAAGGGCACCGGCCTGTGGGCTGGTCCTCTGTGTTTACTTGGTCACTTAACTTGCTATCACCGCCAGCTGTGTCATTGTCGCCACACCTGTCCTCCGTGGTCCAGTGCCCCGGCCACAGTTCCTGCTGTGGACGCGAGGGGGCAGGGGCAACGGTACAACCTGGCGCAACCCAACGTCCCACAGAGCCGGGACTGGCAGGGTGTGAGTGAGGATGCCGCCCGCGGTGAGTGAGGGAAGGAAGTTTCTGGGCCCTTTGCAGGGAGGGTGTTGGGGTGGGAGGGCCCGAGAGCCAGCCTCTCTGCAGGAAGAGCTTAGGAGCCCGGAGCAGCTGGGCTCTGGTTTCCAGTAAGAGCCAGGATGAGGGCCTCGACCCTCCCAGTGACCCAGAGGCCTCCTAGGGAGGGCAGGCCCCAGTGTGGTCAGCAAGGACACTTGTCCCAAGCCAGCCTCCCTGCCCCGGCCTGCAGGGACTCCGGGATGGCCAGTGACTTGTGTGCCCCGTGAGTCTGGGCGGTGAGTGGGTCACAGGTGTGCCCAGTGCTGACCCACCCCAGCCAGGAGGTGACCCGGCAAGGCTGAGCAGCTCCCGCCGTTGGGGCCCACAGAGCTCAGCCTGCGCTCCCATGGCGGCTGGGGAGGCAACGTCAGCACAGAGACATGGCAACCGGGGTACTCGCTCCCTCTCCCCCACACTCACCGGACGTCGTCTGCTTCAGCTTTTCGTTTTTCTTCTTCCTCCATTTCCAGGGCTTGAAGATCCTGCCCAGGGTGGCCAGTCTGCTGTTCCTCCTCACCGGGGGGGTTCGGATCCCTGAGACCAGATACTCGGAGCGCGCTGGGGGGGCCTGGTCCATCTCATCTGGAGGGGAACACCAAGGAGGAGCTCAAGTGATTACCAGCCCTACATGGCTCCTTGGGCGGGGGGGTTGCTGAGGTGACTTCCCTCACCCAAGGGACCACCAGTGACTCTACAAAGCCTGGGGCTCATTGCCATGGGTGAGTACCCACAGGTGGCACATACCAGCGCCTGAATTCCTGTGCCCCTTCTAGGGAAACCCTCCCCCCTGGAACCCTTCTGTGGCCTGCCAGAAGCCCTCCCCCAAGTTTGCACTTGGCCACAGCAGTTTGAGGACTTCTCCAATTCCCTGTGAAATCTCTGCCCACCCCAGGACCTTTGCTCATGCTATGCCCTCCACCTGTGCTGCTCTTCTGGTCTTCTTTGCCCTATCAACTTCAGCCACTCTGCTAAATCTGACTTTCTCTACAAGGCTGCACCTTCTCCTGCCCCACACAAGGTGCAGAGCTTTGCTTTCTGCTCCTGAAGCTACTTGTGCCAGCATCGAGGAGTTGCAATGGTCCCTGGGTGCCTGCCCTCCCGCTCAGCTGTCAGCTCTCTGCCTTGACCCTCAGCAGAGGCCTGGCCATGGTCCTCACTGGAGAGCCATGGAAGGAGCTAGTTCATGAACAGGCCAAGGAAAGTAGCTCTCCTTTGGATCCTTGTTCAGAAAACTACGCTGTTTTCACACTCTGTGGGACACATAGAGATGGACATCCAAGGACGCTCGTGGTGCCAAGACTGGTATTATCGACAGGCCACTGCTAAGTCACTGATCATCCCTCCCCTCGGCGACCCATGTATGGACATGGAAGGAAAGGAAGCAGAGAGGCAACCAGGCCACGGTCGATTGCTAAGTCAAGAAATCACACGCAGCGTCACACAGCACACGCCAGCAACGTGCGTGAGGCAGTCGTGCGGAGAACACGGCTGCGCAGAACATGTCTGCGGGGCCCTCAAGCCAGAGGGGACATGCGCTACTGGGGCCTGGGAGAGAGGAAGACATGAGCTTCACGACTGGCCCTTCAGGGGTTTAGGATGTGTTCACGTTCGAAGAAAGAAGGTTCGTTAGAATGGAGAGCAACGCAGCGGACAAGACGGAGTCATCAGAGGGCCGCGTGAGACACCCTGCGCTGCCCCCACGGCCCACTGGACCCTGTCCACCGGGTGTGCCTAAGGCCGCGCTCAGGCCAGCGCCCAAGCGGATGGAGAAAGAAACTTCAGTTGCCCCAAACCCCTCCTGGCACAGGGAAGGGACCTTTCTTCCGGCAGTGACGAGGCTCCCAGTGCCCTAAATTTCAACCTTTCCGTGTCCCTTGGGCGCACGTTCACACCCCTGTCCGTGCTCCCCGGTGTGACTGCTGGCACACGTGCCTGAACCTGGCCAGGACACTCCGTGCAGACGTGTGCACACACACACACGCGCGCACACACATGTTGCCCAGCACACACGCTGCTCCCCACAGACAGGGCAGGGGGCTTACATGGAGCCAAGAAGCCCCAGAGGGACCCGAGGCTCCCAGCAGAACAGGGCTGGAATGAGGGGTCTCAGGAGGGCTGTCAGCAGAAGGAGGCCCCCAGAGGGGCCAGGCCCTGTAACGGGCTGGTGGCCATCAGATCTAGCCCCGTGCCCCACGTGACAGGGGACCCAGGGACACGCGACCCCGGGGAGCAGCAGTCAGACGATCCCGGAGGTCTGACACCTATCAGCAGCCCAAGGCTCCTGGCAAGGCACCCGCAACTTTGGCCTCCAGTTTCCATGTCTGTAAAATAAAGATAATGAACATCCCAGATGCCTTGTATTGAAAGGAAGATTCAGGGTGACCACAGAGACCGGAAACTCAGGTAAACACATTCAACACAAAGTTCACTGAGAGCATGTTACAACCCTGCATTACAGCATCGTCTACATTCTAAGGCTCTGTAGACACACTGGTTACCGTACCGTGCTGGCGTGGGGGGTCTCCCAGTAGAAGTTTTCCTGGTGGTTTATATTATACAAGAAGCACGAGAATAATGATGGGGCGGAAGTCAGTCCGGGCTTGTTCCGGGTCAGGGACCACCCGACTTCCCCTCACAGTAAATCTGTAAGATACAGACTCTTATCCATTGTACAGATGAGCACACTGAGGCTCAGAGCCGTGAGCCACCCTACTGACTCACAGAGCGAGGAAATGCTGCAGGTCGGCATGACCTTGAGCAGTGTCATTCCAGAGCCCCCCTCCTTGTATCTCTAATCTGTTTCTAGGGTGACTGTAAATTTGTGCCCAGAGCAGGACGCAAATGGGAAGACACGACAAAAGGCACAAACCAGGACCGTCCCAGCCCACCAGGGCGTGTGGCCACTCTCTAGCTGTTACTGTTAACTGTACGGCAGAGACCGTGTCCACGGTGGCCGACAAAGCAACCCCGTGTGGAAAAACAAGCCTGGGGTGACTTGAGGGAGAAAGCAACTTAGTTGAGCTCATTTTCCCGCGTGTCCCCAGCACCCTACAGGGGCGCAGGAAGTGTGGGCGAGGGAGGGAGGGAGCGGGAGGAGCCTCGGGGCGTGGGTCACAGACTCCCCACCACTGGCTCCCCAGCTCTGCGCTGCAGGCCTCCAGGCACAGGAAGCAGACCCGTCCCAGAGGCCATTCATTCCGTGTTATTATTCTCTCTTTTCCTTTCCACCCACAGAAGCGGCCAGAGCCACATGGCCCCGGAAGGCTGCTGTCCTGCAGGCATTTTGACACAAGGGGGAAGAGAACAGGCCAGGTCCCCCCAAGCCTCCAGGCTGGTTGGAGGAAGAAGATGAAGATCCCCAGAGAGGCACCTGGGGACAGTGCACTGCTGTTGTCACTTGGTTTACAGCTCACAAAAGATGGGGGTGGGGGTACCAGAAACACAGGGCCCACAAGATGAGCATCTGCAGAAATCCAGAGGAAGGGAGTTCTGGGCAGGACCATAGCACCCAGGGCTTAGAGACGCCACGAGGGCACAGGAGAAAGGCACACTTGGGGCTCTGAGCTTCCTAGCAG
The DNA here is from genome assembly GCF_020171115.1 of Neogale vison. Classification (NCBI taxonomy): domain Eukaryota; kingdom Metazoa; phylum Chordata; class Mammalia; order Carnivora; family Mustelidae; genus Neogale; species Neogale vison. The sequence goes on from NC_058098.1 coordinate 3,354,291, forward strand.
CCAAAGCAAAAAGGAGCAGCACACAGAGTAAACCACAAATAGGACCCCAAATCCCACCCCACTGGCTACCCACATCACCAGAACTCCGGTCCGGGCCACCAGCAGCTCCCCCCAGATGCCCCCACGGGTGTTCTAGCCAGCCCCCTCCCACAGTCCCCCCACCTCTTTAAAAACGGTATTCTAGTCACACCACTTTTCTGCACGTTCCCTGCCCTTTCCCTTCTCCTATAGCACAAACAGCAGATCGATCGCCAAGCCAGGACCGCTCCCGACGTCTTCATCCCGCCCCTGCCCACTCACCTCTACCACGCTCTGCCCCGTGACTTTATCATCGTCCTCGCCGGGCAGTAACGTCTCTGGCGTGCTACGGAAACCATACGGTGCAGTCATGCAGAACCCGGGGGCTCCGACCGGGAACCCGGGCTCACATCCGGGCTCGGTCTCTCATGGATGGGAGTGGACGTGCTGACCCCGTCTCCTCCCCGCACCCTCGCGCCTCCCACGGCCTTGCTGGGGAACTGAGGGCACCGCACTTCCCATGTCCTTGCCTGGGGCTCGGCCACGTGGCTCGCTTGACTCCCTGCTCCCCCCACCACACCTCTGTCCCTGGCGGCTGGAGCGGGTACTTGGTCCTCACACACAGCCGGAGCACAGAAGGGGCCCTACTCAGGGGCTTGAACCTGACCCAAAATTCGGAAGGAGCCCCTGAGGTCTCTTCATCTCCATTTACCAAGTATCCCACATGCTGGGCCAGGACAGACACCTTCCTGTGAGCAACTCCTCGGGGGCCCTGCTGTCACCAGGGAGCGAAGCCCAGGGGGCAGCAGGCTCCAGCACCTCTCCCCCGCACCCCGGGAGGGATGCCCTCTCCCTGCCACCTCCCCCAGTGGGGCTCAGGCCCAGGGACTGGCCCAAGGAGAGAAATTTCAGAAGAGACGCTGTAGCATCCAGCGAAGCAATTCTTCACCGGCACCTCGAGGGCAGAGGGGGCATCAGTGTGTCACTGACCGTGTGCGTGGGGATCCATGGGAGCAAGAGGCGGGCATGCACCCTCCTGGGCACAGAGTGGCCCACGCACTCGAGGGCACACAGGCGTGGCTGGGGCCAATGTGGCGGGCGGGCACGTTCCCGCGTGTGTGTCCCCAGACGGCAAGCAGGGCGGGGTGGCCGTGCACGCCGACCCCGTCCCCCGCCCACGAGTTCAGACGCCATCTCCCTGGGGCTCGGGAGGAAGCCGTTCCCCGCGCCGGGAGCCTCCCGGAGGTGCAGACGCGTTAGCAGATCCCTCGAGCCTCCAAGGAACACGGGGCTGCGCCAGGGCCACCTCTGCCACCTGGGAAGCATTAGCAGGTAATTAACGGAAACTGTTTCCCACAGCTGCATGCGGAAGTCAAACAGGCCCCCACGGAGCAGGCAGGGGCCTCCTGGGGCTCCCGGAGGAGGGATGGGGCGGGTGGCCGGCCCCGCCGACACGAGACGGCTGGAGCTAAGGGGGCAGGCCCCAGCCCGCAGCTGGGACCGCGCCGGCCCTCTCCTGGTCCCTGGCGCCCGCCCTGCCCACCTCCCCCCACCAGTGGGTCCCACAGACGTGTGGCCCCGCGCCGTTCTAGAACAAGGCAGGGAAGGACGCCGATGCCCCGTGACTGAGCTCACTGGGCTACCGGCTAACGGTCCTGCCTGGCCCCGGGGCCAGCCTCTCCTCACGCCATCCCCTCCACGCTTGCTCTGATGCTCTAGGATGTCGTCCCGGGGCGTCTGGCTGATTGCGGTCGTCCGTCCTTCCCACCGGGACGAACAGGAGCTGCGGCCGTCTTGCTCACCGCGAGCTCTGGGAGGTGGAGCCGCCGTGGCGGGAGCCTGGACGCAGCCCCGTCCGTCTGACTCCAGCGTCCCCTCCTGAGTGAGCTCCCGCCTCCTCATCTTCTATCCACCGACCTCCTGTCTCTCTTCTTGCCCTTCCCCTTTCCCCAGAACACGGCGGAAGGCAAGTCCCCCACCCCCCGCTGATGCCCGGGCCGCCTCGTGGGGGAGGCAGTGCCCTCCGCGTCCAGCGATCCCGACGCCACCGCGGTCGCTGCCCTCACGGATCCGCAGGCTCCTCCGTCCGCTGTGGGCTGAGCCTGCCGGGGCCGGGGCCGGGGCCGCTTTGCGGGAAGCGGACTCGCTCACGGAAGGGGAGGAAGACGCGAAGAGGGAAACAACGAGGGAACTTCAGATTATGGACTGACTCATGTCAGAACTTGGCACGCCGACCTCCACAGGGGGGTCTCTGTCCTCCGTGAGCCTTCCTGGCCCCAAAGACTCCATCTCTCGATACTCAGCGACCGCCTCCTGTGAAGCAAGCACCTGCCAGCTGTGCTGGGACCACCCCCCCCCGGCCCCCCCCTCCCCCTCCCCCCGCCGGTCCGTCCACCACAGAGAAAACCAAGATGCCTGGAATTACCAGGAAGAACAAGTCGGGGGATGATACGTGCAGAGGACATGATTCTTCCTGCCCGGGGGCCGGGGTGGGGGCAGTGAGAATCAGAGGCCACTGGGGGCCCAGGTAATACTTGATCTGGGCCTCAGAATTTGACAAGGATTTGTAAATCCATCGACGTGCGACAGGAAGTGGTATCTGGGCAGTGGGAATTACGGCCGGGAAGCACGATCTGATGTCCCCAGTCCCAGAGGTTCCAAAGAAGCCCAGAATCCCTACACAGAAAATCGAGGTCCACATGGAGATGACAACTTTCTACAGTGCCAGTTAGCGACCGACACGCACACACACATACACGCGCATGTGCGGACACACGCGTGCGAACACACACATGCACATGGACCACACACGCACAGACACACGCACACGCAGACACACATACATGCAGACACACATGCGCGTCCACGGGCGCACGCACACACACACAGACACACGCACACGCAGACACACATACATGCAGACACACATGCGCGTCCACGGGCACACACATGCGGACACACGTGCGCTCACGGACACACACACACACACACACACACACACGGACATGCGCAAGTACACCCACACGAGTCGGCCGCCAGCACCACAGGCCGCACATAGCAGGAAGAACGTGATCTCCGAGTAAGAAAGGCATCTTCTAGTTGGGAATACACTGGTAAGAGAAAAGGTAACCATTCTGTCTCATCCTTGGTGTTCCTCTCTGCCCAGCGTGGGTCTGTGCACTTGAACCTGGGAGGCCTCAGCTGGAGCTCGGGGTTCCCGGAATGGGAGTGAGAGGGGAGGCTGGGGCCCGGCCAAGAAGAGTCGTGTGGGGCCAAGACTGAAGCCCTGAGGATGGGCAGTCGCTAAGGATGAGCAGTGGAGAGGCCTCAAAAGTGTGGTGTGGACGGCCGGAGGCAGGGGCCCAGGCTGCAGGCGGGGGGCCCTCGGAGAAGGGACAGGCAGGGGAAGCGGGGAGGACCGGCACAGAAAGGAGGGAGGGACCCAGAGATGTTGTTGAGACAGAGTCGTCTCCCGAGCCGGGAGAGCCATCAACAAGGGACGTGAACACACGGGGAAGAATCCAGAAAACAGAGACGGGCCACAGCAACACCTCTGGGACACTTGCTGTGTTGTGTGACAAGCCACGTCCCGAGCCCCTACCGGGAAGGAGCTCATTCCATTCCTATCAAGCCCCTAGAAGGCAGGTCACCATTTCCATTGCCCCCATCACAGGGACACAAATGGAGTCAGAGAGATGGGAAATCATTTCCGCAGGTTACGCAGCGAAGGTGAGAGTACGCTCGGACGTCAGGACACCGCTGGCGAAACCCGCATCCGACGCCCTGCGTCAGACCCCACGGACGGGAGGATGACGTCCCCGTCAGGGGTACGGGCTGTGCGGTGAGAGCAGGCGCTGAGACCATCCCCAGAGCAGCCCAGACTAAGGGCACGGCCTGGAGCATCAAAGGCCGCCGCTCGTGTCCAGCCTGAAAAAGCTGTGGTTTGATGTCTGTCACAAAGAGGTGCTGGTGTTTCAAGTGACCCATCACCCGGATGGGTCTGAACCTCCTAAACCAAATTTTCAAAATGGACTTTAAGTCTCCCAGATGTGAAAATATGGCTGGTTTGACCTTCACTCCTCCTGGAAATCGCTCGAGTGACAGCTGAAGGGCAGGACATGTGGGGGGTACTGACCAGTACAGGCAGGAGCAGGACCACACCCGAACACGTCCAGGAAGGAGGGAGGCACTCCGCGGCATCACGGCTGGGGTGGACGCGGGCACTGGCCACTGGGGTCAGAAGGGGGCCGGTGGGGGCAGGAAGAAGGGTGAGTGTATTCAAAAGGGGGGAACCTGTAAGGGCCGATGGCCGTCTTCCCAGAACTCCTGCAGGCTTTCTCCACTGCTCTTCCAGCCTGCCCCCCAGAACCTGCAACCCATCACAGCCCCTGCGTGGAAAGGCACAGCTTCCCCGGTGCAGAGGCCACAGGGCCCCCATGGCAGGGAGTACATGAAGGAAAGAGTCAATGCACGCCTGAATGAGAGGGCTGGATCCTGCCGCAGGAAAACAGACGTGGGATCAGAATGCAGGTCACTGGTTATCAACAGCGACCGGAGTCACCTCTGCACCCCTCGATAGTGGGGGATAATTCAATTCCTAAGCAATGTCCAGGCTTCACGCTGCCGCACCCCGTCTCCCAGCTGGGCCACAGACAGACGGCGTCTCCCTGCTGTGTCCTGCTCGTCAGTCGAGGGCTAAGAAACACAAGAGCCTGGCTGGGCTTCAGGGAGAACGGTGGCCCCAGAATATCGTGCATCGAGTGGATGCTTAATTGTAGGAGAACGCGGTTTTGAATGCCCAAGGGGAGCCGCCAAATTCTTCAGCATGTCTGTTCCAAGCGAACAACCCCAGGGGACAGGGACCGAATTTCCAGCTCCATTTGACATTTAAGAAGAGGAGGCTGGGGTCGGGGGGCAGGGGTAGGACCCAAGTTAGACAGTCACACAGCTGGTAAGTGGTGGGACTGGCCCGGGAGCCTAGGCTTTCCGACATAGAGCTCACCCGCGGGGCGTGACACAAGTGTTTCCCAATGCACGTTCCATGGAACCCTGGCATGGGAGGGGCTCTGCGGTTGAAGGCAGGTGGGAAAACACTGTACATGCTGAAAGCCCTCCCTGAAGGACCACCACATACTATCACAGCAAACAAATGCTCTGAGAAGTCCTGCAGTCAGCAACTCTATTCAGCTGCTTAGCCAGCTTTTCCTACACAGATGGATCAGGCCTGTTGACGCCTTGCTGCCCAGACAGCCATAACCACACCCCGGCTGGAGAGAGAACGGATTTGGAGCAGTAGATGGCAGAGGAAGCAGTTTATACGTACTCCCGCTAAGAAGTGTACACGGCAAATTTCTTTTTGGAATATAAACGTCTTGTCCCCAATATCTGTATTCCAAAGACAAAGGGGATCCTCTGAGACCTTCCTAGAAGTTGCGCCTTGAAACTCCCCGTGTCTCCAAGTGTCCGCTAGCTGCCCGAGGCCCCGCCACGGCAACGGTGCAAACATAAAGACCAGACAAAGAACCGGCTACATCCTGACACTCGTGGAGAAACCAAGGCATCATTCAAGCGGTTTCTTTCTTCCTCGCATACACTGTGGAAAAACCAGCCCATCTGATGAGAAGGCCCATCTGTTTAGCATCAACCCCATAATTCTGCCAATGGTCGCTGGTGTCTGCCAGACATATGGCCGGTTCTCCAAGTGAAAATCAGCTCAAATCTGTAAATCAAGCGGGTCTGGAAAGGCTGTGTGGAGTCTGGAACCAGGAATAAAAGCAGGAGGAGGGTGGGCTCAGGGAGGGAGAAGGGGCGGACGGGAAAGGCACCTTTGTCTTCACCAGCTCTGGCGTTTGCCGGGGTTGGGCTCAGCAGGAAAGTCTGTATTTGCACATCAGCAAACGCTTACAGAAATTATTTAGCAAGAAGCCCACGGACTTTGCAAAGACTAGGAATTGCTTTTAGAGGCAGCCCCTGAAGATCCTCTCAGACAGAGGAGAGAATGAGTGTTCCGGAGACAGGAAACCGTCCAGCAACGCACCAGGAGACCCCGGCATCGCGATGTGAGTCTAGACCAACGATACCGCCCAGCATCTTCAAAGCCCAAGTTCCCAGCCCGGACTTTCCAAACCAAAGTGTAAGAGGAGGCTCTTAGACGCCAGTCCAAGCTTAAGGGCAAATGTCAGTTTTTTTAAAAGTACGCATGTCTTAGCATTTTTCTGAGGAAATTGAACATGTTTAAATGCTGGGGAGATTCTGAGCCAATAGATCCGTACTTTGAAAATGGGTCCCACGTTCGTTTTGCTCAGGTCAGGGATGGGCAAAGGTTCTCACATGTAGCTCGCATCTATCTCCGGTGCCGTGGGCCACACACTCTGTGTTGTGACTGCCCAGCCACCGACGAAAGCAGCTGCAGACGGTGCCTAAGTTAATAGGCCTGGACATATTTTAATGAAACTTTATTTATAGGCACCAGTGGAAGACAGATCGGCTGTGTTTACCCACTGTTTGCCAGCTCCTGCCATAGGTGGTCCCTTTGGAAACGTCTTCAGGGAAAAGGTACCCGCTGGGCGTTCGGAGAAGAACGAGGGGGAGCGGGAGTGGTTTGTGCTCAGGATCCTTTACTCCCACTCCTGAACCCTGGGTTCCGGGCCAGAGTCATTCCCGCCTCCAACTCTGCGGCCTCCGACAGGTTTCCCAGCGTCTCTCTGCTACACCTGGCCCCCCAGGCAGACAGGGTCTGTGTCACTTTCCTGCTTAGAGTCATAGTGGCCTTTAGGATGACACACAAGACCGCAGCAGTGACCCCAGATTCTGGAGTCTGCTTCAAGCTTACCTCCCACCACGCCCCTGCCTCACCCCACGGATTGCCGCCTCTCCTCTGCTTCACCCTGCCCGAGCTCTCCCGTCGTAAGGCTGCCCCCATGCCAATCCCTCCGGAAGCAACGCTTGTCCCTGATGAACTCCTACTCACTCCTCAGGGTCCCGTCCTCCATACCCACCTGTTAGGCTTCCTGTTACGTTTTGCACCACAGACTCCGGTACAGTTTAGAATTTGCTATCCATCTGCCCGTTCATGAGTGGAATGTCCTCCTTTGCTATCTGACCAGGAGAGCAGGGACCCAGGATGTCCCACGTAACTGCCTCCCCAAGCCCGAAAACAGAGCCCAGGAGGGCTCAGCAAAGCTTCGGCAAGTATTTGAGAAGCAAAAGGAAAGGAGAAGCCGACATCTCTGTGCCTGTGCTCGAGTTCACGGTCTCTAGCCATGGGGAAGGAGTGCAGGCACCTCTGAGGTGTAAAATCCTACAGAACAAGACGTGTTTTTAAGGATTTGCCGAGCTAGGCTCCCTCCCCAGTTTGCTGACCCTGCAGCCACACTATGTTTTAGCCTGGCACTGCCCCCCACCCCCATGGTTGACTTGTGGCTGCCCCTGAGAGCAGAAGCCGCTGTGCCTGAGAACATTGCTGTGTCCCCGTTTTGTTGTCACTGTGGCTCCCAACTTCACCACAGACCCTCGTCCTGGCCTGGATCCCCCGGTGGCTGTCACAGAAGCGACAAGAAAGTTGACCCCAGCCCAGCCAGGTAGCAAGTCCGCACAGCTCACATTTTCCGGGAACATGCCACGGCCGGTGACACCTGTCTCCTTGGAGTGTGCTCAGAGTCTCTGGCTGTGCCTGGGAGCTAGCCTCCTGGTGCCCCCCAGGACAGGCCAGCCCCAACGAATGGAAGCACGGCTAACCTCAGCCCCAGCCACTGCTCTCCGTCATTGCGGGGCACCCAGGAGCCGCTCTGGTGAGGCGGCCAGCTCTGCCCACTCCCACTGAAGAGTGGGAGACTGGACTGATTAACTGATTAACTCACACTTGAGACAACTTGGCTGACCATTGACTCTGGGCCCAACACCTAACCCTGTGCTCCCAGGCCCAGGGTCGGAGGGTGGGGGGCGGTGGCAAAGGCAGAACGGGCACCCAGACATTACGATGCTGGTACCTACATCCTCTGCTGCTCATCTGCCCCCGTGCCGGGCCCCCTCATGGCTCCCAGGTCCCTGCAACATCTGAGCCCACCTGACCCAGCTCCAGTGGCCTCCGCTGCCGTTAGAATAAATTCCCACTTTGTGCTTCAGCCCCTGCGGGCCCTTTCCACCTCTAGAGCCCTGTACTTGGTGATCCCTGGAGGGACCCTCTCCTTCCCCCTCTGCCAGTCACCTCCTCCTGGTCTCTCGGCTTTGGGTGCCAGATTCTCCTCCACAGGGAGGCCCCTGGAGCTACAGCACAACCAGGCTCTGCTGGGCAGAGCTCCACGGGGAGCTCTCCCTAGGACTGTCCCTGCAGGAGAGGCCCCGCCCACAGCCGGTCCCACCCATGACAGGCCCCGCCCACAGCCGGCCCCGCCCACAGCAGGATCTAGAGAGTTCTGGAAAGGAGCAGGGAAGGATGGAACAGAAGGGCCTCCACGGTGGAGGTGCTCTATGGGCAAGGCGAGGTCGGTCTCAGCCTCAGGTAAGTTTCCGGCCAACTTGAGGACACCTGAGGACGCCTGGCACGAGTCCTGAAGACCCAGCGGGAGGCAAACGAGCTAGTCAACGTGGAAGAAGAGGCTTGCTTGGATGCACCATGTTTTGTGTCTCCATGCATCACGCCGCTGCGGACATTCGCAGGCACGTTTTTGCTGGAAGACCTATTTCCAGTTCTTCTGGACGCACACATGGAAGCGTGACCACTGGGTCTTAGTCCTATTTGAGCAGAGGCCAGCCTGTCTCCCACATGGCTGCACTGAAGCGCCACGACTTGGATGAACACCCAGAAGGGCATGCCCAGCGAGAGGCGCAGTCCCAAAAGACGTGCATGGGTATGAAATGGCCAGAATAGGTAAACGTGGATCGGTGGTCACCAGCGCTGGCTGAGGGGAGGGACACGGGGTGATGGCTGATGGGTCGGGTTTCTGTTTAGGTGATGAGAAAGTTCTGAAATCGGAGGTTGCACAACCCTGTGAAGGTACTGGAGGCCACAGAACTGTACCCTTTATAATAGTCTAACAGCTAGGGAAACCGAGGCAGAAGACAGAATTCGTGATCTGGAGGACAAACTGAGAGAGAAGAGGGGTCAGGAGAAAGCATGGGACAAACAGCTTAGAAGCCATGAAAACAGGATTAGGGAAATAAATGACGCCACGAAACATTCCATCGTCACAATTATTGGGATCCCTGAGGGGGTAGAGAAAGAGAGAAGACTAGAAGATATAGTTGAACAAACTATGGATGAAATTTTTTCCAATTTGGGGAATGGAACCAATGTTCATGTCCTAGAGGCAGAAAGAACACCCCCCAGGGTCAACGGATCTAGAAAGACCTCAAGGACACTTGATTGTGAAACTGACAAATCATAATTTTAGACAAGAGCATCTGAGGGCAGCTGGGGGAAGAGATTCCTTAAGTACAGAGGAAGGTCCATCAGGATAAGGTCAGACCTGTCCACAGAAACCTGGCAAGCCAGAAAGGGCTGGCAAGACATATTCAGGGCACTAAATGAGAAGAACATGCAGCCAAGAATACTTTATCCAACAAGACTGACATTCAAAATGGATGGAGAGATAAAGAGCTCCCAAGACCGGCAAGGCTTAAAAGAGTATGTGACCACCAAGCCGGCACTATAAGAAATATTAAGGGGGAGGGGTTCTATGAAGAACCCAAGAGTGACACAGAAAAGAAATTTATAGAGACAGTCTATAGAAACAAAGACTTCACAGGTAACACGATGTCCATAAAAACATATCTTTCAATAATCACTCTCAACGTGAATGGCCTAAATGCATCCATAAAATGGCACAGGCTTGCAGATTGGATAAAATGACAGGACCCGTCCATATGCTGTCTACAAGAGACCCATTTGGAACCTAAAGATACATCCAGACTGAAAGTGAAAGGAAGGAGAAGCATCTTCCATGCCAACGGGCCTCCAAGAAAGCTGGGGTAGCGATTCTCCTATCAGATAAATTAGATTTTAAACTAAAGACTGTCGCCAGAGATCAAGCAGGACACGACAGCATTCTGAAAGGGGCTTCCCACCAAGAAGATCGAACAACTCTAAGTGTTTATTTCCCCATATGGGAGCAGCCAATGACATAAGCCAACAGTTCATCAAGATAAACAGTCATATTTCTATGCATACATCAATAGTAGGGGATAGAGTAGTTAAAATGTTAAATTTAGGGGTGGCACAGTCGGTTCAGCATCTGACTCTTGGTTTCGTCTCGGGTTGAGGTCTCGGGCTCCCAGGATCAGGCTCCGCGCTCAGCAAGGGGTTTGCTTGCGATTCTCTCTCCCTCGCCCCTTTCTGCTCGTTCTGTCTCTCTCTTTCTAAAATAAATAAATCTTTTTTAAAAAATTAGAGAATATTAAATTCAGGTATTTTAAAAATGTTAAATGGAGGTCATTTTACCTCTATTAAAACAAAAAGCATGTCCTGACCCAGTGGTGCCCCCTGTCGTGTATAAGGCAGGGTCAGACTAATAAAACTGACCCAGAAGAGCGGTGGTTTCTGGGTAGGAACAAAGGTCCAACAGTCCTCCCCTTGCCCCTTCGCCCGCGTCTTGAGCGTGGCGTGCCCCAGTGCTGAGGAAAGCCGGGTCCCAGAGAGTAACTCACGCGATCCTTCTAGACCCACAGGTCTGCACAGAGGCGAGCAGCCTCCCCATGCCCTTGACGCCGGTCGCCGCCCCGCCTGGCCTCTGCCTTCACGTCCGCCAACCCAGCCCTTCACTGAGCCAGGACTCTGGGGTCCAGGAGGAAGCCAGCCGGGATGCCGAGCGGTAACCCCCACACACATCCGGGCTGTGGCTCAGGCAGATCTGAAAGGGCCACACAAGCCTAAAGTCTCGTGCAAACTTCGCAATTACCCTAAATTAAAAATGCACCGAGGATCACCGATTTCAGGGCGTCCTGGCTGGGCTCTCACGATGCCGCGCGGAGGCACCGCTTCGGCTGGCGAGCACACGCGAGCTCCTGAGCGAGCGCCTCGGAAATCGGGCGGCGGCCCCGTTCCACTACGCCTGAGCAGGGAGTCGCTAGAAGGAATCAGACTCAAGACCAAATGGGAATGAGTCTGGGTAAGCACCTTCCAGTCGGAAAAACACAGTGTGTGAAGCTACCTGCAAAGAGGCAGCTTGGAGACTCACAGGCACACCTTTTTCCAAAACATCTTCACTGCCCATAGATCTTGCATGTCCATAGGAGCCACGTGCCAAAGCAACAAGCAGAGCCGGGGAGGGCTAAGTGACTGGCCCAGGATCACACGGCACCGGCTGACGGCCGCGGACGTGAACAGCGGGCTTCGCATCTTACCGGGCGAAGGAGATTTCTACACATCTGCGCCGCTCACCCACCCCCGAGCCCAGACCAGAGCGTAACAAAGTGCACGCCTTGTCCAGCTGCTTTTGCAAACTCCACATACGCTGTGGACCCCAGAATGATGCCAGCCCTCCCCACTCAAATGCCTTTTAAAAAGTCATTACTCTCAAACTCCCTTTATAAACACCAAATGTTGAAAGGTCTTGGGTCACGGTTTCCAGCCTAACGAGCGAATCCCTACGTGGAAGTTTACATGTGCTGTCGGAACGGAGTCCACAGGGACCGCTCGCGTCTCGGCCTCAGAAATCATTTCCTTCCCCATCCATTAAGTAAACGAAGCGGAGCCTGAGACGCTCCCTGTGGGTTGAAATGAACATGGGGAAGGAAAGAAGGCAAGGACCCTGTCCCTGAGGCCTCCGGACCCTGGGCAGCGGAGAACATTGGATGCGGAGCTTCTCACGCAGCCGGGAGCTGGGGGTGCTCTTCCCGGGTGCCTGGTCTGTAAATCGCCAGGGAACCGCTCAGGCAAGTGCGACAGGACCTGTCAGAGGTGCTCAGGGACGATCGCAAGCGTGGGTGAGGACATGAGAAGGGCCAAGCCTTCAACACACCGTGGACGGGACGGAAGATGGGGCAGCCTCTGTGGGGAACGGTCTGGCAGTTTCCTGACCACCTGCCCCAAATCACCCTCTGACAATTCCACTCCCGGTGTTTCTCCCAAAGAAGTGAAAGTACACGTCCGCACAAAAACGCCCGTGAGTACTCGTAAGAGCGTTACCCACCATTGCCAGAGAGTGGGAAAGGACAACCCAAGCTTCCACCAACTGATGAACAGAGAAATAAAATATGGGCTGTCCCCACAACGGACCGTTACTGGTCCATATAAAGGAGAGGAGGCTGCACACCTGCTCCCCATAGATGGGCCTCAGAATCATACTAGGTCACAGAAGACCTCGTGTGACACATGGTTTCATTTACACAAATCGAGGGGATGGTGGCACAGGCCTGGGGACATAAAACCACCAAATCGTATCCTCTACGTGGGTGACTTGTACGGTGCGTGAATTATAGCTCAATAAACCTGTTACAAAAACAGAAAAACACAAGACGGTCGAGGCCGGACCACATCGTCTCTGGCTCCATTTCCAGGCCATTTGAGAGCCGTGGGGGGTCATTCCCGACCTCCCTGGAGGGTAGTGTCTCTCACGACAAGTGGACCTCTGGACCCGAGGCTGCTGCCCATAGCTGTGGTCGTCACTGCCCCCTGGTCAGGAGCTCCGTATCAGAGCAAGTGTGAGCGTGTGCCAACATTGTCCACACCCGCCTCAGTTCCTCTCCCCACCACGGACTCGCTCAGGTCGACTCACCTGCTTCTGTAGCTAGAGCTCACTCCCGCCACCCATCCCAATGTCCATGCTTGCTGTGCCACAATCCACTGGCTGCACAAGAGCAGAGTGATGGTCGAAATCACAAATCAGGCCCTGCCACACCCTGTCTACACTGTCTATTGGCTTCTCCCTGATTTGGGATTGAACCCAGACTCCCTGGAGTCCCTCTGGCTTCCCGTTCCCATCTCCTTCCCTCTATTCCAGCCACACAGACCATACTCTGCATTTCTGGAGCATGCCCAGTTGGTGGCTGCCTCAGGGCCTTTGCACCAGCTATCCCCTCCACCTGGAATGCATTCCCCCCAACACTGCCACACTGCTGACTCCTCATCTCCAACTCTCGACTGCACCAATATGCCCTCCCTCCCCACCCACCTTCTTCATGTGGCTTTCCTACTCCCCTCACAGCTGACTCTGAGACTTCCCTTTGGGGGCACACAGTGCTCTCTGATGCCATGTTGTGTATTACCTATTGGCTTTTCCACTGGAATACAAGCCCCTGGAGGGCAAGGGCTCTGACCAGCATCATACGCCAAGGGCAATAGGGTCTCAATACATTTCTATTGGATGCCAGCCACCCCCTGCTCAAAGTCAGCTGCCCTCGGGAGGGGAGCCCAGGAGGCCCCCAGGGTCCTCCCCAGGGGATCTGGTTTTGCCTGCTCTTGGTCTCATCACTGTTCACCCAACCAAACTGGTCACTTTGTGATTCCGAGATCTCTTTTCTTTTGCTTCAAGATCTCCACACATGTCTTCTCTCAGAAAAGCCTTTTTCCCTGCATATTTGGCTGGCCAACTCCTAACTCTGGATCACAGCTTAAACTTCACGTCCTCCCCCAATAAATCTCTTCGGGCTCTGTGCGCCCCCTGCTCTGGGCCCCCAAGCTGTCTATCCCCGCTGCCTTCCATCGAGTCTCACAGAGCACCACTGGCTTCGTCAGAGGTCTTGCTGGAAGCCTCCGTTGAGCGCAGAGCCAGGTGGGGCCACCCCAGTCAGGGCAGGCCCCGCACAGGGTCAGTCCCCGGGAAAGGGCTGTGGGGCGAGCAGCGGCCCCCGCAGGCCCGGCCTGCCCCACGCAGGGCAGCACCTGCCAAGCTTGGACGCCACTCACGGCCAGACAGCCCGCCTGTCGGTGCAAGCTCTCGTGACCTGCCCAAACGTGGACAAGTCTCTTGGCCTCTTGGGGCCACTGGGCTTAGCATCTGTGCGGCTGGGATGACGCCGGCACCCACCGCACACGCGGCTGTGAGGGCAGGGCGAGCGCACGCTGTCGGGACGCACCGAGTGTCCAGCACATGGCCAGGCTTCACAACCCCCGGCGCCCCTCACCTGCTTCGACAGTGGTCTTTCCAGGCCCCTTGGGGGGCCTTGCTGTACAGCGGTCGCTGGCACACAGCAGCTGCTCAAGGAGGAGCGCCTGTGGAATGGGCACCATGGGGATCCCGGGCAAAGCCGCACAGTTTTCAATGGAATCACAAAAAAAGACACTTTGATCAAGTCTTTCATTTTTAGCCACATGTCCCTGGGGAGCAAGGGCGTGGCCACAGAGAGACCGGAGGTAACAGGTTGTGGCCTCTGCCTGGTTCAGTCTCCACCTGCCTGTCCACGTGCGCCTGTGGCCTCCCCGTGGCTGCCGGAGATGTTCACTGATGTGTGAGTGTCCACAGCACAGGCCTGCAGGAGCCAGCAAGCTGCTGTGCGGGCGGGGGTCACTATGCGGGCTGGGGTCACTGTGCGGGCGGGGGTCACTGTGCGGGCGGGGGTCACTGTGCGGGCTGGGGTCACTGTGCAGGATGTGGGTCACTGTGCGGGCTGGGGTCACTGTGCGGGCTGGGGTCACTGTGCAGGATGTGGGTCACTATGCGGGCGGGGGTCACTGTGCGGGCTGGGGTCACTGTGCGGGCTGGGGTCACTGTGCAGGATGTGGGTCACTATGCGGGCTGGGGTCACTGTGCGGGCTGGGGTCACTGTGCGGGCTGGGGTCACTGTGCGGGCTGGGGTCACTGTGCGGGCTGGGGTTACTGTGCAGGATGTGGGTCGCTGTGTGGGCTCAAGCTGCCATATGGACTGGGGTCCCTGTATGCGGGGCTCACCCAAAGAAATGGGGCGCTTTCTGGCCAGGTGTGCTGGCCTCCTGGGAGAAGCTGTTTGGTCCTGGACACAGGGCCCTCCAAGGGTACCGTGGAGCTGAAGCCCCTTCCTCACCTGCAAGGCAGCCGGCACCAAACGCCTCTCCTCCGAGCTCGTCACACACACCCCCGTGAAGTGCCGGAGGCCACAGGGACACGGAAAAGTGAGCACAGGGTCTGCTTCCCAGGAGCTTCCCACAGTCTCATTCGCCAGTCCTGAAAGAGCCAGAGCTCGGAGCCAGGAGCCACTGGTTGGCGGCACAGAGCTGGCCCTGTCGCCGTGGTCAGGCCACAGGCCTCCGCTCATCCCTCAGGGGCTCTCACCCCATCGCTGACGCCCATGACAGAACCCCAAACCGGGAAGGAACCAGCCACTAAAAGCCATGCTTCAGCAAGCCAACCCGACTCACCAGTCCTGTTTCAGCTGCCCCAGCACAGAGGCTTGGCGGGGGCCACTCGCGAGAACCGACCGTTTCTCAGCGGGAAGGTGACCGGGCTATTCCCGCGGCAGCCCTCGGGCTCAAAGGGCAAAATTCAACTCAAACCCCACAGAAACCGGCACAACTGAAATCACGTCAGAAAGGAAAATAAAGGGCCGGGGATCCCCTTTATGGATAAGCCACAAACAAGAGAAAGCGAATTTCAGCCCGCGTGCTGCCTGTCGGCCCCCCCAGTCCCCCAGGGAGGTCCCATCACTCACGGATTCACCTGTGCCACCGGGGGCGACACACTAAATTCCTGGGAATGGGGGGAAGCCTCACGTAACTGTAGTTTTTGACACATTAAATTTTCATGAGATCTGATGGGCTCTTCTCTAGGTAAGCAAGGGCCCTCATGATGACATTCCTGTCCCTTGGGGACAGGGAGGGCTTTCTGGTGACAACAGGCCGCACACAGGCCAACCGCGGTGCCCCACCCACTAGCAGCTGCTTGTAGCACACGACAGAAACCCGCGGAAGGATGCTGATGCCCTTGTTAAAACAGAGCCATGCCAAGTGCGGCTCTGTGCCTTCCTCCACGGCCGGTGGGACTTACCGTATTACGTACACCGGACATTCGCCACCAACACTACTCAGCCGTCGCTGCCTTACAGACACGGCAGTTCCATGTCCAGTTTGACCCAGTCAGGTCAACGCTGGATCTCATTCTATAATGAAGCAACAGGGGCATGAGTAGAACTGGAAATGTTCGCGGAGTTTTCTCCTACATCATCCGTAGGGGCCAGACCAAAGTCTGAGGAATGAGCCCTTCGTGCCGCTGTAAATGGTCGCCCCGTTCCTCTGCCCCCAGGTGCAGGCACGCAAGGAGCGAGTGCCCGTGGCCCTGGCAGGTGGTACCACAGACCCTGAAGCGGCATCTTGCTGGAGCTCAGCCCAAGCACGGCGCCCACACTCTGCGAGGAAATGCTGGGGGTGGGGAGCGAGGAGCCCCTTGCCCGGGAGTCATCCAGAGCCACGCAGGGACCAGGAAAGGAAGCGGGTGGGCTTGGACTCCACTCACCGGGCAGGAAAGATCGTGTGGGCGGCAGAGTGTGCACATGTAAGGACTCAAGGACCCATTCACAGGCCTTGGGGAAGCTGTTTCCGATCTTCCCAAGTGAGAAAGTCTTGGGAAGAAGACAGAAAAGGGAGTCTTGACCTCCCTGCTAGGTGGCCTTAGCCCCCGGCTTCTAAGAACATAGGAGGATATGGCAAACCCAGTTTTCTTACCACCTGGGACCTCTTCCCAAACCTCGTCGGGACACCTGCAAACCCGAAAGGCAGAGCTCTTCCAGGACACCAGGCCACCGCACAGAGGCCATGAGTCCATCCACCGCTACCCTAAACACGAGTGGCGCACGCACGTTTTCAAAGAGCTTCCTCTCGGACACCCGGGTGCCCTGAACCTTCACAGTTTGCCTTCGGCGTTGAAGACTAACAGAAGGCACGATTTGGGAGGAATACTCAAAAACACCTTTCCAACAAAATTCTTCTTGTTACCCCCTTTACTTTCTTCCTCAATGATCTCTAATGAGAGACAGAGCCATGCGCTGTGGCTCCCATCAGCCCAGGCCTCTTGGGGTACGTCAGCTCTGCCACGTGGTGCGGGCACGGCCAGGAGGCTGACTTCACCGCCCTAGTGCCCCAGGCTCCAGGACACATGCAACGACACCATCTCGCGTGCAGGGCTGCTGTGACGATTACAGGAGACAAAGCACACACCACAGGTCCTTGAATGGGAATGCAAAGCTGACCAGAATGATAAATTCAGGGACTGCATCCATGTCAGTATCCCCGGCAGGCAGCTACCCTCCAGTCTGGCACTTGGGGGGAACCAGGGAAGGCCACACACATCCCTCTGAACTATTTCTGACGCTGCCTGAAGACCCACAATGATCTCAACACAAATTTTAAATAGTCAGCCGGCCATTCTCATTATTAGGATCGTTAACCCTGCCGAAAAGGATGCCGTGAATAAACGCTCCAGGATTCCTTCAATTTTTCATGAAAACAATAAATAGCGGTCTCTATGTACTGTTGGTGGCAGAAACAGAATGAGCGTAGGAACAAAGTCACTTCTGAAATAATCTCGCTGTGATGACTGTTTCTGTCTTCCTCCGTGAGGGAAGCAAACTTCAGTTCCCCTCCCTTCATTCATTTACGCGGCCAGTACAGACAGCGCAGCCCGTGCTGGGTGCGGGGACCCATGGCAGAAGCAAGATGGGTTTGGTCTTAATCTGCATTTTCTGCATTTGGTTGGTTTGGCTTTGGTTTGTTTTTTTGGGTATTTCATTTTTTTTTTTTCGTGTTTTTTCCCCTACTAATGTCCTTCCAGAACGCTTTAGAAAGGAAGGGAAGAAGGGCACCTTTATTGAGCACCTAGCATGTGCCCGGCCTTGCATGGGGCACAGGGACTCCACAGCTGAGCAGAACGAGTAGAGCTTGTGTCCCCAGGAAGCACCACAATTTGGTGAGAACAAGCACCATTAAAACAACAACAATCACAGGACTCAACTGCGGGAGGAGAATGGGCTCTGAGCCTGTGCCTGAAGACCCTCAGTGAGCCCGAGGGGCCACACTACCGTCTCTTTATTTCTGCGTTCCGGTGCTCTGACACCAAGAGCTTCGCTGACCCTGAAGGGACAGCCCTCTCCACGCTAGCCAAGCAGTAAACAACTTGCCCACAAGCGTGGTTGGCAGATCAAGCCAAGCAACCTGGAGCCACACCCCAGTGTGCTTCCTCACGGGGTCTCGGGCTCTCGGACACCATCCACTTGCCATAACTCCCCAGGGCCGTGTCCCAGACAAGGGACAGCAGCCCCCGTGCTCCAGAACCCACTGGAATCATCCAACCTAGCCAAGCCCAAGCCTGCTTCTCTGGGACACCGCAGTAAAGGCTCTTGTCCACCACTCCCCCTCGCTCGCAGGGGCTCCTGACCCACCCCGGGGCTTCCCTGTCATTGGCGTGGCTGTGCCCTTCTCTTGGGAACTGTGACGAACTCTCTTTCCAGTGGTAACTGTTAGCCTTATGACATCTCCAAATCTCCACTCATCTACTACATTTAAAACCACAGCCAGCCCATCCCTCACTGAAGAAATGACCTTTCAGAACGAGCAGGGCTCACAGAAGAAGGATGAAAGTAGGAGCAGAGCAGGAAGCATCCCTGAGCCACGTGGGGCACAGCACACCCCAGAGTATGGAAACACGGAAGAAGACCAGGAGGGAAGTGAGCGGGGCCAAGAAGCCGGAGAAGGGGTCAGGGCCAGCACCCGCAGGGAGGGGGTGGGACAAGGGGCCCTAAGGGCAGGGACACACCTTCAACCTGGCCTTGAAAGCACTCCTTTGTCCTAAGCATAAACTCCCTGGCACGTGGCCTCTGGGTTTGGCTCCCACGGGGCCCTTAACACCCAGCAGAGCCTGGTGCACTCAGACATTCAAGAGATTTTTGCGGAATGAATGAATCTTCCCGCTAAGGAAAACAGGGACAAGCCCCCTGCTTCCACCTGCTTGGCTGTCGCTTGGTCTGCAATCATCTGAGAAGGGGTCTTTTCTGAATCTTTTAAGCATCTGCTGGAGCATCAGCTGGATTGACAGAGCCCCCCATCCCCAGCCACCAAGCCACCATGAGGAGGAAATAACGGCAGCCTTGCAGAGAATGGAGGAAGAGGAATCCTTTTTATGAGGCCAACAGGACATCACGGACAGAACCCGAAGAGTGCGTGGCCAGCAGTGGAGGGGGCAGCCCAGACTCTCCCACGCCCCTGCCTGCTCAGATGCTGCCCACGAGCCGGTCAATCAGATACAGAGGTACTCGGGAAGACAAAACTCACACGCCTGCCGGCCTCGTTCCAGAAACAATCATACTGCTTTCCCTCTGGACTTGTTCCTCAATCAGTGGAATTGCATTAACCAAATACAGGGGAAAGGTCATATGATCATTTTGATAAATACAGAAATAGTCCTTGATAAAAGTCCACATCCATGCATAATAAAGGACCACTTGCAAATTAGAAATAGGAGGGAACTTCCTTGGTCTCCTAAAGAATAGATACAAAGTATCTCCTGCAAACTCATACTTACTGATGGAATCCTGGAAGCTTTCCCTCTGAGATCCAGGAGGAAGACTAAAAATGTCTTTCTCTAAAAGTGCACTAGAGATATTAGCCAGCACGACAGGAGCAAAAAGTTTAAGTATGGGATTGGAAGAAATGAAGCTATCTTTTTTTTTTTTCCAGAGTAATGTTTTTAGAAAATCCAAAAGAGTCTCTAAAATTAGAATAAGTTAATTTAGCAAGGTTATTACATAGAAGGTTCCTTTTCAAAAATAAATTATATTTCTATATGCCAGAACCAAAGATTTAAAAAATCATATTTAAATAATGAGATCATTTAAAAGTCATCAAAAAAATATACCCCAGAATAAATCTGGTGAAAGATGTGCGTGAGGCCTCCACAGAGAAAGCAGTCCTGAGAAAAAAGGGAAATAACTTAAATACAATGTGAGATACACCAGGTCCACAGATTGAAAAACTAAATGTTTTAAGGATTTAATTTCTTACCAAATTAATTCATAGGGTCAATACAAACCCAGTCAAAATCACAACTCTGGGGGCACCTGGGTGGTTCAGTGGGTTAAAGCCTCTGCCTTCAGCTCAGGTCATGATCCCAGGGTCCTGGGATAGAGCCCAGAGTCAGGCTCTCTGCTCAGCGGGGAGCCTGCTTCCCTCCTCTCTCTGCCTGCCTCTCTGCCTACCTGTGATCTCCCTCTGTCAAAAAAATAAATAGGGGCGCCTGGGTGGCTCAGTGGGTTAAGCCGCTGCCTTCGGCTCGGGTCATGATCCCGGGGTCCTGGGATCGAGTCCCACATGGGGCTCTCTGCTCAGCGGGGGCCCTGCTTCCTTCTCTCTCTCTGCCTGCCTCTCTGTCTACTTGTGACCTCTGTCTGTCAAATAAACAAAATCTTTAAAAAAAATAAAAAATAAAAAATAAATAAAATAAAATCTTTTAAAAAAATCACAACTCTATGTGTGTGTGTGTGTGTGTAAGAGAGAGAATTAATTCAAAATTTCATAATTTTTTAAATGGTAATTTTGAGAGAGAGAGAGAGTAAGAGATAGCATGGAGGGCAGAGCAGAGGGAGAGAGAATCCCAAGCAGACTCCCCACTGAGTGTGGAGCCCCATGTGGGGCTTGATCCCATGACCCTGAGATCATGACTGGAGCTGAAATCAGAGTCAGATGCTCAACTGACTAAGCCACTCAGGTGCCCCCGAAATTTCATAATTGTATAGAGAAATGCATAGGACCAAGAATGGCTGAGGCAATCTTGAAGAATAAAAATAAACATGGCTAAGATTTATACTATCAAAACATCCTGATTATAAATGCATAATAACTATGACAACATGCTGTTGGTAGGACAAAAAGCACAATGGAACAGAAAATGGTGTAGACAGACCACATCCACGTGGAGTGTGACTCAGGAGAAAGGGAACACAGCTACGCAGTATGGGGTAAGAAAAGGGTGGGCCTCTCCAACTTGCTGCTGAATCCATGGGGCACCCAAACGGAAACACGGACTCCCGATCCCTCCCTCACACCAAATCACAGTCAGCTCTGATTCTAGACATCACAGACAAAATAGTAACACTCCTAGAAGAAAACGTAGAAGAAAATCTTACTGGTTTGGGGATGAGCAAATATTCCTCAAACAAGACACAAAAATGAAAAAAAAAAAATAAATGGGCCTATGTTAAAATGAAATCTTTCTTGTCATCAAAAAATACTATTAGGCAAATGAAAAGGCGAGTCATGTCAAGGGAAAATATTCAAGATCTCTCTCTCCACCCAAGCACTCAATCTAAACCATACTTTTTTTTAAAATTCTAGAAATTATTTTTTAAAAGTCGGGCACTGTCCTCCTCACACAATTAACGAACAAGAACCTAAAAGGCATTTCGAAAAGGAGACCTACCAAGAGCCAAAAGAAAATGAAAAGATGTTCAAACTTTACTCATTTCCAAGGAAACACCAGTTGTATCACAACGTAGTATTTCCATGTGGATGCGACAAGGGCTATAATGTTTTAAAGCAGGTGACAGCATCAGCGGTGGGACCAGACTACGGAGTAAACAGAACTCCCCACTGCTGGCCTGGGAGGGGCACTGGCGTGGACAGTGGTTCACCCACTTTAGAAGCCTGTTCAGCAGGATCTGCTAATGCTGAACCTATCAAACCACCTGACCCAGCAATCCTCACCGCCCCCCACAAAAAAGGAAGTAGAAAAGAAACAAACCAATAAACAAGAACAAGTAAGACTGTTTCTAGGGACACCATTCATAGCAGTCAAATGCTGGAAACAGCAAAGGGTATCCCCAGTAGGATGACCTCTTTGTGGGATAGTGACCCAACAGAGTACCAGTCAGCAGAGAGACAGGTGAACCAGCACCGCCTCTGGCAGTGGGGGGCATGCCCAGGAATGTCAATGTCAATCCCAAGAGGAAGAATCACAAGAAGCCAGATACAATATAGTATCAGTCGCACTCGCTCAACTCTGAAAGGTTTGGGAACAAGAAAAACTCACCGAGGCTGTTCTAAGTCACGACTGCAGATCTCTTTGGGGAATCCTAACTGAAGAACCCAGGGTCTTCTGGGCTACTGATGGCTTGGTTTCACCATTGGATACCAGTTCAAGGCCCGTTCACTTAGCTGGTCTGCACACTTAACAGTTTTTTATTTTTATGGAAGTGCTACGTAGCAATAAAATGTTCCTAAAACTTTTTCAAGTTAAAAAAACATACAAACCTGTCTTTCAAATGCCTATTCTTGGGTGGGGGGGGGAGGAACAAACATACCCAGGAACATATTTAAGTGTTAAAATAAAAAAAAAGAAAAACAAATAGGAATGATTAAAATTTCTCTGGGCTTCTGAATGTGAACGTCAACAGATGCCCGCCAGACTGCAGGCGGTCAAAGAGCACTCGGAAGCGCCTGGAAGGTCATCTGCTTCCCCATTTCCATCACGGTTCCAGCAGGGATTCAAACCCCGATCCTGACATGAAAAGAGGAAGCACCTCATTTTGTCAAGACCTCCTTGCTGGATGTTTCCACATCATCTAATAACCCAGTGTGATGTTTTGGTTTGAAATAGGAATAAGGAAATACAATAATTAAAATGATAACGTTTTGGTTTGAAATACAAGTAACTCCCGTTTCAGAGCAGCTACAAATCACTGCTGGAGAAAGCCATGCCTGACCACCAACAGCGTGGGAAGTCACGTCAGCTGGGGCTGCCGCCTGGAGACAAGAGCCACAGAAAAATGGCATATATTTGCTTCCTGAATTGCAGGTTGTCTAAAAATAAAAGGAAACCAGAAAATGACCTGAAGGAAATTGCACGTGTGATGTGACAGATACATTTGCTGGAGTTCTAATTGGCCAGCCCCGGGGTGGGCCATGCTCTGTGAGAAGACACAGCCCCTGTCCTTGAGGAGCTACCCGTCAAAGCAAAGACATAGCCACCAATCAGCAGAAACCCCTGGAAGGTAGAAGTCCTTCTGGAAGGAGACCTCGACGAAAAGGCAGGACAACAGGGGTACTTTCCGTACTTGGAAAAGGATCGTAAAGCTGCAGGCATATTCCTACTCAGACCCCAGCACATGGCCACCCGGACCCCTTAAATCAAGTCACTTCCACAGTTGCAGGAAAGGAAGCGTCGTAAAGGGGGTGGGAAGCCACACATTCCTCGGCAACGCAGCATTTGGCAGAATCTGAACCAGGTGTTGGGGAAAAGGTCACATGGGGCAGTTGTGGGTACTTCCCCTAAGATCAACCCTGGCTTAACTCATTAAGTACAATGGTAGAAAATCTAGGAAAAAATGAAACTGGTTCAGAATTAAGATGAACTTTTTAAACTTAAAAAGTAATATAAGTCATCAAGAACAAAAGAATGGGCAGTCCAAATTATCGAAGAATATTTTAAAACTTTGCATTTAAAATCCATATAAAACAAAGTCAGATGAGCTCTGGAATATATTCGCAAGAAATGACAAAGGGTAAAATCTTTCCATATATAAAGACCTCTCTAAAATCAACAAGAAAAACAAAAGCCGCCCCTTGGAAAGTACACAGGAGACTTAAAGAGTCTTTTGGGAAAAAATAAATAAGTAAACAGTAAAAATATGAAAAGAAAATCCAATCGTCCAAGTTATTCCAAAGAAACAAATAAAATAATGTTTCCATTTTTACCAAATTGGTAGTTGAACCAGAATCAACTTTTTAAAAATCAAAGTTGGCAAAGATTTGGAAAGGCAAGAATCTAGCACAGATGGGAGTATAAGTTAATGCCACTTTGGCAATGTGTGTCAAAGGCTTTCAAGTACTTTATACACCTTGTCCGTAATTATATTTCTAAAGAAATAATCGGGAATATAGACACAGATTCATACATAAGTAAGTAAGCTCAATGGTCCAGTAGCTGCATTTAAAACCAGGACACATAATTAGTTCTATGGTATGGTGTCACTATTAGATTTTGTGTGTGTACATTTGCATTAAAAAGGATGAATGGAATCCATGCAAATATTTGCCGTGATTAAATGGCTGGTATGACTGCAGGTGCTTTTCATGTGATTTGTAAATACTCCACAATAAGCACGTAACACCCTGCGATGCGGAGGAACACTGTTCTCCTTGCGTCTTTCTGAAGGTGTGGCGCTTGACCAGACCTCGAGGGCAGGGAAGAGCTTGCAGATCCTGGGAAAGCTGTGTCGCAGAGAAGACATACGCAGGTTCGGGGGCTGAGGGGAGCCATGGTGACAGAGGTGAGGAAGGGAGGGTGGGTGTGCAGACCCCAGAGGGACTTGGAAGCTGAGCTAAGCGCTGACGAGGGTGAAGGGGACGGGACCAGCGATAAGGGAGTCACTGACGGAGCCGCTGGTGAAACCCGCAGAATGGAAGGCGCTGTTGCAAGGGGCCAGGTATTTCCAGGACCCAGACGAGAACTGACAAAGAATAAAAAAGCCTAACTGGAGACTGGAGGAGTCCAGAGTGCGTGTCTGCCTAAAGGGGCAGCAGCAAACCCTGCTACTGTGTCCGCCATGCCCTGCGGATGGCGCTTCGAGCCCTCGCATGACCCTACCACGGTCTCGCAAAGAACAAACCAAGCTCTGTAAGTCACCCTGGTCACGATCCAAGGAGGACCATTACCGTCTGGTGTCTTACAGACTCATCCCTCCTGAGGTCCACTCAGACCCCAAGATCATCCAGCTTGGGTCCGAAAGTGGGAGAATGCAGTTCTTGGGTCTGAAAGTGGGGCCACTTCTCTCTTTGCCATTCCTGTCCACAATACCCAAATGATTATTATAAGATTCTCTGTTTGTTAGGATACATCTATTAACTCGAGTGGTAAACCATGGATGATTAAAAGAAATCTTTCCAGAAGCCAATCTGGAAAAGTAAAGGGAAAAATTATCACCGAATCAGAAAGATGTGATCATCAAACTAGACTCTACCAATTACCAGCACCTTCCCTGAAATGTCACTGATTCTCCTCCGAAACGGAGAAAACCCGAGCTCAGCAGGTTTTGCAAAGGACCAGACGATACTGGGTAGGTGGTAGGACCCCATAAAAGACCACACACAGCGACTACAAGTGTACCCCGTAACCTGCACATCAGAGATGTCGAGGACGGCTTTAAGTAATCACAGAGGCACTGGGACCCTGAGTCAAGGGACTTGAACACGAGTCAGCCTCCACGCACGAGTGTCCGTCTCGCACCAACTCCCCCACCCCATGCCACTGGCTTCTAAATGCTCCAGTGACAAAGGGGATACACACGGCATGAAACATCCAATTACTTATTATGAAATGCTAAGGATAATTTTAAGTCTCAAGTAGACACTAACTCTCAGCTCAGAAGCCACCAAATTCCTCCCAAGATGAAGGCAATAATCCTCAACAATATAACCGATATCCATGGGAAAACGCCCACCCAGAGAACGAGGTCCAGCAGCACTGAAACAGAATCCAGAAATTCAAAGCTCTGCTTGGTGGGGAGAAGCTCCCCCTGCTTCAATAGCACCGACAAGAAAACACAAACGCAAGAAAGCCTTGAGTGACAAAGGGTAGTTTCGACTCTTGTCTGCTGACCCGCTCCTTGTTAAAATCCAGGATGGACCTACGTGCTGTCTAGCAAATCCTTTCAAGGGACGAAACTGTTCAGCAAAGTGACAATGATTATGGCTCTTCTGTAGGCGTCTGACAACATCAGGGCACCCCAGTTCCGACTCACGGGGAGGGCACATCGCACAGACATCTCAGACAGAACGGAAGTGCGGCTGTTGGCTGGTGAGGCCAACTAGAGCCCAGCAAATGAGCTCTGAGCCATTTACCTTGCCCAAACTCTCGCCAGATAAGATAAAAGCAGGCACAGTGTGTTGCATAATCGGTCCTTGGATTTGACCCTCCAGGCTGAGATACTGCTCAGGACCACCTTGTCTTCCAACATCTCTTGTCGCAACCCACCAAGAATATGAGACAAGAGGGCATCCTGAGGGGTGGAGGGGGGTGGGCAGTGTGTTAAGAACTGTGCCCTGGGAGCTCATCCCAAGGACAAAACCAGGGTCTGACCAAGGAATTCCCTTCCCCCAGGGAGGGGGAAGTTTCAGACCTGAAACTTGGGAGCTGCGTGGGCCTCCCCTCTGTCCCCTTCCCGAGTGTTGATGGAAGCACAGGAAACCTTAGGTGTGAGTTGTGGGGCCGGTGACCTGTCTTAAGTCTCTGAGCCGATAAGAGACCCATCTGAACACGATCTAAAACCACAACCTGTCCCCCAAAGGTGTAGTGGACAAGGAGCTATAGCGACTGGCTGGGACCCCGAGATCATCTCCCTGGGGGCAGGGGCAGGAAGTGAGGATTTAGGGACCAACGGAGGAAGCTGGAGTAGCCTCTGTCATTGCTGACAGATGCTGGGTGTCTCCCCCAGGGGAGAACTACAACCCTGCTGGCCGCTCTGGGCTGATGCTTTACCAGCAACGTTTCCTGCCGCTGTGGCCACGGAGACACGTGCTGCGGGAGCGCTGCGGTCAAGCCTGGACCCCGAGGACATGCGCAAGCAGCGCCCCTCTGCGGTGCCACCGCAGGCAGGTAGAATCCGAGGAACACACGCCACGGGTGTGAGTCCCTCAGACGTTCGGGGAGTGACGGCAGCATGAACCCAGCTCACCCTAATGCCCCCTCCACCAGCCTCTGCGCCCCCTGGACCCGCCATGAGAATCAGCCCCAGGAGGTTTCATGCAACTGCTGAGGTTAAGGTCTGTCTTCCCAAGCGAGGGTCGCTGGACATGCAGAGCACGAAGCCGGGGCTCTCCGGAGCTGCTTGCTCTGTCCGGGCAGAGCCGGCGGGGAGGACGCCAGACTGGGTGGGTGGGCAGAGCGGACCCGCACCTCCAAGCCCCACCCCAATGCAGCTACCCTGGCTGGTGTTTCTGGTTTCTCCTGACTCTGCCCAAGTCAGACCTGCCCCCGCCCCGGGACAGACAGACAGACTCCGCAGGCTTCTCAGAAGCCGAGCACAAGACGCGGAGAGGGAAACCCTGAGGAAAGGGTCCGGACGACGTGGGGCGCTGAGCAGGGCGGGCGTTTGCAGCCCGGGAGAGAAAGCTGAGCAGCTCCCTGGCGAGCAAGCCCGGAGCCCGGCCATGGGGAGCCAGGCTGTGCACCGTCCCCCTCTGTCCTTCTGTCCTTCTGTCCATCGGGCTTGGTTCTCAGACCCAAGGGCCCTTGGTTCTCCCGGCCTTGCACGCCTGCGTGTGATGGTACATGTTCGCCTTCTAAGCGACTCACAAGATTGGAACAAGCAAAGCAGAACAGACACTTCTTTTCCCACTTAACAGCTCGGGGTGGGGGGGATGCGGCTCCATTATCTCCGCCGGCCCACGAGGACCGTCCATTAGCGCTAATGCGATCCAGGCAGGAGCCCAAGAGCCTGGTCTCTGCTGAGAGGGGTGAGGAGGAGCTTCCTGTGAGCCCCGCCCCCTGGCCAGGGTCAGAGTGTCCTTTGTCACTATGACCCATGTGTGCAAGAGCCTCAGGAAAGGCTCTCGCTAAGGCCAGAGAGGCTCAGAGGAGAGCATGTGGGAAACATGCCGTGGTTTGGGAAGCTCCCTTTGTCATGTCCTCGCGGGTTAATGAGAAGTCCCAGACCTCACGTGGCTTCCGAGGGGACTTGTCAGCATCACACGGGGTCTGCCCATGTCCTGGGACATAAACCACAGTCGGAACTCCCAAGCGGGCAGCACTGTCCCCTGCCGGCGTCCGAATGCTGCAAGCTGGCACTTCCCCCCACCTGACCATTGGGTGAGGGCCCAGACTCAGATCACAGGCAGCCCTGGCTGGCCTCCCAAATCCTCCTGGGGCACCCCGTTACTCCCCTGACACCTGCCAGCTAGATGTGCAGAGCGCTCACTATCTACCCGGTCTCATCCGTGGACCAGACCTGAGGGCCCCCGCCTCCAGAGAGAAGGGAAAGTGCCCTCATGGAAACAGGGACCAGGTAGATCGGCTTAGTGGGCACGTCCAGGAAGACTTCCTGAAGGAAGTGGCTCTGAATGAGGGGTGAGTGAGATGGGGAAGGGGAGAAGGGTCCTTACCCTGGCAGCAAGAGCCATAAGAGAAGAGGTATGAAGGGGGGCGATCTCACTGGGTCAGAACAGGAGTCCGTACGGGGACAGGGAGCACAGCACCCTGAAAAGGCAGGAGGGGCGACAGGATGGACCCAGCTGACGTTTAGTGGGTGGGACGCATGCCCTCCCTCCGGCACTGGCCCTGTGGGCGACTGGTGGGTCGTATCTATACCTGGAGGGCTGAGGCCAACCACTGGGAAAGCTATTTTAAACACGAAGAGTTTCTAAGGTAACTCGTTACAAAATGATCAGATCCAAACCACTACTTTTTTCCTAATTAGTCAGCAATAATGACCCAGATAATTTAATAGGGAACAATCCCATTTGTAATAACTGATACACAGCATTGAACACTCAGACGCAAAACCCCTAAGACGCTGTTGAACTCCTGGGGAACAAGCAAGAAAATTTAAACAGAATTATTTTTCAAAGTCCCAAAGAGTGGAGAGAGGTACCATGTTCTTGAACAGGATGATTCCATGTGGCAAAGTTGTGGATTCTCCAAAACTCCAAAACTTAATAAGGTAGGTCTTCCACTAAAACTTAGACTGAATACATTTTAATTAGTGTATAATTATGATTAATATATAAGTAAGTAATGAGGGAGGCTGGATATTAAAATACATAACCACAGTTATTAAAAGGACAGACTCAGGGAAATGAAAGAAAGTTAAAATTCCAGAAGAATGTAGTATAAATAAAAGTGGGTACATTATAAAACATGCATTTCAAATCGGTGGCAATAAATGGACAATTCAAGGACGGGGCTGGGTCTCTGACCTAACTCAGAAGGTCAGGGCCTCCCACCTCATGCTAAACGCATTTTCTATGAGCTGAAGGTCAAATATAAAGAAGACGAACCCAGAAAAGGATCAGAAGAAAATAATGAGTGTAGCAACTCATCTGACCTGGCAGTGGGAATGACCTTCTTAGGCATAAAGGAAACTAGCGAAGCCATAAAGAATAAACACTAGTAGATTTGACCTCATACTTTCAAAGCTTCTGAACATGAAAACACATTGTTTAAAAAAAGAAAAACAACCATATCACCACCACAGCAGAAGATTACTCCCTGGAACAAATATTTTTAACATACACAGCAGGGATTCACCTGTCCCGTGAGGGTGCCCCGAAGCCACTAGCCATGAGGCATACCCCAAGAAGCCACTTCATGCTTCGCTGAGGAGAGTGAAGCTTGGCTCCTTCTGGAGAGTTACTTAGCAAAAACATATGAATTGCTTAAAAACCGTTCCCACCCTTCAACCCAAGAACTCCGCTTCTGAAGATGGATCACAAAAAATGAATGAAGGGGGTCTTGAGGGTCGCTGGAGGAAGGGGCTTCCAGCTGGTTTTCATACAATGAGAGGACATTCCACTATTAAACATCGTGTTTTCAAAGAGATCTTCATAAGGAACTGCTGGTATTTTAAGTGAAAAACAAGCCGGATACAAAATGAAATATAAAGAACTATCCAAATTTTGCTTTGAGAGACGTGATGCATATAAACGTAACTTGATTTCATTCAGTAATTGGCCTTGAGCTTCTCCGGGGTAGACAGACACCTAGAGAATAACAAGACGGGTGAGGGGCTGCCTGCTGGGTATTTACTGTCCGATCTGTAAGGTCTCTCTCTCTCTCTCTCTCTCTCTCACACACACACACACACACACACACACAGAATCACCCAGAAGTTAATGTTATCTGGTGCAACTTGGGTGACAATTTTCTCTCTTACACTTACTGAAAATCTTTCTGTCATGTGACATGTCATACTTTCATAATTAGAGATGAGACTTTGGGTGAAATTCCCACCACTTCCTACCTTGGACACCATCCTTCCCCCATAAAAAGATGCAGCACCTTGCAGGGTGTATTAAAGCTCTGTTCTCCCAGGGCTGCCTGAGCATCATCTCAATCTACTTTCTCTGAAAATAATTTCCTTTGTTACAGTCAAGAATGGGTGAGGAGAAGGAATGTGAGACAATGATTTGCCTACTATATTTGAAAAATCTAAATGACCTTTCAAAAGACTTCGGCTTAAAATAAATGCGTGACTCAGGAACAAGTGATCCCCAATGACTAAACGTCCTCACAAAAATACCTCCAAACCATCCCCAACTGAGATAATTCCCCCCCAACACCCCCCCAAAAAAGGCCATTCATGCTCATAAGTACTGACAAGAAAATGGAAATTTTGTCAGAAAGTTTCAGGACCCATTCGAAATGCACGCATTTATGGCACCTGTCGGCACGCCAGGAACGAAGACCGGCAGAATCACCATGAAAGTCCTTCAAAGGCCACATGGACGGAAAGGAAAAGGAGAGAAATCTCATTTTAAGAAGGATCACTTTGAAATTGATTCTCGCAACGTGTTTGTGTAGGTTGATACACCACTGCGGGCTCTATCCCTTCTGCTCTGGAGGGAGGGGATGTGGACCAGACTCCAGCAGAAGCTGCATGAAAACTTGTCGCTGTCCCCCCGACAGCTACAGGACCCACACCGCTGAAGACGGGCTTGCAGGTCCCCTCCTTCACGGATGAACAGGACCAGCGTAGAGGTGACGCGACCAGCCTGGGCAGCATCAGAGCAGTCAGACCCATCCCTGTCATTCACTCGTCCCACAGTTACCCTTCCAGCCTCCGCTCTGCACCCCAGGCACCACCCTAGCACTGCAGATGGGGACAGGGGGAGACACACGGGGCCCCTCCCTCGGCAGGGAGACAGGTAACAGAGAAAGCGAGCAGATGGGACCATTTCAGGGAGTGAAGAGTGTACTAAAGGAAATCAAAACAGGAGCCCATGGGGGACCCCCCAGGCAGGGAACTTTCTTTTCAGAAGGGGTCCAGGAGGGCTTCTCAGAGGAGGTAGCATTTGAGCTGCATGGACCCAGCCAGGGAGAGAGCTGGCACAAGAGCCTTTAGGACAGAGGGAAGAAGAAGCGAAAGGTGCTGGTGTGGGACTCAGCGTGGTGCTGGGAAGTGTGGCCAGTTGCAGAGTAGAGGAAGGGCGGGGAGACACAGAAGGGGTGAAGCCGGACAGGGCAGTGAGGGTGGCGGAGCCCAGGCCACTTGGGCTTCAGGTCGTGGGGAGCACCCGGGTGCTGTTCCAGGTGCAGTGAGTCTCATGGGTAAACTCTAACTCTTTTTTTAATTTAGTTTCAGAGGTAGAACTTAGTGATTCATCCATTGCACATGAAAACATTTCTTTTTTTTTTTTTTTTAAGATTTTATTTGTTTATTTGACAGACAGAGATCACAAGCAGGCAGAGAGGCAGGCAGAGGGAGAGGGGGAAGCAGGCTCCCCACCAAGCAGAGAGCCCGATGCGGGGCTCGATCCCAGGACCCCGAAACCATGACCTGAGCCGAAGGCAGCGTCTTAACCCACTGAGCCCCACAGATGCCCTGAAAACATTTCTTCAAAAAAGACTGGGCCAGTAGGAAGTGTACTAGAGCCGCCCCCAGCCTGGTAGGGAAACAGACGAACAGTAGCATCTCCAGACAACGGAATATCCAAGGATAAACAGAAATGAGTTCTCAAGACCTGAGGGGACACAAGCGCCAAGAGCCAGTATGAGCAGTGTGCACGCGGTACGATCCCACGGGGATGACCTCCTTCCTGCAAGAGGCAAAGCTGCGGGGGGCTGAGAGAGGGAGGGAGCGAGGGGCAGGCGGAGCCCAGTCCATTTTCAGGTGGAACTACTGCATCCGGTGACGGAAAGGTGGATACGTTGCACGTTACACATCACAGAATGCCCACCACCAAGAGGGAGCCCCAAGGTGCTCTGTGGGCTTCCGTTACTTAAAAACGTAAAATCGATATTACGTTAAATCCATATTTAACGTATTTGAATGAATACGAATAACTAATATTAAATAATATTCGTTATTAATAAATATATAAATATATAATATATATTTTATAAATTTATATTTATATATTTATTTATATATAATTTTATATATAATATTTATATATAATTTATATATTTATATAAATATAAATATATATTTATGTATTTATTTATAATAATAAATATATATTTATAAATAAATATATATAATAAATATTATAAATAATAATATTAAATAACGAATTTTAAAATTCCATATTTAAATCCATATTATGTTAAAAATCTGTATCTGCCCATTACCTGTAACAAAATACCACACTACTGCAAGGGGGCAGTCATGGGAGAAATGTAGGGGAAAGTATATAGGAACTCAGCTTTGTACAATTTTTCTCTAATCCTAAAACTGCTCTAAAAAATGAAATCTATTTAAAAAGGAGACTTGCTGTTGTAATTGTTCCTATAATCCACCTGTGTCTGTCCTTTCTTTCCCATCCTCCCGGAACCTATCTACTAACTCGACCCTCAGAGTGACTGGTGCCCCAAGAGCCTGATGGACAGGTGGCATCCGGGGGTTGAGAAACGGAGTCCCTGCCAATTTCTGTCTGATTATAAATTGGCATAATATCTTTGCATGTCAATTTTTTCTATCTATCCAGATGAAATTGCCTGATTGAGCAGTTAGAATCGCCAGAACACACGTTACAGCCAGACCGGAACCCAAGAATGAAGATGAGTGTCCTTGCAGGTGAGCACAGGTGAATGCTCTTGCTACAGCTGATTTCATTGACAAGCATTTGGAAGCACCTCAGTATCCTGGTGGGCAGGGCCCTGGAGGAGAGTATTTTGCTATGTTTCTCCTTAGAACATCAGGCAGCGCAGAGAAAGAATGACAAAGACTGGTGTGGACGGATACAGGATGCTCTATAAGAAATACTGCCAAGTAAGAAAAGGTACCAAATGGTGTGCAGAGAATGCCATCATGACTGTGAAAAGCAAGGACACGCACACATGTGTGCATGCATGCTACACGGTGAGCACATCGTCAAGGAGTCAAACAAGAGGCCAGAAGAGGAGAGTCGGGCAGCCAGTGAAGAGGAGGAGGAGGGGCTCCCCTGTCGCATAACTGATGATGATGGTGATACTGGTGCTGCTGCTGATGGTCGTGGTGATGATGGTGGTGATGCTGAAGATATTGGTGGTGACACTGATGATATCAGTAGTGATGTGGATGACGTTGGTGATGGTGGTGATGTGGTGATGATGATACTGGCGGTGATGATGATGGTGGTGGTGAAGTTCTTGATGGTGGTAATGATGATGATAATGGTGGTAATGGTGATACTGGTGGTAAAGATGATGGTGGTGATGGTATTGGTGGTGATGATATCAGTAGTGATGTTGTGGATGATGGTGGTGATGATGATGATGGGGGTGGTGATGTTGATCATGGTGGTGGTGACGGTGATATTGGTGGTGACGGTGATATTGGTGGTGATGATGATGATGGTGGTGGTGATAACGATGGCGGTGGCAATGATGATGACAGTGTGCCCCTTCTCCTGCTGCTTCATTTTTTTCTTACCATACACGCGATTTTTCTATTCAAATATTTTTAAAATAAATGTAAGGGGGAACTAGAAATAAAGAAAACCATTTTCCAGACCAGGCACAAGACCCAGAGCCCATGGTGATTTAAAAGGAGTCATACACCCAGGAGGCAGGAGGCAGGACAACTAATAGCATAAAGGAATCCCAGGGCTTCACAGGTCACAGGGGGACGTGGAGGATCGCCATTTCCTTAGGAATCAGCAGCTTCTGCTTTTGAAGCTGCTGCTTCAGGTTATGGGTCCTGTAGCTCTTGGCCCTGAATCTAGAGGTCGCTGCACTGGATGGAGCCCAGGATGTAACATAAGGATGTGCGGACGTCTCCCGGCAAACCACACCCCTGCCCCACTCCTGGTGGCGGATAAAGACAGAGGCTCAGGGTTTGGTGTGTCCATCCTTTCCTGGCTTGGTCTGTGATATTTCCCTGCTCTTGCTCTTGCTAAAAATAAGCAACATCCCTTTCCAGTTACTAATCAAGCAATTTGCTGATGTTTTTATAGCTCAGACATGACCCCTGGACTTATTCTGGCCTTACAAATTTTGGATCAGCAGGAACACAGGGACATCTGGAACAAACCATGTCTGAATGTAGGTCCCAGGCACTGCTGATCTGCTCTCCACATTCTGTGACTTACGTGACCCAGAGCGTGGCAATTTGATCAAATGGAGAGAAAAAAATCACCCAAGTTGAACTCGATTAGAGAATTTATTTCTGTGCCAAGTAGTTAAAGAACTAGCACCACAGACTGTTCTGGGGACCATATACATGATAAGCAATTATTAAGTGTCTGCTGAAAACATTCTCTAGGAGAAAATGATCCTACAAAAGTAAGACCAATCAACCTTGAACTTAAAATATGAGTCTTCAGCCCTCCTCTCTAAACTCCTCCAAAAATAAACCTTTCTTTTAAAATTGTTTCTTTAACATCTCCACATAATAAAAAATTTTTTTTTTTTTTAAGCACAGAGAGGGCCGCCTGGGGGGCTCAGTTGGTTAAGCATCTGACTCTTGATCTCAGCTCAGGTCTTGATCTCAGAGTCGTGAGTTCAAGCCCTGCACTGGGCTTCAAGCTGGGTGTGGAGCCTACTTAAAAATAAATTTAAAAATAAACAAAAATAAGCAAAAGCACAGAGTATAATATATTAAACACATAGAACTGGTAGTTGTCAGTGCCGTTGTTTGGTGCGTATCTGTGGTGACGTATACATACCGTGTTTGCAGTGAGGATCCCTGGCAAAGCAGAAAGGCTCCTTCACTCCTTCCACTCCCAGAAGGAACAACAGGATGGATTTGGTTCGTGCCTTTCTAGGCCAAGACTGCCGGTGCTTGTGCACACGTGCCTGCAGGTGTGTTTGCTCACACACACTCTCTCTTCTCTCCTGGCCACCTTCCCACACAGTCTTATCTAGTATGATATTGTTTACATGGAGGGTAGGTTTACAAACAAGAGAGCACACTGTACATTTCTTGCACTTGAATTTGTCATAGGAATTTAGTCTGTTGCTTGTAACTACTGCCCAGCATCCCAGGTAAGAACATACCAGATCTGATCTATCAGGCCCCTCCCATGAGGCTATCTGGGTTGTTTTCATGACTTATTACTACCCACAATGGCCTCATCAGAGGGATCCCCCTTGGCCTCCTTGCCCATGTCTCCTTGCCTAGAAACAGACACGGGGAAGCACGTTACCAATTTCCCTCGAGTCTGCCAAACCACCACTCCAAAATAACCACACCAACCTCTACCTGAGATGCCTGACAGCTGTTCCCACACACTTTGGCCAAACTTGACATTGTCAAAGATTTCCATTGCTTGGTCAATCCCTTGGGTGAAAAATGTCCCACACTTCCTTTCTTCTCCTGTTTTCTCCATTTCTTTCTTGGCTGGTGCACTACCTAAAACATCCCATGTTCAGTGACCGTTTCCTTGTCCTCATGGGTTACTAACCAATCGCTGCCATCCAAGGCTGGGGAAGCGCCTGGGACTTGCTAACAGTCCTGTGGCTAGGAAACGGCAACGGTCTCCAGCTGAGGCTCCTGTGGACCCATTAACCCCTGCTTGGTATCTGCCAGGGCCTCTGTGTGCAACGACGGGCACAGAGAAGTAGGTCTGAGCCACCCTGACAAACGCATACTCTCTTCCTCCTTCCATGAAGTCATGACACGAATCTGTGACCCATCTGAATTCACTGTTCCTGCAGCCATCAGTAAAAGAGGAGGCCGTCCCACGCTGGGAAGAAAGAGCTAAGGAAGCCGCCCATGCCTGCCACCTCTGTGGAAGGCTCTAGAGAAGGCTCCCAGGCTCCTGTCCACCCCAGGCGTCTCACCTCAACCCTCTGAGCCTCAGTTTCACAGCCTGTTATGTGGGGCCGTACGGCGCCCCCAGGGCCTTGCTAAGAACCAAAGGGAACGGAACTCATGAGCGATCTTGGTCACAGCACCAGCGAGCTGCCACCAGTGCTCTCCCCTCCCTGCCCAGATGTCTAGATGAAGCCCATCCCCCTCGGGTCCACTCCGAGACTCGTGTCTGGGCTACTGCTGAGACCGTCAGTGTCCGTCCGCTTGTCCAGCCGGAGACCTCCCAGCCGGAGAGCTCGACACTTCCAGCGTCCCGGTGTTGACTCCGGCAAAGCAAGAGCGAGCTGGGAAGAAGCTCACCAGCCTGTGAGTCTCCCCGGAGCAGACCCGGGTATCCCGAGAGGCTGCCCTGGGTCCCGCCAAGACGAAGGGGCCCGCTGCTGGCCGGCTCCTCTTCAAGGCTGTCGGCATTCCTCGTGGGCAGCTGCGCGGGCAGCCCGGCAGGGCTGAGCCAGGCCGGGGGCCCTCCTTAGTATTCGCCAAGTCGCCCGGCCTCCTGGGCACAGCGGGCTGGCGTCCGAATGCCCCCCACGAACGCACACACTCCACCGGGTGCGGGGAGCCGCGCACCCAAGTGGGGACGAGGACACGCTTGCCCGGGGCAGACCCGGCGCGCTCGGCCGCCGCGGACACTGTGCGGGTCCCGCCGCGGCCGGAGGAGGCGGCCCAGGCCTGACTCGGATCCGCTCCCGTTCTGGCCGCGCGTCCCAGGCCCCTGCGAGCGCCCTCCGCGAGGCTGGCTCTCCCCGCCGGCCGCGGACGGACACCCTGTGTACAGCCACGCGACCGCGCCACCAGACCGCGCTTGTGACTGGCGGCCGGCCGCTGTCGCTCTGACACTCGGGGAACCGTAAGCGCTCTCCGCTTTGACCTCCATGTCATTTTACTTTGCACTAGCACCAAAGACCATAGAGCATGTGTCTTGGCATGTGACCTTCCAAATACAGGCTCCTCCCGCTACCGAAAATAGAACTTTCCTATGAAACCTTTCATAGGCCAAAATAACATAAAGCAAAGAAGGAACTGCCATGAATTTATATGGAAAACAAATTTTTTTAGCATTCCCAGTCCCCCAAAATAACCTCTCTCTTGGGTTTTTCTGATACCTGAGGCCACATCTCAATAACAGATGTGCAAAATACATCGAGATAAAGCCCAGAGGCCCACAGGCATGGCTCAGACTGTGGGGCCGGAGGCTGAGAGGCTGCGTGGGTCTCCTGGGGCAGGAGCTGGGGGCGCCGCCCTCACTGCCTGGGGCGGGGGTGGGGGCAGAGGGGGGAGGTGGGCTTTCCTCTGTGACAGCTCGTGGGCTCTCTGCCCAGCCCACGCTGAGTGCATTTATAAAAATCATCTTTGGATTTCTTCTGCTTAGGGCTTAGCAAAAACAGATACTAACTAGTGTTTTATAAAAGCAAAGTGACCTCAGGCGTCTGGGCGGCTCCATCGGTAAAGCTTCCACCTTTGGCTCAGGTCATGCTCTCGGGGTCCGGGGATGGAGCCCCACGTCGGGCTCGAGCCCTCTTCTCCCTCTCCCTATGCTGCTCCCCCTGCTTGTGTGTGCTCCCTCTCTCCCTCTCCCTTTCTCTCTCCGTCAAATAATTAAATAAATAATCTTTTTTTAAAAAGAGAGAAGAGAAAAGCAAAGTGGTCTAAGACCAGCTTCTGGAAGGTGGGGGATACCTGGAGCCTCGTACACTGTCTGTTGTAATCCCAAACTCATGGAACACACCGGAAAGTGTACAGCGGACAGCTACGGAGCTGAGCGGAGTGCTTTAGCTCATTTAGCCCTCCCGGGAGCACAGCCAAATACCTCTGTGAGGTAGATACTGGTAGATACTGGTAAATCCCCATTAACTACATAGACATGGAGTTTAAGGGGTAAAATGAAAACTGCCTGACCTCCAGACCCTCTGTCAATAAGATATTCATGTCACAAAAATAACGTGGGGTGAAAAACACAGACTATAGTGAAACTAACACTGTATGCTAACTCTCCAGGAATTAAAATTTAAAAACTTAATTTAAAAAAAAAGCACAGAATACAGCATAAACAGTAATTTGTGTATGAAATCCCCATCTGCACACATGAATGGGGCAAACACTGTCACAAGCCCGACCAAGACACCCACGACGTTCCGCCCCGAGGAGGGGGATTATGTCTCGTGCGGTTTGTGTTTTCACACAAAAGAGGGAGGAGTTGTGGGCAGTGAGCGGCTATGCCATCCACTCTCTGGGACTCAGTTTCCTCATCTGTAATATGGGGATAAATAAAGCACCTGCCTCCAAGGGGTGTTGTACGGCTGAAGGGTTAACTGAGGGAGAGTGCAGAGAAGGGTATGAGACACGCTGTCCAAAACTATTAGCTGCCAACATCAGCAGAATCCGTCATCGCCTAACTTCCTCCTCCTCGAGGTCACAGAGACCCGCGACAGAATCCTGACCAAGCCAGCAGTGCAGGCCTCCGGCAAGGGACAGTCAAAATCATCACGGGCTGTTGGCCAGATGCTATTTATAGGCGGACGCTAGCTCAGAGCGAGCACAGGCAAGGGCACCCCGGAGCCGGGCCACGTGTGACCTTCTGGATCCTCACCCGCTTCTGATTATTGTGATTCCGGTCCCGTGGTCCTGCTGGGGAAGCGCCTGCCAGGCCCGGTTTCACACGGCTCGCTCCTGTGCTTGGATACGTGGGACATTTTTCCCACAAGTTCGATGGAGCCAACCAACCCCTCTAACAGAACTGGCTTCCGACATTGAAACAAAGAAACGCATCGGCTACATTGTAGCTTCGCTCACAAGACCACCAGCAAAGTGGAGATCAAAGCTGACTTCCTTAGTTCTGTCCTTCCCTCTACCATCTATCTACACAGCACAAGGCAGTGCTTTGCCCTAAAAGAGCAAATTTCAGTCAAAGACAGGATACTGGGTCACCTGCTGATGAATCTCCTCCTTGGCAGCAAACCAGCTTTGGTTCTTCACCAACACTCCCCCAGCATCATCTCGATAAAATCACTGCGCTCCCTCTAGCAAAGAAGGACTACGTTGAAGGTTGCAAGCATTCCCCAGGTTCGAATCCACCTGTCCCCGTATGTCTAAAATCCTCTTAATGTTATCGGAGACTCAGGAGACATAGAGCAGATTGGCTAAAGTTTAAATGAAAAAGAGATAAACAAGAATCCAGAAAAAAACTGAAAGAGAAATAAGGTATGAGAAGAACCACAGATTTCTCTCTTATGAAGACATATATAATACAGTGATAATTAAAGCAATATGGTTTTGTTACAAGAATAGACAGGTGTCAATGAGACAAAATGAAAAGTCCAAACATAGACCTCAAATCACATGGGAATTTAAAATATCTCTAAAGAATTAAAAGGAAAGTCAGAGGAAAATGGGATTACTTGGTACATGGAGTTAAGGCGATCAGTGGTAAATGGGAATAAAAGTAGGTTGATTCTGTCCCTTACATTTTACACGAAAATAAATTCCAGCTTTATCAGAGCTTAAAATACACCAAAAAAAATGAAAGCATAAGGAGAATAAAACATTTAAAAAATTATCTCAGGATGGAGAAGGCCTTTCTAACTAAGATATGAAACCCAGATGCCATAAACGAAAGAACATCTTGATAAATTCACCTACATAGAAATGAAAATGTGGGTACGACAAAAATCACTATAAGCAGTCAAAAGACTAGCATCAAACCAAAGAAAAATACTTGCAATTCGTGTCTCAGGCAAAGAGCTGAATTTCCCTAAGAGACGAGCCCTCAGGAATAGAAAAAGCAAACAAACAAGCGATAAAGAAGTGAGCAGAGCGCGAGTCAACCCCACAGACAACCAGGGGACGGTGCCCACGGCAGGCGAGACCACGGCCATGACACGCAGGAAGCCACACAGAAGCGTGTGGCCGAGTCCTGCTTTTTTAATATGACCTCCTGCCCCCAATTTGTTGTCACCTCCTGAACAGGGACCCCATAGTGGAAGGAGCCTCTCTCTTGACAATATCTAACCCAGAGCGGGTCCTCACTTCCTGCATTCCTTCTAGAACCATCCAGCTCATGCCCCAAACCATACAAGCAGCCCCTGTCACGGGGAGGCTGCCAAGGCCGCGGGATGGTATGTCCTCCTGCACCACAGCAGGTTCAAGAACACTGACTTCACTGGACTGCAGGAGTGCTGTTGGCGGCCTCCGACGACTCGTCTTTGGCAGAATGACCGACTGCAAGTAATTCGTTAACTCCTGATTACTAGTACTAGCAGCATCTGCAGCAGAGACCCTTCTAGGATACAAAAGGCAGGGGTTCTGGGGACAGTGAACTGAAGACGGTCTGAGGATTCCAAATCCGAAACCACCCCGACACGATGCCTCAGCAACCCAACAGGGAAGATTTCCGAGGAGGACAGTGAGGAGAGAGAAGACATTTCTTGCTGGATCTCAGACATCTCTGTATGGCCCGTGGCCTCCCCCCAACACTCAAGGTCCTGATCCATTCCGCATGTGTGACGGCACCCTGGACAGACAGGCACCTGCTAAAGACCGCCACATGGCGGCACGCAGAGCCAATGACCTGGCGGGTGAGAGAACCAAGCGGATCCCCAGCTAAGACACTGACAGTAGGTTCTGAGTGTCCCAAAGGACCAGAACACATGACGGACTGTGGTGAAGAAGTTGTTCTTGGACTAGGACGGGAAGGGGGAGCCGGACTCAGCCAGGCGACATCCCAGGTCTGCACGTATTGTGGTGCAGGTGGTGTATAGCATGGGTCAAGGTCCTGAGGCCGGAAGGACTGCCATGCTATCAGGAGGCCAGAAGAGCAGGAGGGGCCGGAGCAGGCATGGGGAGGAGTTTGGGTGTTTTTAATCTTACAAGTCATGGACAGCCCCTGAGAAATTCTGAGCAAGATGGGAACATGGAAGAGGGGAGATGGAAATATTCCCATAATGAGATTTGAGGTTTAAAAAGATCACTCCAATTACCCAGCAGAAACCCAATTAGATGGGCCTATCAGAGGAAGCAGGGGGTGGGTCAGGGTGCAGCTGCATCCCGCAGGACGAGAGATGAGAAGGCTGGACCCTGGCAGTAGCTGGAGGCACCAAGAAGCGTGTGGACTTGAGAGGCACTGGGGGGAGTCTGCTGGCTGCAGGGCTGTTGGTGGTGATGTGGGGGGAGGAGGGAAATGGGCGAGGCAGGCTTCTGGCTTCAGCAGCTGGGTAGAAAGCAGGGTCCTCTCCTGGGAACACTGATAAAGGATGAGGGACTGAAGCTTGGGACCACTTCAGGGCCTCAGTTTCCCTCCGAGTCAAGCGGCCAGGCTGGAGTGCCTGTAGGGCTTTCTGTCCTGTTTCACTAGCCAGGTATGGGCTCCACCCGATCCACACAGCAAGCCGCTCAGACACCAGGGGACAGGGCCCAGAGAGCCTGGGATGCCCCTCACTTAAGTGGGCCTGAGGGGTGCCCTCACCAAACTCAGGAAGATCCCTGACAAGTGCAGGAAACAGTGCGGGTCTCAACAGCCTCGGCTGCCACCATACAACTCCGCTGCCTGAGTCTGTCTGACTCCTTTCCCCCATGCTGCCCTTCCAGCCACGGGGCCTCCCGGCCCTTCCAGCAGCCGTAACCCTAACAGCTCTGGGGACCGAGCTCTGCCCTGCTCAAGGTTGGCAGCTCTCTGCCCAAAAGTTAACGTCTTTGCCCTCAACCCTCGCAAACGCACACGGCAAGTCCCCTGGCACAATGATAAGCCTGCACCCTGCAAAAAGCTGGCTCTCGAGACGTGCATTTAAAAATACCCACGGGATGGTGTGGGTATATATAGAGAGAATGAAGCCAGGCACCTCAGCCCACACACAATGCAAATGTGTGCCTTGAAGAAATCTATGTTGTATCTTAAATAGAGGCCCGAGATCTGAGCACCGCGGGGTAACAGAAACTGGCGCTCGGAGCCATCATGATGGCGCCCGGCCCCAGCCTCCGAGAGCAAGGGCGCCCACCCTTCTCACCCTCCTGCTCCCCAGTCCCGATCGCCTCCAAGAACCTCCAGCAACAGAGCTGCCCCCAATCCTGCAGTCTGAGAAAAGAACGTCATTGTTCCTTATTTACTTATTTGTTCAGCGTTTACTCATTACCCACATCATGTTTCAAAAAGGAGGCAGAGAGCTTACAAAAATACCTATGGCAGTCTAAAAAAAAAAGAAGAAGAAAGAAAAGAAAGGGGTAAAACATGTGAAAAAATACATGATTCCATGGTTGTTGGTTTTTTTTAATTTTAAAGTTTTGTTTATTTGACAGAGAGAACGAGAGAGCA
The DNA here is from genome assembly GCF_020171115.1 of Neogale vison. Lineage (NCBI taxonomy): Eukaryota > Metazoa > Chordata > Mammalia > Carnivora > Mustelidae > Neogale > Neogale vison. The sequence goes on from NC_058098.1 coordinate 3,396,454, forward strand.
TGAGTGGGGGGAACAGCAGAGGGAGAGGGAGAAGCGGGCTCTCTGCTAAGCGGGGAGCATGATGTGGGGCTCGATCTCAGGACCCTGGGCTCATGACCTGAGCTGAAAGCAGATGCTTAACTGACTGAGCCACCCAGGGGTCCCCAGATTCCATGGTTACACAAACACATACCAAAGGATTCTGTGCAGAGACAAGAAATTTGAATTGAAGTTGGAGGACAGGCTTCCTAGCAACCCTCGTGAAGAAAGAGACAAGATCAGTTACAACATTCTCTGCATTGCCCCCAAATAAAGCAAACCATGCTGCCCTGGTACCTAGAGTAACGGCTCCCCTGCTTTCTCACAAATCAGGTGCTTGGGATGAAAAGAAGCGTGCCCCTGATGCTACCCCACCAGAGGGCGGGGGGAGAAGCTTACACAACCTCAAATGACTCCCAAGCTTCCATCCTGTCCTTTCGCACTTCCCTTACCCTGCCTTCCACTGGAGTCCTCTGAAAACTTATCAAGAATCTCTCTTGTACCAATTATATGAGATTTTTGTCAGACATGCACACTCAGCAACGTGATAATTCACTGTATGTTTTAAGTCAACTTGCCTTTGCACTTAAATAAATGTATCTATCATGGAAATTTTACACCTCTGCTCCAATAAAGAAAATCAGAATCACTTTCCAGAATCATTAAGTGGCCTCAAAATAAATACAGTGGACACAAGTGAGTACAGTTATATTCTGACACCGGACCCTCCCAGGGCCCTTGCCGAGGCTGTTCTCCACTTGTTGGAGAATGGAAATCAGCTAACATTTGGGGTCAAAGACACACCAGCCACAAACTAAAAGTTTCTCCTTGATACTCACAACGAGAAGACTGGAAGAGCATTCAAAGGGGACAGCCATCTGACCGTCCGATTCCGTGACATCAAAGCCCCATCTGAGTTACACAGAGAACCGTCGTGCTCAAAGGGCGTCCGGACCACCACCCACCTGGACAGCGAGTGTAGCCATGGCAACCAGGTAAGGACCTGTCCCAGGTACCAGTCCCCACCCCCGTCTTCCCTTAAGGTCAAAGTATCACAGTGCTTCTCTTCGCATTAAAGAAAGGACCAGTCTGTAACACATCGGAAATTTTAAAACAGGTCCCACTTCACCGAGGGTGTGAGATGCGCAGCTAGAAAATCTCTGATACCTGCTGGGGCCACGTCCACATCCTGGGAAACAGGGCTCCTGCCGTTAGCCCCAGGAAAGTCCAGGTGCCGTAAAGTTCGTGAGTCTGAATTCATCTGAAAACCGCAAACAGGCTTATTCCCTCCCTGGCGAGCACCTGCTGCGTCCTTGCTCTCTCATTAGCTCTGGAGCCCTTTGTTGAAATCTGCTCTGCTCCACATTCTGAACTCTCTTACGAAACAACGTCATCTCCATCACCACCTGCCCCATCACCGCCATCACCACCATCACCACCATCATCCCCATCACCATCATCATCATCATCATCATCCCCATCACCACCATCATCATCATCATCATCCCCATCACCGCCATCACCATCATCAGCACCATCATCCCCATCACCACCACCATCATCATCGTCATCATCCCCATCACCGCCATCACCACCATCACCACCATCATCACCATCACCACCATCATCATCATCATCATCCCCATCACCGCCATCATCATCATCACCATCATCCCCATCACCGCCATCACCATCATCAGCACCATCATCCCCATCACCACCACCATCATCATCATCATCATCCCCATCACCGCCATCACCATCATCAGCACCATCATCCCCATCACCACCACCATCATCATCATCATCATCCCCATCACCACCACCATCATCATCGTCATCATCGCCATCACCATCATCACCACCCCCACCCCCACCAGTGTCACAGCAGCTCCCACTGACAAATTACCACCCGCCCAACACTGACCCTGTGTGCAGACCTCTCAGTATCACCATCAGTATCTCCCAAGCAACCCTCGGGACAAGAACTATTGTTGCTTCTACTTGGCAGATGAGGAGACAGAGGTAATCGGGGAGAACAGAGTTGGCCGATGAACGGCAGGAATCAGCATCACGTGGGAGCAGGTAGGGAGCGCTGGAGCAGGTAGGCTCCCAGTCCTCTGCTCATCCCCTTTCTGCCTGATCCCTGGCACTGAGCTGTCTCGGGGAACCAGACGCCTGGCAGGTGTCTGACACATGGTGGGATGTGATGGCACTTGAGGCCAGCGCCGGACGAAGGCAGAGGAGCAACTCTCACACAGGAAGAGGCAGGGACAGGGGCTGCCCAGGCGCCTCGTACCACGGTTCCTGTCGGCATTCCTGCCTTCCTCCATGTTTCACGCCTCCCTTCAAAGTGACCGGGGCCCTGCTGCTCTAGGCACCACAGCAGAGCAAAGTGCAAGCAAGGTCCTCACCCCTACGGATGGACAAATTCTGGTCACTGCAGACACAACACAACAGCAAGCCAAGGCAATATGGATTTTGATAGAGTGTGGGAGTAGGGGACCCCCTTTAAGTGGGGTGCCAAAGAGGGCTGCTCTAGGGAGGTGACATTTAACCTGAGACCCAAAGAATAATGTGCTGAGCAAATGACAAGTCAGGGACAAATGTCCCTAATGAAGGAAGGCGGAAACAATCTGAACAAGTTCAAAGTCATGAGAAAACGTCCCAGTGGCCAGAGAGCTGCGTGCAGTGGGGAGACGCAGTGGACCCACAGGGCGACCACGTGCAGCTCGGCCGCGCCGACTGGCGCATCCTCAGAGCAAACTACACGGCAGCCAGTGTTGCCGTCACCATCATGAGGGAAAGGAGGAACCAGGCCACAAAGCAAGCACGCTGGGAGCCAGGCTTCAAACCCACATGGTCCGGGGCTGGGTCCACGTCCCCAACCCGTGGCCACACGGCCACCACTCCACAGGAATAGAAGGTGACACCCACAAGGAAGCCTGGACTTCTATTCAAGGACAACAGGGACGGGATGACACTGATCTACACGTTGAGAGCCTCCCCCACTCTGGGCAGAAGGTGGTCCACAGAGGCCAAGAGTGGGGGCAGGGAGCCCACCGGAAGGCTGCGCGGTTGCCCAGGAGCCAAGCGTCAGTGAGTGGAGAACAGCAGCAGAGAAACCAGAAGGCTCACCGTGACCTGGGGACAGAGGTGCAGGCGGTGAGTCAAGATGTCATAAAGCAGCGGGACCTGGACACACTGCAGGATTCAAGGAACTAGGGAAGCTCCCTAGGGAAGGGCCTTGGGACCACACAGGGCTCCGGGGCCTACAGTCAAGCAGTTTGCCTTGGGAGCAGAATCCTCCCTCCTCCCCGTTCATTCCACATTTAAGTGTGTCCCCCAAAGGTATGAGCAGGGCAGGGTGTGATGTGACCGCCACCAGCAGCTCCAAGCCACCAGACGCCCCCAGCCCAGAGAAGGTGTCAGAAGCCTCAGGATTCCTGCAGAAGAGGTCACAGGGACAAAACAGGGAGAACCTCAGAGACCCCAAACCTTTCCATCACCGAGGGGGGCTGATTTACATAGTTCTTATGACAGTGAGCTCCCCCTCTCACCACCGGCCATCGGTGGGGAGCTCCCAGCTCCAGGCACAGCATAGAGGGCCGCCATTCCTGTCCCCAGGCCACCCACCAAATGGGGCTGGCAGGACCCACACACAGGCCAGCGCCGCAAAGCTGACCCACTACTGAAACACCTGTGACAAGCACGCTCGGGTCCCTGCCGCTTTGTTCTCAAGCAGGAAAGGTCAGCCGTGGCTCACCAGGCAACTGAGGAAAGCCTGTCCCATGAAACAGAGACCGCAATAAACAGACGGGAGAGAGAAACTCCCCAGAAGAAAGAGATGAGTCAGGAGGCAGATTATTTAATTTAAAAATACAAACTCTGAGAATTCTGAGAGAGGAAGCGTGTGCTCAGAGGGAATGGAAAGCCGGCTGTCTCCTCCCCACAGGTCCTGGTGCCGCCTTCTGGAATCACGCAGGACAAATCCCCCCCTTTCCTTCCAAGGCAGCCATCCCTCACGTCTGTTCTAGAATAAACAGCCGCAGCCCCCGCAGCGTTCTCGCAAATTCCAGTTTGCCGACGTATTTCGGAAAACACAGGATCCTAAAGTGAACCCAACTTCTGGCTGAGGGTCAGGCTGGACCCCAAGCTCCCTTATTCCGCACACAGTCCAGCACCTCCCCATGGCTTTGGCATAGACCTGAGGGTAATGAAGTGATTTCAAGGGGTTCATGGGCCCAGTTTAGAGCGTGGTGGGTGACAGGATTCTGATGCCCGCCGACATCTGTAGATCTAGGTGTTTGAACCTCGGCAGGAGGTCGTGTCTAGTTTAAACTAAATGTTTTATGGTCACTGTTTCACAGTTACAAAAGCGATATCAGCATTTTGCTTAGTCTTAACAAAATATTTCCTTTTAAAATAAGTTTAAGTAAAAATAAATAGACTTGAATTAGAAGACAATAGTCTCCAAATTAAGCTAAGAGTGGCGGAGAAATGACAAAGGCTGGCAGGGATGCGTGGGTGCGTGTTCAGTCCCTGCCTCCGCGGCGCTTCTGGTGCACAGCGCCAGCCCAGACAGGGGTACCCAGACCCCACTCTCCCCACAAGCCCGTCTCCATCCACCATGCCAGGAGCTCCACCCTCCTGGCAGGAAGGGCAAATCCCGAGGGGCAGCCTCTTCTCCCCCATCCCTCCCTGTCCTGTCCACCAGGGAGGCCAGTCCCACCACATGCACCTGCTGCCACCTCCTTCCCTGGGACCAGTCTCAGGCCCCCACCTGGATGCAGCAGTGACCTCTAACTAGTCTGCCCCTTGCTTCTGCACTTGCCTGCTGTCACACGGAGGCCCAGGTCCCTTAATCCTGAGTTCGAATCCGAAGTCTCTGAGCTTCAAGCCCCCGCACGGCCCCCAGCACACTGGGAGCAAAGGCCACGGTTGTGGTAGCATCCACCATCCTCCCCCACCCCTGGCTCTCTCCTGCCACCACAGCTCCTAGCTACTCCCAGACCCTCTGGCAGGCTCCCACTTGGGTCTTCGTGCTGGCAGGTCCTTTCCCGAGGCCCTTCTGCCCACAGCCACATTCCCGTGCCTGCCCTTCCTCTCCTGTGCACGTCCCACAGCACTTATCACTGGCAAGCGGGATGACTTCCTACTGGTCAAGGGGACTAGTTATCGTGTGTCTTCCCTCCCCCCAACAAGGCAGGCCCTGGGAGGCTGGCAATCTTGTCTGCTGTGCTCATCGTGTCCCAGCTGGCAGGACAACGCTTGCACACTCTAGGGACCCAAAGACATGGATTCAGCTCAGTGAAGAGGCTGATTCCGCCCAAATCCACTCTTTGCCAGGCCTGGCAGGGAGCTTCATGAATCTAGGCTGGGCACTTGAAGCCCACCAGCACTGACCTCCTCCCGGCTGGCTCGGCTGCCCAAGCCGTCTGTCAAAATATGTATCTGACTCTTGAGTATGTTGGCCGGACTGTGAATGCATTCATCGATTTCTATCATCTAGTCCATTGATTAACCTGTCAAGTTGTTAAGGCAAATGTTGATGGTTCAGGACCTAGAACAGCATTCCTCTAGAGATCCTGGCATGGTCAATCTACCATCATCCTAATGCTTTATGAAATTTCAAACACATAGAAAGGCAGGGAAACAAAGTACAATAAACAATCGTATATATGACACCCGGACTCTTCCGTCAACATCTTGCATTTCCTTTGTGGTGTGTGTGTGAGTGTGTGTGTGTGTGTGTGTGTGTGTGTGTGTGTGTGTAAACTCCACCAAGAAAGCCATTTTCCTATAGGAAAATGCCAGGGTCAGCAGTCTTTCTTTGCAACAATCCAGTCATAAAATATACATCACAGGGATGGTTGTATTCCAATAAAACTTTATTGACAAAACCCGGCAGCAGCCCACAAGCCCAGGGAAAAACAACAGTTTGCCCAGGATGAAACTTTCTCTGAGCAGATTCAGCCACACCCTACACGCATCCTGGAGAGAAGCTGAAACACGGACAGCCTGTGGGATGTGGGATGTGACAGCTGTGAGCTGAGCCATGCGTCTGGAGCTCACACTAACCTCTCACTGGGCAGTAGAAGTTCAGAGGTCTGTCTCCACCTTCCGAGGCTAAACTCCACCTGGACAGGGTGAGTAGCCAAGGCCCAGCACAAGAGGCAGAGCCCAGAACAGACCGGAAGACTCCTGTCCTGTCCCGTCTCCTCACCACAGCAGGGGAAAGAAAGTGGGCTTACTGGGCTCAGAATGTAGGTTATGAGCAAGTTCCTTAAACCCCTAAGCTTCAGTTTGCCCATCTGTAAGATGGTAGCAATGACAGGACCTGCCTCCCAAGCCCAGGTGAGGACAGGGGAGAAGCTCATGAACTGCTGAGAAGGAACGGGTGAATGTTTTATTTCCAAGGATGAAGTTTAACACCAAGTTTCTATGGTGCCATTTGCTTGTAACAGAAGCCATGTGGAAAAAAGAAGTAAGGAGAGCAGGCAGGAGGCAGAAAGGCACGAGAGCTTCTCTCTGAGTGGCCGGGTGGCAACGACTCCCACCCCAGCGCCAGCCTGATCTCCACGTGCCCAGAAGTGTTTTCCTGTGAGCCCCCAGCTCCAGGCTATGCCTCCCTTCCAGAGGCTGAACTGTCTAGCTGGTACTAACTCTATGCACGTCTTTGTCCCTAGGCAGGTTCTAGAAGGGGCCTCAGCCCTGTATTTAGGGAATTCTTTTGTTAACAGCTGGGGGCTTAGTTCACAGGGAAACAAGTGAAGTCGGGAGCTTGCACATCGGGTAGGAACCGGCACCATCAACCCCAGCTCCAGGAGAGGACGCCGCACCGGTACCAGTAAGATGTCATGAACTGGGCGCATCACCGCAGCCCAAGGAGCAACTGGAAGCCACCACCCGTGTGTCAGAGTTTCGAGTGCGCTACCCACATGCCCACGCCTCCCCAAGCAACTTCGCTCTGAACACACGCGCTGTCCTGACTTAGCCCCTTACACACACACGGGAAAGCACAGCTGCGTCCTCAGCCCTGTGACCGTTCTTGGTGTGTTATGACATGGTTTTTGAAAGTGTAGGGAAGAATTAAGAAACACGTAATGAACAGCCCACGCTGAGCAATCATTAGTACTTCGCTGCATGAGCTTCCTGTGTCCGCACCCGCGCACTTGCTACAGGCCCTGGCTGCCGCACGACGTCTCAGAGGACGCTGAAGTGTGGACACTCCGCCTCTAAGTGGCCCGTCCCCCTAGAGTAACAGGGTCGTGTCTAATACCACTAAGAACACCCCCTCATACCCCGAATCCCAGACCCTTTTAGTTAATAAAGTTTTCATCTAAACTTGATTTCCCTGTCGCATTCCTCTTCAACCAATACAAGATACACAACCAATAAAAATCTCCAGCTCTGCCATCTGGATATTTCTTAAATTGGCTTGCCTTCCCCAGGCGGAGGGATCTCCCAGCCCTTAAATATTTAGCGACCCTGCGCTGTGATCTGGATCCATGATTCTGAGTGCGGCCTGACCAGCAGCATAGCCCTGGAACGCGTTACAGCTGCAAATTCTCACACTCCCCCATGAGGCCGGCAGAACCCTAAAACTCCGCAGGGGGGGCCTGCAGGCAGAGGTGTGACCAGCACTGTCCACCCCCACCTCCCCTACGGGAGACTCGGGACTCAGAAGCACTGTCTCCTTCCTCTGGACTAGCAGTTTGCAGAATGGTGGTCCCTCCAGTCAGGTGCCAGAGCCGGGAGTGGGGGGTGGTGGAGGGCAGGGAAATTAGCATAAAATAGACCAAAGGGTGGGTTTTATTTTGTAGGTACCTTCTGAAGTTGGTAAGTGGAATATCTGAACTTCCCACCTGCGTAATGACAGTGCAACATGCCCAGGCAAAGACGATGTCTGCCCCACGAAACCCAGACTGCAGAACACAGGAGCCTCTGCAGAAAGATGGGATTCAGCTGTGACATGTCAAATGATGTCAAGATTCAATGAAGAAAGGGAGCTAAAAATAGCACCACAAGGCTGAGCGCTAAGGGCTCCCGTCCCTCCACTCCAGGACCAGAAAGAAGCTGCTTCCAGCCACTCCTCAGGTCCCGCAAGGCTCCAGGCAGGAGAGCTGCTCTGTTCCCGCTCCGTCCGCATGTCAGCTGCCCACGACACCTCGGGTGCAGAGCTCGGGGCTCCCAGGGAGGCAGGAGTGAGCAGGTTGCTCCTGAGAAGGCTATTCTATGGTTTAAAAATAGAATGTTCTCGGCGTGCACACATGATATCAGCAGTCACTGCACGAGCAAAGCTATTGCATTATGTAACAACGATGGGATTCAAAAAAAACCGCGGCCAGACACAGGTCGAGGGTCAATAACGCTGCTCTGCAACCACAGAGTTCCCAGGGAAGAACACAGACACAATGTTTCTATCTCTTCCACCCCGACAGAGAGCTGCCAAGTGTCCTGCCACCGCTGGGTGTGGCTCGGGAGGGGAGGTGACGGGTTCTCCAGAAACAGTGCATTTTCGTACGGGCTTCTTGTTTTAGCTCGCCCGGTAAAAGCCGGGAAGTGAAACAGCAGCCGGTGTGCAGAATGTCTCAGGGGCCGCGTCTGCCTCTGCTGAGGGATGGCCCCTAAGTGACAGCTGAGATGACTCTACGACAGTGTCCCCGCTCCTCTCTTCCCTCCAGCAGGCTACCCCTGATGATTTCTGAATGAACTTGGAGCATGGTGGTTTTTTGTTTTTTTGATGATCGGTTATTCTTAGAGTTTGGAAGCGGCTACCATCATTATGCATGTGCATAATTCTGTAATTCATCCCGGCAGAATTACACGCCCAGGGCTCTGCACCGCACAACTGCTAAATTACCATCTTTCCTCCCCGTGCGCACCCACCCCCCGCCCCCAGGAAGAAAGTGAACATTTCAGGGGAGGGGGTTGGGCATGCTGACCACAGCCCTCTCCTGACATCCTGGGAACTTCATTTCCCTCTGAGCATGATTTCCCTTGCAGCATCAGAAACACAGTGGGGGACCACCGGGAACCAATTCTGCTTCCAGGAACTTCCCATGACCCATATTAACACTTGGAATCAGTTCCCCCATTTCCCTCTGTGGCCCCAACTCCAGATATCCAACCTCGCTTACAAACTGTTCCTTTAGAAACCCAAACTCAGGAACGGTACTAAATGCAAAAATCACAGAAAAGCAAAATGCCTCCTCCTCCCCACCTCCACCCACGGGCCAGTCCCCTAGAGCCCAAGGGACAGTGACTCTGAGCGGCGGCGGGGGTGGGGGGGTTATTCCAGACACAAATGAAGGTTTCTATCTCCGCTGTTGGGAAACCTCCCCTCCTTTAGATTTTTACAAAACCTGGCTTTCGCACAGAACCTTGTGCTGTCAAAACGCGCATCGAGGACAATCTATTATTTCCTGGAAATTTTCGTACAAGCTGGAGATGAAAAGGCATCCAGGTGGAATTTTTATTTTTAGCCCCAAAGTAATAGGGTCAAAATCACATTCACGTGGAAACAAAAGACCGGGGCTCTGTGGCAGATCCGGGGCTGCTGGCAAACGCTGGCTTGCTCACCAGAGGCTTGAAAAGGGCCCATCTGCAAGGAGAGGGGCAGCACCCATCCCTCTGCCCAGACTCCAGACTTGGACATTTGATTCAAGGGGGCAACAGCGCCCTTCCCCCCTGGCTAGCCCCGCTGCTGTTGATGTTTGCAAAGCCTTTGCCTTTAAGCGGCCTCCCCCCCAGAATATGTCCACTTCTCTCCCTCCCCAGCGGTGTCTGGAGGAATTCCACTTACCTTAGAGTCAAAGAAAGGTTCTGAATTACGGTCCTCATCCTCCCAGGAAACTCTGTCTGCCTGCGGGCTCCTGGATCCCCGCTCCCCACACCTCCCTTGGAGGTAATGCTTGGCAAAGAGCCCCCCCCAGCCCTCAGGACTCGCTCACATCCCAAAGAACCCCCAACCCCCCAGCCCAGCACCACACTGCAATTGTCAGCAAGCTCCCGTCTGCCTTTTGGGGCTGAACACCATTATTATCCGTAAACATTTTTAAATATAGACGTTGCAGGAGTGCGGGTGTGGGGCAGGGGTGAGGAGGGCTGCTCAGGGCCAAGGGACTGGCTCAGGGGACCAAGCGGCATGCGCCAGCCCCCAGCAAGCCCCTGCTCTGCTCAGTGCCACTGATTTGTCGCACGGTCAGGACGGAGCCGGGCAGAAATCGCCAAGCTGAAGGTTTTAGTCTCCCATAAATAAACCCACTGTGCCAGCACCCCCCCAGGCCTTAGGCAACCTCTCCCCTAAGTGTGGGGGTGCTCTCCCTCCCCCACTGCCCCAGCAGCGCACGCTGACCTTGGGGAGGAGGCACCTCAGCCATCTGGAGCCGCAGCAGCCTCAGTCCGGGGAGGCTGCCCAGAGCCAAGCCCCGGGGACCACAGCAGAGAAAGGGACTCTGACCTGCGGCCTCGGGACAGAGACGCTGAAGGCAGACGCCTGATGAAGAGGGGGTCCAGAGCAGGGTGTCCCCAGCTCAGCATGGCTGCCTGCTGGGGCCATACACTCCTCTGTTGCGGGCCCGGCCTGCGCACTGCCGTGGGATCTCTGGCGGCCTCCCTAGTCTCTCCCGGCTAGAAGCGAGAAGCCCCCCCACCCCTGGTGGACATCCTGGATGTCTCCTGGGGGCAGGGCTGCACTACTGAGAACCGCTGTGCCGCAGAAAGGCAGGAGTGGGTCTGAATCAGGAACTGCATGACCGTGTGGACTTGGGATTCCTCTGAACCTCCGTGTTCTCATCTGCGAAGTGGGTAGAACGGCCATGAAGAACGGAGCCCAGGCCAGGGGCTGATTAATGGAGCTCTCACCCAGAGGGGCCCACACCCTTCCTGCTCAGGAGTGGGGCTGGGCTCTGCCTCCACACACTCCCCCACATGCCCTTCTGCTCACCCAACCGAGCAAGGGGACAGGCTCCCCGGTGCCATCATCACTCTGCATACCTCAGCTCACTCAGGACCTGGGGAGGACAAGGAGAAGTAGGGGGGAGGGGGACCAACAGGGGGAGGAGGGCAATCCCAAGGGCAGGGCTCCCAGGAGACCCAGGAGACTCAAAACCGTCCCTTGGGTAAGCACACTAACCCCAAACATTTTTCATGCTTTTTTCCATGTCTGGGGTCCCTCTGGAAACCTCTAATTCCAGCAGCCAATGATAGGTTGCTCCTGCCTTTTAGAAAAGAGGGCGTGTGCTGCTAATGACGCCTCTACAGCTCCTGCCGGGGAGCCGGCGTGCCCTGGTGCTGCGGCTGCGGCCCGCTCTGCCCTTTCCGGGGAAGGACAGTGGAGGGCTAGAAGCACAGCCGACGGCGAGGACGGGGCCCTAAACGGGTAACGTCCGCTCACCTCCCGCTCAAGGCATTTCTAGAAGCCGCACTGGGCTTCCAGGCGCCTGGAACGGCGGAGATCCTCGGCCACGGGCCATGCAGAGTCCTGCAGCCCCACCCGGCCTCCCCCTCACATGGGGCCGTCCCAAGGGCAGGCACTTCTACGCTCCCTCTGTCCAGTGGGGAAACTGAGGCCCAGAGAGGCAGAGTGAGCTGCCGAAGGCCACTCATTAGGAGGCAGCAGGGGAGGGCGGCAGGAACTACCTCTGTCTGACTGTGGGCCAGGGTGTGACCCTTGGCCGCTCTGAGGCACCAGCACCAGACTCAGGGAGAGGACAGCCACCGAGTCACAGTCCTGACTCAGAGCAGTCCCAAGGGAGCACCAAAGCCCAAGCAAGTCCAGATCCCGGGAGGGAGAATTCCAGGGGTGCCTTTCCTCCCCAGGGGCCCCCCAGCTGACTGAGCCCAAGGGGCAGCCATGCCGAGCCCAGAACCGGCTGTGAGCAGGTACAAGAGAAGTGAGAGCCTTCTTCCCCGGCTGGTCCCCGCCACACGAGGTCGACCGCGGAAACAGCTCAGCACGGCGCCAGGCGCCCGGGGCACATTCAGCACCCCTGGGGGTAGCTCTCATGAGGACGGTCCGTCAGCAGATTCCTCCCGTCTGCATGTCAAGAGCCCGTTTCTCTGCCCGGGACTTGCAACACCAGGTCTTCTGCTCCTCACAGGAGCCGATGGAGGGAGGGATTCTGTCCCCATTCTCCAGAGGGGGAACCTGAGACCCGGCTCAGCTAGGCACAGGCGGAAAGTGTCCTGGACCCAGTCTTAGGACATTCCTGCCACTCTGACGCATAACTTGTGAAGTAGGGCAGTGCCAGAGAGACGTCCAGGAGCTCCGAGTTTATTGAACTCCATTTACCATATTGACTCGGATGTCGGGAGACAGGAGTCAAGTGCGTGCCCTCCCGCCCCCAGGTACCCACAATTCACTGCAACAGACACATCAATCTATTGGCAACTCTTCCTGGCACCTCCCCCAGAATCTCCCATCACCTCCTCCCCAGCCTCACTTGCCACAGCCCAGACTAAGCCACGCTTAGCTGTCCGCAGGACAAACTTCCAGACTCCTCCTGGAGCGTGTGGGTCAGAGGACAGGCTTGGAGCTGGGCTGGTGGAGGAAGAGAGACAGTGGATGGAGGGAAGGCCAGGAGCCCGATTCCAAATTGCGCGTGGTCCACGGGGAGGAGGGACCAGGCAGGCTGCTCACACGCTGTCGCGCTCCAGGTGCCGGGTCCAGGCAAGGTCCACTCGATGCTCACATCCCAGAAGGGTGCCCTGTCCTCTCCCTGATGTCTAGGTGACCCAACGGGCTCAGTGAGGGCGAGCAGGATGCCTGAGGTCACCATTAATACGCACGGAGTGTTGGGTGCCCCAGCCAAGGACCGATCCCTCCCAGAGAGGCCGAACTCCGCCCCCTGACCCTGGGTACAGGCTATCTGATTATCATCCCGATGTCAGAGATGGGAAACTGAGGCAGAAGCTCGGCGGCACACAGTGATGAAACAGAGTGGGCACAGCGTCTCAGTCCCCGCACACGGACACGGAGGCCACATGGCCTCAGCGGTGGGGCTGTCCCATACATTACACATCGCCCAGCAGTCGCCTGGGGCTTCACCCAGACACCGCCAACACAGCTTCCCTTCTGGCTATGACAACCAAAAATGCCTGCAGACATTGCCAAGGCCACTCCCCTCACCCCCGCTGTAGACGTCGGAACGCTGTGGTGTTAGGGACAGGGTGGTCCTTGCCTCTAGCCGTGGTCTGAGACCTCTTGTCACTGGAAAATGAAAAACAAAGGGAGCATCACTGGTCCCTGAACACAGCATCCTTCTGTCCACACATGTCCACTTACACGGCAGGCACTCCCCCAGCAGACGACAACAAGTGACCTCCAGTTGATCCCCTCCAGAATGTGGGCACTCACGAGGGCTATGCCCACTGCTGAGCCTCGAGGTTTGCTCCTGCAGGAGATCTGGAAGCTTTAGAGCTGCGGTCTGGAGGACCACGTTCAGATCCGGAGCCACACGGTTGTGCCCGGAAGCCCCGGCTGAGTACTCAGGTAAGGAAAGGTGGCCCGGGGCGAGTTCCACACACAGGGGGTAGGCACAGGGCTGGTGCGGGTCCTGCCAGGAGGACACAGTCTGCACTCAGCTGTCTTTTTCTCCATTTGTAGTTACTGACCAGCGTCTCCAAGCAGGACTTTCAGGCAAAGAAAACCAAACAGTGAACAAATCAGACAGAAACCTTGTCATTTATGAAAGGAACAGTGCGGTAGCCCAGCACAGCCAGAGCCCTGGGGTTTTCAAGCCGAGCCAGGAAAGCCAGATGTTTGTGTGAGATCCTTCAACTTTTTTCTTTCTTTCCTTTCTTTCCATTTTAATTCCAGTTAGTTAACTTACAGAATTACGTCAGCTTGAGGTGCACAGTACAGAGACTGAGCCCTTCCATCCATCACCGGCGCTCATCGCGACAAGACACCCTTCATCCCCAACCCCCATTCCCGCCTCCCTCCTGGTGACCAGCAGTGTGTTCTTGTTTCCTCGCTTGCCTTCTATTCCACCTTTGCTCATACGCTTTGCTTCTTGAATTCCGCACATGAGTGAAATCATACAGTGTTTGTCTTTCTCTGACTTCACTTAGCGTGATGCCCTCTGGATCCATCCATGTTGGTGCAAATGGCAAGCCTGTTTCTTTTTTATGGCTGCATAATATTCCTTTTGGTATAATGTACCACATCTTCTTTATCCATCCTTTGATCAACGGACATTTGGGCTTCTGCCGCATCTTGCCTATTCTAAAGAATGCTGAGATAAACACAGACATGGATATATTGTCTCCAATTAGTTGTTTTTGTATTCTTTGGGTAAACACCCAGTAGTGGAAATACTGGGCCATAGGGCAATTCTACTTTGGGATTTTTGAGGCACCCCACGCTGTCTTCCCCAGTGGCTGCACCAGCCTGCATTCCCACCAACAGTGCACCAGGGTTCTCCTTTCTCCGCACCCTCACCAAAACCTGTTGTTGCTTGCGTTGTTAATTTTTGCCATTCTGACAGGTGGGAAGCGATAGCTCATTGTGGTCTTGATTTGCATTTCCCTGATGATGAGTGAGGAAGCCATCTCTTTGTGCATCTACGGGCCATCTGGATGTCTTCTCTGGAGAAATGTCTGTTCATGTCTTCCACCCATTTCTAATTGGAGTATTTGGGGTTTCCCGGTTGTGTCTTTAAGTTCTTTATGTACTTTGGATGGTAACCCTTTATCAGATATGGCATTTGCCAATGTCTTCTCCCATTCAGGAGGTTGCCTTTTAGTTTTGTTGATGACTTCCTTCACTGTGCAGAGGTTTTTTTATTGATGTAGTCCCAATAGTTTATTTTTACTTTTGTTTCCCTCGTCTCTGGGGACATGTCTAGAAAGATGCCTTCTATGGCTGATGTCAGACAGATGGCTGCAGTGCCCTCTTCTCCGACTCGTATGTGTGTGTGGTTTCGGGTCTCACATTCAGGTCCTTAATCCATTTTGAATTTATGTTGGTGTGCGGTGTAATAAACCAGTTGTTTCATTCTTCCGCATGCAGCTGCCCAGTTTTCCCAACACAAATTGCTGAAGATACTGTTTTTTTCCCGTTGCATATTTTTGCCTCCTTTGTTGAAGATTAACTGAGCCCATAATCATGGGTTCATTTCTGAGCTCTCTCTTCTGTTCCATCGATCTCTGTGTCTCTTTTTATGCCAGTACCGTACTGTTTTATTTACCACAGCTTCATAGTATATCTTGAAATCTGGGATTGTGATACCTCTAGTTCTGTTCTCCTTTGTTAAGATCGCTTTGGCTATTCAGGGTCTTCGTGGTTCCACACAAATGTTGCTTTGGGTTGTATGGACGTTTTAACAACATTTGTCCCTCCAGCCCACGATCAGGGAATAGTCTTCCGCTGTTTGTCTCATCTTCAATTTCTTTTACTGGTGTTTCACACTCTTCAGGGTCAGGTTTTCACCTCCTTGGTAAAGTGAACTCGTACATATTTTGTTATTTTTTATGTAACTGTAAATGGGTATTTTTAACATTAATTTCTCTTTCTGCTACTTCATTATCAGTGTATAGAGATGCAGTGGATTTCTATATATTGGAAAGCCCTCAACTTTTAAGTGTTTATTCAGTTCCACAAATGCATGTGCCCAGGTACGCACGCCATGCACACACACACACACACACACACTTCACCAAACCAAGCAAGTCTATAGGCTAACCTTGGCCCATGCGCTTCCTGCTTGGAATCTTAGATTTCTATCTTCCTTTCCACCAGATTTAGAGAAAAACAGCACCGAGTCACCTCCCTGGGCTGCTTTTAGACTTGGTGGCTTCTGACCCAGGCTTAAGAGAGAAAAGAGAAAGCATGATAGCTTCAGGGAAAGTGTGATTCTACGTTTGACTTTTCCTGGCCAGGAAAAGGGAGGCTTGTCCAGCATCAAGCTGTGTCCCAGCCCTTATCATGAAACATATGGATGGTCAAGTCTCCCTCTTGCCTGGGCCAAGGAAGCCACTTAAGGAAGGCCAAATATTCTGGGAATCTCTTCCAGTTGGCTCCTGTGATTTTCCATGCTGGGAAGTGAAGCTAAAAGCAAGAGAAAACTCAGAGTAAGCAGAAGGAGAACCACGTGGCTCTCCCTGGACCAAATGTTCTCTCTCCTGGACCAAGGGAGGAGCTGAAGGGGAGAGGGGCAGCCCCTCAAGGTCACTCAGAGAGCACACCATACACCTCCAGCCTCCGCTTTGGGAGCAAACGTGTGAGACTGCAAAGAAGCGGGAAGACCAGCAGGGAGGCCACGGCACTTGTCCAGGTACAAGGAGCAGGTGAGTCGGGCCAGGGAGGTACAGGGAGGATGGGAACAGCTGGCCACATTCGGGAGGTATTTTAGAGACAGAACCCACAAGACCATCCAGTATGATGGACCCATAAACAGCTGATCGCAGTAGAAGATGGCGTGAACCACAGGCTACAGACACCCCGTGCCACGTGCTATTGAAGGTCAGCATGGGGTCCTGACCACCAGCTGACTAGGACAGAGACACGGAAAGTGCCGGCTCCTGCAAGTGTCCACCCTCCCCTCCTCTCTCCTGAGAAGGCCAAATGCAGAGAACATGGAGGCGGGGTGGGAGCTCAGTCTACGTCGATGCCCTTCACCCCTGCAGGTGTGGAGGACACAGGGGAGGCTGATTCACAGGGAGTAAGAAGGATTTTGCCGCAAAATTCTGTCCAGTCTCCAGCCCTGGGAAGGCTCATGCACCCGTCTTTGAACCTGACCCAGACCAAGCGCGGGCTCTGCCCACACCCCTCCCTGGAGGGGGCCTTCCCCGACAACCACGTTGGAAACAGACCTGTCGCTTGCCTCGTCTCTGCCCAGCGTGGCTGATCCCGGCACTCACCGCACCAACCTAGCACACAGCGGCTTGTGCACTGGTCACAGCCCATGCCCTCCCGTGTCAGTGAGGGGCTTGTCAAGTGCCCCGCAGAGCACTCAGAAGACAGAGGTGCTCCCTAAGTATTTGTTGGACAGATAAGGAGACAGACTAAGGAACCTTAAAACAGAGACAAATATCCACGCGAGAATGCTGTGGAAGCCAGCGGAGGATGGAAAGTGAGTAGGAACAACTCAGATGTTTGTCGGCTGACGAATGAATGAGCAAAATGTGGTCCATCCCTATGGGGGAACATTAGCCACAGAAAGGAATGAAACTCTGAACACACTACAATAGGGAAGACCCCAAAATCATTAAGCCGAACAGGATCCGGTGAGAATCACCACACACGGCGTGATCCCATTCATACAGAACGTCCAGAGAAGGCAAATCTGCAGAAATAGAAAGCGCGCTGGAGACTGTTGGGGGCTGGAAAAGGGGGTGTGGGAGTGATTCCTAATGGGCTCAGGGATTCCTTTTTGGGGGCACGGTGTTTCCTAAACCTGATTATGGTGCTGGTTTCACAACTCTGTGAATTGGGGAAACCACTCAATAGTATGCTTTCAATGGGTCAGTTTCATGATATGATATGTGGTGTAGACCATATTTCAATAAAGTTCCTACAAAAAAAAAAAGAAAAAAGAAAGAAAGAAAAGAAAATGTTGGGGGGCACCTGGATGGCTCAGTCAATTGAGCCTCTCACTCTTGATTTCAGCTCGAGTCATGATCCCAGGGTCCTGACATCCAGCCCCACTGGACGGAGCCTGCTTGAGATTCTCTCTCTCGCTCTGCCCCTCCCCACCCCACTCCCCGGCTTGGAGGACATGCAGGACATTAAAAAAAAAAAAAAAAAGAGAGAGAGAGAGAGAGAGAGAAAGAAAGAAAATTTCCAAGGCAGCTTATCTATGGGTCAGATGCTCCCAATCTGGCAGCCACATCCTGAGTATAAATTGGGCAATAAGGAAAGCAGCCCTAATTACTTTGCATCCCCAGGTGATCTGTAATTAACCCCATCTTTAGCTGCTAAAAAAACAAAGTGTGTGAGACCCAGAATGCCGAGAAATCTCACGGCCACGCGTGCTGTCATCACTGGCTTTGACTGAACACCTCTCCAAGCAAGGGTGCTCCAAGAGCGCTCCCCGCAGGCCTCGCGGCTGGAGCCTTCGTCCTCAGTTCACAGAGGCTCAGAGAGGTTGAGCGGCCAGGCTGAGCACGCAGACACCTCAATAGCAGGTCCTTTTCATCCGCCTCTGCATGTGCGCCGCAACCGATGTCCTTCTCCTCCCTTGAAGGCCCTCCTTCCCTTCTCTCAGGCCGCGGTGTCGGAGCCACAGTGAACAGAATTCATCTTTGCGATTCTCTGCTTCCACCACCCCACATCCCCACCATCCTTGTCCAACATACCCCCCGCCCGAAGCTCAGGGCCTGCAGCTCTACCGGTCCCCATCTCTGTCCATCATCAGCTGCGCTGGCCACGCCCCAAGGTTCCGGGAGCCCAGCCACTATCTTCTGTCTCCTCCCAACCATCGCCCACGTGAGGACCAGTCCAGGCCCTAGCATTGGAGTCCTTGCCGTTCCAACACCGACGCCACCTCCAATCACCATGACCATGGCCAACACGGAGTCGGCTTCCCCCAGATCTGCCCCTCAACTGAAAACATGAAGCCCCTTTGCCTCAGACCCCCATCCTTCCATCCACAGAGCCCTTGGGCCACACGGGCTCTCTCTCCTGCCTTTAGCCCCTCAGCCAGATCCTCCCAAGTGTTACTTCCATCCAGCTCAACCTGAGCCCCCCACAATCAACACGTCCGACCAGCACCCGAGCTTCAGTCCCCCCGTGCCCTCCACCACAACCTCCTTGCCCCACCATCTGCTTTTTCTCATTTCTGCTCCCAGCACACAGCTTAAAAGCTGCTAGAGGAAAACCACAATGCCATGCTCCCCGAAAAATTCATTTTATTTGACTTCAGCTGGACATTGAGCACCTTCAGAGTTCTCCACTCTCCACCAGGCGATTTCCCATCCCATTTTCCAGTCCTCTTGGGGCAGTGAACTCACACCCCTTTGTGCGCTGCTGAGAGTACCGAAGTCAATGTGGCCCTGCACAGAGGCAGCCCTGCATTACTTTTCAAGAGGCATCAAACACTGACCTTCCTAGGTTCATGTCTCACATTCTACCCTGGACACAAAATCCCTGAATTCAGAGAACCCTCCCTGCAGGAAGGTTTTACCATTTTATGAGCCGTCACACTGAAGACTCCGGAGCATTGAAAATACCCAGCAGAAGGAGGACCAGGTGAGTAAATTTCACTTTAGTGGGGACGCTGCTCCAACAGCCTATGCCAGCATTTTGGCAATGAAACTTCCACTTAGACTTCAAATAAATTCTTATTTGACAACCAAATAAAATAAGACAAAGCGAACCAGGTGCAAAATAAGTGGATTGTGGCCTCAGGGCAGAGGTCGAGAGCAAGCCTGAAATGCACGCATCAGGGCAGACAGCGTGAAAGTGGCTGGGGGCACCAGCTCCAGCCGGAAGTGCGTACTTAGTGGGAGGACATTCACTCTTGTCTCATGACCATAAGGGCAAAGGCTTCATGACAGGCTCAGATGCTGGGAGCTGACTTGGGAAAGCTGCCATCCACACGGTCAGCCCAGAAGGTCTGGTACTTCCAGCGAGGGCCAGAGGTAAGACTCGAATCAAGATCTTAGCCATCCTGAGATGTACAAGAAGCTGGGCGAGCAGCCCTTTGGCCTTGGCTGGGGTTGAGGAATGGATAAACGCATGGTCACGTGACTTCTGTCACCACCAAGCAGCCAGCTCCCCGGGGCTGGAAGAAGGACATTCTGGAGTTGAGGATGGGAGCCCCGGGTCCAGGCTGAAGCCGATGGACAGTGAGGCTGGGTCTGGTCCTGGGTCCCAGACTAGCTCAGTGAGGCAGCTGGGCCAGGAAAGGACTACAAGATGAGGAGAAGGAGGGTTGGGGGCAGGGTCATCAGGAGGTGGAGGGCAGGCAGGACTGTAAAGGTGAGCTGGCTGCTTGAGTTTGACTCTGGAGGAAGAGGTCTTCCGTGTGATGCAAGGACCAAGGGTAGGGCCGTGTAGGTGGGCTGCGAAGGAAGCCAGCCAACCACTGGGCTTCTCAGATCCATCAGATTAAAGGTTCTTGGTCCCTGCTCCGTTTGTGGATTTTTCACTTCCTTGCCCTCTTTCCGTGGGAGAAGCCATCATCTTGTTTTTCTTATATTTTGCTTCTTACTTATCCATCAAGCACCCATTTCTCAGGCTGCTAAATAAAATATACCCTTCATAAGTAAGACTCTGCAATTAAGTGGGTTTCTTTTCTCCTGCGTGTTCAGGAAAGGAAGAAGAGTCACAAGAAACCCGGCACTTGTCAATAATGGACATTGAGGAGTAACACGGACGCATGAACCAACATCACACAATCACGGACACCCTCCTATTCAGGTATTTGGTAAAAAATAAATAGAATCCTCTTTGGTTAAAAAAAAATCCTTTTTGGTAAAAAAATTTAAAAATAGAATCCTTTTAGGTGAAAAAAAAAATCCTCAGACATAATTCCTCCATTAAAGGTAAAAACAAAACAAAAACCAGGCCAGTCCTCTTGACCAGCACTTTCTAGCATTATATGGTTCCTTCCATGGCCCTATCCCTATTTTTGTCCCCACTGCACAAAGGAAGCAACTTAAGCTCAGAGGAGCTCAGGTGCACACAGGTAGACAGAGGTGGAGCTGGTCGGTGCTGAGGGGTCAGCCACCCCCCTGCCATGCACCAGGGGACTTGCACTGGGTGAGGTCTTGGTGGTCATCACACTATTTCAAGTGTATAATCTTCACTGAACTGAGCCTACATCCACGCAGCAGTTTACAGAACAGCACACTAAATAAGGGTGAGCGGAAAGGGCTTCCATGTAGAATCAACAAAAAAAAGGTCAAGCCAAGGTGCACCGAGATGCTCACTTCACCTGGTCATTCACCCACACCCACGTCAAGAGTCCACGTGCATTCCCGGCTCAGCTGCCCTGCTGTCTTCATGCTGGTGTCGGTCCATCCTCAGCCAGAAAGCAGGACCCTTCATGGCTCCTCCTCCAGCAGTCCCCTCAGTGTCATGTGTACTTGGAACCTTAGAACGAGACATCCTGCTCAGCCTACCACAGGTCCCTTGCATATACAGTTCTCTTGCCTCAACACTGTCCTGGTCCTTCTTTCATTTCCCACCTGTCCCTCCTCATCTGGGGAATGTTGTTTCTCCTGGGGGGGTGGGTCTCAAGGGAAAGGCTGTTTTCTGGGGAAACCACCTCTGTCCCCACTGCCACCCCGGGCTGGGCCACGTCTCCCTGCTAGCTCTCCCACCATATCCTGAGCTTCTTCACATATTCCCATGTGTAACTGCTTGTTCACTGTCCATCTCTCTTCTAGACTGCAAGGCTCTTTAGGGTAGAACTGTCTTCTGTTTACCCCCATGACCCCACTGCCTTGCACGGAATCTAGTACATAGTAGAGGTACAACAGATAGAAGCTGAGAAAATGAATGAACAAACAAATGAATGAATGAACGAACAGCCACAAATGCACACAGAAAGACCCTGGAGTACAATGGTGTCCTCTGTAGCACTGAGTACAATATGCCTCCATGATTCCCTTTTGCAGGGGTCAAGAGAAGCGGACCCCACCTGAAGCAATCCAACCAGAAGATGAGGGGCCTGCAGCAAGCAAAAGACTGCTTGTGGTCACCTTGTGGAAGAAGGAAGCCAGGGCAGATTTGTTTTGCACCATCTAACTGCTGAAGCCAGTCATGCAAGCAGGTCAGATTTCCATCTGATTAGACATCCTGAAAACTCCCACTGAGAGGCAGGGCTGTCACTCCATGGCCAGTCAGGGGAGCCAAGACCACCAGCACGTAGGAAATAACGTGTATGGTCCTCTTTGGCCATGGAACACCCTACGGATGGCCAAGCCAGACACGTTTCCAACATAGCTAAGAAGATTTGGCGAACACGTTCACTGACACAGGATGCAGGCATGGGGGCCAAAGAACCAAGTCCTGAAACAAGGATGCTAGCAATGATCCAGGGACTGTTACAGTGGGAATGACAACTTGGACTTGTCCTTACTATAGGGAATGACTTTGGAATCACACACCACACATAGCAATAAAAGAACAGCCCAGCTGGAAAAGACTGGTTTCTCTGGCTCAAACATCCTTAATTCTGAGCAAAGTCACAGTACCTGGGTGAGGTTGGCAGATTATGCCCTCAGCCCTGAGCCCAATTTTCCCACACGACTGGGGAGTGAGAGGCTCTGGAAAACCTGGGCAATCCACTGTCCATTTGAAATGTCTGAGATCTGACATTAGGAAGACAAGAATCACAGTGTAAAGAGACGTGGTCAAACAGACCCTTAGGCTGCCACTTTCTCTTCCTTGTCCATCATAATTTTGTTAGAGTAAATGATGTCAGTAAGACAAATAAAAAATATCTTCCAGAGATGAAGTCATGATCCTCCAAATTCCCTCCTCTATAATTTTCTCGGACAAAGCAATGACTATTGTAGCATTTGTTTATTTTTAATTGACTAAGAGATGTTTCTTAAAACAACTCACTTTCTGGCTCTCCAAGAGACCGATGCACTTACTGTGTATACACAGTGTTTACATATGACTAACATGAGTATCAAATTCAGAAAATGGAAATGAGTGATAGAAGATATTATTTAAGGAGTCTGGCAGCTGACTACTCTCCGCCCTGACAGCACAATGACAGAATAGGAGGAAGGAGAGACTCAATGATATTTTAGTGAATTTCTGATGGCCAGATAACAGATCAGAATATGAAGAAGCCTGGCCACTGAGTGAGTTTTTACCCACTCCAACTCCTTCCCACAGATAAAGCAAGAAAACAAAAAGATTCCTGTAATGTGTGGAACCTTCCCCCATTGAAAGGCAGAAGTCCCCTGAAAGTGGGGGGCTGGGGGGGGGAACTCAAGAGAAATCCATCCTGGAAATTCCAATCTTGAGTTGTTGAAACCTAAGGGTAAGGGAATGTGTGTGACAGGGAACCCCATCAAGGCATCATGGGCCTTCACTAAGTGTAAGACCTTTGGAGTCTCCAAAGTCAGGAAGCATCATACCATACAATAATTCTGTGACCCCTACTTCTGCTAGCTAAGCTATGACAAGTCTCAGAAGGCTTGTAGCTCATAAGTAAAGCACTAGAAAACATAGTGCTCAGAGCTGAGTTAAGCATGTGCAGCTGGAAGTGAACCCAATCAAAATAAGGCTCCAGGAGAGTTAAATTACAAACAAGTTTGACTCGGGGCTCCAATTTTGATAGCCTGAAAGAAGAGAGATGTACTGTTATTGATACAAAATGTCTGATGTGTAGTAAAAAGTAAGGTGTGTGAAGAACCAAGAAAATTTGGTGCATGATCATTAGAGGAAACCAACAATAGAAGAAGAACCTAAAATAGTTCAGCTATTAAAATAATGAGATAGGAATTTTAAAATAACTATGAAAAAAATTCCAAAGACCACTGTGTGAAAAGTAGTAATATGCCTGAAGAGATGGAGACTTGAAACATACAGAAACTAAGAGAAAAATCCAAATGGAAATGCCAAAATGAAAAATACAATATCAGAAATAAGGGCTTCATTAGATAGGCTTAATGGCAGACTAGGCAAAGCAATGGAAATTTAACAGTGAACGTGAAGACAGGTATAAAAAGCCAGTAGCAACAAGATATATTGTAGACCAGATAGTTCATCAGAAAAAGAGCTAAGAAGAGCCCTCTTAGCCAAAAATTGGCATCGAAAATAATTTTGCAAAGGGGGGCTAAATTTAATTGGATCAGTAGAGGAATATAACCCCCAGGGCCTTGACAAAAATAATAGATTAATCATCTGGCAACAGTGGAGTCCAACAGCTTGAGGAAGCAAGCAGATTAAGAGAGAAATTAGGGGGTAGGCCAGCCACCGAAGAGAGACCTGCTAAAACTACTGTCATCTCAGGGTGCCTATGCACACCCTGAAGGCTGCATCCTTTGAGAAGAAACACCAAGGGCTGTGGGGAGAAACAAACACCAAAAGAGCCTGTCAAAGTCACAAAACATAAACAAACAAACAAACAACAAACCCAAGGGAAAAGGAACCAATATCCAGAGTTCCTAAGGTCTCATATCTAAAATATCTAATTAAAAAAATACCAGATGTATAAACAAACAGGAAAATATGACCAATGCATAGAAAAAGAGCAGACAATGGAAACAGCTTATGAAAGGGGCCAGATGTTAGACTTAGCTGATAAAGATTTCAAAGCAGCTTTAAAAAGGTTCAAAGAACTATAGGAAATTACTCTTAAAGAGGAAATGGGAGGTTTAATGTCAATGTCTTATTTTTTTTTAAAGATTTTGTATTTATTTATTTGACAGAGAGAGATCACAAGTAGGCAGAGAGGCAGGCAGAGAGAGAGGAAGGGAAGCAGGCCCCCTGCTGAGCAGAAAGCCCAATGTGGGACTCGATCCCAGGACCCTGAGATCGTGACCTGAGCCGAAGGCAGTGGCTTAACCCACTGAGCCACCCAGGTGCCCCAATGTCTTATTTTTTTAAAAAAGAATGTCAATAAAGAGAAATTATTTAAAAGAATCAAATGGAAATTCTGCAAGAGAAAGTTACAATAATGAAAACAAAAAAATTACAAGAGGGGATCAACAGGTGCTTTGAACTTGCAGCAGAAAAACTTGTCAAACCTGAAAATGACATTATTCCATCTGAAGAACAGAAAAAAAAAGAATAAAGAAAAAAAAAAAAAAAAGAAGCTCAAGACTTTGGAGTCAACAGGAAGTGCTACAAGATATGCAAAACAGGAGTACCGGAATCAGAGGACAGTGACAAGGGGACAGAAGAAATACTGGAAGAAAAAATGGCTGAAACTTCCCAAATTTGATTTAAAAAACTAATTTCTATATCTAGGACACTCAATAAACTCCAAGGAGGACAAATACACATATACCTACAACCAGATACTAGTGTTGAAAGATAGACAAAGAATACCTTCAAAGTAGCAAGGTAAAAATGACAAGGGCCATATGAAACAACCCCATGAAGATTAACGGCTGACTTCTCATCAGAAATAATGGGGGCCAGAAGGCACTGGAATGACAGTTGACTTTCCAACAGTGGAAGGAGACACCACTGTATACCACAAATCTTATATCCAACAAAACTACCTTTCAAACTTAAAGGTGAATGAAAGACATTTCCAGATAAATAAACTAGAGGATTCACTGCTAGCAGACCTGCCTTATAAGAAATGCTAGGAAAGATTTTCAGGCTGAAAGTGACACTAGACAGTGATTCAAATCTACATACCAAAAAAAAAAAAAACCCACATTAAATATGATTATGTAATCCTAAGAGACAGCATAAATGCATATTTCTTCTGCTTTCTTCTGTTAACTGGTTTTAAAGAGCAATCACATAAAACAGCGCACACACACACACTCACACACACGTACACACATGAATTATTGGGTCCACAACTCCTAGAAATGTAATGTGTTTTACAATAATGATATAAAGGAAGTATGTGGGACAAAGCTGAATGAGGGTAAGGAAATCAAACCAGATGGTGACTTGAGTCCACAGGAACAAATGAAGAGAACTAGAAATAGTAAACAGAAAGATTAATATAAAAAAAAATACTCTCTTAGCTTCTTTAAAAGACATAATTTCATATGAAGTAATTATTGTAACAGTGTATTATAGGAGTTGGAACATGTAACATGTAATATGTATAATAATTATAACACAAAAAGAGAGAAGGGAATAGAGTTATATAAGAGTAATGTTTCTATATCTGACTGAAATTAAATCAGTATAAATCATCTGAAATGTTAGCATGCATATAGTAAGCCCTAGAGCAAACACTAAGAAAGTAAGTTTAAAAAGCCACTAAGAGAACTATTACACTAAAAAGTTTTCACTAATGCAGAATAAAGCAGTAAATGGGGAAATGAAGAACAAAAAAGATAGGAGATATAGAAAACACAGATGCAAATCCACTGTGTCGATAACACTAAATCCATTAAATGGATTAGACAGTTCAACAAAAGGCAGAGACTGTCAGACAAGAAATCAGATCTGGTATACACTGTCTACAAGAACATATTTTTTTTTCAATTTATGGGAAAGAGATTGGAAGAGGCAGAGCAGAGGGAGAGGGAGAAGCAGACACCATGCTGAGTGTGGAACCTGACCTGAGATCATGACCTGAGCAGAAACCAAGAGTTGGACACTTCACTGACTGAACTATCCAAGCACCCCTACAAGAACATACTTGAGATTCAAAGATATAACAGATTAAACACAAAAGAATGGGAAAAGAAATATCTTGCAAAGAGCAACCATTAAAAAGCTGGAGAGGGTTACTAATATCAGACAAAATAACAATGTTACTAGAGACAGAGAGACATTTTATAAAGATACAATAGTCAATCCATCAGGACTGCATAACAAGTACAGACATATGTACCTAACAATAGAGCTCCAGAACACACAAAACAAAAATTAATAGAGTAAAAGGGGAAACATATAACTTTATACCAATAGTTGGAGATGTCAAGAGCCCACTTTCAGTCATGAACAGGACATCCAGGCAGCAGCTCAAGAAGGGACAGAAGAACCAAACAGCACCATAGACCAACTGTAGCATCTATAATATGACCAACATCTACAGTTCACTCCATCCAGCAACCGCAGAATAGACATCCTTCTCAAGTGCACTCAGAACATTCTCTAGGGCAGGCCATGTGTTAAGTCATAAACCAAACCTCAATAAATTTAAAAGGATGTAAATCATAAAAAGTGTGACTTCTGATCACATGGAATGAAATTAGAAATCCTTAATAGAAATTTGAAGAATTCATAAAAACATGGAAATTAAACTACATGCTCCTAAATAACCCATGGGTCAAAGAAGAAA
Source organism: Neogale vison (assembly GCF_020171115.1). Taxonomy (NCBI): domain Eukaryota; kingdom Metazoa; phylum Chordata; class Mammalia; order Carnivora; family Mustelidae; genus Neogale; species Neogale vison. The sequence continues at coordinate 3,423,372 of NC_058098.1, forward strand.
CCACAGGAAAATCAGAAAGTACATCAAAATGAATAAAAGTGAGGAAAGAGCAAACCAAAATGTATGGGACACAGCTAAAGAAAAGCATAAAGGGAAGGTTATAGCAAAAAAATGCTTATTTTAGAAGAAAAATCTCAAAACAATAACCTAAGGCTCCAGCTGAAGACAGCAGAAAAAGAAGCATAAACTGAACCTAATGCAAACAGAAGGAAGAAATAGAGGAAGATTCGTGCACAAACCAATGAAATAAAGAAGAGAAAAGAACAGAGAAAATCAGCAAAACCCATACGTGGTTCTTGGACAGATCAAAGAAGATTTACAAACCCTTAGCTGGACTGCTGAAGAAAAAAAAGAGAGAAGACTCAAATTTCTAAAAGAAGGAATCTAAGAGTAGACTTCACTACCAGCCCTGCAGAAATAAAAAGAATGAGAATGGAATACTATGAATTATTGCACATCAATAAATCAGACAATTCAGGAGAGATGGTCAAATTTCTTGGAAGTCACAAATGATCAACCATATGATGATATGAAAAACCATTAACATATACACTTTAAATGTGTGGATTATATGATATATGAAACTCAATAAAGCTGTTTTGTAAAAAATAAACTAAAAAAAATCATAATGAGTGCCAATTCCTATTCACCTGAATGACAGAATTAAAATGATAGACAATACCCAGTTCTGCAAAGAGTGTGAAGCCACTGGAATTCATACCACTTAGAACTACTTAACTTCCTTGTAACATTACTCATATACCTACTCTACATTATAGCAATTTCACGTCTTGTAAATTTATCCAAGAGTTATAAAAACATACATCCACAAAAAGAATTGTACAAGAATGTTCACAAGCAGCTTTATGTACATCAGCCAAAAACTGGAAACCACACAAATGTCCATCAACAGAAGAATAGACGAATTATGGGATATTTATATAAGGAAGTACTACTCAACAATAAAAAAGGAACAAACCAATTATATATATAAACACACACACACAATATGGAAGAATTTCTAAAACATTATGTTTAGTGGAAGAAGCCAGACACATGCACAGATGCATCCTGTAGGACTTGACGCCATTTGTGTGATAATCTATGGTGAGATCTACAGAAAATCACTGCTTCTGTGAGTAAAGATGGAATTGAAGGGAGGAAGAAACTAGGAAAATTTCTGGAGTGATGGACTTCTTCCACATCTTGTTCCAGAAGGTGATTAACTTCTTAACATGTTCCTTTAGCCCCCATTTTTCCTGCAAGCTGGTAGTAAGGTCTAGAAGCTTGATCATATTCAGGGTTGATTTTTTTAGGCAAGAATCCATTCCAGATGGTGATGTGTGTTTCCAGTTGTGTATTGGGAGGACTAGCAGGTGTGGTTGTCCTACTCTGAGAGGGGTGAAAAAGATCAGTTGATCCAAGTTATATCTTCAAGATTCATCCATTATACAATTCCCCATAGATGGATACCAACAATGTTAAGACCCAGGGATGACACCCGCCTAGATTTGTTATTTCACCATGATTGTCAAATGGTAATTTCCAAGTTGTATCTTTCCTTCTGCATTGATTGATTAGAAATTGTCTCTAAAGAAAAACGTTCCAGCACCAACTACTTGGCTACCCCAAAATATAAGTCAAACAGGAAGACAGAAATGAGTGACTCTCCCTCCTTATCTAGGAGCTGGCAGAATAAGGAGCTGGTGCCCTGGCAGCATAGAGTGGTGACCAATTGCTTTTTGAAGTATCATTCTGGAAGGCATAGATTTTTATAATTTTGAAATGTTTCAATCAATTCTGGTCACTATTTTGTTTGACATGCAAGTATGTCAACCTAACCAGTAGAAAACCATTCCATTGAATCTCTATATCCTGCTGCCTTTCTACGGGAAATGGTATTTAGCAACCAAACTGTGGGCCAGAAGGAGTGTTCACTGCCATGAGGGTATTACTGCTTCTAACCCTTTTTGGCATGCAGGGTATGACGGAGACAGTTGGAAGAGCAAAGAATGCAATGGAGGCATCTGGATGTTTCCAATTCAAAGTTAAGAGGATAGGACTTCAGGTAAAAATATTCTTCCTCACTTCTGTTCTATCATGCTAAGAACCTTGATTCCTAACATTAACACATCGCTTATTTGCTTTCTCTAAAATTATTCCTATAATAATTTCAAAGTAACAACATCAACACCATAGCTAATGAGACTAATGAATGCTATTTATGATCCTTTGTGTTTCTATATGCATATGTATCTTTATACCTCACGACAGATGGACAATTAAAACACTGGGTTTTAAAGTCGCTTGAAGGCATTACTTTCTCTGAGGCGAAGCCACCGCCTGGGTACAGAGTTAGGTTCAATGATTATATATCTTTCTGTTTTTTCCTTTTTTTTAACATAATGTTTTCAATATGGAAAGTATTGGCATGTTTCAAATCTCCAAGTTCAACCACCAAGTGCACTCACGGATGCCTTGCTTCTGTACCTCTGCCCTTCGGCCTGTAGGTTTCCTCTCCTACATGCAGCCGGTTTTGCTTTATACTTTGGGGTTCCTTTTGGACAATCTAAGCGTACACACGCACATGTGCATGCACACACACACGCATGCACACATATGTGGACATCCACATGTACACATCTCCTCCCTTTTAACACAAAATGTAGTATACTCGAAACACTGCTCTATACCCTGATTCTTCTCCCACTCGAGCACATGCCCGAGCATCACTCCCTGCTGGCATAAAGGGTGCCCTCCCTTCTCTTGAGAGCCACCCAACACTCCACCGTGGGGATATACATTGTTTAGCCAACCAGTCCACTATTTGGTAATATGTGGGTTGTTTCCAACATCTTGCTATAACAAATAATGACAAAATGAATAGTCTTGCATATGTGCTATTTTATATTTTGCCAAGATATTCTGGGATAGATTCCTAGAAGTGGGATTAATGGTTCAAAGGGTAACTGTATATGTCATTCTGCTAAACATAACCAAATTTCCTTCCATAAGGTTGACAGGGCTGGTTTGTGATGGTAATCTAACATAGTTTTGTTTTTCTAACTCATATATTTTTATATTTTTTTATTAATTAACACACACTGGCAGGATATTCTGACAACCAACAACAGTTTATAATTTTCTACATACTTCAGTGACATGATTGATTCTAGTTTCCGATATAAAGGATTCTACTACTTTAAAAAATGCACTCTGAATGTGCTTATTGCTTTTGAATAATACACAGGTAACAGAAAATAAACACAGGGGCATCCAGTAGCCAGAAATAGCAAATATTAACATCTTGACATAACTACTTAAAATGGGTTTTCTTTGGGGGCACCTGGGTGGCTCAGTCAGTTAAACATCTGCCTTTGGCTCAGGTCATGATCTCAGAGTCCTGGGAGCGAGCCCCGTGTTGGGTTTGCTGCTCCATGGCGAGTCCCCTTCTCCCTCTGCCTCTTGACTTCACTTGTGCTCACTGTCTCTCTCTCAAATATATGGATGGAATTTTTTTTTAAGTGGGTGCTTTTTTCATTTTTGTTTTTTGTTTTTTTAGGAGAAGCAAGTATTTCAAGTGGCGTTGAAGCCCCTGGGGTAAGCGTGGGAGTCCAAAGTATCACCTGATCCTGCCACCGCCAGGCAGTGACTGTCACGGTGGGCGTATGGATTCTCACTGCCATGATTTCTCATTCCTCTGTTGTGGCCCCTCCCATTTTTTCCTCTACTGAATCCATGCTGGGATAAACAGCCTTGGATATCTCTCCTGCTACTCAGGGACGCGATCTTCTCCAGGGCCATTGCTGGGGTGGTATTTTGAACTCAAGGAGACATGTTGTAATGCTCTTCAAAGTGTTCAGACCCATTTATGCTAACATCCACAGGCCTTAAAGTTCCGTTTCTCCAAATTCGCCAACACTTCCCATTGTTACATGCTTTTACCTTTGCCAATAGGACGAGTGTAAATAGCATCTCGTTTTCATTTGCATTGAATGAGATAACATTTTAAAACAACAGTATCTTTCTTTAATGGGAAAGCTTACTTTCAGTTGGCTTTTTAAAATTAATTTTTATCCCCACAGGCACGATCAGCATAATGCAAAAGACAGAAAACAGCTTCATATATATTATTTCTCTTCACTAAGAACTTAGTGTCTTCGTATCGGCAACCCTTTATGTAAACCTTAGATATGTGCAGATACAAAAAGCATATACTTTATTAATTTTAGAGGAAACCCAAGCATAAGCAGATCCATTTGGAATATCCCCTGATTTGCATTTTATTTGATGGTTCTCCTGATGTTTAACTATTTCTTTGTTTTGTTTCACAGCAGAAACAGATTTCTAAGAACCTGTTTTAGAAAATATGAATAAAAAACTCTCCACATTTTATATTATGAACAGTATACTGTACCCAAAGCCTGGTATTTCATTCTTTACAGTTTGATTTGTTTTATGCGCACTTGCCAAAAGGAAATCCTTCCTAGGTCCCTTTATATTTGTTTGTCTACCCATAAAAATTAAATGTGTGCACATCTATAAATTATTCATCTATATTCTGACAGATGTAGCAAATTTACCTTTTGACCTGCAGGGGAAAAAATACATAGGGAAGTACCACTTGACTTTTCACACTGAAAATATTGGAAACCTACCAGTTATTGAGTGTGCAATAAGACCTCTAAAATAATTCAAATAAGTCAGACAAAAGCTAATCTATAAAAGCATATCCCCACTGCAAAAGAAGATAAGGTGGAAAACCACATTGTAAGGTTTCTGCTTCTTATTTTTAACATGTGAAGGTCAATGATAATCGGGTACTTATGGGACAATTTGTATCTAATACAGAAGGCACCCCGACCTATCAATGATACCTTACACTATAGGCATGACATCACCAAATACTACTGCACCATGAACCGGTTAAGAAAAGCCTTCAAAGAGTCAATCTGTACTGACATCCGAGTCCTTCATGGGAGGAAGCATTTCTGAGATTCTAACAGGATGACTCTTTTAACAGGCTGGGGTACAGAGAAGTTCTTTAAGCCCAAATAAAAATAGACATCAGGTCCCCAAATATCCATTATATTCCCACAAAATCCAACTTGAATGACGACTTACTTACAACATGAACTACATCCTGTATTTAAAGAAAGAAGTCGTGAGGTGGGGGGATGGGTGAAATGGGTGAAGGGGATTAAGAGGCTCAAACTTCTAGTGATAAAATAAGTAAGTCATGGGGGTAAGAAGTACTGCCCAGGAAATATCATCAGGAATATGGTCATCATTTTGTACAGCAACAGACGGTGACTATGGTGCGAACGGTCTGTAATGTCAGTTATTGTTGAATCGATCACTATGTCGCACACCTGAAGCCAATATAATATCATATGTCAACTGCACTTCTGTAATGACAAAAAAACTAACAAAACAGAAAGGAAAGCAAACACACACGGGGCTGCTGCGCACAGGCCACGCTGTTCAACCTGGTTCATGAATACACGTGCCTGTGCAGGATAAAAAGCACATTAAAACGTGTGCCTTGAAAAATCTCTTAAGAAAGAATACATTTCTGTATCTTGGTTGGAATCTCTATCACCACCAAGCACTAAATAGAGTTGTTTTGTTCTAACCATTACCCTAATAACTTTTCTTATAACAATTTCATAGATGGGTTATTCGCTACTTGCTTTTCAAATAGTTACCATAAAATTTCACTTCATTAGCCTTTTTTTTTTTTTTTTAATGTGAGGCCAAGTCGTAGAAAGAAAACTCAGAAATTGACTAAACTAAGCAAACAATTACCCAGCACATGACCTCTGGGGTGAAAAGCCTTTGGTTCTTTATCATCCTCCTGAGTCGACGCCCCTGAGCTGGACAAAGCGAGGAGAGGAGAGTTTCTACGCCTGCCCTTCATGGCTCATCACTTCCATGCAGGTGTCTCCAGACAGAGGAGTGTGAGGGTCCCTAATTCAAGCGGGTCTCCTGGAGGAGGTGGTAGCCAGATTACCCCAACCCCCTGGTGTCATGGGCTCTCTGCACGACTCGGGGTGGGGCTTCCTCTAAGAACGAGCTCCTCTCTCTCACTCTCCCCTACCCTGACTCACAACCACCCAATCTATCATTCTACTAATCCAATGTGTCCTCTTTAATTAGTGCCAAAAGGACATGACAGTGATGGATGCTGGTGAGCGGAGGGAAGGACAGGGCCCACGTTAAGCAACAAGGTCAGAATAAGTCTGTTATTGGGAAGCAGAGCAAGGGGTGTCACCCATCCCCAGAGGCCAGGACTTCCAGCTTCTTAACCCCCAGCCCCACGCCCACCCTGCTCTGCAGGATAAGGATTCAAGCCATCCTCTCATTGGTTAAGCAATCGTGGGGAAATTTTAGAGGAGATTGGAGGGACTTCTCCCTCTCTACACCCTTTTCTGGTGGCAGCCCCTGGACATCCCCTAGGGCCCCCATTCCTTAGCCACTCAGTCCATAGGATTTCAGAGATGCTGACCATCCCTAGGCTAAGAAGACAATTTCCTAGAGTTTGCTTTTCAACTAGCAGAGAGGGGAATTCTCTTCTTTCCCAGAGTTGGCTGGAACCTGGAGCCTACAAGGGCCCCCAGAGGAGGAAGAAGAGCCTAGCAACAGGTGAACACAGAGAATCTGGCCACAAGACAGAGAAGGAGCCAATGTTGGGGCTTGAAGGAAACCACCTGCATCCAAGGGCCTGAAGTCAAACTCCCCCCAGACTAATCCAATCTGTAGGTCAATAAATATATTTTACGGGGAAGCCAGTGTGGTTGGTTGGGTTTCTCAAGGGCAACTAAACCACAGACAACTCAAAGAATCTTCCCTGATAAGACGAAAAACCTTCTGGAGGGAAGGCACCTCGCCTGTGTCATCCACCAATTAATCCAAAGAAGTGTTCTGATGCCAGCAGTAGACACAAAATAGAAACCCACAGAGTGTTTCAAAGCTGGAAAGGAAGGGAGAAATGGAATAATGCAAATCCCAGATCGCACATGTGAGGAAATCAAGCTGAGAAAGGCCACCGAGGGCACAAGCATGTCTGCAGTGGGGCTGGAGCCTGGATTCAGGGACCCTAAGTTTTACTGCATTCAGGAAACCAGGTTAGGAATGCAGACACTACAGGAGAGGACACACTTCAGGGCACACATGTCCACACAGGGGTGCACACACTCCCAACACTCCTTTCCTTTTGAAACTACGGAGCCTGTTTGTCAAAGGGTTTCAGGGACTAGTGGGGGAGGGGAAGAAGGGGATAGAGAGATCGAAAGGACTTGGGCCCGACACTGTCTTTGGGTCAGGGTTTCTGCTGGACATACGCTGTGGGGTCGTCTCAGGAAATTCAGGGGCTTTAAGATGCTGGAATTGCCATGGGACTCGGAAGGAGCTTCCCACCGCCATCGGGTCCCACGATCCGGACTGTGGGTCCCCCCTCGGTGAGCCCGAGCACCAGAGGTGGCCGGCCATGGGTAGGCTCAACAGCCTCATGAAAAATACAACAAAGTGAATTAAATCATTCATTCATTCATTCATTCATTCAAGTTATAATTTAGCCTTCAACGTGCTAGGTGCCGAGTGCCAGAAAAGACGGTCTTCATTTCAAATTCTGTTCTGGTAGTGTAGACAGGTGGCCATGTACATGTGACTATCTATTGTCTGTATACATGTTTGTATCTTATATATAATTAATATAAGCAGTAGTCAGTTGTGCATAAATAATAGATTTCTGGATGGCGTTAAGTGTGCTCAGGAGAAAATACAGTGAGAGGAGTAATGGGAATGACAGTGGGGGTGAGGGAGGGGACAGCATCTCAGCAACAGTGGCCAGAGAGGGTCACCGGGAGCTGAGACGTCTGTCATGAGGGAACCAGTGGTGCTAAGAAAGAGGGAGGGTTGTTCTAGGAGGGAAGGCCTTTCCCTGCCCCTTGCTCACTCCCGTCCTCCTCCCTCCTTCCCTCTTGAGTCTACAACAGGACGTGTGTTGGTTCTAAAAATACTGAGCTCCTGTAATCTGCACATAAGGAGGCTGGCCCAGCCCCGGTAAAATGACCGTCAGCGCAGCAGGACCGGCCAGCAGGGGTGCAGAGGCCGTACAAGGGACGGAGAGGCTGGGAGGGCTCAGGATAGCCTGCTGAGAGGGTGTGGGGGCAGCCTGGGCAGTGGTCAGCTCTGGGGACACTGGGTTAAGGTGCCTCTGCCCAAAGCCCATCTCCAGGTGCTCAGGCCACACCGTGGCACGAGACAAGCCATGTCTGCTGGAGTCAGTAGGGACACCGGTCCGTCCCAAACAGAAGACGCCACTAAGTGCCAGCCCTGTGCTAGACTCTGGAGTCCCCGCTGGAGACAGGGTAGACGCGGTCCCAACCTCCTGGGCTTTACAATTCCGCGTGCATGCGGCAGGGCCAGAGACCAGGAAAGGCGAGCGCGCGTGGACACTGGGCGATAAAACCGTAGCCGCTATTCTGTGTTATCCACTCCATTCACTCTCACGACGGGTAGAAGTGAATTCAAAACGTTTCACCTCAAAACACAGCACACACGTGTCTGTCCGGACCCACGCACGCTCGGCTCCCTTTGCCCCGACCGGCTGTCTGGTGATCGTGGTTAGCGTCTGCCCCGCCCTCCGGCGCCAGCTTTGCTAAGGAAGGTGGATGTCGTGTCCCTTTCGCTCATCAGGGGCCGCAGCCCCCATGTCTGCCTGCACACAGTAGGTGTCTGCTGAACCTTAACTTATTAAAAGGAGCCCTTCCCCTCGACGAGACATGCAGTCAGTGTTCTCAGGGGGATGGGGGACTGCTGTGGAATATTCCGGGTCAACTGATGTCACTGAAACAAAAGCTGTGCAAGCCCCGGGGTGTCTGATCTGCCTCCTTCCTCAAGAGTAGCCAGGAGCGTTCTCTGACAAGCTGCAGAACAACACCGGGTGGGACTTAGTACGTCCTAAGGGTCACCCTCGCAGATCGGACGACAGAGGATGGCACTGGAGGGCTGCCCACCGCTCCTTCGCTTCATTTGGAAGTATTTTTAGACAGAGTGAAGGGGCTAAGTCAGCAGCACCTATGCATCTGTCCCCGTGCTCCCCGAGGTCAGGGAGCACCACTCACTGCCACTCACTCCTCCCGGCTGCACGGGGTGTCACTGGAGCTCACCCGCACGGCCGCCAAAGACTAGTTCTCCCGCTGGGATTTTACTTAGATGCATTTTAACATGCACTGTTTCCCTTCTAATTTTAGAGTCTAATTATCCTGTGAAGATCAAGGCAGATGTCTACTTTCCTCTTGGAGTAAGGACACGGTTTCATGCAGAAATACTCAAAAAGTAGGCAAAAGTTAGCAAAATTGGGAGGATCCCATTAAATCATGGTGCCTAAAATAATGATAAAAAGAGATCACTGTGTGTGTGAGAGAGAGAGAGAGAGAGAGAGAATTTCCCCAGCGCTTTGCAGATAAGGCCAATTTAAAGAGAAGAGGAAATCAGTTATAAACTTAATTCTAAGAGACGGGAAAAATCACCATAAATGAAGAAACGAATCACATTCATTTAAGGTACGCCATGTGCTGGGGCTGTGCCAGCTGCTTTCTCATCTACTCATCCCCAGCTTTCAGGGGTCGAATTACATTTCTTGAGGACATTTGGTTCAGCCCATAGCCCTCTCTCTCCACAAACACCTCGCCTTCAGCAGGAAGGCACCCCAAGGCCTCCAACCTTCCCCCCTTTGATTCAGGAACCCTGCTGCTTGGTAGTTAACCTAAAGCAATTACCAAAGCTGTGCACAGAAAGATATGCAGCCCGAAGCCCATCACAGACTTACTAGAGCAAGAAACAAAAGCGTCAAGCCAGACCAAGTTTCCCATAAAGGAGAATGGGCAAAAAATAAACAAGTAAATTTTGGCAAATTCGTATTGTGGAGCACCATGAAAGAGCGCAGGTTCAAGCAGGGGAGAGAGCAGAAGTGCTTATGACACGCTGACCTGGTAAAGGATATACACAGTAACCCCAATACAGAAAACACAAAAACCAAAAACAAACAAACAAACAAGAAACAGCTGCATAGAAAACAGGCTGGAAGGAAATGAATCCAGAAGCTGCAGGAGTTACATCTGGGTGGGGTGGGGAGCTCGTGAGGGGTGTTTATTTCCTTCTCAGTATTTTCCTGTGTTTTCTGAATTTTCAGCAATGCATATATTTGTCACTGTGATTGGAAAAAAAAAAAAAAAGTCTAAAAGAAAGATAAGAAAAGACATTAGAGGGGCGCCTGGGTGGCTCAGTCGGTTAAACATCTGCCCTCGGCTCAGGTCATGGTCTTGGGATCCCAGGATTGAGTCCCACGGAGTGGTTCCTGCTCAGGGGGGCGTCTGCTCTTCCCTCTCCCTCTGCCCCTCCCCCTGCTTGTGCACTCGCTCTCTCTCTCTCTCTGTCAAATAAGTAAAGACAGAGGAACAAGCCAGTAACTAAATATTGAAATGACCCAACACCCCCCAAAATCCAGGATGCCAGAGAAAGGAGAGTCTGGGCCATGCACCCGCCCATGCCTCAGTCCCTTTGACCCAGACCTCTTCTTTCCAGAGGCCGGCTCTCCACAGACAGCCCGTCCAGCCGGACACCGGCAGCCCCACGCCCTCTGCCAATGCCAGGACAAGAAAACCGCCAGAGATGCAGAGGGGTTGTTCCCCAGGGACGTGGTCACGCGAGAACAGACATTGGTCGTCTGCTTGGGTTTCCTAAGTGACAGGGACCTGATGTTCACAGGAGGAAGTGGGACTCCATGAAGTTTAATTGACTTTAAACAGACTAACAGGAGAGTAATTAATAAGACGGACGAGGGCATCAATGCTGCCTAATTTATTCGTCTGTAAAGAGACACTGGAAACCACCAGGTCAGAGGTCAGCTCGCTGCAGGCTGGGAGGCCTCGTCGACAAGATGACTGCGTATCATAAACATATGTACACACATATCACTGCGTATCATAAACATATGTACACATATCTATAGATATCGACATACGGGTATGCTTCTTTCTGTCTATCCATCCACTAACAGAGAGACAAAGACAGAAACAGAGGGAGGAGGAGGACAGGGCGGGAGGGAAGCGGGGAGGGGGAAGAGAGCCAGAAGGGGTAACAGTAGTGCCAGACACTTGATCATGTGTCCCTGCCCTGCTGGTCCCTTTTTGGCCCATTTTTATAACTTAGAAGTCAAGTTGTTGACTTCCAAAGATGCATTCATGACCCTTCTGCCACGACAGGTGCCCCGTCCATATTCCCCGTAGAGCCCGTCGCATTTACAAGGCCCCGCGTGTAAGGTCACACTGCGTTTCTCCAAGATGCGAGGTGAGAGGTCACAACCAGAAGCCCGTCACCTGGGTGATCTCTCTCTAGAAACAAACTCTGTGTCTCATTGCAGCCGCCTTCCCTCCCGCTGCCTGATGGACTCGTCACTTAGGCCACTCGTATTTTCCATTTCCTTCTGTCACTTCTGTACTCATCTCTGCCTTCTACACAGCTAGGTCAAGATATATGTGTATCACTTTATTTTATTTTTTTTTTTATGAATTGAAAGCAAACATTTTTAAAGAGTCAAGAGATTGCATATGAAAATCTTGACTTCCAAATTCTCTTAAAAGTCGTAAGTCCAGCAACCTTGAGCTCAAAGACTCCCACATAATCACAACCAGCTGCTTCGCGGCCGCATTCTCGTCATACAGGGCAAGGGTGCCCTGGGGATCCCAGGGTCTCCCTACCCGGAGCTGGAGGCAGTGGCTGTGAATCCCCAGGCCTGGGGGGGGGTGCAGCTGGCCCCAGGGCATCAAGCATCCTCTGTGCTCTGAGCCCAGCCCAGATCCAAGCAGGCTCCCTGGGGAAGTGCTCAGGCTGAAGTGTTCTTACACTCGCTGTGCTCGGTCCTACTCACGCACCCAGGCCGCTGCTGCAGGAGGTTAGAGCCTGTCCTGAGGTCACTCAGCGGGTGAATGGCTGACTCAGGCAAGGTATCAACCCACCTGGCACGCTCCACTTCCCTACAGTCCACACCACGGGCTCAAGCCCGTGTGCATAGGACCAAGGACACCCGCTTTGCCCTGTTCCACAGGAGGCCCTCTCCCTGGGCCAGGGCTGGAACCAAGGTCTCTGCCAGCTCCCAGGGGGCACAGCGGCGGGGCTGTCCAGTCCTGTGTGTGTGTGTGTGTGTGCGTGCATGTGTATGTGCGCGCGTGCTCTGATGGACAATATGGGGGACGGGCAGGACGGAGGGCACGCGCTGGAAGGAGCACTGGGCGTTAGACGAGACCGATGACTCGCTCAACTCTGCCTCTGACACGAATAATGCACTACATGTTAATTAACTGAATTTAAATAAAATTAAATTTTAAAAAACCAATGAATAATACAGAGGACAGAGAGAATAAATCTTAGGAAGTAAATCCCAGCGCAGCACGTCTTCCAGGAGTTTTTGTTCAAAAGGAAACACAGAGCGTGAAACGGGGAGCCCATAAAGGCGATGAGCGGGGGGCCACACACCCATATTTGGCTGGACTTTCTCCAGGCGCACAGAAGCCCCTCCCGCCTCCCTGACCCACGCTGGCCTGCCGGGGCGCGCGCGGGTCCTAAACCACACGCTGGTGAGCGCTGGGGCTGGTGCTCCAGCGCGTCTTTCCAGGCCTGCTGCTCTGTGCAGCTGCCCCGAAGACTCTTCGAAGTCACCACCGTGAACATTCTCCTTTCTGCCGGCCCAGAAGAGGCCCAAGACGGAGGGTGGAGGGTGAGGGTCGGGCTGAGAGATTCAAGTCAGCTGGAGGCCCGAGATGGGCCTGTTCTGTCCTTGGAGCTTTGTGTGGTCAGGAGAACCTTCTCCGGAGTGTGACCAGACATTGCTGTGAGGGTGTCTCAGCCAAAAGGAAAGAAAAGACATACATGCAAGCTCTTCCTCCAGGGGCTTCTTTCTCCAGAAGCTGAGGGCAACAAAATGGGGAACCATGACGGAAACCCCCCAGCCCACAGTACGTCTGCTTCTGCCGCCATCTGTGCCTGCAGCGGCTCACCCTTCCGTCCTCCTCCTCGTCCACCCAACCATCCACCTGCCAACCCACCCACCCACCCAACCGCCCAGCATCCACCCATCCATCGTCATCTCTCCATCCATCCGTGTGTCGATCCATCCCTCTGTCCATCCATCCAGCTGTCACTGAGGCCTGCCGTGCGTGCAGCACCGTGAAGGCACTGGGAGAGAGACAAGCGGACACTGTTCCTGTCCTCACAAGTCTACGGCTCGCCCTACATAACAGACTTCCAACTACCAAGCTAGCGAACAACAGTCAGAGGAGTTTCGGTGAATGCCACAAAGCCACCTTCCAGATGCCCAGATGCCAGGGCTAATACTAGAGGACCTCACCTGGTTGGGGTGGGTGGGAGGGGTGTCAAGGAACCCAGGCACATCTAGTGTAGACCTTGGGGTCGGAGGCAAGATGGCCTCCACGGTCTGTGGCGGTGCTACTCTGAGGGCGCCCAGCCTCAGTTCTTGGTCTCAGTTCTTCTGAGACCTGAGACTTTAGGGAGGTGAGTGTGTAAAGAGCTAAGTGTGTGCCTGACAGAAAGCAGGCCATCAATAAAGATGTTAGCTGCCACCACAGACCCATCACTGACCCTACCTTTTAGCAACTTCTCCACAGGAAGAAATGCACCCAAACCAACCTCAAGAAGGAGGACATCTCTGCCAAAAGAATGAGTCAGCATTGTCTAGGCACTGGGAGACACAGAGCTGCCGAAAGAATGACTTTTCCCTGCTGTTTGATGGGCTTTTTTTTCCCCCCCACTATGGTATGTCGGTTGGTTTTAAGGCTCCTTTCCGATCAGTTCAAGGTGGACACCATGGTTGGAATGAGGACAAGGACAGTCAAGAGTCAATGATACGGTTGTTACCTTTAAGAAGGTGTCTTTCCCAAGAGAGGTGCACTCGTCACAGACACAAATTCCCATGGAGAGTTTAATCCCTGGAATTTTTACTCCCAGTAAACTTGGGCCAAGAGGGAAGCTAAGATGTCATGGCCTGGCCAACTCCATAAACCCAGGAGAAGGTAGAAGGCCCCACAGGGCTGGGAAGGAGGGTCACTCCAGGACACGCCCACAGACCAGGCCTCCGTCCCACAGTGAGAGGTCTCTCACCTACCGTGCAAAGGCCGGATCTGTCCCCGGACACAACCAGCCGGGCACCGCAGGCCCCAGGCCCCAGGCACCAGTTCCAGCAGCCCCAAGTCCCACCTCCGACATGGAACAGGAGTCTCATCATTTGGTCCCACACACGAAACATATCCACCAGCTTGCAAAAGTGTGACAAACCAGGTGTGACAGTGACAGCCACCCGGGTGGCTGGAGAGCAGGCTGCCCGTGAAGCACAGTAATATTCTTGCCTAAACTGATGAAAATACTACTGGCTGCGTGGACCGGTTCCTGGCCACTGTGGCCAGGAGGTCTGCATTTGTGAGACCATCGAGGGCCCGTGAGGAGCTCTTGGCAGTGACCTTGGGCTGGCAAAGTTTGCATAGCGCTATGCTACAGAATGCAGAAATAGACATTGCAACATAGTAATGAAATAATGACAACTAGTACCCAGGTAGCTAGATGTTCTAGACACTTTCTATCCATCATCTTCACCCATGTGTTTCATCATTGTGCTAATAATTTTTGCTGATAATACAGATAATAGCCACCATTTATCATTGGTGGGGTATAAGGAAAGATGCCGGGCTCTTATACACTTCTCTTGAGACAAAATCATCCTTAAAACAACCCCACAAGGTAAACATCCCGGAATCCCTCTGGGAGCTCTGAGCTCTGAGGGGCCGTCTAACTTGGTCCAGCCAGAAAGCCATAAGTGAGCCCTATTTCAGCCAGATCCGCTGTGCCCCACCTCGCACGCCTGCCCCTGCGCCGTGCCGCCTGCTGGGGGCTTGAGCAGTGGGAGCGCTGGTGGCAATCTGTTTAAATCCAGACTCTGTCGCTCAGTGACCTAGGACTTGAGAGCGCTCAGTCTCCAATAAATGGAGATAACAGTGCCTGGGTCATCAGGAATGAAGGAGCAAAAACCAGCAAATTGCGTAGTAAAACTCTCATTAAAAATGAGCTCCTATTAAAGGCTGCTTTCTGCAGACCCAACCTGCGCCCCACCAGACTGCCCAAAGATTCAGGAACTGGTTCCGAACCAGTAGCCCAACCCAGAAATGACAAAGAGCAAGAGAAACGATCAGAGATATTTCCTAGCAGTGACTCCTGGGGACACATCTTATTCAAAGTCAAAGTGATACAAACACGGAGGAGTCATTTCTCATTGTCGGACTGACGAAGGTCAGGAAGGCGAGCAGGACTGAGCATCAACAGTGTGGGAGGGATCAACAGTGTAGGAGGGAGCGGAAACTTCTAACACCTCTTGCAGGAACATCAACTGATAAAAGTCTCTTAGGAGGGTGCGTGGGAACTCTGTATGAACATGAAAAACAAAACCGCAAAGACACTTAGAGCAAGGACGATCATCCTTGGACTGCTTACGAAGTCCCTGACTGTGACCGGGCCCGGGACCAGCCCAAGAGGCTGCCGCATCACCAAGACTCTTACAGACGTGGACCTCGATTCCACGGGGCTTTAGGCGTGCGCCTGACCTGTGGGCAAAGTAGGGTGGTACCCCCGGGGGCACTTTCACCCCCTCTCCCGCAGCACACAAATATACGAAAGTGACACCAAATGTGCAGACCGGTCTACGGCCGCAGCACCCTGAACGCACCGCAGCCCGTCTGATCCCGCCAACGTACAACCGAAATATTTACACGGCTCCCTCTCCGAACCATGAGATTAGGTATCTTCATATCTTCCTTCATGCTTTTCTACCTTTAGCAAATATTTCACCAAAAGTTTGATGATCATGACTCACAATGTTTTTAATAACCAAAAACAAAAGAAAAAAACAAAGTAGGCAGCCTTCCACCCTCCCCTCCTCTTAGCCCAAGCCCCCTCCACCCAGGACTCCCACAGGGACCACACAAGATGCCACCTGACGGACACTCTGGCCCGGGAGAAGGAACGCGTCCCTGCGTGCCCGGAGTGCAAAAGTGACCAAAGGTGGCTACTGTACTTTGCATTTTAATTAACTGTAACTAAATAAGATGTAATAAAGACGTCTCTGGGTAGCTAGTCTATTCTGCCACTGTAGTGTGAAAATAGCCACGGAAAGAACATAAATGAATGAGTGCGGCTGTGTCCCAATAAAACTTTATTTACAAACACAGGAGGTGGGCTCCCAGGGCCAGGTTTGCTGACCTTCGCTCTAGTGAATACAGTGTTGCCATCATCCCCGTGTGGGGTCCTGCCGTAACGGCTACTCTGCCTTTTCTCACTTAATCTTCACTGCAACCCAGACAGGTTAACATCCCCATTGCACAACAGAGGAAACTGAGTCAGAGGTGTGACGTGGCCAGCCCACGCGCAGCAGCTGGGACCCACACTCTGGCCACCCTGCCTGAGGCTCACTGGTCGCCACTACACACCAGCCCTCGAGAGAATGAGATGGAACCTCGTGATCGCATTTGCAGCACTAGAGTGTTAAAATACCACTTTGTGTGGCAAACCCTTCCAAAGGCTTCCTAACGCCTGGATGTACGGGCTGTGTTTCACAGACAGTAACATGAAAGCTGGAAGCTCTGGTGTGATACGAACGACACCAGTCAAACCTCGCAGAGAAATCACAGAAAAATTAGATGTCCCCAAGAACTTCATCTAGTTGGGTGATTTTAGAGAAAATAGACTTCGGAAAATTCAAAATAATAATTAAGTGAGGAACCTATTAGTTAATGGGTCACAAGGTCTTTGGTTTTATAAGAACCTCCCCCTCCGCATTCTAAATAATGCATCGTGTTATCCACGAACCGCGGACTCTTCCGCCGCTCAGCCAGAATGGAAAGCCACGGGAGGGAGTAAGCGGTGAGCAGGGTGTCTCATTATGAAAATGAAATATGTCATTAGCAGCTCCTGAGCTCACCCTTTGCCACGACTTAGAGCGGCTGGAGGTGACCCGCAAGCCCACACGATGAGAGGGTCCGAGCAAAGCCCACTTTCGTGAAAAAGCCTGAACCCTCAGCACCTGCTAAGGCATCGGGAGTCATAAGGTCCTTCCAACAGCAGAGGCCACAGACAGACGCCTCCTGTCACACCCCTGGGCACTGCCCCAGTCCTCCAGACACGCTCGTGATAAGCCCCAGGACCCTCCAGGAGGCAGACGCGCTAAGACCGATGGGCCAAACCGGTGATCTGCTGGAGGCTGCTGGGCCTGCGGAGCTGCTTGGAAGGACAAAGACCAGACCGGGTCGTGGCGGGAGAGACCAGGGGTGGGACTCCAGTCCGGGCACTCACATCCACCCCCGGGTCTGGGCGAGGGCCTTTCCTTCCTCTCCGTGCTGAGATCCTCAGAGCTCTTAGCTGCGAGTGGAACCAGCTTAAGCATCAAAGGGAGTAAGTGCTGAATTGAGAATCCGGGGTCCACACTGCTTCCAGGCTGAAATGATGCCAGCAGAAAGTCACCCTCCCCTCCTGGACCCATTCCCCCACAGGTCCTCCCGAGCAGGCTGGGGAAAGCGACCACCAGCCCTCCAGGCCCCCATCCTAGGAGCTTAGGGACGCCTTCACAAAGAGAAAACACCTCCTTCCTCATGAAGTCCGGGAATGGACGCTCAGGGGTCAAGCCTGAGCCACGTGTCAATCCCGGCGCTGCTCACCATGGGCAGAAGGGCGCCATGGAGGGCGGCAGCCGGTCCCACAAGGATGGAGACAGGAGGCACACTCCTTCCCAGCCGGACGGTGAGGAGAAACAGAGCACTCCTGGGACCTCCTGGGGACACGGCCCCAACACCACCCAGGCTGTGTCTCAGGGAAACAGGCTGGTGAGGCCCGTGGTTCACAGTGGGGACACAGAGGAGAGACCACGAGGCAAATGCCCGGAGTAGGGGCAGCACTGGGGTAGTGACCTGAGGGGAGGGCAATGCAGACGGAAAGGGCCCCCTGGCTCACGGCCTCCCCCAACCCAGACATGACTCCCAGGAAAGGTCAGATCAGCCCGAGCCACGCCACACAAGGCCCCCCGGGGACGCTCCCATGGCTCTGAGGACCACGGACATCCCCGATCTTACAGCTACAGCCCTGACCCCAGCCTGTCCATCCACGCCCGCCTGTGGTGACATTTCCCAAGACCCCCAGGCGAGGACAACGTTACAAAGAGCTCCTGAGGCAGGCTGTGCCTACTTTAAAACACGGCCCTCTGCGGCGTGGCCAGCCTCCCCACTTCTTTGGACTCTGACTCCCGTTTCTCTCAGGAAATACCTGTGCTCATAGTTGGAGGTTTCCTTTTATTCCTTCATTATTGTTCTTTTGTTTCAAAACACCCCTACTTGGCCAAAATTAAAAAGTCTGGAACCTGTGCCCACCCTTCCCTCCAGGCTGAGCCTTGACTAACAAGTGACTGACCTTTACCACTGCGGCAGAGTTGCCCCTCCCGCCCTCCCAGGGCCCGGGGCTCTGCGCGGCAAACCTCGTGTCACGGGAACGAGGATGCTGGCGAGCTTCCGTGGGGGCTGGGGGCCTGCTGGATGCTTGCTGGGAATGCAGAGTCTCAGGCCCCACCCCAGACCTGATGAGTCAGAATCCACCTTGTAACAAAATCTCCAGGGCATCTGTGCAGGTGCACACAGAAGTCCGAGAAGCGGGGGGCCAGACTATCGGAGCGAAGACCTCTTCTCGCTAATGAGGCCACTAGAGGGCCCCCAAGCATGGGCATTTGCCCCATAAGTTTTGGCCCAGGGCCATATTGCCCTTCTATTGCCCTTCGAATTGCTTCTCTTCGAGGCAGGGCTACAGCACTCTGCCAGCTCTTCTGTAAGCCCACATCTTGCCTGTCATTCAACGATGACGGCTACCCCATGATGGTCACCTGCACCCTGACGGTCACCTCCAGAATATCCACAGACACATCTCCTGTCCTTCACAAAGCCTTTGCCAAACACCTCCACGCCCCCCAGCTACACCAGGCATATAACCCTCTTCCCGGCACCCCCCTGGTACCAAGTTGCTTATCCAGGCTTAGCAAGTGCCCGTCCCTTTGTCCTGTCTCCTGTGCTATCCCTTCCCTCTTCCAGACTGTAAGCTCCTGGAGGGCGTGCAGCCCGGGCCCCTCCTCCGCATCCCCTGAACCATCCTCAGCCCTTCTGCTGGACGGGGGGCCTCGGGACTCTGCACAATGCAACACCTCCCGCATTTCACTAACTCAGCCACGACTCCCAAGGATTCTGCCCTAATAAAACCAGCTGGTCTGCAATTAATAGGCATATAACATTCTCTTAAATAAATGTAAAAGGAAATTTTGACATCTACTTTAATGGAAACATAATCTTATCTAAACAAAAAAAACAAAGGTACACACTCCTTATGTGATCGTTCATCCCCTCCTGAAATCTCATGGAGACTGCCAGGAGATCAGTACCCTACTGGGCTGGCCGGCAAGTGGGCAGCCTCACAGGGAATAAGCAGGCACATCCCGGCACTCTTTGAGCCTACACGGCCATCTCCTCCTTCCTTGGGCCGCAGGAACATCTTGGTCCGTAGCCACGCCCCCACACGTGCGATCCCCAAGGTCATCACGAGCCGGGATGCTTTCTCAATGGCTTTCTATGGATCAGGGTGTGAAAACAGGTCACGAGTGTGAATATAATCCCGGGAAGCTCCTTCCATGTCACACCCTGGGATTATTCAGAAGACAGTAATGGGATTGAGAGGTGGTTTATTTTCTTTTCACGTTTTGAAGTGCTCACACAGAATCACAAGAACGGGTCTCCAATGCCAGAGAAGGACGATGTTTATTCTGGTCCATTTCCTGACATAGGACAGAAGCCGCCTCCTGGGGGTGAATCCCGGCAGCCGGAAGCCCCAGAATGTGTTTGGGGCCGGCGTGCAGCCCACAGCCCGTGAGACCTTCCCTGGCAGAGAGCACAGAGCCGGACAGGGGCTCAGGAAGCAAACGCGGGGGCCCGGCACATCTGTCCCCCGAATGATGAAACGCGTCTACGTGAGCAGGGGACCCGGCTGGCGGTGGCATCTTCAGGGATTAATGATAAAGCAGCGGGACCTGACCTAGAGTCGCAGAACCCCGATCCGAAACTCTCTGCTCGTTTCCCGACGGGCGTCTTCAACTGGCTTCTGAGCAGCTCGCTCCGGAGAAGCGACATTTGAGCTGCGGTCTGACGGCAACACACACCAGCCGTGACACCTCGCACCTCCACACGCGATCCAACCCAGACGCGGACGTAAGTGCTTGACTAGCAAATGATTCCTGGAGGCTGGTGTCACTGCTGCTGTCACTGCACAGGGGAGGAAACTGAGGCACACCGTGGCTGACCGACTCACTAGCTCATAATGGCGGAGCTGGGTGTGAGCCGGCGGAGGTCCCCACAATCCACCCACCGCGTCCCACCACCTCCCGCGGCCGTGCCAGCGCATTTCTAGGATAACGGGGCTGCTTTGCTCGGGCTTCAGAAGCGCAGAGCCCTCTGTGCTCTACATGGCTGTCCCATGAAGTGATCGCGGCGAGCCCGTGCAGTGAGGACCATTATCGGCGGGAAGAGCTAAAGATATGCCAGGCCAGGGAGCTCACGCAGCTTGTCCCAGGCAATGCCGCCGTCTGAGAACACACGAGTCCCTGGCCAGCTGCTGGCCAGGTGCTGGCCAGGTGCCGGCCGATGGCAGAGGGTGGGGGGAGGGACAAGGCAGCTAGGATCTCTTCCTCCCTGGAGCTCTCGCTCAGGGTGGGGGAAGAGGGAGAAGGAGATGGTCAACAAACGCCCCAAAATCACGTAAGAGTTACAGACGCAGAAAGTCCAATGGAAGAAACAGAGCGGGATGTTGGGACAAAATGCTGAAGCCTTGGGAGAGAGAACAGAAGGCTTCCAGGAGGTGGGGTAGAGGGTCCACTCAGAACCCAAGGCGGAGACAGCTTATGGAGACGTAGGTAGCACATGGCATGAAAGTGCACCTGCCACAGGTGAGGAGAACAGCCCAGAACAGAGGCTGGGCGTCCGTCTCTGGGGCTCGCCGCCCTATCCACTCAGTGGCCACCGCATCCCTACTCGTCCTGCATCCTGTAATGTCCCATCCCTCCCCGTCTTAGTGCACGGGCTTTGGTGGAGCTGACCTACCTCCCGTGCTAAGGACAGGGATGTGACCGGAAGGAACCAACCTGGCTCACACCCTGATCTAGAATTTCTGGCCTCCAGAACCACAAGAGAGTTTGTTTCTCTTCCTTAGGCCATAAGTCTGTAGTGCTCTGTTCCAGGTGCCCCAGGAAACTACGAGAAGAGGGGGACACAGATAAGCTGAGGTCCTGGGGCAGCTCGTGCAGGAGGGGGCAGAGTCCTGAGCATCCTCGGTGGGGGTAGGGCCTGCCTCCCACTGCCCGGGACCACCTGCGGCCCCGAGGGACCACTGTGGCCACCAGAGCCAAATGCTTTCAATCTAAAAGTAAAGTCTCAGCTCCTTGCGGTCAATCTGTCAATGTAATAAAATCTCACACAACTAACACCAAGAACTTGCAGGTCAAGCCTGGTGGCATCGGCCCCGGCCTCTGGTCTGGCTAGAATATTCCTTCAAGGGTCGTCTCCTGCTGTCCGTCAGCATGATGTGTGAGCTACGCCGTTACTACCTTTTGCAACTTCCACGTGAGTTTAAGATGATTTCTAAATAAAAAAGTTAGAAAATGCAAAAAAAAAAAAAAAATCTAAAAAGCAAAGTCTTGCCTCTTTGAAGCTGCTCACAGGCTGCCCCAGTTCCTTTGTCTGAGTCACAGGCCACTGGTCCTCTCGAAGCCAGCCTCTTTTTGGCCCATCTGCAGATAAGTTGTAGGGAACCTTCCAGAACACTCATTCCCCCTCTCCCCCCGCAAACAGGTTTGGAGGCCCACTGGCAGCCAGGAGAAAATGAACCAATCGTCTCACCACTTTGCATTTCTTTGTGGTTTTGTTCATTTTGTCAGCCAGAGCCCCAGGAGGGAACAGGGCAAGCTTTCTCCCTGGGACTGAGAAGCGGGGCTCAGCGGCGCAGTCGGAGAGCAAAGAGCTCATTCAGGCGCAGGCACGCGGGGGCTCGCCGCGGAGACCGGCGCAGGGCTTGCTTTCTGTGAAATGCCTAATTTTAGTTTCTAGCCATCATTTGCTCTTCCACAGCGTCCCCTGGCCTGCCTCAATGGCGGGCCTTGTCCGTGTGGAGCACAAAGCCGCCTTTGCCCAGGGAGCCAAGAGGAGGGAAGCTGCAGCTGAGGCGGGGGCGTCCCCCCACACTGACTGGCCCCATTCTTCCCCAGCGCGCCGAGGGCTGCCCCGCCAGGGGACGTACGGCTCTGAACTCCCAAGTGGCTCTCTCGTGGCAAGTGGAGAGCGTAAATAAATCTCGGGTGAGGGATGGGAGAGAAGCACAGGGTCCAGATGACACGGTGCTCAAGTGGGCCCAGGAGGCGGAAACTTCTAAGCAGAATCCCAAGGAAGTAGAGACTTGCCCGTCCCTGGGGGCGTTCAAGCCAGGGCGAGGCTCCATCTGGGCAGGGGTGCCAAGGAAGGGTTAAAGGGAAGCGAGTGATGGATGGATGGATGGGAGCGTGAGAGACAGACAAGTGATTTTTAGACCGATGACAGATACAGCTAGATAGATGCGAGGTAGCTGGGTAGGTGGGCTTGATACACTGAAGGATGACAATCAATCAGCAGCGAGGGAGACAGATGATGTGTACAGATGGGGATGACAGGTGGGTAAACAGCAGATCAAAGATACATGAGGGACACAAGTACCTTGATGATGGAAAGGAGGAGGGAGGGGGAGGGAGCGTCGTGCTTCTCAGACGGGAGACAGAGCTGACTGTCAGAGGCCGGGGGCCCCGTCGCTCGATGCTGTCTCTTCCCAGGCCTGTGGCTACACCTTTCCCAAGTCAGCACCATTTCCACCCAGGTCTCTGGGAAACCTCTGGTTCAGAAACTGTTCAAACCTGCATGGCTCACCTGCGCACCAGGACTCCCAGACCCCCAGCCTGCTCATCACTATCTCCCCCTCCCCACCCCACCCTCGTCGCTGT
Source organism: Neogale vison (assembly GCF_020171115.1). Classification (NCBI taxonomy): domain Eukaryota; kingdom Metazoa; phylum Chordata; class Mammalia; order Carnivora; family Mustelidae; genus Neogale; species Neogale vison. The sequence continues at coordinate 3,446,536 of NC_058098.1, forward strand.
CCAGAACGACTTCTTTCTTCCAGGGGCTCAGGCCCAACCCTCAGGGTCCCCCTGAGTCCCCTCCCAGGCTCGGCAAATCCTGTGGACTCTCCCTTCCAAATACACCCAGACAGCGGCCCCATCTCACGGCCTCTCCCTCCAGGACCATCCTGATTCGGCTTCCCTGGAAGCAGAGCCGGAGGTGGGCTTTGGAGTAACAGTCTGGAAGATGGTCCCAGGCAGCAGGGGTCGGAGAGCGGGGGAATATATGTGCGTTCCCCAGGTCTCTGCCATGGGCAGCAGGGGGTTACTCCGCACGGGCTCTGAGGACTGCCCACCCGAAAGCAGGGATGCCAGGACATTGGCCCCATCCCCTCGGCTGAGGATTAGTCCTCAGGCATGAGCTCCCTGATGTTCTGGCCATACCTCCACTTCAGGGGAGAAGGGCCAGGGCCCCCAGTGCTTGCCCGAGGCAGGGTCCTGGCCTTGGGAGCTGCTTAGTGTCTAACCAACCCCCGGGAGGGATACGGGAGTAGGCACATAGCAGCTGCCAGTTTCCACGATGTAAATACTTCCACCATGGCCAAGTTCAAGCTGCCAACGTGACAGCACCGGCAACCACACCACTGTGGCACCTGGGCGCCAGTGCCAGCCTGGAGGGCTCAGGCACATCGCCTGTTGCCTACCTGCCGTGTGGGCAGAGCTCAAACCACAGCTGAAGGCAGAGACAGAGCAGGTCCTAGGGTCGGGACGTGGGTACCCAACAGAGCAGCTACAAACAGTGTGCTCTTGGCCACTATGATCTCTGACGACATGACCAGCCTTACACCATATGGTCTGATGCCCCACTGCAGCTAGATCAATCCCCTTCCAAGAGCTGGTTCTGGAAACCAAGCCCAAGCCACCAGCAGGGCCACGGTACCTCCCCAGCATCCCAGTCCTGACTGCCAAGTCTCATGGGCTCTAACACCTCCAGCCCCCCATCACTCACTGTACTTAAGCCTCCTGGTCCCCTTGTTCATCAATACTCCAAGCACAAATCTACCTCAGGACCTTTGCACCTGCCATTCCTCTGCCCAGAGAACTATTCTCCAAGGCATTTACATGACTAATCCCTTCACTTCTGCCTTGTCTCTCTCTGACCATGTGACCTAAAAATAGCCAGCCTCTCCTCCCTGCCACTCTCCCTCCTCCAGCCTGGCCTTGGGGCACTTATAACTCCCTGGTGTCACACCATACATCTTCATCTTTCTAATTTGTTTCCCTTTATCCCAACAGAGGATTCGCTCTGTGAAGGCAGGGACATCATAGTCTTTATTGCTGTATCCCCAGGACAGGTATCCAATAAACAGTTGTTAGTGACGGCTGCCAGTCACAAATTCCAGGGAGAAAGTTCAGGCTGATTTCATGTTTAAGCTCCCCACAGGATTGCAAAGAATGCCCCCAGCTCAGAACACCGGAGCTGAATGCCTTCAAAATCCAGCCCAGCCCCAGGGTCCTCTGATGGGCTGGCCTCTGCCCGGCACTCCACAGGCACTAAGATCTCCCTGCTACTGGCTCCTGGGGTAGAAACCTTCATTTCCATCAACACAGACCAGGTGAACCCTCCAAAGTCCAGGCAGACCCAGCCCCAGCCAGAAACAGAGAAACCGTATTGAAAGTCACCACCTGCCCAGCAGCGTGGAGCAAAGGACCAGAGTGTGATTCCTGACGAGAAATAGGCCCTGGCACCGTGGAGTCCGTGTCAGTCAGCTATCGGCGTGGAACAAACCACCCCACATCTCAGTGGCCTATTTTAGGATGTAACTGTTCAGCCAGTTACATCCAGAAACATGGGCCCGTGTGCTCGACGTGGGGAGGGCTGGGCTCACTGGTCCTGCCGTATTCAGCTGGGAGCCTGGCCGGGGCTGGGTCGTCTAGGACGGCTGCACTCACCGGCCCGGCAGCTCTCACAGGGTCACCTCAGCTCTACTCTGGCTGGATGGCCCACAAGAGACAAGAGGGCCACAACAGAGGCCACGAGCTCTAACTTCTATGCCCATAAGTCATACTGTGTCCCTTCTGCGGCATCTGTTGGTCAAAGCAAGTGGCGGGGACACAGGGGGGCAGGAGACAGCACCCTTCCTGATGGGGGGTGGGGTCAGAGGTAATGATCGTGGCCACCTTTGGAAACAGCGTGAATCACATTGTTGTCCCCTTTTTACAGGCGAAGGAGGGCACAGAGATGGCAAATAACTCACTGAGGTCAACCTGACTGCAGACACAAAGCCACACCATCCTACCCAGCGTCCCCCTAGGACCCACCCATGCCAGAGCTTAAATTCAGTCCCAGACACAAGCCCCCTTTGTGGCCAGCACAGGTCACAAGGCCTAGCTCCGTGAGGACAGGGCACCTTTGGGCGGTCCCCAGCAGCCAGCACCGTGCCTCTATGTAGGTGGGCAGAGGCAGGCTGACTGGTCAGGGTCCCCACTGTAACCGAGACAGGGAAGAGTCTGGGGACATTCAAAGTCCCTCCCCGTGTCCCACAGCCCCGCTGTGAGGGAAGCACGGAGCCTCAAATGTGCCCGTCGGCGTGGTGTGGTTCTCCGGCCGGCTCACGTGCCCGATACCTTCTTGGCAACCGTCCCAGACTGTCTCCTGAACTTGAGCTCTCCTTCCCCAAATCGCGCTCCTCAGCCGTCCCCATCTGAAGGGGGTCTGGGGGCCACCCTTCCTCCCTTGCCCTGCCCCGCACACCCCAAGTCCCCCTCCACCTCAGTCTCCCCATGGCGGGCACCCGACACGCGGCACTGCTGAACGCCGACCATAACCACCTGGGCGGGGGGAGGGAGGCCTGCGAGTGGGGAAACTGAGGCCCGGAGGGAAGAAACAGACAGCTGGCCGGAACAGACCCCAGCCCAGGCCCGAGCGGGCCACGCCAGCTCACCGGCGCCTACTCCAGCCGTCTCCTGCTGGCCCGGAGTTTTCCCGACATGGGCATGTATTACTTTTCCAGTTTAAAACCCTTTTGTTTTTTGTAAGAACTGCTATCTACCACCTCCCAGGGAAAACATTTATTTCCCCTTTCCTGCCTCTATTTCCAGGGTTGGGGGGGGGGATATTATTTCCCAAGGCTCACGCCTTCTATGAAAACATGCTTCTGAGTGTTTGCTGAAGATCTTTCTGATGGAAGCTAAGATGACACAAGATAGAACGCGTGCTCCCCAGAATAAAGGTTAGGGTTAGAGTTATTAGCTCAAGGGTTCTCCCCCAGCAAGTCGAGCTCAGGCTCCTCTAGACAGTGGCTCACGGCTTCCAGGAGGGACGCAGGGGTCCGGGACGGAGTAACAGCACCCAGCCCAGAGGACTCTGGATGTGTGCGCTTCCCTGCTAAGACCCACGCCCAGCTCAGCCCCCAGAAGCACTCGGACCCCCGCCTGTCCTGCAGCTGGAGGGGCGACAAAGACACCAGGCCTTCCCGTGCACAGCAAGACGGTGAAGGCTTCTGAGGCCATGCCAGCAAACAGGGGGCACCGTCCCCCACAGTCAGAGCCGCTCCATCCCAGACTCGCCAGCCCGGGGGAACAGGAGAAGGGCGTCATCTCACGGTGCACACCGGCGAGTGTCAGCGGCAGGTCAGTGACAGCTGATCTGGGCCGAGCTCCCAGGCCTCATCCGCGGCCCACGACCTCCCCAGGAAGGCAGAGATGTCATCTCTCCATGCACAAAGGAGGACAGGAAGAACCGCCCGACGCAGGCACCTGCCGAGGCTAGCCGGGGCGGCGGGGGGGGGGGGGAGGGCTGGGGTTCGAGAATGCCCGGAAGGCTCACTGCTAGGCACCCAGACACTGGCTCCAGCGGTCTGCGGGAAAGATGTGAGCTGGCACCTGACCCAGGTCCCTTCCCACTGAGGCCTCAAAACCAGACGGGAGGCAGGTGCCTGGTGCCTTGGTTGACTGAACACCCAGCTCTCGGTTTCATCTCAGGTCATGATCTCAGGGTCCTGGGATCGAGCCCCACGTCCAGAATCTGCATTCAGGGCAGAGTCTGCGTGACACTCTCTCTCCCTCCCCCACTGCCCCGCCCCACCAGCATATGCGCGCTCTCTGTCGAATAAATAAATGTTCCCCAAAAGATGAGAAGTTACAACAGTAACCTCAACACGCACACACAGGCACCCATGCACACATACACACGTGTGCGAAGGCTGCCCCCACCCCCACAGCAACTTCTGACAAAAGTCAGCACACGGAGCTGTGTAGCCGTTACGGCCTGCAGGAGCCTGACAAGCTGACCTTCAAAGCTCCTGGCAACCTCCGACCATGCACCTTCTCCCACTACTGCCTCTTCTTTTCAGGAAGGAGGGAGGCAGGAGCACGGGGAGGAGATAGGAGGAAAGATGGAAGGAAGGAGGGGAACAGAGGAAGGAATGGAGAGAAGGGGGAGAAAGAAGCCTGAAACCCCCAGTGATTCTGGGAAGGAGACCCTCGTCCCTCTGTCCTCTGGGCCTGCCCACCTCCTTCCCACGTCGCACACAGTACAGGTGCCCACCCGAGCCCCTGACCTCAGGGTACGGGGGCCCACGCTCAGCGTCCTGGGCCTGGGCACCATGAGAGAAACACACAGAGGGTTTCTGAACTGCCCACGGCAGGGAGATGGCCGGTGAACATGGGCTCACAGACCCTCATCGCAGGCAAGAGAGAGAACAGGTGCCCGACCCCCCTTCCAGCACTTCCAGCCCCGATGCTGGGATGGTCCGCAAGCTTCCCAAGGGTGACAGGGGCCACACAGCGGTGGCCCCACCAATCTGTGGAGTGAGGCCTGATTCCAGGCTTCCCGGTGTGAGAGGACAGCAGAACCCCACTCACGAGAAACCGCAGGGAGTCACGTCTGTGCACATTCTGTACAAAGAGCCCCACAGGGGTCTGCGAGCCCAAGGAAAACGCAGGCTGGGAACCCGGAGCTCTTCACAGGACCTGAGAACAGCCTCCCAGTCTCCCTCTCCACGCACGCGGGCGCGCACACGTGCACACAACGTGCACACACGTGCAGACATGGGGGCCCCCCCTCCAGGCTTCCTGCTGCCTCTGCAGGTGCAGACAAGCCCCCCACCCCCGCTCTGCCCAGGAGTCCCTGGAGAAGGCTCCCGGCCCCTCCGGGGCACCCTCCGGCCACCACATGACTCTGGTCCCTGGAGCAACCCCCAAACTCCTTCCCACCTTTGCACGGACCATCTTCTCCCACCAGAAAGCCCTGCCCTTCCCACTCAGGCTGGTTCACTCCAACCCACATTTCGGCTCCCGACTGGAGTGACACCTTCTCTGAGCTCCCCCAGCCTGCAGGCCCCTCCCCCGCACCAAGGCAGCCTCCCTCTGATGGGACTCGTGTTTGCCTGTGGGAGAGCCCAGCCCTGACCCACCCCTTATGAGACGACCCCAGGGCAGTGGGGCAATGCCTCTGCTGTCCATGCTGTCCCCGTGCCTACTGTGCCTACCGTCACACCTGGCCTGAGGCAGGCACTCAGTGCGCTGGTCAGGAGCGAGGGGGGGGAGGAAGGAGGGGAGTGGAGGGGAGCCCACACTTGCAAGAAGCCCCCTGGTGTCGTCACACGTATGTTGCGTGTCTCTTCTTTTCCCAATCCAGGCTCTCGCAGTGGGGTGAGAAGCCATCTAACACCCTCTCTGCAACGAGCGATGTCACAGCCCCTGAGATGTTTGGTAACTGGGCTCCTAGGTGCCATTTGAGGGGCGACCTGGGTCTCCTGGCCCAAGAGCCCACCGAGCGAGATGCAACATCCACTCGGCCCAGGGTCAGAAAAAGGAACCAGAGAAACAAGACGCGTGATCGGAGTCTGTATTTCCCTGAGGGCACAGCTGCTCCGGGCTAATGTCCTCCGGGAATAAACTGTCATTAGTTCATTTAAAAAACCACACAGAGACTAATTATTAACACATTTGTCGGCTGCTTTTTAGCAATGCGTATCAGTATCACCAAGAGAGGTGCTCCAAGCGCTGCCCTTCTCACGGCTGCAGCAACTCCCCGAAGGGCAAGACCACCTGCCCTGAAGCCCCGTGCCCTGCTGTCACTGCCCCTTGCTGGGGGACTTTTCCCCCCTGACTTAACTTTTCCCGATAGTTCCCTGCGTGGAGGAAGAAGGGGATACGGGGTGTCGTTACCATGTACTCGAGAAGAGCTAGCATCCACGCGGAGCAGGACTGTCCTGGAGCTGAGAACAGCCGCCAACAGCACAAATCTTTACGGAAAGAAGGTAGCAATATAGTTCCCAGAGAGCGGGGCAGAGTTGGGAAACTACTAGAGGAAAGGCGTCACGTTAAGATGTCACCAGCGTTCGCAGTGGCAGCGTTAAGGAAAGGCAGCTCTACCAGAGTCCCGCAGGGGACATAACAGAGAGAGGGGCCTGTGCCCCCTGCCCTCCTCGAGGGGCTGCCCAGACCAACAGAAGCATGAGGAGGGTTCATAGTTCGTTCCACGTTCCTGTTATTAAACGTCCCCTGCTACTCACTCTCCCACTAGAACAGTGAGACAAACTAATACATTGTCCCTAAATCTTCTGTTGCTTCACATTAATGAAGAAGCAGCTACCCATGAGGGTAGCTGGCGGGAGGGGGGGGGATCCCACGAGAGGAGCAGGAGGGCCCCGCTGTCCACGCACCCGCTCCCGAGCCAAGGCTGACCTCAAGCACCAGTCCCGCACACTCGCAGCAGGACATCCCAGCTGGGGCTGTGACTCAGCCTTCAACCTTGTCCTTTGACCTGGGCCTGTTACATCCTGGCTTCCCCAGTTCAGCTCCCCAATTAGGGAGATGGGCACAGCGCCTCCAGAGGAGTGTCCCTCCCATAGCAGCGACCCCGTGCACCAGCCCCAAGGCCAAGCAGGCAAGGGTGGGAAGGTGGGAAGGGATGCCTGGTTATCCCCCCGCAGTGCAGGGACACTCCCCCCAGGAGGGACACTTCTGGCAGCATCGCGAGGCCTCCCATGGGAGACATGGGTGTCAGAGCCTCCACACTGCCCCCACCGTCACTGGCCAAATGCTCAGCTTCTCGTAGTGACAGGCACTGTGCTTAATGCTTTACAGAAACCAACCCACCCTGGTCCTCACCACCATCCTCCACGGTAGGCACTGCAACGAGGGGCCGTCCTGCTACCAATGGGGACACAGGCTCAGAGATGTTCAGGGGCTCTGTCAAAGTCATGCTAACCCAGGCAGTCTGACACCAAAGAGTCCACATACCTGCCAGGCCCCCTCCTACCTCGTCTGTCGGCCTCCCAGGGGTGGCTCCACCTCGTGAGAGGAGCAGGAGACACGGAACATGAACCCCACCGAGCCCTCGTCTCTGAGAGCTCGGAAGGTCCGGGAAGGGAAACGAGCCTGCCGTGTGGGCTGCACCGTGGCCCCAGTTCTCTGCCCCTCCTGTATCTACTATGACCTGCATTTCCACCACTGCCATGAGGCAAGGTGGCTGGGTCCGTGGAGGATGAGGCCCACATGGAAAAGAGGCGCTCGCGGAGCCCAGCCTGGGTCCTTGACCTGCCACCTGCTTGCAGACCACTGATCACTGGCAGAGAAGGAACGAGACCCAGCCCAGAAGGGGACCAATCTGAGAGGTCTGGTGCTTAGGACACAGGGATCCTGTCATTGTATTTGTGAACATGGTATCATCATCGCAGCTCCCCAGACTGTGAGCTCTCAGAACGGGCGACACAGCCCCCACACCATGCACGCGGCCGTGCAGATAAATAAGAACCAAAGAGCCACAAGCCCAGGATGATAACATACAGCATCTCCCCAAGTCCCTGAAACCGACACCCCGGTTGTGACCTCCCCGACGTTTGCTGCCTCTGTGTCTTCTGTCTCAACGCATGACCGGGCTACTTTATTCACGTCTTAATGCATCTTCCCCCGGACGTAAACAGATTTGGTTTCAAGGAAGATCCTCTACGACCACTCTCTATGGAACCCGTGTCCCCCAGCGCACCTGGACTCTAAAAAGAAAATAAAAAGCGGGGGGTGGGGCCTGGTGACCCCAGCACCGCAGCAGGGTTCTGAGGCTCGCGAGGGCTCAGGAGCTGTGCACAAACGACCCGGCTGACAAATGTGCCGAGGTCAGCAACAACCTGACTCATGTGACTGCAGAAAACAGTCACCCCGAGTTAACATTGCCCGAGACGATACTTTCCCTGCCAAAGGGAAGCAAAAAGATCGTTTCTGGCACATCTCTCCGCCTTGATTCAAATCCCCTGAGCTGGTGATTACAACCAGGCAAAAATCTCTCTGCACACGGATACAAACTTCCGGGAAGAAGTGGGACCAAACTCGTAAAGCAGTAACACGGCCCATCAGGAGGGCTGAGACCGACGGCACCGTCAGCAAGTGCTACATTTAAGACAGCTGCAGGACAACGTGGAATACGCGTATTTATTAGGCCACGGGGCCACAGTCCTCCGCTTGGGTCGCGGCAGATTCGTTCTGTGACTGGCCCCGGATCAGTGCCAGCCTCCTCCGGCCCTGCCTGTCGGATAAGGTGCGCTGCCAAGTCACCCGTCCAGTGACCTGCCGGAACAGACAGGGACACCGCCCCAGCCCATTAAAGGGGAAACCTTCAACGACTCTGCCGAGGGCGGACTCTCCACCATCCCCTTGCCTGACTTTCAATACCTAGATCTCATCCTGGCGGCCATTCTGGTCAGACGAACTGGGAAATGGACGAGGATGTCTGCGCCTGTGTTGATGCGACTACGGATACACCTACGTGGGCCAGACGGATTGCCGGAGCCGGGGGAGGGACAGAGCACAAGTACCTGTTCCATCCAAGAGGCTGATGAAGCCCTGCAGGTAAGAGGGATGAAGGGGACGCAGAAATGGGCGGGGCAGGCAGAGTGGGCGGGGCAAGCAGTGGGCGGGGCAAGCAGTGGTGTGGGCAGGTGGGTGGGCGGGGCATCAAACTCCCTGGATTCAAGCTCCTCCCCCAGCCACCTCTTCCTCTAAGCTACCCATGGGCGGGACCCTTGGCCTCCTAAGATGAAACAGAAGGAAGCACGATGGCCCCCATGGAACGCAGAGTTGGCAACGTGCGTATTTTCACTCCAGCTATCAATAATTTACCAGACTGTCAGCCCCGTGAAGGCCAGTGACCTTGTCAGTCTTGTACCCGGGATAAATATTCTCAAATAAAATTTGGATGGACATAATGTTCAGGCTTAGATCACACATCCTAGTCCAACCTTTAATTTCTTGGTAAAGAAATGTCATGGAACAAAATAACTGCTTCAATCTTCCTGAGATTCCTTCTCCGTATTCCTCGAAGGGCAGCCTGCAGGCCTCATGCAGCCCCGATGCTTGGTTTGGGTTGGGGTTTTGTCTGGTTTCAGGTTGGCCTGGCAGGCGACAGAGGGCGACTACCTACAAACACTTGGACCCTCTCCTTTTTCACCAGCTCTGGTGAGAGGAAGCCATGCACCGATCCTAAACAACCACGAATCAGCCAAACAAAACCCCACATTTCCCAGCCCCGCAGCACCTGCCAAGAAAGCATCAGCGGATGTCCCTGGGTAGGGCTCCCAGGAAAGCAGGGTCATGACTCCACAGGTGGACAGCCCTCAACCTGTCACCATCCCCTTCATCCTGCCCTGACGGCGTATCTGCTGTTAGAGTTGCAGCGACCATCTGCAACCAGAAGCTTGCAAGGAAGTCACAGAGCCTCTGATGCTGCAACGGGTTAGCAGCCGAGAAAACCCCAACCTCATTTCAGCCAGCGCGGTTTAGTTTTCCTATTTTCACGAAGCCAAACCAATCCCTAACCAATAGACTTGACAAGCTCAAACAATCACATTTCACATTAAAAATCTGGATGTCCAGCCTCCGGATATAAATAGGGGATCTGGCAGCCCTGGGCCTGTGCTCCCACATGGCCCTAACAGGCTCCACGCCAGCTGTCCACTCCCCAACTCGCCTGCTGGCCAGGACGCGGCTCCCATCGGCCCTGCAGCTCAGGCCCCATGTGGAACGATCATAGGGCAGGGAATCGCCCCCACCTCACAAAATGCAAAACAGTAAGTCAAAAATCCTCTGATATCCACTGGTCATATTCACACTTTCCCCCTGTGCCTCTCTCCCTCTGACAGTCTCTGTCCACCCCGTCAAAGACAGGGTGGTTGAGGAGCCGGCAGGGGGTCTGGAACATTCCACCCGTCGCTGCAGCTGCGGCTGGTGTGACTGCTCCACGGCCCCAAGTGTCCCAGTGACTCAGCCATGTCCTTCTAGAAGGTGTCCTTCCCCAAAAGGGCCCGCCAGGCAAACTCATAAAGGTGAAACCCCTCCCCCCCAAATACACATTCAGATCTTATTTCAAGGCCACCAAAATGCTGCCCCAGAATTATAGTACCCGAGTCGGTGACTTGGAGGAGGTGAGGGGACTCTGTGAGGACTGCGGTCTGGGGAAGGGGCTGGCAGGCAGCTGGGGAGTGGCATCTGGGAAGGGGGAACTGGAGCTGGACAGGGAGGCAGCCGTGGAGTCAGGCATGGCCCCGGAAGGACGGTGACTACGGGAAAGGGCAGGTGCGGTCTGGAGCCAACGGCTGGGTGGGAGGAGATGGTTTGACCCAGCCCGTCCACACAGCAGGCTGCCGCAGGGACGCAGGGAGACCTGAACCTGAATCAGAACCACAGCCTCCTCCTCATCGCTGTTTCCTGAGAACGGACCCTGACACCCTGCGGGGCCCCGCGTCCTGATGAGTCCCGCGGGGTCAGCACGGGCTCGCCCACATTCATGCGTGGGGGAGAGCCTGAGAGCTTGGCCTTGACACAGACCCAGTTAGAGCAGGGGCTGCCAAGGGCCCAGGAGTTGTCCCTCCCACACCTCCCCAACCTGGTCCCCGGGTTCGCTGCCTCCTGACTTCATTCACAGAAGATGGGACAATCTCGAGGTGATCAGAGAACGTCTGAGGGGACGCCTGCCTCCTTGAAGCCATGAAACCAATGACCAGTGTCTCAAAATTTACTCCTGGTTATGGACAATAGCTCAGTAAACCTCACCCGCCAGGAGTTAGGGACAGAAATTACCACTCTGTGACATAACAGAAATGGACATTTGGAGAAGTGAGGTGCCCTGCCCAAAGTCACCTAGCCTGTATGTGGCAGAGCCAGACTTGGACCACCCATCCCGCTGCAGACAACGTGTTTGGAGGTCATTGTTTTCTTAGTCAAAGAGAGCCAACCAGCAAGAACCAACCACGGGGTATTTTAGTTGCTTTGGGGAAACTCACTGGGGTGAAACAAATTAATGTTGTGTGGATATGAGATAGTCTCTGCTTGGACACCCTCCTCTTCACAACATGAGAAGATCAGACTGAAAAAGGCTGAGGGTCTCTCTAGCAGGAGAGCTCTGGGCCATGACAATGCCACTCTGGTGACCTCAGTCAACCAACAAACATTCACTGGGAAACAGCCACATGTAGCATAACCAGGAGGACAATGGACAAGGCCCAGCTCTCAGGGGGTTTACAGTCCAGAGCAGTGCTGCCCAACACTACGGGGATGGAATGTTCTAGATCCGCACTATCTAAGATGGCAGCCACCAGCCACCGGTGGCTATCGAGGTCTTCAAGTGTAGTCAGTGCAATAGGGGAAAGGAAGTATTAATTTTAATTTATTTACTCAGATTCAAATGGCTACAAGTCACCAGCTATGGCACTAGACAGTGTCGTCTAGAGGGAGAGACATAATAAATTAGGTTGTCGAATAAATCAGTGAGATCATTTCCAAGAGTGAAAGAGAGAAGGCAACTGGCAACAGATCAAGAGGGGCGCAAGGTGGCGAGGGGAAAAGCCGGGACCCTGAACTTGGTGTTTGACCTTCTCGTGCTGACAAAGCCCTCCCTGCGAGGGCCTTCTGGGTGGCATTTGGGTGAGAAGGGGGCAGGGCACAGAAATCTCAAAAGTATCCCATCTTTTTCTGTGCGGTGCTTTTACTGTCAGGGGAAAAAAAAAAAAAAAAACAAAACTCTTAAGTTTTTAAACTCCGTATCTTTTTAAAGCATCCAGCTTTTCTTTTTAATAAGCTCAGAGAAGCTGACAAGGTAATTACCGCACGGCTCTGCTGCTGATTGAACCACGCGGACCCTCTGCCAGGGGCCACAGGGACAACCCCTGGACTCGGGACTTGAGCATCGGAGCCAGGAGCCGGGAAGAACCACAAGAGACGTAAAGGGGATGCATCTCCCTCACCACCACCAGGCCGTGGGGCTGCGGCAAAGGAGACACCAGAGGGGGCTTACATTTTGGAAAGCTCCCTGCCCTGCCTTGTGGGACCAGGCCGGGGGACGAGAAGACCCGGGACTCGGTCCTGAGGGTCCAGCCGGAAGGTGTGGTGGGGGATCCCAGAGGCCACGGGCAGGGAAAAGGAAATCCATGGGAGTGCTCCCCGAGAGGAAGGTGGGTGCATCTGGGTATCAGTCCGCAGCTCAGGGGGGCACAGGACGCTCTCAGAGGCTTCTCCCCCTCCAGACGTGGCTCTGACCCTGCAGAAGCGCGCAGCTGCCGGCCCCTCAGCCCCCCAGCCTCTCTTTGGCTGTGCCAGAGCTGCTTTTCCACGGGGGCCCGTGCAGCTGGCCGGCCCCAAGCCTCGTCAGCGAAAGCCCTGGTGTCTGGGACCTGTCCGCCTTTCATTCGGCAAATGCTCGCGGATGCTCCTGCATGTGAGGTCTGTGCTGGGCTCGGAGCCGAGAGGGGGACTGGCCCCACGGATGACAGACCCCGACATACCCGGCCGAGACGAGCACATTGAGTGACTTGGAACTCAAGGGCAGCTCGGGGCTGGTTGGGGCAGGGTGTCTGATCTAACCTGGCGGACAAGGAGGGCATTCTAGGAGGTGACGTCAGCCCGAGATCTGAGGGACGGGAAGGGGACAGCAGAGGTGTGGGGCTCAGGACTCAGGAAGGGCAGGGCAGCCCCCCCCCACACACACACACACACGGAAGCTATCAGCAGAGAGACTGAGGCCATGGCTGAGCCCTAAACTCAGGGGTTCCCCACGTGAGCTCACCTGAGCCGTTTTACCCCCAGGGGACACCTGGTGATGCCTGTAGACATTTTTGGGCATCATAATGAGGGGCGGGGGAGCCACCGTCATCTAGTGAAGAGGCCAGGAATGCCGCTAACCATTTCCATACAGCACCGAGGACAGCCCCTACTGCAGAAAGCGACCCGTCACAGATGTCCACAGGGCCAAGCCTGAGGAAGCCCACCCACAAAGGTCCCCCACCTGGCTGGTCCTCCAGAACAGAGCCTTTACAAAGGGAGATGACCAGGCCCCACAGAAGTGTTTTAAAAGGCATTCCCAGCTAACTCTGAGCCCAGTCTCTGGTCCTGCCCTGGGGAACTGGGGAGGCACCCGGAGGGGCAGGGCGTAGAGAAAGAAGGTGGCCAAGGACCTGCAGGGACCCCAAGTGTCATGCTGGGTAAACAGGGAGCCCCGAAGCAAAGGCAGCAGGGTCCAGGAGGAAGACAGCATCAGAAAGAGGGACAAGGGACGGGGCAAGGACACGAAGGGGACAAGAACAGGGAAGGCAGAGGAGGCAGCAAGGGTTGGACAAGAAGGAGGTCACAGATGACCTTCTCCGTGCGGGATCACGCCAGGTCAGGCGCCTGGTGCCAAGGGGCAGAAGGAAGTCTGAGGGCAGAGCCAAAGTCCCCATGAGCAGGCACTCCTGGGATGCGTGCTGCATTCCCTTGTTTAAAGCTCAGTTTGGGGAGAAGGGCTGCCCATGCCTGGGGGTAGAGAGTAGAAACTTACAGAAAGGAGCCTGGCAAAGACAGGACAGAATCATTATTGCAGCGATGATGCGGAGAGAGCGGAAGGAAAGGCCCTCGGGGAGCATCCTTCATCCCCACCACGCAGTCCCTGGCCACAGACGTGGCCACGGAGAGATTTAATACACGAATAAGGCTGCTCAAGCTCACCAGCAATCAAGGAGCCACAAATTAACACAATGAGCCATGAGTTGTCACTCTTTGTGCAGGGGGAATAGGAGATGGATGATCTCAGCTGTTGGCAAGCCATCAGAGAAAGGGCACTCTCGGAGAGCCTGGAAAGAATGTCAGTTGGTACAGTTTCCAGGGTGCACTATCATAAAAAGAAAATGTGGGTCCCCTGCGACCCAGGCATCCCACAAGATGAGACACACCTTACAGGAAATTTACACAGGAACCCAAGGAGGCTTTGGCCGGGGAGCCCCAGCCAGGGGGATTGCGATGGGTAAAAACTGGAAACAACACAAATCCATAAACTGAAAAATATATTCTCTGGCCTGCTGTGCAGGTATTAAAGAGAGGAAGAGGGAAATATACTATGTGACAAGACCTCCAAGACCCAGTATGGAGTAGGAACAAGTTGAAGAACCTTCCACACAGTGTTTTCTCAAAGCTGTTCTTCTAAGAACATGTAGCTATAAACGAATAGGAAAGTTCCAGAGGATATCCTCTAAACTCGTCATAATGGTAACCTCTGAAGAGTGAGAGAGGGAGAGTCTACCCTTCTGAGAACGTTCTGAGTCCTCACTAAGAGAATTCCGATGCATGAAAAATGTACTGGGGGGGGAGGGGCACCTGAGTGGCTCAGGAGGTTAAGCGTCTAACTCTTGATCTCAGTTCAGGTCTTGATCTCAGGGTCACGAGTTCAAGCCCCAGTGAGCTCCCTGCTGGGCATGGAGACTACTTTAAAAAAAAAAAATGCCTTGGGGGCAAGGGTAAATGCAACCTTGGGCTGTTTTATAAAAATCTAGAATTCAGAGGAGAGGAGGCAACTCTTCTCCCTGACTTTGTACTGGGTTATTCCACAGCTGGCACACCAGCTTCAACTCCCAGGAGTAGATGTTTAGAGCAGGAGGAGGACAAATGAAGAGGTCCTGAAGGGAGGGCAAGATGAGGGCTGCGACTTTTCAGCCCTAGTGAAAAAACAGACGCAGATCCATATGCTAACTGCCCTGAAATAACGGGCTTCCTGCAACCCCCAGTAACACACACCGTGAGACGATCCCACCAGGACAGAGGGGCTGCAGCCTCCAATGAACCATCTGAAGAATTTTTAAACAGGTCTGCCCCCAAAAAGCAGGCACCGCCCCATAAAGAAGTGAGCCTCCCGTCAAAAGAGGTATGCAAGCCTGCCAAGCCAACCAGGCAAGGCAGTTATCGAAGATGCTCCCCTGGTCCACCCTTCCTGCTTCAGGCTCCCGGGCTGGTTCCAACTTGAGGATTCTGACCCTCTTTCTGCCAGAACTCCTCTGCTTAACATAGTCCATAAATACTTAATTGATAACTGTAGCCAGGCTCTACCACTCACAGAATTTTACACGCTCTAGACTTTCACCTCAGACAGCTGCTCCCAGGGTCCCATTTTGACCATCTGAGCCGGAGACTAACTCGGGCGTGTGCCCTCCTGGGGCATCACGTTATCACCCAAGCCCTTCCACCTCTCCCTGGTGGACTGACACCAGCCACCTGCCGAGCCCTCTGTTCCCACCCACGGAGGCATCAACTCACAGACAGCCAAAAAGCTAAATCCTCCATAATTTCCGTTTCAAGTTTGCTTCCTTTTACTGCCAGGGAGACAAAAGGAGCTCGGAAGGATTCTCTCGTGACGAACCACTCAACTTCCATAATTGGAACAATCATGGATGTGCATCTCCAACACAGAGAAAACCAATCCATCATGGAGTGCTGAAGGCTTAATCCCCGATTCCTAATAAAAGGATTAATTAAACCCTTAAGGGTCACCTTATGGCCGGCTCCCTTGAAACTCCCAGGAAATTAACTTGCCCTCCCAGATGTGGAAAAGCCAGGGATTTCCTCGGCTGGTACCTTAGTTTGACCAAATGACACAGTGTCACTAGTCCTAACAAAGAAATCTTACAAGCCTTGCATGGGTTTATTGTTTAAAATTTCAAATTGGGCCCTGGTGCCCTCAGAGCTGCCTTTAATAGGTCCCTCTTTGTAGTTAGAGAGTAAAGCTCCTGTGTGTTCCAGTGAGGTGAGGGAGTCCCTCCCCACAAAGCCTGCGTTCACCCCAGCCCCGGGGGGGTTTCTAGATTTCCATGCCCACCATTTACCGTGAGCAGGTCCCCATCTGGGGCCGGTGCATCTGGAGAGAATAAATCTTCTAAGGAAGGTAGGGGCAACTTATTGTCAAAACATCATTCCTGAGAAAATTGTGCCTCTCAAAGAGAGGAAATCGAGTCCAGTGGCTTGATACCAAAACACCAGCTTTGATTCTTTTTTTGAACCCTACATTTCAGAAGCTCAGACTTCTCTCTGTGAAGTGAAAATTGCCTTCTGGTGGAGAAAGGTTTTAATGATCACTTTGCTTCCTGCGTCTCCATGGTGACAGGCCCCGCACAGCCCACCCCCCTCCTGCTTTATTAGGCCTTTCTTCCTCTCTGGAAAGTAATCAATCAAGCCCTATAGACGCCTTTGTAACCGGATTTATCACCTAAACAATCGACGCTGCCGCGGGGGCGGGGGAGCGGACAAAGTCCGTGTAATTTAATGAAACGGGGCTCGGCCCTGGCGCACGCCCTGCATCTCCCTGCCCGCGGCTCCGCCGGGCACACCTGTCCCGGGAGGCGGGCGGGCGCGCCCAGGTGCGCCAGGCCCCGCCGGAGTTGGGCGTCCAGCCGGAGCCCCGGTGCGCGGCGGCCGCGGGAGCGCTGCCCTGCCCAGGCGGGGACGCCCAAGCCGGGGCCGCCGGGGCTGGGGCCCCGGGGAGGGACGCAGAGCTCGGAGCCAGCCCGCGAGGAGGCGGCCACAGGTCTGACTCTCTTCCCCCAGCTGGTCAGCGCCCAAGGCAGGACAGCCCCTCGGAGAGGAACGGCGGAGCCCGCAAGCCCGCAAGGAGGGCCGATGCGGAGCGCCCCCGCTCTGCCCGCGAACTCGGTTCTTTCCCGGACAAAGGGCTCCGCGGCGCCCCGGCCGCGTTCCCGGGGACGCGAACTGCGGAGGCCGGGCGCCCGGGTCCTGGCGCGGCTCCCCGATTGCGGAGCGCGGCGCGGAGCAGCGCCGGGGACGAGCCCAGCGCCACCTGCCCCCGGCCTGCCCACCTGCCCGGCCGCCCTCGCCCGGCCCCGTTACCTGGGTTCTCGCCGGCGTCGGCGGAGGAGGCGGCCGAGGAGTCGGTGAGAACGCTGGGGTCACTCTGCGAGCGGCCCCGCGACACGAGGCAGCCGCTCCCGTCCTCGGACGCGGCCATGGGCCTGGCCGGAGCGGGGGCAAGTTGCTGGAATCAGAGCATCCGAGGCGGCCAAGGTCACAGGCGAGGGGGCTGGAGGGGGCGTTTTTTTAAAAAGGAAAATCAAAAAGGACAGGGAGAGGGAAGGAGCCGGGGGACAACGCCAGGCTGGCTTCAGGGCGGTGAGACAATGGCCTCGCGGCTGCAGCCCGGCGCATCCCGGCGCGCGGCCTCGCTCTGCTATTTATTCGTGTTTATTCCCATTCTTCAGTTTATATTCCAGGAAAAAAAAAAAAAAGTTGAACCAGGAAATAAAAACTTTTTCTTGTCAGTGTTTATTGCGTGCTTGGGGCAGGGGGTGATGTCCAGGAATTTCTGGGGGTGCTCCCTCCCCCCACCCCACCCCCCACCCCCCCGGAAAAAAAAGGGAAAAAGGAAAATCTTTGCTCTTGCAATTGCTTTAATCTGAAAGCTGTTCTTGGAGCATCTGTTGGAAAACATTAGGATTCTCCCATCATGCCGCGCGGGAGGAGCATGACGTCACGAGAGAGGGAGTGAGAGCCAGCGTGGTGATGGGGAGGGGTCTCCAATACCTGGGCTGCCTGCCGCCAGCCCAAGAGAGGTGGGGGGGCCCATCCTGAGTTATGAACTGCCTACCCCCCGCCCAGCAGAGCTCTAGAAATAAGAATGCTCCCAGTCCCACCTTCTCCCCTCCCCAGGGGGAGGGGAGGAGACCCTGAGGGTGCCTCCCTTGGAGGCAGGGCCTAATCTCCCCAGAGGCTTCAGGCAGCTAGCTGGTCTCTCTCTTGGGGATATGGAGGCGAGTAGGTCCTGCTGCCCAGACTCCACCCTGGGGGGCGGTGCCCTCCAGAGCTTTATCCCTGCAACCTTAATCCCTTCTCCATTGCCCCCCCCGCCCCCCCTTCCTCCAGGCCCTCAGCACCCTGCCTGGGGGGAGACTGGCAAGATGGGCCCCTCGTGCCTTCCAGGGAGGCTTCCCCAGACACCTAGATGGAAGTGGTGGGCCAGGCAGTGAAGGTGACACCCCCAGGGCTGCCACTTACAGAGGTACCCTCCAAAGTGCTAATGAGCAAGTCTCACCATTCCAGATAGTGGCATGGGGGTGGGGGCACACGGAGCTCCAGCGTCTCCAGCTAAGGCCTGGGGGACGGGAAGGGCAATGAAAAGAGGAAATCCCAGTAAAGGCGCAGGGAAGGTTGGAGCGTGGCACAGAGCCAGGCCTCGGAAGGTGCCCAGAGGAGGGAGCATTTCACCAGATGCCCAGACGGCTGGGCCCCAGGGGCCCTGGGGGAGGCTGCTCCCCCCTAAGACTTGCGGTGTGCAGGGCCGGAGCACAGACGCTCCCACCGCTGCTGCCCTCTCAGCCCCTCACACAACTGCAGGGGGTAGGCCCTCTCCGAGGGGGAAACTGAGATCAGAGGAGGAGCTGGCCAGGGGTCGCACAGCTGGCGGGAGCAGCGCAGGGACTGGGACCTTCTGGGGGCTCTTCTTCCAGACGTGGGCAGCCCCTAAAGCTGGGTGTAGGGGTGTGTAGGGGGAGTACCTGGCACTGTTGGATGACCCCCAATGGAGGGCCGAGGACAGAACCAAGAAGGGGGGAAGTGCTACGGATGCTCGCCCACACACAGCGCTGGCCGTCGGCCGCGGTCACCCCTCACTCATCCATCCATCCATCCTTCCATCCATCCATCCAATAACCCCCAGGAGTCTAGCACACTGCGTGCCCCATCAGGCACCACGGATCCAACAGTGAACAAACACAGAAGCAGCCCCTACAATGGGTCTTCCAGGACGAGAGGGGAGGGCAGAGCTCAGAATGGTCACCAAAAAACCACCGGGTGTCCCCCAAAACAGTTACAGTTGACAACACCATGAAAAAGAGGAAACCGGGAAGACACTTTCCTGGATTCTTTTTATGCACATAGAGATGTGCCCGACGGTGACAAGTCCAGCTCCGGGCTGAGCACTTTACTTGGGACGTTGTTTCTTCCTCCCAGCGCCTGAGGAAGTGAGGGCAGCCAGAGCCCCCACCTCAGATGTGAGGCCACGTCAGAGCCGTGAGTGGCCTGTCCAGGCCTCCGGCCTGGGGTCTCTCCAGCCCCCAGCCTGGGAGCTCTTCAGGCAGCCCCCCCGAGAGCCAAGCTGAGTCTTGGCCCCACGGGCGAGCTTTCAAGCCCCCTACCCGGCCCATCACCAACACCTCCCACACAGAGATGAGAAAGCCAGCAGCAGGCACAGAGATGGACCGGCCGGTGGGGGTGGGGGTGGCAGCCCAGGGGCACGTCCCAGAGAAAAAGGCACCGGGGCGGGGGCTCCTTCAGCTGTCTGCCGAACGCCCACCGCCTCCCACTGTTCCGATTTCCCTACTCGGAACCCACGCTGCTTAAGATTTTCCTTTAAATCAGGGGCGCCTGGGTGGCTCAGATGGTTAAGCCTCTGCCTTTGGCTCAGGTCATGATCTCGAGGTCCGGGGATCAAGCCCTGTTTCAGGCCCCCTGCTCAGTGGGGAAGGTGCTTCTCCCCTTCTCTCTCTGGCTCTGCCTCTTCACATGCTTGTGTTCTTTCTCTCTCTCAAATAAATAAATAAATAAAATCTTCAAAAAAAAAGAGATCTTTCTTTAAATCAATTCTTAGTACTTACATGCACTTTAAAGGAAACCATTGCCCCAGCAACAGAGAGGGGGCCTCCCTGTCACCTACGGGAAGGACTACGGTGCTGACTGGGTCCTGCCGGCCAGATCCCCTGCGGGCTCCAGCCTCGCTGGAAAGGAAGACGAGCAAGGGTAGAGAGACGTTCAGACACTCGGGCCCCGAACAGACATGTTCTCGATGTGGCCAGAAGGACAAAGCACAGAAAGAATTTTTTTATGAGAGCCAGCGTTCCTAAATGCCTGTCCGGGCACCAGCTAAAATAATGTCTATCTCTTTAGTTGGTCTCGCTGCAGTGCCATTTACCAGCACCCCCCAAACCGTAGGGGCAGGACTCAAAAGCGCATGATGGGACGCCTGGGTGGCTCAGTGGGTTAAGTGTCTGCCTTCAGCTCAGGTCATGATCCCAGGGTCCTGGGTTCAAGTCCCGCGTCAGGCTCCCTGCTCAGCAGAGCGCCTGCTTCTGCCTCTGCCTCTGCCTCTGCCTTTTCCCCTGCTTGCGCTCGCTCTCTCATAAATAAATAAAATCTTTAAAAATTAAAAAAAAAATAATTAAAAAAAATAAAAGCACATGAGAGAAGACTTGGCATTTGCTCCAGGAGTGGAGAGACAGAACACAGGAGTGACAACCAAGATTTAGTTTCTTAAAAAATATGCTTTAGCAAAATATTGTGATTTGTCAGAGCTGAGTAGACATCCAGCTTGTCGTCGCAGTTTTCTCTGGCTTTGAAATGTTCCATGTTAAAAAGAGCTTTACATTTAAAAAAAAAAAAAAAAAGGTGACCACTGCTACCGGTCAGCAGCAACTAGTCTGCGGGGTAGGAGCCTTCCGGAGAGACTTGACCTTCCAAGTCATTCTGCCCCAGAGCAGGAGGGGCCAGAAGCCTGGGAGGATCTGGCCCATAGGTGGCAGACGGCAGCTGTCCACAGGAGGTGTCCCAGCCTCGAGGACCCTCAAGGGGTCTCAGAGAACGTTACCAACAGTCCCACCTCAACCAGACCCCTGGAAGCGCCCGGCTAAAAACCCTACAGACACCAGCTAGACCATAGAGCACCTCAACAAGCCCCATCTCCGTCCTCTGATACGTGAATAAACACCACGTGACCTGTCCAGCCCTGGAACATGATTCAGC
Source organism: Neogale vison (assembly GCF_020171115.1). Classification (NCBI taxonomy): domain Eukaryota; kingdom Metazoa; phylum Chordata; class Mammalia; order Carnivora; family Mustelidae; genus Neogale; species Neogale vison. The sequence goes on from NC_058098.1 coordinate 3,467,536, forward strand.
CGCAGAAAGGACGAGAATAGGGACACCGGCTCTAGTATGAATGGACCTGAAATGTTACTCCGAGTGGCAGAAGCCAGGCACAAAGGAGTACGTGTTGCATTATTTCCTCTACGTGACACGCCTCCGTACATGAGCCGATGAGTGCCAGAATTTGAGGGAACGTACAAGCACTGCTAATGAGTTCGGGGCTTCCTTTGAGGTGACAGAAATGTTCCGAGTGTTCTAAAACTAGACGATGGTGGGGACTTCGCAACCATAAATAAATTTTAAAACATTGAATGTTATACTTTGAACAGGTGAGCTTTATGGCATGTACATTATTTCAATAAAGTTGTTTTTTTTAATTTTATTTATTTATTTGACAGAGATTATAAGCAGGCAGAGAGGCAGGCAGAGAGAGAGGAGGAAGCAGGCTCCCCGCCAAGCAGAGAGCCCGATGCGGGACTCGATCCCAGGACCCTGGGATCATGACCCGAGCCGAAGGCAGAGGCTTAACCCACTGAGCCACCCAGGCACCCCTCAATAAAGTTGTTTTAAACACACACACACGCGCGCGCGCAGAGTACACAAAGGTCCTTAGGCTGGGCTTTGGAGCTGAGGGATGACTGGGTTTGCTTCTCACCTTTGCAGAGTGTAACCATACTGAAAACCTCTCCTGTCCCTGCCTGGGGCTTCAGATCAGGCTAAAGTCCTCTCTGGGGCCACCCTTCTGGTCTTTGATCAGAAAACCCAAAGCTATTTCTTGACTCCGGCCGCCGTGATAACCCCAGCACAGTGGCCTCAAAGAACTAGGAAGAGCCAAAGTCAGTAAAATCTGTCCCTTCAACAAACACTAAGGATGAAGGCAAAAGGAAGGTCTTCCTCTGCCTGGGGCAGTCAGGAGGGGCATCATGGGGGAGATGACGCTGGGCCTGGCAGAGAAGTACAGGAAGTGTAGGAAGTGTCCACTGTCCTGAGGAAGCAGGGGAGGGGCTTACAAGGACCCCAGTCCCACTCACACACATCTCTAGAGTTGGTTTTATTCTCATACAATGTGCAGGTTAACATCTGTTTTGTGCCAAAACACGAGATTTTCCCAGAATACCCCCATGAACAAAATGTGATTGGTCCTTGGCTTCATGGAGCTTGGGACCTTGAGAAGACAGGATTAAGGACTGAGCCCTAGGTCAGCGCCCTGAGGTCAGGGAGCACAGAGCCGGGCTTGCCTGGGGAGGAAGGAGCCTGGGCCACCGATGCTCTTCTTGAAGCTGACGTCTCCGTGGGGATTAACCCCACAAGCCAGAGAGGAAGCGGGGCCAGCGTGGGCCGGGGAGCAGCGTGGGGCTTGAAGTCCCCAAACAGAGGCAGAGTGAGGGGCTGGGGCACGAGCCAGGCTGGAGAGAGGGGCAGGAGGCGGCCCACGCCGTGCCTTGTGCGGCTCCTTAGGAGTCTGGAGTTTGCTCCAAGGAAGGTGAAAAGCAGCGGATGGCAGACATGAGTCTCCAGAAGATCCTTCTGGCTGTGGATGGAGAAGGGACCTCGGGGTAGAGGGAGAGGGACGAGGGGCCGGCAATCCCCCAGGCGGGCACAGGGGAGCCGAGTGTGGGTTCAGTGTGCTGCAGAGGTGGTGCCAGCAACTTGGCGAGGGGGCGACTGTGAAGGGACAGGACAGAGCGGGGAGCCACAGGTGACTCCCGGATGGCTGCCTTCGACGATTAATGGGGCTGCGGTGCAGGGACGTCCAGGTGCGTCCCGATGATGCGATACTGACGACAAGGTGGGCACAATGCTACTCCTGGGGTGGGGAGGGTCACGGAAGGGGCAGGAGGGGGCAGACAGACCAGAAGCCCTTTTGGACCAACTTCATTAGACACAACATGGAAGAGACTACGGCCTTAGGTCCACGCCCGCTTGGCTCAAGACTCCCGGGTCCCACCTGTTGGTTAGCTGCAGACGGAAAGTGTGAAAGGACGAGCTCTGGGTCCCCCAGATGCTCCAGTCCCAGCCGCAGGCCCGGGGACCCTCTCTGGGCCTCTAATTCCTCATCACAGAACGAGCATGTTCCCTCCTGCCCAGCCATCCCATGGTGGTCATTCCAGAGGTCCGGTGGCAAGCGCTGACCCCACCGGAACCCCGGAACCCCCTCCCAAGGCTTCGGCCCCGTTGCCCATCCACCAAATGCACGTGAAAGGTACCCAGAGGGCTCAGCAGTGGGACAGGGAGGCACAGTGGGACAGGGACCCACCCGAGGCTACGGTCAGCGCCCTCCAGTGGTTATGCCAGCGCCCACTGACTGCTTCCCGGCCCCTCATGCTTCCAGGAGCCCCAGAATCTGGGCTGCTGGGGTCTCGGCACCCAGAAGACCTCAGGGTCTTTGTCAAGTCTGCTCACCCGAGAACGGGCCTGCCATTGCGCAGGCACCGGGGAAAGAGATGCACTGGCTGAGCCCGTGCACAGTGCACGCGGCCGGACGGAGATCCCCACGCCGGGACACGGGGTTCCGCCTCCCCGCGGCCGCAGGGACAGAATCATCCTTCTCCGACTGGCTTATCTCCATCAGCGCGTGATGCCCTCTGGGTCTTCGCATGTCATTGCAAACGGCAAGATTTCACTCCTCCGTGGAATTTAAGAAGCAAAACAAATGAACGACCGAGAGAGAGCGAGAAACCGAGAGAGAGACTCTAACCTCTAGAGAACGCACTGATGTTCCCAGAGGGGGGGCGGTGGGGCGGGGGTGGGGAGGGCGGAGTAGGGAGCAGAACGGGGAAAACCTCACACACGGACACGGCTGTGCCGCCGGGCGCTGCCCACAGTGGGATCCAAATGAAAAAATAAAAAGAAACAGAATTAAACCAGCAAACTCGATCTCTTACACGTCACGGCTCAAGCCGCCGTGTCTGTCCAAGCTCTTAAAGAACCAGTGGAAGAGGGACAAGGGGGCCAACCCCTGGGTGGGGACTGGAGGCCAAGGGACCAGCGAGGGACCAGCGAGGGACCAGCCGGTCGCATCGCGCTGAGCCTGGCCTTGAGGAGGGGAGGCGCGCCCTCTGCTGGCCACTGGAGAAATGGCGCCCGATGCATCACGCAAGGGCCCTCCCAGACCTGGCTTGCGGGGGACTCAACCTTGCCCTTGGATTCTTCCACACTTTGGCCACATTCTTGACAGGGTCTGCCCCTGCAGCCACACCCACAAGGCTGGCCAGGGTGGTACTTCATGCAATGCCAGATAGGGCTCTTCTTAAAACATAACCCTCTTTTAAAACAAAACCCTCCGTGCTCGCTGTTCTGAAAGGCACCGGCAGCCAGAGCAGGCCTGGGAGACCCTTGCCTTCCCAGTGATGCCTCCAGCCCCCCTCAGGGTACTGTCCACTCGGACCATCTAGCAAAACCCTTCAGAGCTGGAGCGGAAGACCCGGGCATGAGACAGGGTTCAGAGACTTCCTCTGGGTGGCCTCGGGCTTGTCCCCGCTGCCCCTGTGCCAGGTGCATGAGGGAGGGAAGGGACAGCCTCACTCTCCGGGTTTGGGCAATCAGCATAGCGCCCAGCACGCCAGACACCTCCCTATGTGCTAGCTGCTCCCAGTACAACGTCTCCTCTGGGGCAAGACTTCTGATACTGTCTCACGTGCCCCATGCACGCGCAGGTGCCAGGGGTGGGCATGTAAGGTGGTGGCGATCGATCTGGGGCAAGAAGCACAAGCAGGGGAGAGATCAAACCCTCCTCTAGGAAAGACGGAGAACAGCGCAGTGGGCTCTGGCTAACGCAGGTCAGCACAAATCTGTGAAACTCGGGAGAGTTTTCTCCATGCACCGAACATCCTACATCTTTTCCCCGCCGTGTATGTGTGTTTTTTTTGGGGGGGGGACCCTGTCTCCCGCTGATGAACAGAGAGGGGTCTGCTTCTGAGGCCTCCAGAAAACACTGCCGCAAACCAGAGGGCCACTTATAGAAAAGGCATTTGCCGTGATCGTTGCCGAGAGCTGGGCTCTGACTCCCTGCCTCGGAGGCTCCCGTGGGGCTCGCGGGGGCAGCATCACAGGTAGGAAGGGACGCCTGCTCCTGCAGACGGAGACTCCGGTGGCCTCCCGCTGGATCTCATGTGCAGGGAGTGAACCTCCTGGGTTTTCAGCTTCTTTACCTGTAGACCTGAGAATGTGCCAGGCATCGTTCTAAGCACTTTGTAATTACTAATGTGGCTACTGCCGAAAGTCACCAAATACGGTTAGGTCCTAGTATATTCCCATTTTGCAAGTGTGATGCAAAGCGCTTAGTACTTGCCTGTTTAGCAAACATAGAACTTGAACCCAGGTCCTCAGCTCCCAAGCTCAGGCTGTTACCACGTCAAGCACAGCCTCCATGGCATAGGCAGGAACCTCCCATTTTTTGAGTCCTGCAAAAACCAACTTGGACGACGATGACAGAAAATTTGACAACTGGGGCGCCTGGGTGGCTCAGTGGGTTAAAGCCTCTGCCTTCGGCTCAGGTCATGATCTCAGGGTCCTGGAATCGAGTCTCACATCGGGCTCTCTGTTCCGAGGGGAGCCTGCCTCCCGCCCCCCACCCTGTCTACCTGCCTCTCTGCCTACTTGTGATCTCTGTCTGTCAAATAAATAAATAAAATCTTAAAAAAAGAAGAAGAAGAAGAAGAAGATTTAACAACTGCGTTTCTGCAATCCTATGACTTAGCAAGAATCTGACACGTGTGACTCACCATCCCAGAGGTTGGCGTCACTGTCCTCCTTTTCCAAACCAGGAAGGTGAGCCCCCCAGAGGGTGTGTGACTTAACAAAGGTCCCAGAGCTAAAAAGTGACAGGGACAGGACAGGACAGGACTCCTAGCCTCTTTCCACTGTGCCAGCTCATCCCTGATGCCTCCCATTCTGCCCACGACCCTCACTCACCATGACCCCAGCTACCCTGAAGCCATTAGCTCGGGCAAACACACTCAGAGCCGACTCCACTCCCGGCCCCGTTGGGTTTGCCATCGGAACAGCTAATTGGGGAGCAAGAGGCTCCCTTGTCCTCTGCCAGGACAAAACGCACCCTGTCCCTTCCACCCAGCACAGACATCTCCTGTCATCGACTCTGCAGGGACCCCTGTACACAGAAGTCACGAACAAGGCAGATAACGAGAAAACAACCGAACATCTCTCAAAGCCTAATGGCTGACCTTGGATACATACAAACTAAGGGATGTGATATAGTGGCTTTTTTTTTTTTTCCCAATGAAATGACTCCATCTATCATGACTTCCAGGGCAAGTGGCTACACTGTATAACACAATGATGCCAAATGCAAGAGTCACACCACAGGTGCTTGGACGTGGGGTTCTGGGCTGCCCTGTGCCCCCGCTGCCCACGTGGCTGCCTCCAGGAGCGGCTGCTCACCCGAACTCCCCACCAGAGGCGATTTCATTCGTGCTCAGAGAAGGAGATCGTGAAACATGTGCGTGATGATAACGTAAAAGACAAACAGAGGGAACACCTGCACCCCTCGTCAGCCGCTATGCTTGCCGCCTGAACTATCAGGTCATTTCACTCCTTGCTTTTTAAGAAAAGGTAATTCGTGTTTAAGGAATGGCCTTTCGTCACCCAAACACTTAATCCTTCCTCCAACAAAACATGCACATTCTAATACGTTCACCAGATTAATATTCTGGAGAGCCGTGTTTCTCTTCCCGTGGGAGATGGCAGAGCTGGGCTTATTGACTTAACCACAGAACGGATTGATCTGGCCAGCTCCCTCCTGCAGAAACGGCAAACCAAGCACTTTATACTGTAACAGTTCAAACACAGCACTGAGTCCGATCTATAAATTACAGAAAATCCATAACGCCAGGTTTATAGGTAGTACTTTAAAAATACATCGTAAGTCCCGTGGCTGGAGTGATAATCCCAGGAATCCACTTGTACAAAGCCATAAATAATGCCAATAACGTCCGCACTTTCGTAGAAGCCGTGATCTCCTTCAGAGCCCGGCACGCATTAAAACCGACGCGAGCTCTAGAGCTGGTGGGCCGACCGGGACGTCGGGCGCAGGGGACAGTCATTCGGGCAATCGGATTCCGGCATCCCCGCCAGTACCAGGGATGTCTGCAGCCTTTGGGGGGGCAGCACTGATTTCTGTGTTTAGCAGGGGACATTTCAGTGAGCCCCCGGGGTACAGATTATTCCTGGCGTCTCATGCTGCAGTCTGGGGGGCTTCAGACCCTCTCGGTTCTTTTCCAGGCTACTCGGGGGGACCCACGTGCCTACTCAAGCCACGGCATAGAAGGGAGCCTCAGGGTTTTGGGGCAGTGGGCCTGGGAGTCTGTCAGCAGGAGAGAACAAAGGTACAAGAATCTCAAGTGGGGTTGGCTCTGGCTCCCAGTAGAACCCACAGTACACAGTGAAGATGAGACGCTGGTCCTTCATTTAGATCCAGGCAGGGGCCCAGAGACAACACAGATCCACCAGGCTTGGTCTGACAGAAGCACCCTTGAGATCACAAGGCCCTGTGTTGGGTCTGTTGACTGATGTGCTTCTGCGGTGATTGATGTTGCCTGCTCCTAGTATGTGCCAGGTGTTGCGTGGGGAGGGGGGTGGGGACGGCGCTCCTGACAATAGCAGGTGCAAAGGCCCTGAGGCTGGGCAGTTTGAGCAGCTGAGAAAGGGCAGGGAGGCAGGCAATGGGTGGGCATAGAGACCCCAGAACTCAAACGGCCTTACGATCCATGGAGTAGAGCCTGGATTTTCTTCTGAGGGGAACAAAAAACCCAGCAGGGTCTCCAGATAGGACAGAGACAGGATTTACCTTCTCTCAGGAGGTTATGGGGCCACGGGGTGGAAGGTCAAGTAGAGAGAGGCAAGAAGGGGCCAGGAGACAAGGGACGCACGGGGACCACAGCATCCAGCGTGGAGGATGGGGACTCAGGGCAGTGGCCAGAGCGAGATACACTGCGTTCCGCCAATGCCTTACTCCAAGGTATCTTTCAGCTACTACTGTAATTAAAAAAAAAAAAAAAACCACTAAACCTATGCACCATCACTATTAAAATACAGATAATTAACAACGAATTTATGCACTTTCTAAGTTAGAAGGTTTTTTGTTTCAGTGTTAGGATTCCTTAAAGCAGGACTCAGCCACCCAGCCCCACACACCTGTGCAGCTGGGGCAAGGCGGTCCCATGTACTGGGGTCCCCTCACTCACCCCATCCATACTGAGCCGCTCCCTGTGGGCCTGATCGTGGGCTAATGCACTTACCCACAGTGCGGACGGCAGAATGCCAATCCCCTGGGATCCTGACCCCCAGTGACCCAATCAAACACTCCTCTAGGCACTGCTGCGAAGGCTTTTGTGGACAGATCGGGGCTACAGTCAGCAGCCCCGAAGACGGGGAGATTACCCCAGGTGACCGGGAGAGCCCGGGGCAATCGCAGGAGCCCCACTACGCAGAGGAAGGCAGGAGAGGAAAAGAGATGGGGTGGAGGGGAGGGAAGAAGGACTTGAAGTTGAGAGAAGGGTTCAGCCCCCCACTGGCCTCGAGGACCCACAAGCTGAGGAACACGGCAGCCTCCGGAGGCTGAGTGGTCCCTGCCAACAGCCAGCAAGAAAACAGGGAGCTCGATCCCACAGCCCGGGAGCTGACCTCTGCCTGCGGGTGCGTGAGCAGGAAGCGGACTCTGCCCCCGAGGGTCCAGGAAGGAGCGCGGACCAGTAGACACAGGTCTTCCCCCTGCGGGCCCCAGGGAGGGGCTCAGCCAAGCCCACTGGACTCACACCCATGGAAGACAGTAGAAGTAAACGGGTCCTCCTCTAGGCTGCTCAGGGCCATTTGTTTCAGCAGCCGCAGGAAACAAGCACGCACATCCTTTCATCCTCCGGACTGGCTGAGGACACCGGCTCTGGGGTCGCCGTCTGCTGACGAGGACAGCCCGGCTCAGAGGGGGGAGGTCAGGCACGCGAGGTCATGCGGGGAGGCAGGGCTGCAGCTGGAACGAGCCATTCACCTGACTCCAAGGGTCCTTCCCCCAGCTCTGCTCAACTCTCACCCCTCCACCCTGCCTAGAGGGTCTGCAGAAGACAGAGGCAGTCACATCCAAGGTCAGCTCAAGGCTTGAACCAAGGGAAGAGGCTGCGGAGGAGGACAGGTGTGGTGGACTCCCCTCTCCCCGCCCTGGCATCCCCCTGCAGGGCACACAGTGTCCCCGTGTGGAGCAGGACCCTTTCCTGTCACCAGCTTCCCCGTTTCCAAAGCAGGCATCTCCAAGGTGCCGCCAGAAGTGGGTCATGCATGAAGGGCTGCCAGGTTAGGTCCTAAGAACTAGTACTGCCTCCCAGAGCACAAGGGAGAGAACATAAATTTCGAGAGTCAGGACAGCAAATGGCTGGGAATCAAGGGTCGGCCAGAGGAGACTGTCCAGGTTCAAAGTTCTGTCCGCCAGCTGTGCGGCCTTGGGCAAGAGACCCGATCTCTGAGACTTGTTTCTCCTCATCTGTCAAATGGGGTCGTAGTCCACCCCACACGCGCGGATGGAGGAGCAGACGGAGCACAGCACTCAGCCCGGAGTCGGCTCGGCCGCCGTGATGACCCCCGTCCCGCGGGGTGACTTCACGGTGGCGTCTCCCAGGTTCCCGCACTGCGGTGACCCCCGGGCAACCCAACGCAAATGAGAAGCGTCAAGTACTTGGCACGGGGGCCCATGACCATAGTTCTCCGCGTTGGAGACCGCTTTCACCTACAAAGAGGAGAGGTGTTTCTTTTTATCATCCCCATGCTTCCCCCAGAGGTAAAAGTCTGCCATGACTTCGTGTGGATTGCGGGAAGAAAGCACAGACGACAAAGCCACTAAAATACAAATAGAAATGAAAATTTGCCGCAAGCCTCTGCAGTCCGGCGTCCTCGTCCTCAGAGCGAGTGTGAATTGCACGAGTCGGAGGATTCGCAGCCATCGGATAAGGATGGGTTCCCCCCGCGCTCTGACACTCGCAAGGGGACAGATATGGCCCTTTTCTCATGTTAGCAACCGCACTGAGTGCGGCCGATTTTTAGTTCCTGCTCTTTGGGGAAGCGGCAGGGAGCTCCCAACAGTATCTGTAAGGCGCACTCCGCCGGCAGCGGGACGCCTGTCCACCTGCCGAGAGACCATGCTTGTGGCGGGAGGAATGGGGTGGGGTGGACAGGGGGCCGGGGGAGGGGACAGGCAGGGATATCTGATTAGGGCTTACCTAATGGTGTCTGCCAGGTGTCTCTTAGGGAACTCGTACACAGAACATGTCTCTTAAGGAACTCGGTACGGAGAATAGGGCCCCACAGCCTACATGGACCAGTCATGATTTGTTGGAGAAATGGTACGTAGATCCTGCAATACAGTCTAAAAATACGATGTGCATTCCGCAGAATGTGGGAGCCACTCAGAGAGGCCTACAACGAGGCCGGCGGCCTGCCCCCAGCCCCGTGGAGGTAGGTGCTACCGAGTGTTGGATGGCTTTCTCCATGGGGCCAGGAGAGAGGAGGTTTCCCGCCACAGACTGCCACACGTGCTCCGTAGGGCCACAGAATTTGTAGTGCACCTACTGTGTGCTACGCACGCCGGGCACCGGGTTGTGGGCTAGACACGTCACTGCTGCGAGAGCTGGACATCTGGCAGGGGAAGACGGGTCATTAACGGGGGAGCAAACACGTGACTCCTGGGTGACGGCCCAGGTTTAGGGAGTCACCAGGGGGACTCCTGGGACTCAGCTAGAGTCAAATGCCCAGCCCCGAGTTATTACAGTGAAAGGACACTGAGCACAACCGGCAAAGGGAAAAGGTGTGCAGGGTGAAGCCCCGGGAAAACCAGGCATGAGCTTCCAGAAACCTCTCCCAGCGGAGGCCAGCTGACGGCACTCAGGTCCTCAGCAACAAGTTCTGACGACACCTGTGAAGGCCAGTCTCCCAGGGAAGCCCCTCAGACACCCGCACCACAGCCGGCACCCGGGGCCTGGTTCTGAAGATATGCTCTGCCTGGCACAACCAGGAGGCCAGAGCCCCGGAGGGAAAGCAGGCCCCGGCGTAGAGCCCACGGTCTGCACACAGCGGAGGAGCGGCGAGACGCCCTGATCCGTCAGAGAACGGCGGGACCGTCCCAAAGCCCAGCGGCGCAGGTGCCGGTGGACGGCCAGCCTCGCAAGCGGGCCTTTCTAAGGAAAGCAGACGGGCCGGCTCCGTTAACCCTTTCCACACGATCACACACCGTGGTGAGGGCTGCACGGGAATTCAGAGGAGAGTGCGCTAGGCTCGGTGCAGCGAGGCGGGGGTCTTTCAGACAGTGTGGTAGATGCTAATTTCCAACTACGGCCCCGGCGTCCTCCACCTCCCACGTCCTCACCATGTGACCTTGGACCGCCCCCACCGAGGGAAGGGTGCCAGCCCTCACCCCTGCGTCTGGGTGACATCCAGGGCCGGATCATCAAAGATAACAGAAGTTGAGCCTGGTTCTCTTAGGAGGCTCCGTCTTGGGACCTCCGGGCCCCTGTGCCGCCCATGTAGCAAGGATCTGAAACCCACAGTCCGGCTGGGCTCCCAGCAGCATGAAGCAGGTCTGGACTGAACCGTGTCCCTCAAAATTCATACACTTATGCCCTTGAATCTATCTGGAGACAGGGACTTAAAGACGTAACTAAGACAAAATGAGGCCATTGGCGTGAGTCCTGCTCCAGACTGACTGTATGCTTAGAAGCAGCGGAAATGTGGACATGGAGAGAGCCACCAGGGGCGACACACAGAGAGGACAAAGGCCACATGAGGAGGCGGCTGTCTACAAGCCAAAGAGAGAGGCCTCCAGAGAAACCAGCTCTGCCCACACCTCGATCTTGGACGTCCGGCCTCCAGAACGGTGAGAAATCAAACTTTTGTTGTTTAAGGCCCCCAGTCTGTGGTGTTGTGTTATGGGGATCCCAGCAAACTAACACACCAGCCGTACGACTCAGGGTCCCCAGAGAAACAGAAGTGACAGGAGATAAGTTGGCGCAGACAGCCAGACTGATTACAGGCACTGGCTCACATGTATCACGGAGGCTAAGACGTCCCACAGTCTGGCGCCCGCCCTCTGGAGACCCGGGGACACCTGCGGCAGAGGTCCAGCCCACACCTGAAGACCGAGAGCCAACGTCCAAGGGCAGGAGAAGACGGGCGTCCCAATTCTGAGGACCCGGGATTGCTGGATTCCACTCAGAGCAAGGCCTTATGAAGACACGTATAGTCACCCACACCCAGTGACAGGTGGAACCCGTCACCTTCCCAGAAACATGCCAATCACACAAAATCAACCCCTTCCCAGGTAACCCAAACCACTAGCCTACAGAGGGCGCCACGCCCGCGTCACGCACCTGCACCCCTCCCCACCCCCATCCTCCCTGCCCCAGGACCGCAGAGCAGAGTACGCAGTGTGGTCCTCAGTCCGGCAGGAGCCTGCGGGGCCCCAGTGGTACCATGCCAGCCAGGCCACCAGGCTGGCTCGGAGAAGACCGATGTGAGGGGCGTGCGTGATTCCTGTTAACTGTCCTTACAACTGCATTTCCTAAAACTGAATTCTGGTACAAATCCCAAAGGCAGCAGTTGCCTCAATGAAGCTCAAACAACGGAGGGGTCGGGGGAACCCAGTGCCCTGGGTCGACCACGAGGAAGTCGTGAGAGCGCTTGTCTGGGCGGCCCGTGGGGACGGTCTCCTCCCAGGGGGCCCCGCCGTGGCAAGCAACTGGGGCAGCGAGGAGGCTCAGCTCGACTTTTCTGAGCAGCGGGACCCCAGGAGTTGCCGCTTCACAGTCCAAGGAAGGAAGGAAGGAAGGAAGGAAGGAATGCACACTCACACGGTGATCGTGTTAATAAGTCGCATACGGGGCGCCTGGGTGGCTCAGTGGGTTAAGCCGCTGCCTTCGGCTCAGGTCATGATCTCAGGGTCCTGGGATCGAGTCCCGCATCGGGCTCTCTGCTCAGCAGGGAGCCTGCTTCCTCCTCTCTCTCTCTCTGCCTGCCTCTCTGCCTACTTGTGATGTGTCTGTGAAATAAATAAATAAAATCTTAAAAAAAAAAAATAAGTTGCATACGTCACAGAGTCAGAAAACAAACTCTTGCCCAAAACTGGCTTCCATTTATGGTTCGGAAGACAGGATCTGCTTTGTGGTCCCGGGCAAAGGAAACCACCCAAAGCCCCCACGGCCCTCCAGACCATCTCTCCTCCCTGGGCAGGCGCAGGGGAGGACATTTCCCCCAGAATCCACAGCTCCCCGGACTGAGCATTTTGACTCTGGGATTCCCTACTAAAAATCTGGATTCTACCACATTCTCTTCATGAAAATGAACTACCGCAGAGTAGAAACAGAAATGTAAAAAAATACCTAATCGGCCATTGATAGGAAACGTGACATAGATGTTTATGACCCATCATCCTGGTTTGCCCCGGGGACTGAGGACGTACAGGGACAAGGACCGGCCGTGCTAAAACCAGGACCATCCCCGGCAAACTCAGTGTCCGCTCTAAACTCGGAGCAGAAAAAGATTTCTTAAGAAACAAAAAGCAAAGACATCAAGGAGCAGCTTGATAGGTTTTGCTACATCAAGACGAAAACCGCAGGGATGTACTGGGGTGGCGGGCAGCGGCGGCAGGTACGAGCTCCGGGCTGCAGATCCGAAGGCAGCTAAGAGAGCAGAGCTTCAAAGTTCTCGTCGCAAGAAAACACTTGCCACTACGCGTAGTGATGGACGTTCACTAGACTCACTGCCGGGATCTTGCAATGCACACGCTTTGGAATCACTAGGCAGTACCCCCGACACTAATACAATGTTACGTGTCCATTATCTCTGAAAAGAAGAAACCAACCTAAGAACTTCTCCTCCACCAAAGACACTATAGACAAAGCTAAAAGACAAGCCGCAGAGACAGCATAAGTACCTTCGGCAAGTAGAGGGTTGGACTCGAGAACACATAAATAGTTCCTACAAACTATCTAGAAGAGGACCAGCAACCCCACAAAAATACTGGCAACTGAGTGGCAACTCACAAAACTTAACCAAATGCACATTCACACACATACACACACATACACACACACACACACAACCCTCCAGGGGCACGTGGATGGCTCAGTGGGTTGAGCATCTGCCTTCAGCTCAGGTCATGACCTCGGGGTCCTGGGATCGAGTCCCGCATCGGGCTCGCTGCTCAGCGGGGAGTCTGCTTCTCCCTCTGCCTCTCCCCTGGCGTGTGCTCTCTTGCTCACTCTCTCTGTCAAATAAATAAATAAAATCTTAGACAAACAAACAAAAAACCTCCAAAACAATCTAGGGAATGGAAATTAAACCAAGGAAGTGACACTTTTTTTTGTAGAATTGAGGAAATGGGAGACTCTGAACAACTCAAGACAGCCGGAGGGCCGGCACTTCAGACACGGCCGTTGGAAGCAACGTCGCCTCTTCGGGAAACTATGCGGTTGCACCAAACATAATTTAAAATGTATGCATCTTCTACCCCAGGAATTCCGCTTCTGACAACGCGCCATACAGAGGGGCGCTTGCCAGGTGTCCCACAGATGCACACGGGACGCTCGCTGCAGCCCCGCCCGGGACGCGAAGACCCGAGAGCGACCTCCACGGCCGGCCGCAGCAGAAAAGCCAAGACAGCAGTGGAATACTCTAAAGCAGTTGGAAGGAATCTCTTAACCCAGATACATCTCCCAGACACGCTGGTGCGCAAAAACAATCCGGTTCGGAACACGATGTGCTGCCTTCAGATGCTATTTCTTGAAAACACTGACAGGAAAGCATCCCGTACAGCTTCCGGGCCCCGCACGCGCGTCCAGACAGTCTGCCGGGAACCCCAGGAGACGGTAACAGAGGGGTCACCTCTGGGGAGCACGGGCGAAGCGCAAGGAGCAGCGCTCACCTCATTCGTAACGTTGGCGCTTCTCACTCGGACGAGGCAGTCGTGACACGCTGGAGTAATTAATCGTTTTCCCCAAAGAAGCCTGTTGCCTGCATCGAGCACGCTACGAACGCTTCAGCCAACACATACTGACTAGCGCTGACCAGAGGCCAGACCCGCTCTAAAGCCTGAGGGTCACTCAGTGCCCGTGGAACAAAAGCAGGGCGATCGACGGTATCATTTGGCCATGGTCATCGGCAGCCGGCGCTCCTAAGCTAACAGGACGGCCGATACCTGCGGACAAGGGACAAGCAGAGAGAATGCTGGGGCGGGGGACAGGAGTGAAGGGAGGTCTTAAGCTGGATCTCCCCTGATGATACTTGTCCCCAGAGAGAAGGCTGAGGTCCGCAAGGCAGGTCTGGACCCATGGTGGCTTCCGCCAGTCAGGTAAGCCCAGGCCGGGATCCCCGCACTGCTGGGGGTGGGGGCAGCCGGAGACCAGCTGCTTGGTGTTTGCAGTGTTCAGCACCCACTCCCCCTCTTCTGCAGACATGCCCTGATCTCTTCTGGGGCCTCGGGCCTGGCGACTGAGGGACGGGCGTCCACACCTGGCCTCTACCACCCAGCCCCCCACCTCTCCCAGGCCACAGTGACAGGTGCAAGGGCAGTGATGCGGCCCAGCCCAAGTCCTGCACAGACAATGGGACACTAGCTGGAGCCCCTGAGCCACCGGGCTCTGGTCTTCCAGCCTCTTGACCTGGCAAGCACTCCTTTTGCTCCTGAGGTCTAGTCCCCTGCTAGCCTAAAAGCCAGCTGTGCACAGCTGGCTGTCATTCCAATGTCAACAGAATTGGGCAACTGTGATCCTTCCCACATCTTCAGGGTCACTGCCTCCAGGAAGCCAGGCCTGGCTCTAACTCGGAGCCCTGAGCTGAGTCAGGGAAACAAGGCATTACATTTCCAGCTGCCTTGTGCGGCCCCTAAAGCCGCAACGTTTATGAGCATTAGCCGAGGCGTTTCCTGATACCATCCAGCACGCCTTCCTCTTCAAACAAACAAACAAACATACAACCCCATTTGGTACAGAAATACCCCAGTACGAGTCAGAGCTTCCAGATCAGATCCCGAAGTCTGGAAGAATGAGTGGCTCATTTGTTCCTAAATCAGAGCAGCGGCTCTGGCCACAGAGCCCTCAGCCCTCCAAGGTGGGGATGTGGGATCAGCCCAGGGCAGACCCCCGGAGGCAGCCGCGCCCAAATCAAGGGGGCTGAGCTTCCGGCAGCCGCTGGACAACCCTCGGCGCCTCGTTTCCCAGGGTCTGGCCATCAGGACACACAGCTGGGGGCACACCGCCAGCTCTGCCCCGGCTCCCGGGACCCTTGCTCCAAACCGAGATATGGTATTTGGGCCGTCCTATCTGATTCCACACCAAAACCCAAAAACTCATCCCCACTCTGCCTCGGGCCCCCTCCACCTCCTGGGTGACATACTTTGGGTGAAGGCTCCGCCTGGATGAATCTCAGCCTGGAGGCTCCATCAAATATGCCACTGCCCACACCACACGTCCTCGGGGATGTCCCTCCGACCTCTTCGTGCTAGAACAGCCTCCTCCTGCCGACCTTCTCCCCGACCAGCCTCTCTCCTTCGATGCCTTCGAGGGCCATACACGGACCCACCGCCCCAGACATGGAGCCTGTGAGCTCTCCTGCATTTCAGGCCCCCAAGTCTGTCCACTTTGCCCACCTCTGTCCCCTGGGCAGCAGCATCTCCCCTGCCCACCAGGACAGCCAGATGAGCTGCTCCCGGATACAGCAGGTCGGCCGATCCCTCTGCTCAAACACCGCCGTAGCCTCAGACCTGTGCCGTCTGTGCCGTTAAGGCCCCGTGGCTCATCAGGGGGTCCCGGTCTACCTGCTCGCCTTGCCAGGTGTAGTTCCCTCCTCTCCCCCTGCACACAGGTCCGCGGCCTCAGCGACCCCCTGCTCCCTGTTTCCACCGAGCTCATTCCCGTCTCGAGGCTGCTGCTGCGGCTTTTCCTCCGGCTAGACATGCTCACACTCCTACCGTACGTGGCTCCCTGCTTCTCCCCCATTATCACACCTGCAGCCAAATAGCCCTCTTCCGAGAACCTTCCCTGGCCACCCCCACCCCCGCAACAGCCCCCACCCTCAATCACCTGCTTCTACGCAGCCATTCTCTGCCCAGGGATTATCCTATTTGTTTTCTTTGCTTCCTCCACTATGATGGGTCTCCCTCCTACGAGAATAAAAGCTCCCTGAGGGCAGGAAGCTGATCTTGCCCTCAGGCCGAGCATCTAGGTCAGCTCCTGACCCATTTTCAGGGACGAATAAACACCTGCTGACCCCCCACCTGCGCGGTTGGCTTTCTCCCTGGGAAAAGTGGGTTAGCAGAGGCTGAGCCCTGCCAGCCTTCAAGGCCTTACACAGAAGCCACAGAACTATTTTAAAAATGCCCAACAATTGAAATGAACGTGTGCGGCAAGAGTTGCGTAATGTCCACGGGGCAGCCCATACACTCGGGAGGGTTCTCCATGCACCGCCGAGTGGTGGGAAGTCAGGACTCGGATTGTCCCTTCTCAAAGTCCAACCCCAAATGCACTGGCTGTAAACTCAGTACCCAACGGTGGGGGCGGGGGGGGGGCCTTCCGGGAGGAGGCCAGCTCTGTGTGCACCTCCTGTGTGCAGGCACGGGGCAACGGGGTGTGGGAACTTCTTTCCCCATTCGAGGGTGCGTACCCTGGGGTCAGGGAGCATCCCATTCTTGGTCAGCGCTGTACCCCCAGAGCTCAGCACAAGGTCTAGGATTAGCAGGTCCTCGGTGCTCCAGAGGGACGGAGTCACAGCAGAAGGGCCGTCCATCCTCTATGCTGGGATTCCAGATGCTCCCTTAACCACAGGTTGGTCCCCCAAAGCTTCAGCCACGGGCTTCTCGTACCCAGGGCACCACAGAGGGCCTGGTAAAGCTGGCTCTTGTGGGCTACCTGCTGATCCCCAAACCCCAGCATCAACCCCAGCGTCACTGCCTTCTAGACCCCCTGACTCCGGGTGTCTCAGTTTCCCAACCTCGGCAGGGCTGGCACTGGGTACTAGATCATTCTCCTCTTTTCTTCCCTGGGGGGACGGGGGGAGGCGGTCCTGGGCATCACAGGTGTTCTGAGGCACGCCTGGCTTCTCCCCACTAGATGCTAGTAGTAAGTAGGGGGAGATGTCGCAATCAAAAATGGGGGGCACAGAATCACCCCACCTGAGAGCCACCAATAAAATGCTACTGAGGTTTCCAAGCCAGTATCCAGACTGGCTTGATCCCAAAACCACTGGCACTGATTAAAAATATCGATTCCAGGGGAATCTGAGGGGCAGGCTGAGAGGGTGGTACCCCCTCCCTCCCAGGGGAAGCTGTTTGTAATAGGGGATTCTCACCAGGAGGCCAGTCTGCAAACAGTGGTCCAAGTTTCCTCTGGCCCAACAGCATTCAGCCTTCTGGGCACCAAATGCACCAGTGGCCACTGGGGACCCTAAGCCCCCTCCCACTCCCAGCGCCTCTTCCCTGGACAGGTGGCGCTCTCAACCTTTTTCAGCTTCCTCAGCCCCTCTCCTGAGATCCTGTCCCTTTAACTTCAGCTGGACCCTCTCCAGGACCAGGTGTCTGCCTGCAGGGGCCCTGGCCTCTCCTGCCTGACACAGGTGGTGGCCCGCTGTCCTCCTGAGGGGCAGGGGGACAAGGAACACGTGCGAAACTCTTACTGGGTTGGGGGCGCTGCCCACGTGATCCCACCTACTGCCCCAAGGCGCAAACACTGGACCGCCCCCATCTCACAGAGGCGGCAGGAAGGCAAGTGCTCTGCGCACCGCACACGCAGCTAGCAGAGGTGGGTCTCCAGCCGCGACGGCCCCAAGACCCCAAGGCCAGCGTCGGACCACTGCGCTCACCGCCCTCCTTTGGGGCAGAGTCGCCCGCCTTGGCTGCAGGACCGCCGGAGCCGGGAGGCGCCCACCTCTGCGCCGGGGGGCGCCGCGGGTGTCCCGGCCACCCCGCAGCGGCCGAGGGCAGGGCGCGGGCTCCCGGCGTGCTCGCTCCCCGGCCCCGAGCCCCCCGGCCCCTCCCCTCGGTGCGCGCTTACCTTGCGCGGGGCCTCGGGCGGCGGCGGCGGCGGCGACGTCCCGGGTCCCGAAGGCGCGCAGCAGCAAGCGCACCGGCGCCGGCCAGCGGGCGCGACCCCCGCCCCGGCCGCGCATCGCGCCGGAGGGCCGCTCCGGGGCCGCGTCCGCCGGGGGCCGCGGAGCGCCGCGCAGAGCCCGGGGGTGCGGAAGGCTGGGCGGGGGGTGCGGGCGGGGGCGGGGCTGCGGGGCCGGGCGCGGGCGGGGCACCACGCTGGCCCGCCCCTCGGGCGGGCGGGGGCGCCCAGGGGCGCCGCCTTGACCTTGATCTCCCCGGACCCGCCGGGCGCCCCAGCCCGGGTTGCGGGACCTCAGGGCCTGGGGCGCCCTGCAAGCATTAACCGGAGAGCGGGCAGGAGGGGCAGCCGCAGTTCACAGCGTGGGGAGGCTGCCCAGGGAGAGCCGCTGCGGGACCCTCAGCGCCAGCGTCCGGGGCTGCGAAATGGACCCGGGGATGGGGAAACGAGAGGCGGGTGAGTCTGGACTGTGACTCTCCAGGGTGGGAGACGCCTTGGCCGCCTTTAATTTACCTGCTAACGACGGAGAAGCCATTGTTGTGCTAATACACCGTGACATGCGTTGTCAATCTTTTTGAAAAATAAAACTAAAACCATAACTATTTTTAATGCGTACTGTATGTGGGACACCCTCGTAGCCACCAACTGGCTCAAGGATTAGAACTGTGCCAACACTCCCCCCCGCCCCGCCCCCCTGAGAGCTCCCACCGGTCACACTGCTCCCCCAGCGAGTCTTCAAAGGGCTCCAGCCGCCTCTGCTGACTTTGGGGGTTTTGCCTTGGAGGCAGAATCCCTGCCTGAGTGAGGTGGGCTCAGGACCCTCAGCATCATCAGGGTCATCTGGAGAGGTCCCTGTCACCAGCAGTGACTGGCTCAGTGTACCAGGCAAAGGTCCTCAGAGCCCCAGCGGGACAACAACCCCCCCATCCCCACCACCCAGCATTTCCAGGTACAGCTCCGCCCAGGAAACCCCGGGTTCAAACCCTAGCAACTCCGCAAGCAGGTGCAATCACGGTGTCCATTTCACAGATGCAGAAGGGCAGGCCACATAGAGGAACGAACTGTCCCGGGCCACAGGGCTGCGGAGTGCAGCGCTGGTCATGGATGCTACTGGACATCCTACCCACCTGCTTCTAGCATTTCCTGTCCTTACCACTCCTCATCTTTAGAACTTTGTAA
Organism: Neogale vison; assembly: GCF_020171115.1. Lineage (NCBI taxonomy): Eukaryota > Metazoa > Chordata > Mammalia > Carnivora > Mustelidae > Neogale > Neogale vison. Next base: position 3,486,771 of record NC_058098.1, read on the forward strand.
CAACTTTGTAACAACAACTAATAGCTAAGGCTATGTGCCAGCATATGCCTATACTCCTATAACCTTTAGGACAGCTCCTTGAAGAAGGCAGAATTATCATCTCCACTGCATGGATGAGAACTTCATCCCCAGCTGCCTCCTATTTTCTCCTCCTTCAGCTCCTGTAGGGAGGTACTAGGATCACCTTGCTTTTTAGAGGAAGGGACTAAGCTTCAGAAAGAAGAAGTAACGTGTCCTAGGAAGTTAGGATGGGAAAGAGGATTCAGACCCCAGTCAATGTCTCAGTGCCTTAGTTCTCTGCCCAGCCCACTGGGCATGTTCTGGCGAACTCCTATTCATCCTTCAGGACCCAGTGTAAGCACTGTGTCTTCTCTGAAGCCTTTCCTTCAGCCTCCCTTGCTTCTCTTCCCCATGCATTTGGTTTCTGCTTGTCAAGGCCCCTGCACTGTGTGCATATTCTATTGGGCACGCACCACAGGACTCTTGGTGGGAAAGAGAGAGTAAGACACAGACGTGACAACATACTCACAAATCAAAGGTGTTAAATGGACAACCCACAGAATTGGAGAGAATGTCTGCAAATTGTGCCTTTATCTGAAAAGCTAGAGAACTCAAACCCAACAACAGAAGAACAAACAACCCAGTTCAAAAATGGGCAAAGGACTTGATCAGACATTTCTCCAAAGATGAGCAAATGGCCCATAGCCCATGAAAAGATGCTCAACACTGGTCATCCCTGGGAAATGTTAACCCAGCCGCAATGGGATACCACCTTGAACCCACTGTTTTTTAAACATATGGAAAAAAACACACAAAAAAAAATGAGTCTTGGTGAGGATGTAGAGAAATGAAAACCGTGCACTTTGGTGGGACTGTGTGATGTTTCGGGTACACACAGTAGAAAGGACAAAATGAAGCAGCTGCAGGAAACGGTATGGAGGTTCCTCAAAAAACTTAAAAATAAAATTACCCGGTAGTCCAAAAGCAATCCCACTTCTGGATTTGCAGAGAAAAGAAGTGACATCAGGGCCTTGAAGATACCTGCCCACCTGTGTTCACAGCAGCGTGATTCACAAAAACTAAAATGTGGAAGCAACCCAAGTGTCCATCCACGGATGAGTGGAGAAGCAAAATGTGGTCTGTCCCTACAGTGGAAAATTCCCCGTCTTAAAAAGGAAGGAAATTTTGAACTTGCATGCCCATGGATGAACCTTGAGGCCATGGTACCAATACCACAGCCGAGGCAAAGACACCGGCTCTGAAAATATGGGATGATCCCATTTTTAAAAAAATTTTTTTAAAGATTTATGTATTTACTTCAGAGAGGGGAGGGGCGGGGTGGGTAGAGAGAGAGACTCAAGCAGACTCCTGGCTGATGGTGAAGCCCGATGCAGGGCTGGATCTCATGACCTTGAAATCATGACCTGAGACGAAACCAGGACTGAGCCATCCAGGACTCCCTGATTCCTTTCTAAATGAGGTCCCTGGAAGAGTCAGACTCGTGGAGGCAGAAGTGGAAGGGCAGTTGCCAGGGGCTGGCAAAAGAGGAAGAGAGAGTTAGTGTTCCATGGGGACAGTTGGAGTTTGGGAAGAGGAGACGTTCCGAAGGTTCTGTTAACAGAACATTATGATGTATTTAATTCACGGAATTGCACATTTAATTCTGGTTAATTTTGGTTTTGCAACTATACTGAATTAGTTGATTAGATCTAACCATGTTGGGGGGAGTCTTTAGGGTTTTCTACATATAAAATCATGTCATCTACAAATAGAGATAATTTTATTTCCTTTCCAATTCTGATGTTTTTTTTTTTCTCTTGCTTCATTGTTCTGATGAAGGGTTCCAGCTCCATGTTAAGTAGGAGCCATGAGAATGGAAGGCTGGTCTTTTTTTTTTTTTTTAAAGATTTTATTTATTTATTTGTCAGACAGAGAGAGAGAGACCACAGGCAGACAGAATGGCAGGCAGAGGCAGAGGGAGAAGCAGGTTCCCTGCCAAGCAAGGAGCCTGATGTGGGACTTGATCCCAGAATGCTGGGATCATGACCTGAGCTGAAGGCAGCTGTTTAACCAACTGAGCCACCCAGGTGTCCCTGGACGGCTGGTCTTACTCCCAGTCTCAGAGGAGAGCTTTTGAGCTCTCAGCGCTGAGCATGACGAGAACACCCTCATGATCCTGCAAATACTGGAACATATACCCCCATATATCTGCGGGAAATGAAATCACCATGTCAAGGAGATATGCACGCCCCCCTTTTCTCAGCCACCTTCCCCACAAGAGCCAAAACATGGAAGAGACCTAAACATCCATCAACCAATGAGTGGATAAAGAAGATGTGGGCACAAAAGCAAGGGAAGCAAGGGCAAAAAAAAAAAAAAAAAACTATTGGGACTACATCAAGATCAAAAGCTTTTGCACAGCAAAGGAAACAGTCAACAAAACCAAAAGACAACTGACAGAATGGGAGAAGATATTCACAAATGACATATCAGATAAAGGACTAGTATCCAAAATCTATAAAGAACTTATCAAACTCAACACCCAAAGAACAAATAATCCAATCGAAAAATGGGCAGAAGACATGAACAGACATTTCTGCAAAGAAGACATCCAGATGGCCAACAGACACATGAAAAACTGCTCCACATCGCTCGGCATCAGGGAAATACTAATCAAAACCACAATGAGATATCGCCTCACACCAGTCAGAATGGCTAAAATCAACAAGTCAGGAAATGACAGATGCTGGCGAGGATGCGGAGAAAGGGGAACCCTCCTACACTGTTGGTGGGAATGCAAGCTGGTGCAACCACTCTGGAAAACAGCATGGAGGATCCTCAAAAAGTTGAAAATAGAACTGCCCTATGACCCAGCAATTGCACTACTGGGTATTTACCCTAAAGATACAAACGTAGTGATCCAAAGGGGCACGTGCACCCGAATGTTTATAGCAGCAATGTCCACAATAGCCAAACTATGGAAAGAACCTAGATGTCCGTCAACAGATGAATGGATCAAGAAGATGTGGGATATATACACAATGGAATACTATGCAGCCATCAAAAGAAATGAAATCTTGCCATTTGCGATGACATGGATGGAACTAGAGGGTATCATGCTTAGTGAAATAAATCAAGTGGAGAAAGACAACTATTATATGATCTCCCTGATAGGAGGAAGTGGAGATGCAATGTTGGGGGCTTGGAGGGTAGGAAAAGAATAAATGAAACAGGATGGAATCAGGAGGGAGACAAACCATAAGAGACTCTTAATCTCATAAAATAAACTGAGGGTGGCTGGGGGGAGTGCGGGAGGGAGAGGGGGGTGGGGTTATGGACATTGGGGAGGGCATGGGCTATGGTGAGTGCTGTGAAGTGTGTAAACCTGTCGATTCACAGACCTGTACCCCTGGGGCTAATAATACATTATATGTTAATAAATTTAAAAAAAGAGAGATGTTGGCGCTACGTAGGGGAATGTTCTGCAGCCAGGAAACAGAAGGAAATCCTGCCGTTTGCGACAATGTGGACGGACCTTGAGGGCATCATGCTAAGGGAGATAAGCCAGACAGCAAAAGACGGACACTGTGGGTTCTCACTTCTGTGAGGACCCTAAAAAACACAAACAAAAGCCAAACTCATAGAAATGGAGATCAGATCTGTGGGGACCAGTGGCGGGAGTGGGGAGTGGGGCAAAGGAATTGGAGGAAGGTGGCCCAAAGGTTTGAAGATCCAGCCCTAAGATAAGTCAGTCCTGGACATGGGACACAACGTGAGAACTATGGCTACCTGCCGTGTGGCACATCCAAAGGTTGCAAGCAGAGAAGATCCTGGCAACTCTCATCACAAGGAAAAAGCATTTTCTTTCCTTCTTTTCCTTCCTTCCTTCCTTCTTCCTTTCTTTTCTTCCTTTTTTCCTTCCATCCTTCCTTCCCTCCTTTTCTTTCTTTCTCTTTCTTTCATTCTTTCTTTGTATCTCTAGGAAATGATGGATGTTAATGAACTTAGTGTGATCATTTCACAATGTATACACAATGTACACTTACACAGTGCTGTGTTGTATTTCAATAAAACTGAAAGAAAAAATGCAAAGGAATCTTAGTGACAGTTGCTCTTTTAAGACAAACTTTGAATAAAGAATGTTCTAAAAAATAGAAATAAACAAAATGATTACTTTTATATGATGTGGATTTTTTTTTAGTTTTTTTTAAAGATTTTATTTACATCATTAGTTTTTGAAGTAATTTTGTTTTTTAGGCTACATTTTTTTTAATTTTCAGCATAACAGTATTCATTATTTTTGCACCACACCCAGTGCTCCATGCAATCCGTGCCCTGTCTAATACCCACCACCTGGTACCCTGACCTCCCACCCCCCCCGCCTCTTCAAAACCCTCAGATTGTTTTTCAGAGTCCATAGTCTCTCATGGTTCACCTCCCCTTCTGTGGATTTTTAACTTGATAGTTTTTTGTTTTGTTTTAAAGAGAAAAGCAGCATTCCCTCAAAAAGTATCAGTGTCTTCATGTGGCTCGGCTGAGGAAGAGGATGGACTCTGGAGAAGGTACACACAGCCACTGTGTGTGTGTTTGTGTGTGTTTCTCTCTTAGCCACTGGGAGCCGGTTTTATTTCCTGAAAGCAAAAGACAGAGACTCCTGGCGTCCAAACCCAAGTCAGAAGAAAATCAGTGTGTGCCCTGCAGTGGTCTGGGGCTGAAATGATTAGTTCTTTTTTTTTTTTTTTTAAAGATTTTATTTATTTATTTGACAGAGAGAGACCACAAGTGGGCAGAGAGGCAGGCAGAGACAGAGAGGAGGAAGCAGGCTCCCTGCCGAGCAGAGAGCCCGATGCGGGACTCGATCCCAGGACCCTGAGATCATGACCTGAGCCGAAGGCAGTGGCTTAACTGAAATGATTAGTTCTTTTAAGTCTCCTGTTTTATCCTAAAAATCCGTTCCCGGCACACACTTAAAATCTCCCTCCAAATGGCCCAGGGGAGCCAAGGCTGAGGGAGCAGGTACTCTGCCCCATGGCTGTCCTGGACCTGCACCGGGGGCACTGTGACCCACCTAGAGATGGCTTTTCCAAGAACGGCCCCCTTCTCCCCCTTGTTCCTGTCCTGGCCCCGTTTCATGCCCCTGCTCTCCACCCGTTCCTTCCTCCCTCTTTCCTTCCTTCCTTTCTTCGGGACGCTGGGTGTGGAGACCAAAGCAAAGTTTGCATTCATGACCCTGAGATGGAGACCTGAGCTGATATGAAGATTCTGATGTTTAACAGATGGAGCCGTCCAGGTGCCCCTCTCTTTCCTCTGTCTTTGTGCGGTCTTGTTTCTCCAAGACCCTGCTCAGAGTCACTTCTCTTCTGGGGCTGAATTTTGTGAAGGACTCTAAACTGCCCCAAACCCTTTTTGGGTCAAACGGAAATATACAGAGCAGTGGCTGTCAGTTCTGGCCCTATGCCCTCCCTCAGGGACCCCTCACATCCTGCTTCTCAGCATCTTACAGAGGTGGACACGGGTTCAAGGTCGTTGGAGTGACCACAGAGAGGAGGTTTCAAGGCTAGACTGCCTCCAGCCGTCAGATTCTCACCGGTCATCTCTTTTGTCCACATGCTGATTGAGGTGAAGAGTCTAAGCCTGCCACTGTCCCCTTGGGAAGTTTTGGGGGTGAGCACTAGGGGTCAGCATTGCAAAGCTGCGGCGCTGGAGAGAAAGAAACTCAGAAACCGAGTTGTTTCCAGGAATGTCAGGCTCGAGGGATGGGCGGCGCGCCCTCTAGTGGCCACTCGGATGGATGCAGCAGAGCTGGTCCAAGGTTCCCCAACCCCGGGCGCTGAAGGTGCCTGGCCTGGATGGAGTTATCTGATGTTTGGGGGGTGGGGTGGGAATGGCCCACAAGGGCATCATGCAGGCAGCCGAGCTATGTTTTCTAAAATGCACCCAACCTGCCATTCTAGCCAACAACCAGCACTGTCTTCTTCCATTCTCCGCTGTGTTTTAGGAATGAGGGAAAAGCTCCTCAAAACCTTTGCAAAGCATTGCAGGGATATCGATCAACGGTGAAAAACAAATGCTCATGGTGCACAATGGTGCGCCACCTTGGAAAACAGTCCAGCAATTCCTCAGAAAGCTAAGCGTGGAGCTGCTGTGTGACCCGGCGCTCCCCAGCACTCACACCCTGGGCGCCCACCCAGGGGAGTTGGAAACACGTCTCACCAGAAAGCTTCGATTGGCCCCTCAGGGCAGCATGACAACTTGCAATAGCCAAAAAGTGGAAACAACCCAGATACACGTGGGCTGGTGAGTGGATAACTGACCTGAAATGCATCCACACAACGGGACCTTACTTGACAGCGAGGGGGAAGACGTGGGGACCCGTGATCACCGGACTCGCCTTGAGACCACGGTGCTCGGTGAAAGACACCAGACACAGAGCGACAGCAGGTGTGGGGTTCTCTTTAGGAAGAAACGAGTGGCAGAGATCCAGGAGGCAGATTAGTGTTTGCCACGGGCTGGGGAGTGGGGGATGGGGGGCGGCCACTGATGGGTGCGAGGTTTCTTTATAGGGTGATAAGAAAGATCTGGGATTGGATGGCAGTGATGGCCGCGTGACCTTGTGAATACACTAACAACTGCTGATTTGTACACTTCCAAATCGTGACTTTAGGATACGTAAGCGACATCTCAATTAAAAATACAGTTCTCCACTCAGCCACCTGGTGAAGGGCCCACTACACGCCAGAGTGTTTAGAAGTAATCAGTTAATCCCACCCCACTCCACACCCCTGGCAGCTGGGAAGATGAACTTACTTTATAGCAAGAACACGGGGTCAAGAAGGCTGCTGTGTTGGGATTGGAACCAGGCTCCATTTCTTCCCTTGGTGTGGGGAGGAGGCGGGGTGGGGGTCTCTCGGGAGCCGACTTTGAGAACAGCCAGACCTCTGGAGCTGAAACAGCAGGAGGGAACTCGTTGGCATTCATCCACCCATGCATGCATCCGTCCATCCATCTGTCCCCCTCCCCATTCATCCTTCTGTGCGTTTGTTCAACTTTTCTCTGACTCTCTGCCTTTTCCTTCCGGGCTGCCTCCGGTCTCCATCAGCTGGGGTCTCCTGGACTCTGGCCTCCTGGACTCTCTCCTCTTGCCTCACTCTTTCTCCCTGTCTCAGTTCCAGACTTTCCCCTGCCCCTCCCCCACCGCTCTCTCCAGTCTGCGAGTCTCATGCCCTGCAGCTGACGTGGTCTGCGGACTCCTTCTCCATGACTCCCCCGGCGCCCCTCCAGTGGAAGGAGTCTCCTGGATCCCTCTCCTCTCCTCTGATTCCTCCTTCCTTACCTCTCACAGGAAGGTACCCCAGGCTGGGATTTAGGGGGAGCAGCAAACTGGGGGCACTCCTTTCAGTCTTCTCTCCAAACTAGGGATTCAGGAATGTCCACCCCAGGTCCCTGCACACACATCTGAGTGGCCCCAGCTCTCCCTAGAACCCGTTTCTCCTTTCCCCCTGAAGGTTCCTTCTTTAGAAAGCCCTCCGCCACCTGTGTGAGCTTCTGTGTCCCTGCGTCCTCCTGGGAACTGAGCCCACTCTGTCTCTGAGGCTCAGCTGAGCGTACTGTCCTCCCATTCCTAGAATCTAGAAGGCTCCTGTCTCCCTCCCAACCCCAGGCTGAGCTGAGGGAGGCAGACCCAGAGCAGGAGCAAGGGAAACTGCAGGGAAGCCACCCATTGCTGTGTCTCCCAAAGGCTGAATAAGGAGGGATAGCAGCTACTTATCCTATAAACTGGACCCTCACAAGAACGAAAGCACGTGATATTTCAAGACAACAAGGCAGCAGGTGTCACTGGGGCTGTCCCAGGCAATCAGTGACACAAGGCAACCCTGTGTACAAGGGACACCCTCAGAATGGTCCCTCTGTGGGCAGAAAAAGAAAAGGACTTGCCACCACCTCTTATGTCCCCTTGGTCAAAGATTTGTGCAAGGAGCCCTGACTCCTGAGACTCCCCTGCATCTGGGCTCAGAGCAGGGTCCCATAGCAATTTCCAGTGTCTGCAGGGTGGGGGGACCTGGGTAGCGGCAAGGCCCCTCCAGCTGCTGGGGCTCCGAGACATGCAGGTGCGCTCCAGGCAGGATCTCTGCCATACAGGGAGGAGAGGGTGCCCCAGAACCAGCCCCCCACGACCAGAAACATGCACAGTTTAGAGCATATGCTGCGTCCCCCCTGGCCAGCCCTGCAGGCCTCTGTGATGGTCTGTCATAAGAGAGCACAGGAGAAGAGTAAGTCCTGGGTGGGGAAGACGATTGTCCCCCCTAGGCCAATAATGGTGACAAAGCCGTACTCACACTCATTATTGATGCTGCTGACATTAGAATTGGGAACCTTGGTCCTTCTCAACAACAATTTCCTTTGGAGCCCCAGGGTGGCTAAGTGGGTTGATTGTCTGAACTCTAGGTTTCGGCGCAAGTCATGATCTCAGGGTCATGAGACTGAGCCCCAAGTTGGGTTCCATGCTCAGTGGGGAGTCTGCTTGGGATTCTCTCTCCCCCTCTGCCCCTCCCTCTACCCTTGTGTGCTCTCTCTCTCTCAGTAAATAAATAAATTTTTTTAGAAAACAAAAACAATTTGCTCCTTTTGATGAAGTACGTGAGTTGCGGCACCAATTGGGTGTCCCTCTAGTGGCTGCAGCAAGCTGGCCACAGAGTCCCACCATCTCTGGCAGAGATCCTCAACTCAGGAAGGAGAGGGAGGTCATCCTTGAAGGAGAAGGGTCTGCAGCTGAAGCAACAGGAAGTGAGGACTTGTTTCAGCTCATAAAAGCACATCAGTTTTGTACTCTTCCCTTTTGGGGTTAATATAAAACAACCAGACATGCTGGGACTCTCCCTTGCTAAACATGTGTCCCAAGGACGGGTCATGCAGCATGGCCAGTGTGACCATGTGGGGTCCCCTGCCTCTCCTCTCCTCTCTGCTGCTAGAGCTGGCAGGTGTCTATGCAAGGGGCTTTGGGACAGGGGCAGTTGTCAGCTCTGTGACCATGCCTCCCAGTGAACATGGGACTGCCCTTTCTATGCTTGTTGTCTTGGTATAATTTTCAATAGCACTCCCTTTCACTCTCAAAGTATCCCCATTTGGGTAATAGAAGTCTGCCTGGTGTGATGTTAATTTTATATGTCACCTTGACTGGGCCATGGGATGCTCAGATGGCTGGGAGGATATTATTTCTGAGTGATCACGACGGTATCTTGGGAAGAGAGGAGCGTTTGACTCAGAAGACTCAGTAAAGAAGATCACCAGTGTGGGTGGGCATTGAACCATCTGTGGATGGCCTGGATAGAACAAAAGGTGGAAGAAGATGAGCTTCTTCTCTATGCTTGAGCTGAGACATCCATGTTCTCCTGCCCTTGAACATCGGTGACCTTGGTTCTTGGGGTTTTGGACACTAAAAGACACTAGAGAATCCCTTACTTAAGAAATAAAAGAACTAAAATCTAGTGAGACCAAAATCAAAAATGCTATTACCAAGATGCAATTCCAAGTGGAGGCTACAAAAACAAGGATGAATGAAGCAGAGGACAGAATGAGGATATGGAAGATAAAGTGGTGGAAAATAAGGAAACTGAAAGGAAGAGGGAAAGAAAACTATTAGATCATGAAGGGAGACTTAGAGAACTCAGTGATTCCATAAAGCAAAATAATACAATATCTGTATAAATAGGAATTCCAGAAGATGAAGAGAGGGAGTGAAGGGCAGAAGGTTTATTTGAACAAATTATAGCTGAGAACTTCTCTAATCTGGGGAAGGAAACAGGCATTCAAGTACAGGAGGTACAGAGAAACCCCCTAAAAATTGATAAAATAGTTCAAAAATTCAATATAGTAGAGGGAAAATTGCAGATTTCAAAGATAAAGAGAAAATCCCGAGAGCAGCTTGAGACAGGAGGTCCTCAGCCCACAACAGGTAGACATATAAGGCTGGAAACAGACCAATCCAGAGATCCGGCAGGCCAGAAAGGGCTGGCATGATTGCTCAGGTTACTAAATGAGAAAAATATGCAGCCGAGGATACTTTATCCAGCAAGGCTGTCATTCTGAATGGAAAGAGAGATCAAGAGTTTCCAAGACAAACAGAAACTAAAAGAATTTATGATAACTAAAACAGCCCTGCAATAAACAGTAAAGGGGATCCTGTTAGCGAAAAGAGAACCCCAAAAGTAACAGACACCAGAAAGGAACCTAGACAATAAAGTGACTTTGTGACAGGCACTATATTGGCACTAAATTCATATCTTTCAATAATTACTCTGAATGTAAATAGAATCAATGCTCCAATTAAAAGACATAGGGTGTCAGAATGAATTTTAAAAAGACCCATCAATATCCTGCTTACAAGAGACTCATTTAGGACCCAAAGAGCCCTCCAAATTGAAAGCAAGGGGGTAGAGAACTATTTATCATGCTAATAGACATCAGAAGAAAGCTAGTGTAGCCATCATTACATCAGACTTTAAACCATAGACTGTACTAAGGGATGTAGAGGGACACTATATCATAATTAAAGGGTATAGCCAACAAGAAGATCTAACAATTGTAAATATTTATGCTCCTAACTTGGGAGCAGCCATTTATATAAGCCAATTAACAACAAAATTAGATTATAATACAATAAAAGTAGGGGACTTTAACACCCCCCTCACAGCAATGGACAGACCATCTAAGTGGAATATCAACAAAGATACAAGAACTTTGAATGACACACTAGACCAGATGGACTTCACACATATACACAGAGCATTCCATCCCAAAGCAAGAGAATATAAATTCCTCTCAAGTGTACATGGAACATTCTCCAGAATAGATCACATACTGCTTCACAAATCAGGTCTGAACTAGTACCAAGTGACTTAGATTATTCCCTGCATATTTTCAGACTACAGTGCTTTGAAATTTTAGCTCAATCACAGTAGGAAATCTGGAAGGAACTCTAATACTTGAAGGTTAATGAGTATCCTACTAAAGAAGGTTGGGTCAACCAGGAAATTTAAAAAAGAATTTAAAAAATTCATGGAAACAAATGAAAATGAAAACACAACAGTTCGAAACCTTTGGGATGCAGCAAAGGTGGTCCCAGGTGGGAAGTACATAGCAACACAAACCTTTCTCAAGAAACTAAAAACATCTCAAATACACATCCTAACCTTACTCCCAAAGGAGCTGGAAAAAGAACAGCAAATAAATCCTAAACCAAGCAGGAGATGAGAAATAATAAAGATTAGAGCAGAAGTCAATGAAATAGAAACCGAAAGAACAGTAGAGCCGATCAACGAGTATAGAAGCTGGTTCTGTGAAAGAATTAATAAGATGGATAAACCTCCAGGCAGACTTATAAAGAAGAGAGAAAGGACACAAATTAACAAAATCATGAATGTGGTGCCCCCTAACTCCATGGAGACAAAAGATCCTATGCTAGGGACCCTTTCAAACCCTGCCCTGGGTATGTCTTCCTCTGGCTGGTCATTTGCATCCTTTATCATATACTTCCTAATAAATCAATAATACTGAAAAAGAATTAAATGAAATCATGAATTAAAGAGGAGAGATCATGGCCAACATCAAGGAAATATGAATAATTTTAAGAACATCTTATAAGAAACTGTATACCAAAAAATTAGGTAATCTGGAAGAAACAGATGGATTCCTACAAACATATAAACTACCAAAACTGAAACTGAACCAGGAAGAAATGAAAACCTGAACAGACCCATAACCAGCAAAGAAATTGTATCAGTCATCAAAAATCTCACAAAAAACAAGAGTCCAGGGTCAGATGGCTTCCCAGATGAATTCTATCAAACATTTAAAGAAGAATTAATGCCTATTCTTCTTTTACTGTGCCAAAAAATAGAAATGGAAGGAAAATATCCAAACTCATTCTATGGAACCAGCATGACCTGGATCCCTAAACCAGACAAAGACCCCTTTAAGAAGGAGAATTATAGACCAATATCCCTGATGAATATGGATGTCAAAATTCTGACCAAGATACCAGCCAATAGGATCCAACAGTACATTAGACAGATTATTCACCCTGACACATGTAGGATTTATTTCTGGGGTGTAAGTGTGGTTCAACATTTGCAAATCAATCAACATGATACACCACACTAATAAAAGGAAGGACAAGAACCACATGATCCTCTAAATAGACCCAGAAAAAGCATTTGACAAAATACAGCATCCATTCTTGACAAAAATTCTCTTCAGTGTAGGGATAGAGGGAACCATACCTCAATATCATAAAAACCACATACAACAGACCCACAGTGAATGCTCATGGGGAGAAACTGAAAGCTTTCCACTAAGGTCAAGAACATGACAGTGATGTCCACTTTCACCACTGTTGTTCCACATAGTACCAGAAGTCCTAGCCACAGCAGTCAGACAACAAAAAGAAGTAAAATGTATTCAAATGAGCAAAGAAGAAGTGAAATTTTTACTCTTCACAGATGGCATGATACCCAAAGGACTTCACCCCAAAAGTGCTTTAGAACTGATATAGGAATTCAGAATCAGAATCTGAATATAGGAATTCAGAATCACAGGATATAAAGTCAATGGCAGAAATCAGTGGCATTTCCATACACTAACAATGAGACAGAGAAAAGAGAAATTAAGGAAGCGACCCCATATACAATTGCACCAAAAACCATAAGATACCTAGGAATAAACCTAGCCAAGGAGGTAGGTAAAGGACCTGTACTCTGCAATCTATAGGACACCTATGAAAGAAGTCGAAAAAGACACGAAGAAATGGAAAAACATTCCATGCTCATAGATTGGAATAACAAATATTGTTCAAGAATCTATGCTGCCTAGAGCAATCTACATGTTCAGCACAATCCCTATCAAAATACTATCAGCATTTCTCCTAAAGCTGGAACAAACAATCTTAAAATTTGTATGGAACCAGAAAAGACCCTTAACAGACGAAGTAATGTCAAAAACAGAAAACCAAAGCTGGGGACATCACAATTCCAGACTTCAAGCTCTATTACAAGGCTGTGATCATCAAGACAGCATGGGACTGGCACAAAAACAGATGTGTAGATCAATGGAACAGAATAGAGACCCCATAAATGGACCTTCAACTGTATGGCCAACTAGTCTTTGACAAAGCAGGAAAGCATATCCAGTGGGAAAAGGACAGTTTCTTCCACAAATGGTGCTGGGAAAATTGGACAGCCACATGCAGAAGAATGAAGCTAGACCATTTTCTTATACCATACAGAAAAATAAACTCAAAATGGATGAAAGACCTAATGTAAGACAGGAATCCATCAAAACCCCAGAGAACCCAGGCAGCAACCGCTTCAACCTCGGGCAAAACAACTTCTTGCTAGATACGTCGCCAAATGCAAGGGAAACAAAGGCAAAAATGAATGATTGGGACTTCATCAAGGTAAAAAAATTCTGCATGGCAAAGGAGACAATCAACCAAACCAAAAGACAATTGACAGAATGGGAGAAGGTATTTGCAAATGTCTTATTAGATAAAGGGCTAGTATCAAAAATCGATAAAGAACTTACCAAACTCAACACCCAAAAAACAAAAAATCCAAGCAAGAAATGGGCAGAAGACATAAACAGACATTTCTCCAAAGGGGACATACAAATGGCCAACAGATACATGAAGAGATGTTCGACATCACTCATCCTCATGGAAACACAAATAAAAACCACAGAGAGATACCAACTCACACCAGTCAGAATGGCTAAAACTAGCAAGTCAGGAAACAAGGAATATTGGTAAGGACACAGAGAAAGGGGAACCCTCTTACAGTGTTGGTGGGAATGCAAACTGGTGCAGCCACTCTGGAAAACAGTATGGAGGTTCCTCAAAATGTTACAGATAGAGCTACCCTATGACCCAGCAATCGTAATACCGAGTATTTACCCCAAAGATGCAAATGTATTGATCTGAAGGGGAACGTGCACCCCAGTGTTCATAGCATGAATGTCCACAATAGCCAGTCTATGGAAAGAGCCGAGATGTCCACTGAAAGAAGGATGGATAAAGACAATGTAATATCTATCTATCCAACTACATATCTGTAATGGAATATTACGCAGCCATCAAAAAGAATGAAATCTTGCCATTTGCAATGGTACGGTTGGAGCTAGAGTGTATGATGTTAAGTCAAACAAGTCAGTCAGAGAAAGATAAATACCATACAATTCCACTCATATGTGCAATTTAAGAAACAAAACAGATGAGGAGTGCCTGGGTGGGTTAAAGCCTCTGCCTTCGGCTCAGATCCTGATCCCAGGGTCCTGGGATCGAGCCCCACATCAGGCTCTCAGCTCAGCAGGGACCCTTCTACCCCTGCCCCCCCCCCGCTGCCTGCCTTTCTGCCTACTTGTGATCTCTGTGTGTCAAATAAATAAAATCTAAAAAAAAAAAAAAGAAAAAAAAAGAAAAGAAACAAAACAGATGAACACAGGGAAAGGGAAGGAAAAATAAGATAATAACAGAGAGGGAGACAGACCATAGGAGACTCTTAACTCTAGGAAACAAACTGATGGTTACTGAGGGGAGGTGGGTGGGAACGGGGTAACTGGGGGATGGGCATTAATGGGGGCATGCAATGGAATGAGCACTGGGTGTTATCTGCAGCTGACGAATCACTAGATTCTACCCCAAAATGAATAATACGGTACATGTTAACTAAACTGAATTTAAATAAAGAATAAGACCCTCGGGTTGTTTTCTCTGGAGTAAAGAGCATGAAGTCCACAGCGTGACATGTTTACAAATGCACAAAATGCGGACGATGGGTCCTTCGAGTCAACCCCTAGAAGCAGCAAGGAGCTCCGTACGTGGTTCTTTTGAACATTCGGTAGGAACGTAAGGAAGAGGGCGGTGTCAGGCGGCTGCTGTAAACGCCACCGGACAGAGTGGTGGGAGAGAAGGACGGGACCCCTGCTGGAGCCCCCACCAAGCACCAGTTCCACAACCTGAGAGCTCCCAGGTGCGCCCAAAGGAGACCCTCGCTTCCTGCAGCCTGGGGGCTGAAGTCGTGGCCATCCAAGTGCAATGGGCCGTGCCGCCTGGCAGGGTGTGTGCTGGTCCCATGACGGCAGAGGCTGCAAAGCACGGATCTTGCGAGTTGGGATGGGGACACCCGGGAGACCCAGAGGAAGCCCATGGCTGGGCTCATTGTGGGTGTGGGGCAGCTGTGGGTGTGGGACAGGCCTGTGCTGGCCCTTGTATGAGAGACTATGTGTCTCTATGTGTCTCTGGGTCTCTGTCTCTCCTTGCACATCTGATTTTGCTTCTTGGTCCTTTGAATTTCCCTCCCACGGACGCTCTTTCTCTCTGATGATGTGTTTCATCACACAACCCCCGCCCCGTCCCCTGCCCAGGTCGGGGTACAGCAGGAAAGGCCCAGCCCTCCCTCTGCCAGGCTGTTTGGATTCGTCATCTGCAACTAGGTGGGGGGGGGGGTCGAGGTTCAGAGCCGGGGGCTCCTGCAAGGGACGGAAGAGGGCCTCTTGTCACCTCTTGGTAGCAAGACGAAGGGACCTGGTGGCCTCTGTTCCCCCAGCCCATGGCAGTCTCCTCAGGGCCCAGTCCAGCTCTGCAGCTTCCTGAGGTCACGGCAAAATGCTCACAGGAACACAAAGCTGTCCTGATCCAGACACCGACATCTGACTCCCTCCAGGGACCACACACGATTCATAGCATTCAGTGTGCCATTTTTTTCACCAAAATTTTTTTTAAGATTTTATTATTTGACAGAGCAAGAGAGGAAGAGGGAGAGCACAAGCAGGGGGAGAGGGAGAGGGAATCTCAAGCAGATTCCCCGCCCACGCGGGACCCGATCCCAGGACCCCGAGATCATGCTTAACCAATAGAGCCACCAGGCTCAGGTCACGATCTCAGGGTGATGAGTTCAAGCCCTGCCTCAGGCTCGGTGCTCAGGGTGGGGTTGGCTGGGGCTTCTCTCTCTCCCTCTCCCTCTGGCCCTCCCCGCGCGCACACTTTCTCTAAACAAACAGACAGAGATAGAGGCTGAAAGACCCCCATCCCCGGCGCCCCGCGCCCCGGGCTGAGCACCACCGAGCTCCTGCTCCTTTGCTCTCCGCCGTCTGAAAACTCCCGTGGACCTACAGTCCGTTCTTCACTCTACACTTAGGGATTTTGCTGAGGTGTAATTTGTGCTGAAAAGTAAGCTCGTGACTTCCGTACGCAAATATAAATAACCGCGCATCAGAGACGTGACTGTAGTCGCTCCGTGATGAGGGACCAGTGGGAGCTAAAAGCCAGCTCCAGGGAGAGGCCCAGGAACAGCCGCCGGGGGGGGGGGGGCGCCGTCGGGGAGCTCACGGGAGACCCTGCTGGCTTCCGGGACGGCCCGCGGCTCCGCCACCAACAGCCCCCGTGTATCTGCGGACCACGGAGAACTCACCTCCCATTGTTCTCTCCACTGGACGGGTTGGCAAAATAGCTCAAAGACCATGAGAGGCATAGAAACCCCGTAACCCAGACCACCCAGTGGGCGGCCGGAGATGGAGGCTCCTCCACCAGGATCCCCGGGTGCCTGAGAAATGGGTCCAGGGGGTGGTCTGGAGGGGCTGCAGGGGTGCGGCTGCTAACCTCCTGTGTGCTTGTCTCTGGGAAGCTTCCACCGTCCCCAAAAGCGACACGTGCTCAGCACCAGATGTCTGCAGGGACGCCCCCCGCGGTTCTGCCAGGTGGTACCCATCCCCCCCGGGCTGGTGAGTTCAGTGACTCCTGGTGCGTGGCCAGGCTGCTATATTGGGGGCCGAGATGGGGGCCGAGAAAGTTTGTCTGGGCCGCAGACCCACACGTCTAAGTTCACCTCCGCTCAGCACGACCGTCCTGCCTGCCCTGTGTTGGGGTATCGTGGTGACAGGCACAGCACAGCCTCCACAGGAGAGGACACACCCGCTCCCCCCACCCCCCACCTGCCCCACAGACCTCCAGGCCAGATGAGCTGCTCCCACCTCCCTGGGGACCCCCTGCCCCTGCTGTTTCAGCTGACCCCTACCCAGGGAGGGAAATCACATCCTGAACACAACCGACACCCTGCAAAGTCACCGTCCTTGTTGAGTTCAGCGACATCAGCGTGTCGGTGACAGAGGACAGCCCTGCCACCACCTGCTGCTCCATAACCAGAGAAAGCGATAACGACTTTCCAGTCTGAAGTACGGACGGCCTGTGACGGAGTCGATGATGACGGCTGGTACCACGGGGCCGTTCAGCCCGGGATGCTTCCTTGTGGGTTTCTGTGTCCTGGGGGCCTTTTGGATCAGCCAGACCGAGCTGTCAACACCTGTCCGGGTTCGTTACCCTTCAATCTGCAGCAGGTCCTGGCTTACCCCAGCAATGCTGCCCTCCCCCGGGCACCCCGTACCACCTGTCGGGGCTCGGGTAATCGAGGTGGCTGGAAGGAGTGGACACAGCAGTGCCATGACTCCCGTTCTTAGCTGAGGGCGCAGGGCCATCCCCGCACAGTGACGCTCCGTGCCGCAAGCTGCCAAAATGTCAGTGTCCCCCATGCACTCAGCTGTGGGAGCCACCAGCAGCCCCCCCAAAGGTGTGTCAGCGTCCGTCTCTCACGGCTCATCACGTTTGCCCCAAGTCCCCCAGTGGCATCCACTTAACCCTACCCCAATGGAAATAGCATCGTCACAGAGAGCCCCAGAGGAGTCCAAAGTCCCTGAGTTTTATCCTGACAGGGGTGAAGGACCGTGCGCCCCAGATGGGGACCCAGAGGCCTCTGTGCATTCTCGAACTGTGCCATTGTGACTCAGAGGCATTTCGGTGTCCCTGTTCAGCCAACACACGCACCACCCAGGCTGCATGGACTTCCTGGCTTCTGTTCCTGTCTGACCTTAAGTGTGTAGGTTTTGTTCTTTGAGACAGGTCTCCTGTCCATAACCATATTTTTAGCTACACTGTCAGTGGTCTTGTGTAGAGTGAAAACAGATCTCTGCCTGAGGCCCCGCAGTTCCCTTGGACATCGTCTGTGACCCCTGGGACACCACAGGCAATACCCCTGTGTCCAGAGAGCATGCCCTCAGCCCATTCCCCCTGAGAGCAGGCACCCCCATCCTGGGCACTGGGGCTGCGGAGCCCCCCTATTTCGACGAAGCCCGGGAGAGCTCCATTCGTGATCTCACTCACCACACCAAACTGTCCGGATAGTGGCATCTGTTCCTGTCCCCTGTCACCAGAAGCAGAACTCGGAGGTCTTCTGCCTACGCATCTTGGTATTGAAGGGACCAGAAAACAGAACACAGCGAGGTGCTGGGCAGAATGAGCTTTCCCGGCACAGAGAAGAGGCAGAACGGATCAGCTGCAGAAGCGGCATCACTTCCCCGGACCCACGAGTCCCTCCTGCTAGCAGACACGGGGCCATTGGTGGGCACGCACCCCTCTTGTGCCACATTGGGACCATGTGCCCTTCCCACAGGAGACAGAGAGAGCAGGGCGTGGGCCCGGCCGTGTGATGCACACGCTTAAGCAGAACACAGGAGCACAGTGGAGTCGGACCCAGGGGCAGCTGTAGCAAAGCAGGGGATGAGCCTGGCACAGGCTGCAAGGACCTTGCCTCCCGGGGAGGGGGTGCTCTGGGCCCCCGGCCCATCCCCGTGTGGCTGAGTCATGCTCAAAACTCCGAACATGAGACAGCCTCTCCCAACAATGCCCACGATCCAGAAACCCCGCTTCTGGCAACAAAACCCAAAGACGTGAAAACAGGGTCTCAGAGAGAGAGTCGCATGCCTGCGTTCCCAACAGCATGGCTCACGACAGACCAAAGACAGAAGCAATATGGACGTGCACTGACAGGTGTGGACAAAGGTGGTGTAGACATACAGTGAAATGTGACTCAGCCTAAGAAAGAAGGACGTCCGTACGGCATCCCCGTGGCTGAACCCCGAGGGCGTCCGGCGGAGCAAGCCCGTTCAAGAAAGGCAAGCGCAGTGCTGCTCCTCTTCCAAGCGCGGGGAGAGCGCCGACTCCCAGCCAGCAGGACTGCGGGGGCGGGGGCGGGGGGGGACAGGTGGGGCTGTTCAAACGGGGACAGACTTTCAGTTTCTCGAGGTGAGACGTTCTAGAGCTCTGCTGAGCAACAGTGTGCATAGAGTTAACACTACCGTACCCCAAACAAGGACTAGGATGGCAAATTTTACGTTACGTGTTTTTATCACAAGTCATGAAAAGATTATCCTAAAACTGCTGGGTTCAGACCTCAGGGGTAACTTGTGACGTCAACTTCCACTTCAACAGGGGTGACTCATGGACTGTGTCATGGGACCACAGCCTTCCAGAGGGGCCCAAGTCCTCTGAACCTGTGAGGGCAGTAGGTCAGGCCAGGGAAACTAAGGCTGTAGACGGAATTAAGGCAGTTCCTCAGCCAAGCTTTAAATGGGAGGATTGTCCTGGATGATCCTGGTTAGGCTGATGTAATCACAGTAGGAAGAAGGAAGCCAGAGAGATCAGAAGGATATGCTGTGAAGAGTCGTCGCCCTGCGCTGTGGACAGAACTGTGTCTTCCCAAAATGCACCAGCTGAAGCCTGAGCTCCCAGTGTGACTGTTACTGATCTAGGGACTTCAGGAGGTAATGAACTCAGCCATCAGGGTGGGGCCCCAAGCCCACGGGACTGTGACTCCCTCTCTGTCCACCACAAGGGGAAAGTGGCCGTCTCCAGCCAGGTTGAGAGGACACACTAGGAACGAACCCGACAATGCCTTCATCTGGGACTTCCCACCTCCAGAGCTCCTTAGTTCTGCCTTTTCCAGAGAATCATATATTTGGAACTAAACCGTATGTAGCCTCTTCAAATTGGCTTCCCTCAGTAATAGTCATTTAGGTTTCCTCCTTCTCTTTCCATGGCTTGATAGCCACTTCTCTGTAGCCCTGAATAAGAGCCCATTGTCTGGATGGACCACACTTTATTTATATACTCAGCTCCTGGAGGGTATCTTGGTTGCTTTTGAATTTTGGGAATTAGGAAGAAAGCTTCTACAAACACCCAGGTGCAAGGTTTCTTGTGGTCGATCTGTCACATGTGGAGTGGTATCTCACTGTTGTTTGACTTTGCGTTTCCCTGATGAATATGGTTGTCTGCATCTGTATATCTTCTTTGGTGAGGTTGGGATGTGTGACTCGTTCTTCAATCAGGTTGTGTTTCCTCATAGTTGAGTTTTTAGAGTTCTTTTTATACTTTGGTGACTGTCCTTCCTCAAAAGTGTCTTGCAAATATTTTTCTCACAGTCTGTGGCTCTTCTTCTCATTCATGGATACCCACTCAGGAAGACTGGCCCAAGCAATAGCCAACAGCAGAGACCAAAGCTGAGTCCCCAGTATGGGGACCCCATATGGTACCATTCCCTGGGCACTTTGGGCTCCTCATGTCTCTGATTCAACAGACAAAGAAGGGAGCTATAGTATTGGCTGTGGTTGTTGATCCTGACCACCAAGGGGAATCTGGACGGCTGGTCCACATGGAGGTGAGGGAGAACGGCTGGTCCACATGGAGGTGAGGGAGAACATGTCCGGGGATACAGGAGGTCCTTTCAGGGGTTTCTTGGTATCACAGTGCCGTGTTGATGAAGGTCTGTGGAGAACTAAACCCAATCCAGGAGGGCTACTGAGGCCTTGACCCTCTAGGAATGAAGGTTTGGGTCACCCTGCCAGGAGAGCACCATAATGGGCGGAGGTACTTGCTGAAGACCGAGGGAACACTGAACAGGTAAGTGTGAGAAGGTAATTCTAAGCACCAGCAATGACCACGTGACCAGCTGCTGAAATGAGACTGTAATTGTCACGAACTTTCCCCCTCGTCTTGTCGCAAATACCTTTGTGTGTGTGCATACTTATATCAGACAAATATCCTTGCTTTCTTTCCTCTCTTATTTCCTTACCATGTAACATACGCTTTATTTACCTTACAAACATGTTTAAGTATCATTAATCTTACATCGTAGTGTTTAAGTTATGAGCTATCAGGAGGAGAATAAACATCACTCAAGGACCATCCCTTCCTCTTCTGGGGAAGGGATTAGTGCATTTCCAGTGATGGCTATATCATGTTAGGTAAAATTGTGACCTCATTATTGTCTTCATTTGGAGATTAGATTTGGTTTAAGGGGACCCACGTGGGTGCCCAGGTGACAAGCAGGGCAATGGTGATTAATTTCACAGGTCACCTTGACTGGGCTAAGGGGTGCCCACAGGGCTGGTGGAGCAGCATTTCTGGGTGAGTCTATGTGGGTGTTTGCAGTGCAGATTAGTATGGGCATCCGCAGACCTAATTAAGAAGACGCCCTCACCAGCACAGGTGGGCTTCTGGGTGACTTCCTGTTCCATTATTCTGTCTTCTCATGACGCGTCATAAACATCTGGCAAACTCCCTGTGGCTTTTCTCTGGAACTGGCCTTTCAGACTCGCTGACTCGGCGTTCCTGAATTCCGGTTTTTGTCTTTCTGGGCCTATGTTATTCCCCAAAACTCGGGTGGGTGGCTTTGCTGCCTCTTTGCAAGGGACCTGGGGCTCTGAGGCTCACCCTTGCACTGGGAATCAGCAAATGCCTGAAGGGAAGGAGCAGCCAGATGTGGGCTCCTGTAGCTCTCCTCTCTTCTTTCGGATCTCAGCCCCTAAAGTGCTGGCTCCCCGGCACATTGCACAGACTTCCCTCACTTTCTCCCGATGCTCTCCGGCGGAGTGTGACACCTGCCGAGCTGCCCCATCAGAGCTAGAAACAGAAGCCTCCGGATCCTTTATTCTTAACCTCCTGCCACACCACCTCCAGACGATAAATACAGTGCCAAGTCAGAGTGGTTGTGGGGAGCCCGGGTGGCTCTGTCGATTAAGTGTCTGCCTTCCGCTCAGGTCATGATCCTGGGGTCCTGGGATCGAACCCCATGTCTGGCTTCCTGCTCAGCGGGGAGGCTGCTTCTCTCTCCGCCTGCCATGTGCGTGCTCTCTCTCTAATAAATAAATAAGATCTTAAAAAGAAAGAAAAACATCGGCGTAGTTGTCGGGCTTCTGACATTTGTTCTAGTCTTATTACACGACTCCTGGGGACTCTGAAGTTGAGGGGGTCTCGTGCAGGGTCTGCAGAGATCACAAGAGATTTCCAGAAGGTCTCAGAGTCCTCAGAGGGTTTTTCAAATTTTTTCATTTCTAAAATAGTGTTTTCATTTCCAAAATAGTTTTTAAAAATCTGTCACATTATATTAAAAAAAAAGAAAGAAAGAAAAAGTCTCTCTCAGCGTTCCTTGCGGTTGAGAACGTATTCCTAAAAGATCTTGGATTTTTCTACCATAATTTCAGAGTCTGGGGCCATATGCACTGTGGGGGATGGAGGATACTTTTCAGGGTTGCGAGAGAATGTTTTTCCTTCAGAGGAAACCCCACACCGGGCACGTGGGCACGTGTGCCACAAACAGGCGTCTGTCCCTGAAGGCGGTGGTTCCTGGGTCCTTGATAGACTCTGGCCTGGGACGTCTCTGACCTTTACACTGACATTCCCATGAGGAGAGATGACCCTGAAGAGGTTCTCTGAAGGGATGGAAAAGCAGGTAGCTCAGTACGACGCGACACCACGGCCGAGTATTTATAATGTAAGCAATCGTACTCACGGGCTCCCTTGCCTATTCTTGAAAGATATTTGAATGTTGCCACCGGTGCAGTATCTTTGTTCTGGTTTTAGTACAAAAGCAATCATCCACACCCCTGACATCTCAAGACAGGTTTGGCTTTTATTTTGGGAGTGTGGATGTGGCTCCAGAGTGTCCCTGACCCTGGGGTGGCCTCACTCTGGTGGCTGCTGGGCTAGGTGATGCTTCCTGGCCTTCATGGATGGAGTCTCCCCACGTGGGGGCAGAGCCAGGCTGCCATCTGAAACTCCCATAATCTCACAGTCCCCCCCGCAGCTGGGACAAGGCACAGGCGTCTGGGAGAGGGCACGCGGCTCTTCCTGGCGGCACAGATGCCCTCCTTCCTGTTTGACGTCCCAGCTGTGCTCCTTTCTCCCATACCCCCTGGCCACCCATCAAGTCCCAGGTCTTGTCACCTCGGACCCTGCTGAAGCTGCTGACCTCCCCCGTCCGGTGCTCAGCATCAGGCCTCTGGGGCTCTGCGCACTGTCCATACAGGCTCTGGGCTACAGGCAAGGGCCTGCCGATGAGCAGCACAGACGCAGAGCGGGCATCCAGCAGAGCGGTCCACAGTGACGATGGTGGGACCGCCCGGTGAGTGCAGTCAGCTCTGTGGGCAGCTGGAGCACTGCAGAGAGGAAACCTAACTTTGGTGATCATTTTGGGCGGTACAGAGTTTTGTGATGGTCATGATAGAGAATTCCTGAAGACCAGCAAAGGCCTTGGCAATGGCCTTCTCCATGCTCCTTAGCAAACCAGCCCCCACCTGTGGTCCAAGGACAGGAGCCCGTCCCTGATGTTTGCACGCACTTCTGATGGGAGCAAGACAGGAGGCTGGAGGGGGCCCGGAGCACCAGCTGGAGCCCATCCGTGCACCCACTGTGCCCCTGGGGTTTGGGGTGAGAGAGTGACTGCCGTGTCAGCTCACAGCTGTCCAGCCAGTGTGATGATGATCAGAACGTCCGTCCTGGCATCTGGCCCATGGTGGGAAGCCCTCAGCTGTGAGCGTGCTTTGCTTCTCATACGTTGCATGGTTTTATAGCCCACCTTACTCTAAGGATAGCTTCACATGGGTCACATGGATCCAGAAAAAGCAACAGCAAAATCGGCGTTGGGAGCGGGGCGTCAGAGAGACAGGACAAGGAGGCAGGGGAGGGCCACACTGTCGATGGGACCAGGGCTCTGGTCACGGTCACCGGATCTCCTGCTCTACGTGTCCCTTCAATGGCCCCAAGCTCATGTATTAGAGGGCCCCTTGGGTAGAAATCACACACTCTCCTGGGATATCTGTTTGACTCGGGTTTTTTTTTCCCAGAGGAATCCATTGCTTCGATACTAACACAAAAGTCGAGAACTGAGTAGAAGACAGAATTCAAATGATCTGTGCTATGTAAGGGTTTACGAGGGGTAGCATCATTAGCTGAGGGGCTTTCGTCATCAGTCCCGGGTGCCCTGCCCTCTCCTCGGTGCTGAGCCGTTCAGGGCACCTGTGCAGGGACGGCCGCCGCCTTCCGAAGCTGTGCCTGTCGGAGGCCTTTGCACGTCTGCTGTCCGCCACTAGGGGGACCCGTGTCAGGACCGAGCCGCAGAAACACCTGCCTGAGGTTCCCGGCGGCGGGGACCCTGCAGGGGTCACACCTGGGTGTCCCTGGAGAGCCAACATACTCTCGGGGGCTAGGTGCCAGATGGCAAAGTTTCATTCCAGACTCCCCTTCAATCCGTTGCAGGAAATGCTGCAGACGGCGAGGTTTCCTGGGGCCAGAAGGGAGGGTCGAGGTTGCCTGTTGACGTGTCCCCTGAAGGTGAGACGGCGCAGTGGCCCGGGCTCTTGCTCTGAGATGCTGGGGGCCTTGGGCGGTTGAGCATCTGCCTCCGGCTTCCGGCTCGGGTCGTGATCTCAGGGTCCTGGGATCAAGCCCCACGTTGAGCTCCCTGCTCAGCCCAGGAGTCTGCTTCTCGCTCTGCCCCTCCCCGCCACCTGGGCGCTCGCTCGCTCTCTATATCTACCTCAAATAAATAAATAAAATCTGTTTTTTTAAAGAAGATGCTTTAAGAAAACAGGAGTTTATAGGTGGGGTGAAGATAACAAAATCGGCCAATGCCGGTCACCGCTGGGGCTGGGAGGAGGGCGTGGGCAGGCTTCGCTTCCTACTCCCCTTACTTCCGAAGGGCTGAGTGTTTCCAGGGCAGACAGGAATATTGATACGCCTCTGCTTTCTTCCTGGAGACCCTGCGAATTCTGGGTGAGTCTCGTTTCCCTCTGCCACAGCTGAGATCCTGTGAGCTCGGTCAGAATCCCCAGGGGGGATGGGCCAGGTGCGGGGCAGAGGGTGCGTGGGCTGGGCCAGCACCGGGAGGACCATCCTGCTTCTTTTGCACGTCCGGGAACTTTATGTTTCGACTGCTACCTAACGCTTCCAAATTAATTGCTTACGTAGGGGTGTTTGGTTAAAAAAAAACATTAAAATGGAATTTTAAATTTTCAAGTGTTTGAGGTAAACAGTCCTGCAGATAGGTCTGTAGCCCAAGTTCCCATAACCTCCAGCCCAGGCTGGGGACCCAGGGGTCTGGGAGCGACCCTCGCATGGACAACTACGAGCTCAGAACCCACATGGGCCATGCCGTGCCGCGGTCGCAGGACTGGCTGGGTGACCCGAGCCTCGCCCAGGTCTGTTTCATGCCATGACCCTTGCACTGATTCCCTTTCCTCCCCGGAAGAAAGGAGCATGAACCAACACCGAAGAGTGACCGTGGGATTTTAAATTAGCTTCTATTTGTGGAGGACCCTATGTGTTGTGCATACCCTTGCCATCAACGTCAGGTGCACAGAACGGGGGACCCCACACTGTCAGGGAGGTCACATGGCTGCTCCGGATCCAGGCACAGGGTGCTCTGGGGTCCACCACCTAGGGAAGGAGGGACAGCACATCCTCACCTCACTAGGTGCCCAGGGCCCCTCCTGACCCCAGGAAGTGGCTGTCTGCGGCTGTCGGCGGGGTCCCCAGGCCCCGGGGAGAACGGTCACGATCTGCTAGTGTTGCAAAGGCCAAAGGTGCTGACCAGAGCATCGGCACTTCGTGGAAAAGAGGTTTTTCTCTAGAACAATCAGTTTCTTTGTACCTTAGCTTCTGGACGTGTCTCTCTCAAACAGGCATCTGCAGACCCCGTGGGCACAGGGAGTGCATGTTTGGGGTGGGAAAAGCGTGGGGCACTTCCCCAGAAATTTTTCAAACGCCAGAGTTTTGTTTGTTTGGTTTTTGGCAAGGAAAAAAAAGTAAAACAACAACAATAACAAAAATTGACGTTAGCAGCCTCATGACAGCCCCCCCCCATTGCAGTGCGAATGCAGATCCTTAAATCTGCATTTTTGAACCTTACGGCCTCAGACGCAGTCGGCGGAGGGGGGTTGGGGGGGGGTTGGTGAGAAAATTAATTTGTAGTGAACCTGCTCGCCTCACCGCGGAGAACTCAGCAGGAGGTGATCGGGGCGCCCTCTCGTGGCTGCTATAAAAAAGACACATTCTGCTTCTCCCTTTTTCCTGCAAACACTTGGATCTTGTGTGTCCTTTCAGTCCCCAAAAGTGCTGAAGATCCCAAAGAGTTTTGGGTTTGTGCTGAGTAGACCGATAGGGAGACAGAGGGTTTCCTGTGCTTTAATAAAGATTTCTGTATTAATAATGATGATAATAATAAATCAATGCACTACGTTGCTGGTGAGGATGTGAGCAGTGCAGCCACTTTGGGAGCTGGACGGCACGTGGATAAGCACGTGGCTCAGCACATATCAGTCGTGGGCCACGCAATTCCCCTTCTGGGTGTTTAGCTGAGAGAATTGAAGACACGCGTGCATACATGAAATACAGGCCTGTACTCCTGTTCAGTGCTATTCACAACAACCACATCTGCAGAACCCAAATCTCCAGGGCTTGGTGAACCCTTTGGCACAGGCACATGATAAAAATGAACAAAATACTAAAGCAGACACCCACGCGGGCGGACCTCCAAGTTCCTATCTCCTTTCTTCTCTTGAGAAGAATTCAGGTAAAACTCAAAGCTTAAGAAACAAGCCAGAGATACAAAGAAGTCACAGCAAAATAAGCGCAAATGGTCCTTCATCGAATGCAAAGGCTCGCTGCCTCGTTTATGAGAACTATAAATTGAAAGTGTGCTGAGATATAATTGTCACTTAACAAATAGGAAAAAAAAAATCCAGAAGTTCGCAGCACGCTGCTGCTGGGGCTGAACGTCCCCAGGGGAAGAGACTCCAACAGCCCCACAGGACCCTACCCCCTGACCTGTCCATCTTCTAGGACCCTCCCCGAAGAAACCCGGGAAAACAGCAAAAGCAGCATGCAAACAGGGCATGAGGGCACGTCCACATGCATCCTACACAATCAAAAAGGAACGATGGAAACGCAAACAGAAATGTAATCAGCTCGGTGGTCTGTGGGGGAGGAAAGCGCTAGTCGAGGACGGCAAGGGTAAGGCGGACGTCCCCGTGCGTGATCTTCGTGGAGTTTTGCCTTTGGAACTGTGTAAATATTTTTGTATAATTTAAGGAAAAGATTAAGCTTAAAAAGAAAAAGAAAACAATCCTTATAATTTAAAACAAAAGGAAAAACATCAGCCCCAAATTCTATCAGACGGGCAGCATCACAATGCGGAGAAAATCATCATCGGTTCAACTGACTTTAAAACACACTTTGGATATATATTCCTAATAGAATGTTCTAAGGACAAAAGTGCCTGAAAGAAATTTGAATCTGAGCTCCTTATTGGTATGGTTATTTTCAAAACTATTATAGGCCTATTATAGGATAAAGCAAATGATTCCATTTAAAGTGGTTAGGAGCTATGATTTTTACCCTAAGAGGACATTTTGAAATCAAAGAAGTTAAGTAGCTCTCTGGAATCTTAATGTTGAACTGAAAATATTAGCATGAACTTACATATTTTCCTTGAAATAATTTCCTTCCTTCTTTAATAAAAATATTTAGAAAAATACGACCCAGTGATATTTAAAAATGAGTGCCCCTGATATGCAGATTGTACTTCCTAAATACCAACTCTATCTTGTTATCTTAAAAAATTGGTAAATAACAAGAAACAATAAAATATTTATCTTGATTATCCCTCGAAGTGGTGCCTGGGTGGCTCCGTGGAGGAAACATCTGCCCTAGGATCCCAGGGTCCTGGGACGGAGTCCTGCATCGGGCTCCTTGCAGGAAGTCTGCTTCTCCCTCTCCCTCTGCTGCTCCCCCTGCTTGTGCTCTCTCTCTCCATCTAATGAATAAATGAAATCTTTGACTACCCCATATGGACTTGAGTCTAGAGTCACCAACTAGGTGCCAAGAGAAAGTCTTCTTTTGGCCAAAATGCCAGCTAATGAATTCAGGGGTAATGACAGAGTTTTAAAAATTATCCTTTGGATCCCCCAGTAATAGTGGATCTAGGCAATTGCTGTCCATGGGCACTAAAAAGCTGAAGCTCCACGTCGTTGGGTACCATTACACTGGCCCAACCAGCTGATGGTGTGCAAGCCCACTGTTGTTCAAGTTTGCCATCACGGAAGCGAGACAAGGGGTCATACTGCTCATGACACAGCGCCTGCCTGGGCAAGAGTCTTCCCTTATACACTGAGTCCAGCGATTCCTCCACATTAGTTGTCTCTGTGTAGGAACTACGGAACACAGGAGACATTGCCGCTATCACCCAGAGGAGTCATCCACCAAACCCGGTGTGGGAGTCATCCCAGCCCCTCTGCGGCAGGGTCTGCTCTGGAATGGGGTGCGATCTGGGCAGGGGGACAGGAGCCACAGGCGGCACAATGGAGTTAGGAAAAGTGCACCAAAACGCAAAGGCAAAGGGCCCTAAGTAAAGAAAAAAAAATACAGCTTAACTTTGCTTAGAACAAAAGAAATGCTGATTACAGCTCATTGGAATGGCGTCTCTCTTTGGTCAGTTTGCCTGAGGACCAAAAGCGTGGATCCTTCTCTGTCGGTGAGACTGTGAACGGCCATCCCCGGTCGCTGCTGATCGGAAGGAAAAACAGTACGACTCCCGTGAAGGGGAACGGGACGTTGCTTAGCTTAGAAAAGCGGTTTGTACGTTTCCCCTGGAGTCCAGCAATCCCACCTGCAGGAATAAATGGTAATGATTCAGGGGCATAAAACAGAGGCACGGGCATTAGGGCAACCCGGGCAGCTCTTTTAGCGAAGTGAAATATCTGTGCACCACGAGGGAACTGGTGGGCCACGTGGGGGACCACGGAGCGTCCTCCTGCCGGTGAAGGGATGAGCCGTGCCCTCCTGCGCTGCTCTGGGGCGCTTTGGGGATGGATCTTTCACCGAAAATACAAACATGGAAAAGCGTGTACAGTATGCCACTATTTCCCGAAGAGAGAGGGGCACGAATGTCCGTGTGTGTGTGGTTGGATACACTAAAGACCAAGGAAATGTTAAAAATAGAAGTCTGCTCGGCTTCTAGAAAGAAGGGACCAGCGTGGAGGAGACTCGACTTGCCGTGATATATCCTGATGGTCGATAGTTGGTCTTCTGGTCTCTTCTGGGCGCTGAGTCCTCCGGGAGCGCGGCCTGGGAGCACGGCGGCAGGAGCCCTCCAGGCCCACCCGGGACGCAGCAAACCCACGAGGAACTCAGCCGCCGGGGAGGGGGGCAGCAGGCACCGCGCTTCCTAGAGCTTCCTAGAGCTGCTTTTGTTTTGTTTTTAGATCTAAAGCGTTTCCCCGTTTCCTCCCTATTAGCGCCGGCCAGCAGCTCCCAAACCCCTGTCCGCTGGCTCCCGTGTGCGCCGGGCGGGCCGCTGGAGCCTCCGAAGGAAGAGGCGGCCCGAAACCGCCTCACCAGAGTGGTTTGACGGGACGCGAGCTCACGGCTCCGGCGGTCACCTGCCGTGGGCTCCCGCTTCAACCTCAGGATCACCCGGAGCCTCTAACACGCTCGCCAGGTCCTCCTGCAGCCCCGGGGCCTGGAGGGGCCTCCCGGGGCGCGGCCACCCCAGGCGGCTTGCTTCCTCGGAAGGGAAACGTCGCCGGTGTTCCCACACGGGCCGCAGGCTCTGTTCTCCCGAGCAGCGCGACTGCATCTGTTTTAACAGTGAAAGTACGAATTTCCTAGAGATTTCAGTAAAGAGCAGGGTGGCCTGGCGAGGTCTAGTGTCGAAGCCTCTCCGCCTGTGTGGTGACTGGGGGCCCCTTCCCCCCTCCAGGGCACCACCGTCCCCCCCACCCCCGTCAAAGTCTTGTCACAAGCAGGACCCGACAGAAAGGGCCGTTTCGAAGACTTGAGGGGGAAAGTCAGGCAGGGGACGCAGGGGAGCCCTGGGCCCAGCGGGAGGACCCCAGAAGCATCTCTATGACTGTTGTCCTCTGGGAGGTGGTCCCCCGTCCCTCCCAGGACGTCGCGGCACCCCAGGAGCGCGAGGACCCCAGGCGGGGTGCGCTGTGGGTGGACGGAGGGGCAGGACTGGGGGGCGCGGCGGCAGATCTGGGCGCACTCTCTCCACGTAAAACAGAACGAGAGCTCGCTCGGCCTTCTCGCCCCTTCCCACGTCGAAGCTCTTACTCTATTTCAGGCCCCCGCAGACGCCCTCACGATGCACGCTTAGGAGGAGGTGGGTTGGAATTGCAATGGAAGGCTCAGGGGAGAATGGATTCCCAGCATCGAGGGTCCCTCCCCGCGCGCCAGGTCAGTGCCCAGTGTCTGGGCTCCCGGCACATGCCTCCAGGTGCAGACGGGGCTGGCGGCACCATCCCCATGTCACAGGCTCAGAAAGTCACACAGCCTACCCCGCTCGACACAGATCCTGAACGGCATTCCCCGGTTCGTTGGTCCGTGGGTCCATCCATCCCTGCTCTCTGGGGGTGGCAGGAGCCCCGGACAGGTGGGGAAGGGGTCGGGAGTACAGCAGTGAGCGAGGCGGACCCAGTCCTGCTCTCCTGGGGCTCGTAGCCTGGCTGGGAGGATACCCAACCAGCCCCACAAATTTAGAGAAAGCAGAGAAAGAAACACCTTCCTGAGAGTACCCCGCAAAGCGGTCTGAGCTCAGGAAGCTTCTCGGACCGCAGGAGCTGGAGCCCAGACTAGGGGATGAGCGCAGACACCGGGGGTCACAGGGGTCCTGGGGTGCGCTAACGACCGAGCACATGCCGCTGCTCGCAGTTCGGGGCCTGTGTGTCCGCCCGCCGGGCGAGGGGTCGCGGGCCGGGGCTCAGGAGTGGGTGTGATGTCAGAGGTCAGCCGTTTCCGGCGAGGGCGGCGATCCCCTGTGGCTTTTGACAGCCCCAACAGGTCTCCTGACCGCTGGGTGTTCGTAAAGGCGGCCGGCAACCTGGAGACACCAGCCAGGGCGGGACGTGGACGCCGACCGCAGAGACACTGTGACCAGTGAAAACGGAAACAGGGACGGGTTTGCTGCTGGGCTGCAGTTTCGGTCCCGCTCACCGTCTCCGGGCCCCGCAGGGTGCCGCAGGGAGAGCTGCCCGCTGGCCGGGGCCGGGGCCCGCCGTGGAGACGGCTCGGGATGCCCCGCACGGGGCAGACGTCGGATCAAGGGCCTTGGGGCATTGCCTACGGGGTTCTGAATCATTCCGCTTCCTCTCGCAAGCTCTGGGGAGACGTCGCTTCCACGGCGGAGACACGTTTGTGGGGAGAGGAGTGATCCTGTTTCTCACTTTCTAACCGGCAGGTGGAGGGAGCCTGGGCGTGTCCCTGATGACATCTGGTGCCGGCACAGGGACAGGGCACCTCGGGCCCCTGAGAAGCCTGGGCCCCCGCCCAACCTGCAGCCCCTGTGCCAGGCCAGGAGGCGGTGGGTGGTCGGCGCCCCACCTGGTCCCTCCCGTGCCCCGACCCTCCCCGCTTTCCGTCCTGCTCTGCTGCGCGTCGCTCTCCGAGAGCCCCGCAGACGAGAGGGCCCGTGAAGAAGCGGGCAGCAGTGGCGATTCGACGAAGCCGGAGCTCCCGCGGACGAGGAGGCCGCTGCGTGGCCAGGGCCTGCGTGAGGCTGTCTTCCCACACGCTCCCACTCCGTCCTGCAGGGGACATGCCATCAGCACTGGACAGAGGACACGGTGGCCGTGTTTAGTTAAATCACAAGCGGTCCTGCAGCTGCCCCCGCGTCACCCATCCAGCCCGGACCCGAGCCCGGCTCTCTCCACATCTGGGGCAGAGGTTTGAAGGGTGATGGGTCCCATCTCATACACCGACCCCCCGCCCCGTCCTAGGCCAGGAACCGAGTCACAGGCTGTCAGCCTCGTGCGGAGCGACGACGGCCATGACCCTGGACTCTTTGGCTGGAGGACAGGGACACAGGCCTAGGTGGCCTGTTCTAAAGGGTGACACACAGCCTGAGCCCTGTGGGGACTGTGGCCGGACGCCAGGATGTGCAGGACGGTTCCCAGGACCCAACTACAAGTAACGAGGATACTAAGAACTTCCTGCGTGGGCTGACGGCATTTCTCTGAGAGCCCGCTTCCTTCATTCCAGGGACATAGTAAACCTGCCGCAGGACTGTGGGCGTGGTAGTCTTCTGCTGCAGGTTGAATTCTGCTCCCCACCCCCCAAATCCGTAGGTCAAAATCCTAAAAAACCCCAGGGCCTCAGAGGGCGACCTGGTTTGGAAATAGGATCATCGCGGATGTAATTAGTTAGGATGAGGTCCTACTGGAGTAGGGCGGGATTCATGTCCCTTACAAGGGGGGACCCTAGAGGGAGACAGAGAGCGGGATGTGATGATGAGGGAGAATGCCACGCAGGGGAGGGCGGCATCCACGCCCGAGTCCGCCAGAAGCCAGGAGGACGCCTGGAACGGGCTGCCCCCGGAGGCCCGGCCTTCCCCTTGACCCGGACATCTAGACTCCAGGCTGTGGACAGGACGTCTCCGTGGCCCTAAGCCCCCTGCTAGCTACCACTTGGCTCCAGCAAGTGCCGGAGCAGACAACTGTCCTAGAGGACAAATCGGGCTCCAGACCCAGGGCGGCACGCCAAGGATCCCGGAAGGACACCCCCCCACACACACCTCACATATAA
Source organism: Neogale vison (assembly GCF_020171115.1). Taxonomy (NCBI): domain Eukaryota; kingdom Metazoa; phylum Chordata; class Mammalia; order Carnivora; family Mustelidae; genus Neogale; species Neogale vison. The sequence goes on from NC_058098.1 coordinate 3,519,505, forward strand.
AAGAGACTTCCTAGCAGGGATGGGTTTCGAGTTCTCTTTCCAAGTATAAAAACAAAATTACCCTGAAAAGTCCCGATGGAAAGACATTTTCACAATTTAATAGGTTAAATTCTCAAGGGGAGGTTTTTAACATGGGGACTTCAGCTCTGTTCTGAGGGCTTTCGGGATTATTTTCATTCGGAAGCGAAGCTTCGCAGGCTTGTGGAATACAAGAACGACTCCACAAGGTCCCCCCGGGGCCGGTGCACACTGAGAAGACCCGGGGCCCGAGGCCTGGCTTCCGGGGCCGGCTCCACGGCTGAGCTGAACCTTCTCTGCCTGAACTTTCTCTGCCTCCGTTTTCCCATCTGCAAAATGGGGCTATTAATAGTTCATCTCATGATATGTTTGTGTGGATTAAATCCATTAACATATGTGTGGTTGGCTGAGCAATGTCCCCTCCAAATAAGCCCACATCCTCATCCCAGGGACCTGCGAATGTGGCCTTTGTAGAAACGGCATCTGCACGGACATGGTGAGGTTCAGGATCTCGAGATGGTGGTTGTCCCGAACCGTCCAGGTGGGCCCTAATGCAGCCATGTGTCTCGGCGAAGGGAGAAGCAGGCTGGACACGCAGAGGGGAAGCTCCGTGGAGACAGAGCTCCTGGCCTCGAGGGCAGGAGGCATAGGTGGGGTCACAAGCCGGGCCAATCTGTGGCCGCCAGGAACTGAGAGACGGCACAGTCCACTGGCAGAAACTTTCACACCCTGAGCCCGGGGCCCAGGCAGAGGAGGCGCCCACGGGGGACGGCGGGTCTGAAGAGGAAGCCGACAGGGCATCACTCAGAAACACTGGAGCGAAGTTCAGGGCCGGGTCCCCAGTGAGGAGGGGGTCGGCGTGTGGCTGGAGGTGGCGGGAGGAGGGATGTGGCAGGGAAGGCGGGAAGCAGAGAGGGCGTACACCCAGGACCCTGCCCCCAGGCCTCAGATCTTGACCCTGGGGCTCCCGTCCGTGGACGACCACATCTGGATGGGTAACGGGTTCCTCTGGCGAGGTGGGGCATGGAGGTCGGGTCCATCTCAGTGCCGTGGCCCTGGGAATGGCTGGCAGCCAGGGGCACCGTGTGGCCGGCAAGGTGCTTCCTTCCAGGGGTGGGCGTGGGGGGCGATGCCGGCTGTCTGCTCCAGGTTGGGGGCGAGGGGGCACTGGCAGCGCCCGCCTGCTTTGCTCTAGGGCCGTGCTTCAGAAGGACCTGACCTTGTGGACCAGTCCGTGCTCTGTCCCCCTCTGTCCACGTCAGTCGGGCTCTCTGGGTGACAACTCGGCAGGAGTGTGTGCTCAGCCCCACCTCCAAGGAGGGTGACCCGCAGCCAGGTGCAGGACGCTGGTAGGAAGGTGGCCCCTTCTGGGACACGGCGGATCACATGGCGTCCGAGGGAGGGAGGTGGCAAGCCCTGGCCCCAGACGGACTTGGACACAACGAGGAGGGTAACGGCAACAACTTAGCACCGGGAAACGTCGAGAAGAGTCACGCGCCGCACCACGCCTGAGCTCGGCCCCCAGGAGCTCCAGGAGCGGGGCCGGCGACGTGCGGGAGGGCTGCCGTGTAGGTCGGGTGGAAGCGTCACTGATTTTCCCATCAAAATCCTCCTGAGCTGAACAAATGGAACTCACCACCTCCCCCGCCGAGTTATGGGGTGAGGGCAGGAGAGCGTTCAATTTTCTTTCATTTTCCCCTTGAGCTGGAAAATTAATGGGAATTTCATGTTTACTCCCTCATAGGGGCCTATTTCTCTGGGTATGAAATAATAGCGTTTTTTAAAACTTGAAAGTTTCAGGTTCAAAGAGGTGCCTAGAAGACGGGCAGCATGGTGCCCTACCTGAGGCCAGGTGACCCAAGGCGAGGGGACCATCGTCTGAAAAGCACAGGCTCGAAGCCCAGCACACAGCCGTCTCCTTCCAGCGGGTCTGGACAGGACAGGGAGGGTCACCTGGGCCTCCCCTGCCCGGCGTCTGCCGCCTGCCTTCTGGTTCACCCTCCTCTCCCACTAACAGCAGGTTGGGGCTTCTGGACCGCTCTCAGAATGGAGAGAGAACGCGATCAAACACATTACAAGGCAGTTTGATTAAAACAGGAGCTGCCAGTGCTCTGCAAGGCTCCAGAAGGCCCCTAGGAGGTGTGGACGGGACCTGACCCAGGGCCACGCCCTCGTGCGTTTTTGTTGTTTCTCCAAACCGCATCCAACGTTGCTATTCCATGCACAACACAGCTCCATCCGCGCATTTACACGGAAAGTTTACGGGACTTTATATAAAATACAGTCGTCCCTGAAACCAAGACAGAGTCCACGGGCATAAAGAGCACTGGCCCGGGAGAGGCACATCGGGGTTTGAATCCCGTCTCTGCGTTCCACGTGTTCTACGTTGAACGCCCCGAGGAAGGACTTCATTTTGCCCCAGTCTCCCTGCACCGCCGGTATCGGAACGGTCGCTCTCTCCAGCCGAAGGACTGTTGGATTTGAAGAGACGCGATCCATATGATCCGTAGACTCCGGCCAGGACAGACGAGGCTCTGTGTGTCCCTGTTTGTGACTCCTGGACCATGAGAAGATGCTCTAGGTCACCCCACAGCTTTTCCGGTCCTTGGCACCTGGCTCAGGGCTCCTTGCAGGACCCACCCCCGCCCGATGCGAATGACTTGGGAAATAAGTCAGCAGCCCCCCAAGAAGTGTGGATTCTCATTCCCGGCTTTAGTCAACGGGGTTCTCCACTTCTCCCGTCTTGGTGTCATTTTTAACTTTCTTTACCGCTGGTGCCTAATTTTTGATTTGTTCCTGGGTTTCCTATTTCTCTGGGACCCATCTTACTCCAGGTTCAAACAGACCCTTCCTGAAGGTCTGTCTGGCATGGAGCTGGGTGGTCCCATTCACCGCTCTCGCGGGCGGACGAGAGTCTCGGGGAGAAATCGCGACCCGCGTTCCACAGCAGTGGTCAGTGTGTCCCCGGAAGCCCATGTACTCTACCCTCAAACATGTAACTACAACTCCCAGCGATGAAAAGTAGAGGGAGACACCACTGAGCCCTTAATGCCCATAAAACCAAAGCAATGGGGCAAGTGAGAGGGTAAAGCGCCCGAGCATCCCAACGGCCAGTACCGGGGACGAAAAGAGAATGCTTTGTCACAGACACTGCGCAGGCGAGAAGAAACGACAAAAACATTTGTGCCAAGAAGTTGAAAATTCTGACAATGGACCGTCTGTTTTAAGAGCTATGTTATTAAAACCAACACAAGAAGAAGGAAACCAGTCTGAACAGGCAGCCCAGGCCCTCCCCAGAGCAATGCAGTCAAGGTCTCTGCGTGCGTGGCCAGAGAACCAGGGTTTCCAGACTCTTCCCAGCGACTGGTAGGTGCATCCAGGGGTGAGGACCCCAGGTCCAGAGGGCGACCCACCCTCTGGGTTTTCAGGCCCAAACTAGGAGGTCTTGTGCAGACCGGGACAGCTGGTCACCCCATATACAGCACGGTAGACAGACTGCAGGGGCTCAGCAGGGCCCTGGGGGCCTGGCTCATGCCTAAAACCTAGAACTTTCCTGATTTGAGTAGGGGGAGTGCAGTCCTAGGCAGACTGGGTGATGGTCGTCCCGGCTGGTGCCCGAGCTGCGGGAGCAGAGAGGACAAACAGAACCGCAAACATGACAAGGACAAGAACAAAGAAGGGTCCTAAGATGGCACTTTCCTCTCTCACACGGACGTCCTGGGATCTCCTCCAGGCAGCGCTTCCCAGCCCTGGCCTGGTGTTGGAGTCACGAAAAGGAGGAGGAAGGGCTTTAACACCCAGTAGGCAGCATCTGCCCTGGGGCCCCCCAAGCCCAGCATCCGGAGGTGTCTGGCAGTCCTTGGTTCGCAGCTGCCCCACGGGGCTCTGTGGCCAGGTGGCCTCCTCCCTGTGCGTCTGTGTGTCTCTTCCTCCTCTGCTCAGGACAGCGGTCCCTGACCGCCACCATCTACTTTCTTCTCTCCGAACGCGAGGGCTCCAGGGACCTCCCGCACGTAGCATCACCTGGGCTTTGTGGCTGGCTGATTGCATCCGGCATAATGTCCACAAAGTTGCGTCTTTCAATATAAATAGATTTTTCACATCCAGATTCTTAATGAAAAGAGGGCCTGCAGCTTTTCACCTCCCCTCCAGCACGCTGACAGCGACCTCTGGGAGTTAGGGGCCCGGGAGGCGCAGGCCGGGAGCCCAGCATGGGGGCCGCCCCCGGGGACAGCCTGGGCGCCCCGACGTCCTGTGCGCCAGCCCCGCCCCAGCCCACACAGCGTCCTGGCCCTGCACTCACTCCCCCGGCAGCCCCTCTTCTCCCCGCTCCAAACCGCAGGCTCCGTCCTGCTGCTCTAATTTATGAGGCATTGTGAGCCCAAGGGGCCCTCCTTGAAATGAAAGGACTGTGTGAATAAACCCCTGACAATGGGGATCTGATTAAAATGCTAGCTGCAGCCCTCAAGGGCCCTTCAGATCCCTTGCGAGGGAGCCACACACCCTCTCCCGTTCCATCCCACACCGGCGGGAAGAGGAAGGTTTATTACTCTCATTGGATAGAAGCCGTTATGGCCCCAAAGGTTAATTAATTTCCAGAAGGTCACACTGCTGGGCTGAGATGAATCATTCTGGCCGTGTCCGGGGCGGAAGGACAGGGGCGTCACCCGGGTTTGGGTGGTGAACTGACAGCCCCTGGGTCCAGGCTCACCAGGGAAAGGCATCTGCAATGGAACAATGGTGCCGGCCGAGGGCAAGGGAGGGGGATGGGCCGCTAACAGACGACCAGCCATACGGCGTGCCAAGACTGGGGGGTTGTGGGGGGCAGTTGGGTGAAGAAGGGCTCCCCAAGGTGTACACACCCTCATCCCTTGAATGTGGCCTTATAGAGCAGTAGGAGTTTGTAAAGGAGATCAGGTTAATGATCCTGAGATGCGGACAATGTCCCGGACTCTTCAGGTTGGCCCAATGGAAATACATTCCATGAGAGCGAGGCAGGGGCTCGGACTCAGAGATCGGAAATGCCACGGACTTTGAAGGTGGAGGAAGAGCCAGGAGCCGTGGATGAAGACAGGGAAAGGACTTCTCCCCTAGAGCTTCCAGAAGGAACGCAGCCCTACCGACACCCTGGTTGTAGCCCAGGGAGACGGATTCGAGGACATCGGACCTCGAGAACTCTTAGAGAATGCATCAGGGCTGTCTTCAACCTCTAGGTCTGCACTTCGTCCAGGCAGCCAGAGGACGTCCCGCGCTGGGATGTGGCAGCTTCTGCGCGAACAGCAGGAAGGTCTGGGGCCCAGGGGACCAGCTGGGCACTCAGGACCCCAGGGGCCTTCCGTTAGTTGAGGCTGGTTTAGAAAGCTGCCGTCTCTGCAGGGACTCACGAGGACACCGTGCCTATGGCATGAAAGCGGGTCTCACGCTGGAAAGGCAGTGACCATAACAAGGCTGAGAACAGTGTGGGAGACGCGAGCCTGCGGCTCAGTGGACCCCACACTGGTGTGGACCCCATGGGGAGACTTCTCTGCAGGGAATGTGCCACCAGGAATTGAATTGTCCCTTTCTTTGCTATGGGAAACTTTTTAAAAGAACTTAACAAGGGGCGCCTGGGTGGTTCAGTTGGTTAAGCATCTGCCTTCGGCTCAGGCAGTGATCCCGGAGTCCTGGGGTCGAGCCCCACCTCAGGCTCCCTGCTCAGGGGGGGAGCCTGCTTCTCCCTTTCACCCCTGTTCCTGCTCTCTCTCTCTCTCTTTCAAAAAAAAAACAAGAAAAGAAAAAAAAAAAAAAGAACTTGACAAAACCCTCCCAATTAGAGGGTTAACGCATGACCGGACCACTTTTGTAGCTTAAGCTTTTGAGTCATACGTCAAGTGTTCTCCAGCTGGAGTCTGGAGGTCTGACCCCCCCTGGAGATGAAATGTCCTTCGGGAATGTGCTCAGGTTGGAGAAACAGGTCGCTGCTCAGACCTCCGCATAGAGCCCACGGTCTCGGAGCTATCTCTGCACCTCCTAGAGCCACTGGGAGGGGACAGCTGGCTGCCCATGGGCTCTGGAGCACACAAGAGTGGTCACATGCCAGTAAACACCACATGACTGGCTTTCCAGAAAAAAACACGCATATAGGACGTGCATATATATTTAGATTATAAAGTTGACCGACATGAAGGGTTTAGAGTAACAGCCTGGGAGTCACGAGTTCCAACGCCCTATTGTAAATTCCACACGAGGATAACTTCCGTGTACATTGCATTTCTTGAAACTCCATCGCCAGCTTTTAAAATTATACTGCCAACAATAGAGTCACATTAGCAGTCTGCGAATGAACACTTGATTGATATCTGATTCAGCACAGAATTCGGCTCACATCATTGACAAACAATTACAGTTCCCACCTGAATACTGGTTGATATTTTCATTTATGTTAGCGAGTAAGACAAAAGTAATATCACAAAGACATATGTCAAAACTTCGCTCATTTGACAATGATGTGAGTAACTTCCTTGCTGAATTAGATAATGGTTTTCAAATACCAAAAGATTATTTCCTCAGTGTTTTTGTGCTCTTTACAATGTAAGAGCCACAGACGGGCCATGTTTAAGGTTAATTTGCATTATTAACACGCTTCTATCACTTTATTAAGTCTAGATAATCAAGAAAACAATCTAACAGGGACTGCCCTCCACGGAATAAATGTTGCCATCAGGGATGATCACCAGCTACTGATGTGACATTGCTGACTACCGTTTGGGAAGAGACACCAACCGGCAAATAGTGTTTCTGTCCCACAGACACGCTAGACATAAATGACCTTAAGAACATAGATAATAGCAAAATATGGTTAAGACATTTGGAAGTGATGACCTTTGAATAATTATTTGCTTTGTTTTATTATATCATTTATTTAAGTTTAAAAGTTCTAATTTATAATAATGGTTGTGATTAACAAGCAGCTTATAAAATTCCTGAAAATTTAACTGTTGGCTCTGATGAGCCCTCGTCTGAGATTAGAGGAAGAAGCCTAAAGTCATTGACTTAAACCCCATTCTTTTTTGAGGTGCCTTTTATTCCCCTAAAATACCTTTCAATGATAAATCATTGGTTTTAAAAGTTGTTTTTCCCAATCTTTGGTGAACGTGGACCTGGATAAAATGGGGTGGCAGCGTGGGATGGTTAAGACTATCCTACACTTTCCCCTTAAGAAGCTGTCAAAATCAGGGGCACCTCGGTGGTTGATGAAGCGGCTGCCTTCCGCTCAGGTTATGATCCCAGGGTCCCGGGGTCGAGCCCCTTATCAGGCTCCTTCCTCCCCGGGGAGCCGCCTTCTACCCCGACCGCTCTCCCTGCTTGTGCTCTCTCTCTCCCTCTCTCGGACAAATAAACAAATAAAATATTCAAAAAAAGAAGCTATAAAAATTAAAATTAAATGACACCCAGCACAATGAGACATCACTTCATACCCAGTAGGGTGACTGTGATCAAAACAAACGAACGAACAATAAGTGAGCGTTGGCGAGAATGTGGAGAAGCGGGAACCCTTGCTCAGTGTTGGTGGAAATACATGATGCAGCCACATGGAAAACAGTATTGTTGTTCCTCAAAACAGTGAATGTAGAATTACCATATGATCCCGAAATTCCACTTCGGGGCATATACCCAAAAGGAGTGAAAGCAGGGTCTCAAAGGGTTGCTGACACACGCACGTTCACCAGCAGCGTTATTGGGAACAACCACAACGTGAACCCAGCGGAGACGTCCGCGGATGGACGAATGGATACGTGACATGTGGTCCATCCATACAAGGGAATAAAAATTATTTGACTTGAGCAAGGAAGGAGTTCCTGACACCTGCTACGACGTGGTGACTTGGGGACATTATGCCAAGTAAAATAAGCCAGACACAAAAAGACAAATACTGTGGGTTCCACTTTCGAGGTTCCTGGAGTTGTCAAGTTCGGAGACAGAAAATAGAAGGTGGGTGCCACGGGCTGGGCAGGAGGCGTGACGGGGGTGGGAGGTTGCTGTCGGGGGTGGGGCGTTCAGCCGGGAAAACAGATGGTAGCAATGGTAGCACAGGAGGATGAATTTATTTTTAAAAAGCTGAAAGGGTCAATTTTCTGTTGTTTACATTTTGCCACAATTAAAAAAAAAATAAGTAGACCACACGTTGCAACTGAACTAATTTCAACTCAGGCCTTAGGGACCATCCAGCCCGCCGACCAGGCACGGGGGCTTCACCCTGAAGCCGGACCGTCCCTCAAAGAGCACACGTTGCAGCGTCTGCCTCTCCAGCCCAGAGCCTGGGAGGCCTGAGGATTCATCGAAAGTCCTTCAGGGCAAAAGCGTTGCACAGGGGCCAACAAGAAGAATAGAAAATAAGAAAAAAGAAAACCTCAAAACAACACAGGGACCTCAAGTGAGCCAAAAAATTTCTTTGAAAAGACCTATAAAGCTGGTAAACCTTTAGCTAGACCCATCAAGAAGAAAAGAGACACAAATGACCGATATCAGGAATGAAAGAAGAGAGAAAATGTGGCTTTGTGCATGTCAAGATGTATTAGGAAGGTAGATCTCATGTTAAATGTTCTCATACAGGCACAAACAGAGGGCCATGAGGACACTCAGGAAGGTAGTAGATGTGTCTATGACCTTGAGTGTGGCCATGACCTTGACTGTGGGGATGGCATCATGGGTATTTGCATATATGAAAACTCATCAAACTATACTAAGATATGTGCATTTTTTGTATATGAATTATAATTCAATAAAGGTATTAAAAAAGAGAGTACACCGTCGACGTTAAACAGCTTTATGCTGATACACGGCATAAATTCGATAAAATGAATGAATTCTTTGAAAGAAAAAAGTTCCATAATGGCTTTAAAAGGAAGTAGGAAAACTAAGTGGCTCTCTATTAATTAAGAAATGGAATTCAAAATTAAAAATCATTCGGCAAAGAGAGTGTGATTATGTATGTTATCAAATTCCAAGGAATCAAAAAAGACTATTTTTTAGAAGTTTCACATTAGTCATAGTAACTAATAAGTGGCTTATTATATGTACTAATTTTTACAAAAAGAAGGTCTTCTGAAATCTGAGAGGGATTGCTTTGACTCAATATACAAAACTAATGCATTTCTGCATGCTAGCAAACAACTGGAAAAGGAAATTTTAAAATAATGTCAAAAAACGTGAAATACCTGGTGCCAAATTTAACCACACAGATTCAAGATCAATACCCTGAAAACTACAAAATCTTGCTGAGAGCTATTAAAAAGGTCCTCAGCAAACAGCTGTACTGCATTCATAGATAGAAAGACTTGATGTTTGCAGGCTCAGAGCGACCGTGATCATAATCTTTTTTTGTAAATTTAACAATTTGATTCTAAAACATATACGAAAATACAAAGGACCTGGAACAGCCCCCATAACTTCGAAACAGAAAAACAAAGTTGGTGGACTTATACCGTCCAAACTACCACTGCTGCCAACGCAGTGACCAGACCGCACAGCATCTCATTAAGACAGACAAACAGATCAATGGAAAAGAAGAGTGAGTTCGGAAATCGATCCTCACGTGGATGGTCCAATGCTTTTCAATAAGGCGCAAAGGGAATTCCACGAGAAAGATGGTGTTTTCTGGAAACTGGGGCTGGAAAACCTGGGACTGGAAAAACGGAATGTCCGTAAGGGGGAGAAATCGTGATACTCTCAACATACAATACATGCAAAAATGAGCTGAAATTTGATGAGAAATCTAAATAGAAAAGTCAATATTACCATGGGATAGCAAAAACAAAAACAAAGCAAACCAACAAACAAAAAACCAAAGGGGAGCCCGGTGGCTCAGTTGGTTGAAACTCTGACTCTTGATTGATTTGGGCTCAAGTCATGATCTCGAGGCTTCGGAATTGAGGCAGCTCCGTTGTTCATTGCTGAGTCTACAGAGGGCTCTCCCCCTCTCTCTCTGCCCCTCCCTCTGCTCATGCTCTCCCTTCGCTCTTTCTCACTCTCAAATAAATAAATCTTTTTTTTTTTTAAAGAAAATAAAGGAGAAAATCTTCACCATCTCAGCGTAAGTCTTAGATCTGATACAAAAGTCATGGGCCGTCAATAAAAGTTGATATATCTTTCATTTTATTTTATTTTTTTTTAAAGATTTTATTTATTTATTTGACAGACAGAGATCACAAGTAGGCAGAGAGGCAGGCAGAGAGAGAGAGGGAAGCAGGCTCCCCGCTGAGCAGAGAGCCCGATGCGGGACTTGATCCCAGGACCCTGAGATCACGACCTGAGCCGAAGGCAGCGGCTTAACCCACTGAGCCACCCAGGTGCCCCTGATATATCTTTCATTTTAAAGATGAGGCTAATTTAAACATTCGCCTAAGAAAAATGAAAGCCAGGTCACCAGAACACGCCTGAGTGTTCACAGCAACTTGATACATAGTAGCCCAGACTGGAAACAACCCAAATGTCCCTCAACAGACGAAGACATAGTTACGTGCCCTCGCGCTTGAAGGCTTCTCAGCGATAACAAACAGAACCAATTACAGACCCACTTAAAACATGAATGGATCTCAAAAACGCTTTGCGGGATGAAAGACGCCAGACGCGGAAATGGCTCCATGAGTCCTTTTATGTGGAAATGAAGAAAAGGCAGAATTATCGAGAGTGACACAAAGAGGCGGGAGTGAACACTTTGAAAGAGATGAAAACGTGCGTTGTCCGTCCTGTTGTGGTCACGCGCCTGTTTACCTTTGCTAAAAGTTGCCGAACTGTATCCTTTAAATGGATGATCTTCACTGTATATACGTTATTGAAAAGGTGGAACTGGGAAGAGCTTGTGTCGGGACGGGTGTAATCGAAGAGGTGTGTGTGTGAGGGCAGAGGGCCTACCTGGGAGCCTGGACAGGAAGCAGAGTCAGAAATGGCCCCATAAGGCACTTATAGGAAAAGGCAGGGACCCTTTCTGTGGGCAGGGAAGAGGTCTGGCTGTTGCAGGTGAAAATCTGGCTTTGCCCTCAACCTGGGTCTCAATCCTTCAAAGCCTGGAATTGCTTTGTCTGCCCGAAGACAAGGACACCTGAGGGTCATGCTCACTCGGGGGCCAGATCTAGACTCTGTGGGAGGGAGTGTCACTGGAGCCCAACATTTAGGCTAGGGGTGCGCTCAGGTGCTGCTCACAGAGACATCTGGGGGTGGGGGTCACCATCTGATACCAGATCCACGGACAGTGTGTTACTATCACGTACCAGGGTCTTGACATGGACCGACAGCCAGAAATGGCCCCCAAACTGGTCATACCGAGGAAAGAAGAGGTAAGGGAAGTATTATTTGCAATAAGAAGTTAACAGGTGTGACCTACACCCGAGCAAAGGATTTACTTTTGTCTGTCGGGCGGTGGAAGGAAGCACGTGTTCTTCTAGTGGTTGTTGAGGAGACCGCATCCCCGAGTCCAGATTCCCAGCACTGGGGGGGGGGGGTCCCCAGGTGTCTACAGGGCTGTGGGTGCTTGCCACCGAGGGCTGGGAGGCAGTGCCTCTACTAGTCTGCCTTCTTGTGCCATTAAATTCATGAGAATTTTATCTTTTGCTTTCTAATACCCTGACATTTTTTTAAATATAAAAGTCATCGCATTCTTAATTTTCAAATATTTTGGTTAAAATATGTCCCAGGTTTATCCTGTAGCTTCCCATCGACCCATGTGCCTGGCCGGGACCCCTGGATCTTGGAGCCCAGAGTGTGACCCATCCCACTGGACCGACTCTGGGGCCAGCTGGGAGCTCTCGTCCACCCTCCTCCCTGCTCCAGACGGCCCGCTGCTCTGGCACGGTGCCATCCTGAGCCCTCTGTGAAAGAAGGGGAGGGTGAGGACGTGCCCAACAATGGCTCTCTAACGAGCATTAGCTCCCATTTACAGAGAGCCATTATGAGCCAGACACAGGCCAAAGTGCTCCCGCTCCCTCCTCCCAACACTTTCGGGGCTGTTTGTCACTGATTTCACAGGGGACACAGAGGCCCCAGGAGACAGTGGGTAAGACAAGGCTCCATGGCTGGTCGAGGGATTCTGCTCACTTCCTGGGGGGCCGGCGTCAGTGTCACGGTGCTGGGGACAGACCCCCCCCCCTTCGGCCACTGCTGCTGAGCACTTGTGGACCCCACCTCCCCAACACACACACACACTCCACAGCATTCCTTTCCCAAAGTGCATTTGCCTGGTGCTTTCCAAACCCCAGCCTGACCCTAACACCTGTTGGGACAGGGACCAGCCTCTGACACCCCCACTCAGAAGCCCTCTCCTTTCTAGCTCCCTATTCCCCCTTCCTCTCTTTCTCTTTATTCTCTACTAGTCCTGGGTCTGGGAAGGGAGTGGATGGAGCTCAGAAGGGCTACAAATCAGTAAAGGAGGCCAAGCAGGGACCCATCCAGCCGGTGTGACATGACGCCGTCATCAACAACCTCAGCATTAGCCAAAGCCAGGAGAAAGGTGGGAAAGATGCTCCTTTTGCTTTTTTCTTTGGGGCCTTACGAAGCTTGGACCTCACACTCTTGCCCTCTGGTGCCATCAGAAAGCACAGATCTGGCGCTGCCCTGTCCACCCAAGGGCAGGGAGCAAATGCTAGAGGTTTCTGAAGAGCCTTGCCTAATGTTAAGAATGCAAGGGATTTTTCAGTCTCCTTCAAACTTTGTTTTGGTGTAAAAATAAAAATCATATTTAAGGCAATCCCAATCAAAATACCTACCCACAGCTCTCTTCGCAGAACTAGGACAAATAATCCTCAAAATGTGTATGGAACCACAAAAGACCCCACATGGCTAAAGCAATTCTGCAAAGGGAGAACAAAATTGAAGGCATAATCCCAGATTTCAAGCTAGACTGCAAAGCTGTGGTTGTCAAAGCGATATGGTAGCGGCACAAAAGTCGACTCAAAAATGTTAATGGAACAGAACAGAGAGCCCAGAAATAAACCCACAATTATATGGTCAATTAATCTTCAACAAAGGAGGCTTATCCAGTGGGAAAACAGTCAACAAATGCTGTGGAGAAACTGGGCAGCTTCGTGCAGAAGAATGAAACAGGACCGCTTCTCACCACACGCAAAGACAAACTCAGAATGGATTACGGACCTAAGCGTGAGACCCGAAACGATACAGACCCGAGAAGAGAGCATGGGCCGTCATCTCTCTGACAGCAGCCACCGCAACGTTTTTCTGCATAGGTCTCCAGAGGCAAGGGCAACAAAATCAAAAATGAACTTTGGGAACGACGTCAAAGTAAACCTATTCTGCCCTGCGAAAGATACAATCAACAAAACTAAAGGACAACCTGCTGAGTGGGAGAAGATATTTGCCAATGACATCTCTGATAAAGGGCTAGTACCTAAAACATAGGAAGAACTTCACATAACTCAACACCAGAAAGCCAAATCATCCAATTTTGAAGATGGCCAGAAGATAGGCACAGACATTTCTCCAGTGAAGACATCAGGCGGCCAACGGACATGTGAAAAACTGCTCAACATCACTCGGCATCAGGGGATACACATCAAAACCACAATGAGACGCCACTTCCCACCTGTCCCAATGGCTAAAATTAACAACACAAGAAACGACAGGTGTTGGAGAGGATGTAAAGAAAAAGGGACCCTCGCGCGCTCTTGGTGGGAACGCACACTGGTACAGCCGCTCTGGAAAACAGGATGAGGGGTTCTGAAAATATGACAGATAGAACTCTCATATTATGCAGGAATTCTGCTACTGGATATCCACCCAAAGAACGTGAAAACACTAATTCTACAAGATACGCACACCTATGTTTAATGCAGCATTACTTACAGGAACCAAATTACGGAAGCAGCCTCACTGTCCGTGGGCAGAGGAATGGATGAAGATGCGGTCTGTGTGTATACACAACGGAGTACTATTACTCAGCCATAAAAAAAACAAAATCCTGCCGTTTGCAACACTAGGGATGGATCTAGAGGGCATCATGCTAAGTAAAATAAGTCAGAGAAAGACAAATACTGCATGATTTCACTCATATGTGGAATTTAAGAAACAAACGAACAAAGAAAAAAAGATAGGAACAAAAACCCAGGCTCTTACCTACAGAGAACACACTGATGGCCACCAGAGGGAGGCAGGTGGCCGAGATTCAGAGTCCACTTACCATGAGGAGCTGAGTCATGTACACGATGGTCGAACCACTATATTGCATGCTGTATGTTAGTTACACTGGAATTTACATTAAAAAATAAAAATCAGATTTGTATATAAGAAGTCAATCATTCAGGAGGACACACTCTACTCCAGCTGGTCCCACTGCTCTCCCTTTGTCCCAAGCAAGCTTCCCTGGGTCCCGAGCCTGTAAGCGGACAGCGTGGGCTCTCTGCTCCCTGCCCACTTCGTGGGGGTATGTGGACTTGAGAGTGGGCATTCCCCGCACGGGGCTCTTTCGTGAGCCCACCGCAGGTCCCTACTGTTGTTTTCCTTCCCTGTTTTTAATTTCTCCTGTATTTTCAGTTTCGTTATGCTGCTGGGCTCATGATGACGATAGCCAGTGTTTACCGTGTACTTAGGACTAACGCACCCTCACCTTCGAGGGGGCGGCTATTAATACCCTCTGTGAGGAGAGGAAACTGAGGCAGGACAGTGGAGTGACAGCCCGAGGCCACCAGGGCCCAGCAACGCAGAGACAAGACCGCCAGCCGCTGGACAACAGCCTGCAGTCCGGACCGTGGGACCAGTCGCCGCTCACCCACACCTACACGGCTCCGCTCGTGGGACGCGTGTCAGCGGAAGCCACCTCAGACTCTTTGTAGCCCAGATGGCATGTCGGCCGCATTCACAAGAACCCCAAACCCCTAACGACCCCAGTGCCCGTCAGCGGCAGCCTGCACAGACGAGAACATGATCGTGCAAAGGAGTATCCCATTAGAGCAACAACGACATGAGTGAATCTCACAGAGTAACGTTAGATGGCAGGAAACAGAGATGGAGAGATACACATTCTGTATCACGCCTCTCAGAAAGTTTCAGAAACAGAGACTGGGTACCTTTGGGGGCAGGAGAGTGATGCCGCAGGCCAGGGTGCAGGTTGCTTGCTGGGGCCCCAGAACGTTCTGTGAGCAGCGTGGTGGGTGTGCAGGTGCGGAGGCAGACTTCTCGAGGGGCTCTGCAAGTCCGAGGGCGGCAGAATGGCCCCAAAGACGGCCACACCCTCGCCCCCGGCACCTGTGAATGTCACGTGATGTGGCAGAAGGGACTTCAGGTTACAGACCCTAAAACAGGGGCGTTATCCTGGGCCATCTGCCTGGGCCCCGTGTTCTCTCAGGAGCTCTAAGGAAACTACACTTTGCCTGGCTGCAGAGGTTTGAAGCAGAGACTGATTTTTGATTGTTACTGTAGCAAATCGCCACAAACTGAGCAGCTTCAAAGAACTCAACCTCACTGATTTACTGTTTCCGGAGGTCAGAAGTCCCGGTGGGCTCTGGGTTCTTAGCTTGGGGTCTCTCAAAGCTGAGATCAAGGTGGTGGCCGGATGCTCTGTGCTGGAGGCTGGGGGGCGGGGTTGGTTCCCCTCTCCCAGTGCCTAAAACCCTTCCCTCCCCACAAAGGTGCTTTCCAATCCCAAGGCTGCACCCCTCAAAGAAAGCTGGAAAGAAATGCATCTATTCAGCAGGGCCAGAAACAGCCAGTACGGAGGGGTCCCTGAGAGTGCATGTCCCCTGTGTGTATCCTGGGGACCCACCCCACCCTGCTGGCTCCCGGGCCTGCCGAGCAGACCCTGGTATTCCAGTGGGAGAATCAACCCCCTGGCCACACAGCATCGCTCCAAGGGCTTAACCAGATGAACAACTGCGCTCATTCAGTCCCTCCCTCCTGACTTCTGTCCCCAGCGGTGTGCCCAGTGCACGCAGAGTCACCTGCTTGGGCTGGGGTCCCTCTTCAGAGCAGGGTTCTGCACAGAACTGCTGCATTTAACAAATAAATTCAGGGTGCAAAGACTCTGACAGAGAATTCTAGCGGACACGTGCTCCGTGCACTGTTGGGGGCATGCTTATGATACAGATGTTTGTGCTGTTAGTTGACATTCAAAGCCACCCGGGCACTCTGTAGGTTGCCCTGAATGTTACCTGAGGCCTCTGCCCACCCCATCCCACAACTGTCGCCAGCTGGGAAAGTCACGTTTCCCTTACTTACCCTGGTCACTGCGGGGCCTGGCCTGCTCCAGGGCGCCCCCTGCCGGGGACTGCTGACCACACAGGACTAGCGTCTGCTAGTGGGGGTCGGCCACCTGTGGGGTGGCCCTCCTGTGGTGCTGCCCAGCCTCGCTGCTAAGGCTGGTCTGGCCTCCGAAGTCCGGGATCTCCCGTGTGACCACACAGTGAAATCATCCGGTTTGGGGACTTCCTGCCAGCCCGGGGCCACCCCAGGGATTTGGACCGAACGGGTCTGGGAGCAGCCTCTGCATCAAAAACTCTCAAAGCTTCCGAAGGAACAGGAAGTGTAGTCAGTCCCGACTCAGGACGCCCGTCTGAGAACAAGCCTCAAATGAGAAAGAAGCAGGGTACCTGACTCTGGGTGGGGGGCTCCGGTCTTGCCTCTGTGCTTGTCTGGCTGGGCGGCCTCGGGCAGTAGCCTCCACTCCCTGAGCTCCGGCGTCCCCCTCTGTCCCTGTCTCGCGAGACTGTTGTGAACGTCAGTCAAGACAGCAGTTCTCGGAGGTCCCTGGGCCACCACATGAGCAGCACCTGGGACCCCGGGAGAGAAGCAAATTCTTAGAAACCTGAGGGTGAGGCCTTCCAGGTGATTCAGATTCACGCCCACCGCGGGCGTAAGATGACAAGCGTTAAGCGAGAAAGATGGATAACTGAGAAATAAGCTCCCAGCGTTGACTCCTAAATCTGGGGGCTCCCTCTCGCCACTAGGAGCCCCTGTGACGTTGCCCCCTTCCCCTACTGCCCATAGAAGTTCAAGGCTGTTCGTTATGCAAGACCTTGCTGGTGGCCTCAAGATTCAGATGTCTTTGCTCCCTGGTCCAGGATGGCCCACCCATCTCCTCCGAGGGATCAAAGCTTTACCAGGCACCTGCCTCACTCCCTCTCTCTAGGCTGATAATTCCGCAGCTGCTCCCAGAGCAGGGTTTCCCCTCTCCCCCACTGCCTCTCTCTTCCCCCAACCCTAGGGCAAGAACTTCCTGCCCCCTCTGTGCCTTGCAGCCACGGTGCTCCCCTGAAGTCTCTAGAATCTGGAGTTTGGGCACACTTAGGGGAGAAAGGTTCCCACTCACATCCCGAGTCTTTAAACCCCGCAAGCCGCCTATTGATTGAACATAAAAATGTAGAGTGATTGCTGATTGTGAGCTAGAACTGAAATAATACCAGTTTTCTTACTTCGGCTAAGTTAAAATAGCTTCCGTCTCGGCCCGGGGCTTCGGAATCACAGAGCCCTGTGCTCAGCCCGGATGGGCTAGACCAGCTGACTCCCCAGAACCCCAATTTTCTCAGCTCAAATAACTTAATAATCACTGCTGCAGCGATCGGGGTAATAGCGGGGATTGTAAGGGTTTTATCCTCCCGGCCATGCCCCGAGGCAGTGCAGCCCTGGGCCGACTTGGCGTCTCCTTAGAATACCTGGGGGAATTGTAGGCTCCAGACGCCCAGGGCCACACAGGGACCAAGAGAAGCATGGGTGGCCGTGCCATCTGCGTTCTCCATCTCCCCCCACGATTCCAAAGTGCAGCCACGCTGGGGAGACCATGGCTTGGTAGACCGCCCGGATTCCTGCCCACGGGACCCAACTTCCCCTTCTTCGGGGGACAGAGCCCCTGTTCTGCTTTGAGGCCCCTCCTCCAGAAGCACGCACCTCTGGGGCTCACACAGGCCCTTCGGGGACCCGGCCCTCCAATGTGGGTTCCGTAAACGACTGAGAAGGGATTGAACCGAAGGCAACATATGGCGACTTAAAAAACAATTAACTTCATTTAAGGGAAAAAAAAAGAAAAGATGACTTTTTGTTGAGTTGTTGTTTTTTTATAAAAAAAGAGCAACACCAGAGCAAGCCTGTGTCATTAACTGGAAGCAGATGGCGGCCTCTGCGGAGGGCCCTCGCGCAAGCTCATCCCCATTCCCTCGCCAGCCTACCCGCGCCGAGCGCTTCGTTCTTAACAAGCCTGGGCCCAGCCCGCTCTAGGTGCAGAGCCGCGGGCCCTGAGCCCCCCCTGCCTTGACTTCCTGCAATCAGGAACATCTGCCGTGCTGAGCCTGCCCTGTGTCCCCAGGGCCTGGCAGGGCCATTAGTCATCGTCTCATCTGGCAATGTCGCAAACACCCCCTGGCTCTCCCAGCTCCAGCTGGTCCAGGGGGCCCTCTGGGGGCCTGAGGGGCGGGGCTGGCTCCAAGGCCCCCTCCTGCTTCTGCATCCCTGGAAGCCAGGACCCTGAGTGACAGCCCCCTGGCACAGGCCCAAGGCCATGGGCACGCACAAGGTTCTTCAGCGATGGAGGGGAGGTTATGGCTCTCGGATGGCTTTCTGAGTCTCTCCCTTCACATAAGATGGGCTCAGGCAGCCCCTTGGCCCAGAAGGCCCGGGTGGGATTCCTGGTGCATATGTTATTGTTCAAGCCCCTGTATTGATGAGGGCTTTTCTGTTGCAAAGAGACCTGACCCACACTGGCTTGAGCAAAAGGACGGATTGGCTCATTAACTGAGAAATTTGAAGATTCCTGGCTTCAGGCACAGCTGGATCTAGGTAGTCCAAATAGGTCATAATGAACGTGACACCTTCCATCTCTCAAGCCACATTCCTCTGTGCTTGCTTCTATATTTGCTACTAGCACCGTGTAGCAAATTGCCACAAAATGTATCTGCCTAAAACAATAAGCCTCTAATATCTCACACAATTTTTGTGGACCAGGAGTTCAGAAGTGGTGTCATGGTTTGAGGTCTCTCGTGAGGTTATAACCAAGATGTCAGCCTGGCTGCGTCATCTCATGGACTGAATGGGGCTGGAGGAGCGGCTTCCAAGACGGCACACCCCAAAGGCCGTGGGTAGGAGGCTGCAGTCTCTTGCTACGTGGCCTCTCCACATGGCTGCTTGCGTGTCCTCACGGCAGGACAATGGGAAGAGTGATCAAGGAGGAGGCTGTAATGTCTTTGCTCACCTAGAAGCCATGTTTCCTCCATTCTACCCTCTAGGGTTGGTAATGCCAGTTGGCTTTACCAAGGTGAGCAGGGACTGCATACAGCAAGATACCAGGAGACAAGAGTCACCGGGGTCTGGGGGGGCGTCTGGAAGGCCAGTGACCACGGCTGGCTCCCACCCAGCAGCACACAGCTTTCCTGTGCCGTGCCCATCACCAGCCAAATGATCATGACTCCACCTGTCCAGGCTGAGCCACAGGTTCATCACTCTGGTCAGGGAGGGAGGCGGGTGAGCCCCATCCAAGCCCCGTGGACCGAGAGTCTAAGCCGAGCTCCTCCCTGAGCGGAACTGAGCACACTGCGTGCGGAGCAGACAAGAGAGCCATGGGACACCCCCCCTACGGAAATGCCCCTGTGTTTGGGGGAGGTGTTGTTGGGGGCGTGGACAGGGGTGCTGAGGGATGAATGGTGCAGGGTAGGCCGCGGGAGAGAAGGAGAAGGCAGCAAGAATACACTCGGGCTTTCCCTGAGCCCCTCACCTCCTGGGTCCCTGCCCAGATGGCCGTGTGTCCTGCTTATCCCTCCGTCAGAGCAGAGGTCAGTGAGGAGGAAGGAGCCGCTCGGCAGCCCACACCCCGACCTGGAGGGAGCGTTCAGAACACATCTGTGGACTAAGCAACTCCTACGCGGAGGCCAGCATGTGGATGGTAGCGTTAATCCCAGTAACTGCTGGAGAATGATGGCCAAGCGCTGAGGCTCCTTGCTGGCAGCCTTGAACCCTGGCTTGGCTGTGCTCCTGCTGTCGGGCCTTGGCCAAGTCTCTCAACTCCTCTGACCCTCGGTTCCCTCATCTGCGAGGTGGGGACGATAACCGGACAAGCCCCGAACAGCAGTGGGGACGTTGAATGATGCAGGGGAAGTGCCCGCCGCGTGCAGACACGGAACAAACGTTCATGACGACGTCAGTTCCCAGTTCGGGAGGCAGGGGTGTAAACCTGCCCCCCACAGAGGCAGGATGACCTGACGGCTCAGTAAAAGTTGAAGGGCCAGCCAAGCCTTTGGTTTGGAAACTGAGTCCATCACTTCTAGCTGGGCTGGCCCACCTGTACCTCAGTTTCTGTATCTATAAAATGGGCATCCTTATAACCTGCCCCTTGTAGTGATCATTGGGAAAGATAATGCAGATAAAACCCCTCCCACAGTCATTTAGGAACACAATGGGCCACTTAACGAACGAAGCAGCGATCTTCCCAAAGCATGAGGTTCAGAGCGGCCCCGGAGCCGAGCTCGAATCCTCACTGCCGTGTGACTATGGCGACCGCCCAGCCTCCCCGAACCTCCGGTGCTAACACCCAGCACGGGGGCTGTTGATTTGTCCAAGTCTCCCCTTTCTCAGTCTCCCAGGGCCCCTGGGATGCGAGTCGGCCAGGAGAGCTGGGTGACCTGTCCCGGGGCTCAGGGTGAGGCTGGGGAGCAGTCCCGGGACAGAGGGTGTGGTGTGGGGGACCGGGGTCCCGGTACGAAAGATCAGGGGACACATGTCACCCCGCTCTGCTGTCTCCTGAGGGGTGGGAGGAAGCTTCAAGGGGAAAGAACTCCCGTATCTCTTCAGGCATTATGGGGGGAGACTTGGACAAATAAACAGACCCTCCCCCAGGAGAGCCTAGCTCCCTGGACTGCTCCAGAGGAAGCCACAGCCCAGTTTCCCCGGCTGGGGTGTCCTGGGAGGTATCAAGGCAAGGTGGGCTCCAGTCAGCCCCCCCGGGACTGCAACAGACCAGAGCAAAAAAAATCTGGATCGCATTAGGGAGGGCTGGCCCTGCGGGGATGGGCTGGGGGGCTGGGGGAGGAGAGCCATGGGGAGGGGCGCAGGCTTCTCGGGATACGGGCCTTTCTGCCTACTCGCCCCCGTCATCCGCGGTCAGAAGGAGCAGCCGCCTTGTGCTGGAGTGGAAAGGAACCGTTCCGGCCCGCAGACAGGAGGGGGCATGCGAAGCCTGCCTTCCCTTCCCCGGCCATACACCTGCAGCACACCCTCTTACCCCGGGCACAGGTGCTTTGAAACCCCACGGAAAGTTCTAGAGGAAATACTGCTTTCTGACCAGAGGGGGTGCTGTTGCCTCACAAATGAGCTGCCTGCGTGGGCGGATGGGGAAAAAAAAAAAATTCTCTCTGCAGTGCAAAGACTCTCAGAGAAGTTTCCATCTGCAGATAGCTTTGGAACAGAGCCCGAGTCCTGACAAATCCCGGCCTTTCTCCGGCTGGTGCCCTCGTTCCCAGGGCAGGGCTCCTCTGTACTCCCACAGGTTGCAGGAGAGGAAGAGACCATCAGAGGGAGGGGACCCTGGTATACACCTCGCCAGGTGCCCCCCAACAATGTACCAGAGCCCACAGTTTGAGGGGGGTGTCATATCGGAAAGAGCTATGTTGTGTCCCAATGTAGCAAAGCCTGGATACAATTGTCCCCAGCCTGCAGGGACCGCTCAGCCCTTGCCTGGACTCACAGGCCCCTTGTCAGGGAGCCGCCCGTGGCACCTGGGGTCTCCATGGCTCAGTACGAAGGCTCCTAACTGCCCTGTTCTTTGGGGGCTGGGTGGCAGTTGAGCCTAAAGGGCCAGAGTGACATTTCTCCTCCCCAACTACATGTCTTGTTCTGTCAAGAGGAGTATGTGGCTGATGGCCTGACCATGGCCGCGGCCTGGGCCGCCATTCCTGGCTGCTCTGTCAGAGGCTCTCAGTGCCTGCCCTGGAGGGCTCTGGCGTGTAGGAACCCCTGGAGATGTTTCCATTAAACCATCAGCTCGGACCAGATGTTCTCAGTTTTTAAGCCACATTTCTTATGATCTAAGAGGGACACTTTCATAATTTTTTTCTGGAAGAGAAGACCTTAAGTGAGAAATTTCAGCTCAGACCGGCTGGTGTATATGATGGTGCTGGAGGGGAGGCCAAGGTCCGGGCCCCCAGCTTCAGCTGAGCCAGCAAAAAGCCACTCTCGAGCCTGTGAGTCAGGCAGGGGAAGATAGGAGAGGGACGATGTGTTTTCTTCTCACATTTACGCACTAAGGAGAGCGCGGTGGGCAGTGGGCCAGGCGGCCGTTAGCACGACTCCCCCCGCTCCCGGGTGGAGGGAAAAGCGGATGTCAAGCCAATGTCCACAAAAACGGACGTTTTTCCACTGTGAACTGCTCTGCCAGCGAATCTGGTCCGTATGTCAGAGCCGCTCTCTGTTTTTGTAAATAAAACCGATGAGGACTACTCGGAAAAATGAGCATTCTTCAGGAAAACTTGCTAACTCGGTGCCAACTGGAATTAATTGGGCGTACTGACATCCTGGGGGCCTTAACATGAGTCTCTGGATGGGGTTTCTACATGACCTGACACCTGTCCAGGGGTGCTCGCTGGACCTCAAACAGGACAGGCAGTCAGAGACTCTGGGCCCACATCCTGGGTCCCAAGGGAGCAGACAAAGCGGCCGTGGAGACGTTGGTGCCACGGCCTCGAGGGTCCCAGCGGGGCTCAGCAGACGCTGCTCCGCACACTCATTTCATTTCAAGGAAGTGTATACGGTACACACATCTGCTCGGCATCCTTTTCCTTATACTTCATCGGCTTTTCTTGATGGTTTTTCTTGCCATTGCTGTGAGCCAACCAGCATGGGGCCATTGCGCTCCGTGTCCCCCGTCTCTGCTTCCTGCCAGTGGTTTTCCAAGTCCTCACCTCCAGACCCCACCTCGGTCGCGTCTCTTCCCACGGACCTGCTGACTTCGAGGGAGGGGCTCTCTGGAGTCCAGACCAGGAAAGGTCTTCCCCCTTCTTCAGGGCCAATATGATGTCCCGTGGCGTCTATGCACCATAACCCAGGGGTTCATAACTGGGTCCAAGTGTGCCCTCCGGGGGAAGGTTTGACAACATCTGGAGACATATTTTGTTGTTACGAATGGGGAGGGGGCTTCCTGGCATCAAGTACGCAGAGGCCAGAGGTGCTGCCTAACATCCGGGACAGCCCCGCCACGGAGAATTAATTATCCATCCCAAATGTCAGTAGTGCTGAGGTTGAGAAACCCGGCCACGATCTACTCAACCCACTCCCTAGCGACGGACATACTTAAGTTCCAAATATTTTGCCATTATAAACACTGTTGCAAAGACGTTAGTCGGCCACGGGTCAGCGTCTCTCAGGGAGTACCCGGTGCTACCCGGTGCGGCACACCTGAGCGCGGAGGGAACGCAGCTCTATCCACCAGGAGCCCCCACGAGCTGACACAAGAGGGCGCTCCTGTGGGCCGAGAACGAAGGGAAGCGGCCACGTCCCCGCTCCCGCTCTCCGAACCACCAGGTCCTTTTTGGTCCTTCCTGATCCGGGGAGGATGAGAAGAGCCGAAAGGGGAGCCGGGGGGCGACCGGGACGAGACCTCCTGCACCCCCAGGCCGGATGCGTCTCCTCCCTGCATCACTCTGCAGCTCGCGGTCCTGCTCAGACCCAGGAAACCTGGTCCGGCCCCGTGTGGCCGTCCCCAGCCACCTCCCTGCCCCATGGCTGCCCTCTGCCTCACCTCGTCCTCTGGCTGGTTCCCTTCTGGACCCGAGCATCCCACGCAGGCTGGCAGGAGGACCATCTGCGCCCTCCTTCACCCTCGCCTACCTTGTCATTTTGTACCTTTTGTGGGATTCTGCCGGCCATCCCTCCCCAGATGGTAAACTTCACAAGGGCGTTCCACGGGTGTTCCCTGCGGCGATGGGTCCAGACCCTGCACAGTACGTGGCACAGAGGAAGAGCCCTAATGCGCCTGGTGCCCCGTGGTGTCGGCTGGGCTGCTGCCCCCGGTGCGGCAGTCTGGACCCCTCCCCTCCTGGCCCAGGGCTCCCTAAATCACTCATTTGTGTTCTCTTTCTAGTACTTGAGGATGACTGTAAACTTTCTCTCTCCTCTTCAGAGCAGGAGCTGCCCTCAGGCAGGACTTCCCTGTCTTATTCACGGCTCTGTGCCATTGCCAACCTGGTCTGTGACAGGAGTTCATAATGGATGGGTGGATGGAGGGAGGGATTCATGGATGGAGGGATGGGTGAGTGAGCAGAAGGAAGGGAGCATGGAGAGCTGGGGACAGACAGGCAGGCTAGACACGGTACCACCCCTTTGTACCTACATCCTCCATATAATCATGACTCCACGTGCAAGTATATTAAGCCATTTTCCAAACGAAGAAGCTGAGGCCTATGGGTGGCCTGTCATGCCCTCTGATTACCAAAGCCAGCAAATACTGGCCCCTTTCCCCACCCAAGGCCCCGGGTCTCCACATTCAGCTGCCTTTTGAAGGCTGTTTGAGAACCAGCGGGTGAGACCCACGCCGGCTTGAGAGGCCCAGTGCTGACTGCCTCTGTGCAAACGCATCACATCGCCTGCGAGGGAAAGTCATAAATTCACCCCTTCCCTCCCCAGCTGCGTGTTTATTCCAACTCAGCCTGAGCACAACTGTGTCCTCGGGAGAGAAAGGAGATCCACATGTCTCCATGCCAAGAGCAAGCATCATTTCCTATGAAATTTGAAAAACACTCAACTTCCAAGAGTCACTCCATCCGCGGGCATTGTACGGCCCGGCACAGCCCGGCCCGCTCCCCTGGGCTCCCTCCCTGCTCCCACGGGCTGCCCTGGGGCTGGCGCCCGTGACCCGCGCGCCTTGGCGCCTGCGGACGGTGACCGACGTGGGGCACTTTGTGACCAGCGGTTTGTTGCTGTGGCTGCTGTGGGAGCAGATTTTGTTTTATGTTTCGGATATTGCTGACACTTTAAATCTTAGCTATCCTAGAGTACGAATGGAGAGTATGTGTTCGGGCTTTGCTTGGTCAAAAAGAGGGAAGCAACCGGGAGGGCGCGTGGGAGGGAGCGAGAGTGAGAGACAGGATCAGACCCGAGGCTGAGCGGGGAGGGGGGGTTGGAGGCCGTGTTTGGGGAGCGGAGAGCCGGGTCTGAGAGCCGCCGATCGTCCCCCCCGGTGCGCAGGTGGAAGAAACCTTTACTTAGCGCTTCGTTTTAAGAACCTTGGTAATAAAACACTTGCGCCTGACAGCTGTGTTATCTACAGCCAACTTTTTAATTTCACTTTGCCAGGTTCCTCATTCTTGAAATGTGTGTTCTTTATACCCGGAGGAATACTTTCTATTTTCCAAACTTCAAGAAAGCTGTTTGAATAGAAAAACAGGGATCTTTGAGCCAGGCCATCAATAGCTTTTTAAATTAAAGTAGAAGAAGCAGCCAGAGGAATGGGGATAAGGGAGGTTTCCCAAGGCTACCTGTGGATTTCTGGGACGTTTATGGCCGCCGTGGGGTTGCTGAGGACGCCCGCACAATCTTTCCCCATATCAGCCCCGGATTTTCAATAAGGCGCGTCAGTGATGGATTCACGCAGCGACTCTGCCAATTAATTTATTCGGCATGAACTGAAAACCACAGTGTCCGTTCAGGGCAGACAAGCTATGTAGGGCGACAAAGTGATTTCCTGGCCCCGCGAGGGGTGCCTCTTCGCCTGGCGTCGCGTCCCAGGGAAATCACACCAGGTGTCTTCACCGGTCCTTTCGTCTCCGGAAAGTCACGAGGAGGGAAGGAAGGGGCCACCGCCCTCGCTCGCTCCTCCGCCTCTGCTGCCCGAGGAGGGCGAGGCTTCCTCACCTCCACTTCGGGCCTTTTCCTCGGTTTTCCCAGCACGACTCGTCTCAGGACCCCTGACGGTGAGGGGAAGCCCCTCCCCCGAACTGCCCTTCTGTGCCCTCTCATCCAAGAGTGTGGGACAGCGTGCTGGTGATCAGGGACTTCCATCGGGGTCAAGGGCCGCCGGCCCGATGGTCTCCTGCCGAACTTCTAACACCTGCTCAAGGCCTTATGCCTTGGTCTCACCCCCATCTGGTCCAACCTTCCTACCCCTGGAGTGAGCACTCCACAGTGGAGGTCAGCTCGCATCCCGACCAGGTTTGGTGCCTCCGTGGACCACCCCGTCTCCACGTGAAATTCAAAGTCCTTAGCAGGTCTTCAAGACTCTTCATGAGTTTGTCCCAACTGAACCGCCCTCTCCCACCTCTTCACGCACAGAAATCGGTCGCTACTCACCCCCCCCCATATCCCCACGCCTCCGCCCCTGGAACGCCCCGAATGCCTGACTGCCTCTCCACCTCTCTGTTTTCCCCAGCGCACCGCCTCTGCACCCAAGAAACACATCACCCTTCCCTGAGGGCTCCCAGCCCTCGTGTTCCTCTCTGGACACATAGTCCCTCTCCCTTGCTAAGTTGTGAGCTCTGCGAAGATGCAGGTCTGTCTCCCAGATGGCCCCAGGGTCAGCAAGGACTTCCCGCCCAGCAGGGGCTCGGCCGTCGCTGATTCCCAGCGAAGGAGCGAGAGGTCTCTGCCGGCCTCTCTGTTGTGCGGCCAGCGTAGACAGACAGCCCGGGAGCCCTCCCTGTGTTCACGATCGAAAACTCGTTTGTTGTAGTTTTTGTGGGAGTTACGTGTTGTTTTTAAGATTACATAGTGGACACCATTTTCCGCGGCCGTGTTGTCCTCCGGGGTTTATATCAGGGACCTCCCTGGAGGCTCTACGGGTCCTGTGACTTGATGGACATAAGTCAGGTCCCTCTCAGAGAGAAGAGGACAACCTCTTTTCCACTTTCTTTTCAACAAAGCGTGCTTGCCGTGGTAATAGCTATAATGAGAAAGGCTGTCCTGTGCCCTCCCATCAGTGCGTGGCTACCATGATCCTAGGAGACAGACGTCGCCGTGACCTCCGTATTGCACAAACAAGGACGTATCACATGTGGGAGCAGGTACAAGGAAGGGCTGGGACGCTGCTTGACCCTTTACCCTCTGCTTTCCCATCTCCCCTGGCCTTGGAAGTCCTCGACGCCCCCGGGAAGCGGGCGGGACAGGGTCAATCAGCCCCATCTGAGAGAGCTAAAGGCACGGGGGAGATATACGGTGACTTTGGCCGGGACCGCACGGCTGGCCGGTGGCCACGTGAAACTCAAAGCCGGTCATCCGGACACCCCACCGGCGGGCTCAGGGCCCGGAGCCTCGCCGTGGGGCACAGCGACAGGGCGGTGTGGGTGTGCACTTGTGTGCGTGACTTAAACCAGCACCTGGCGCGTGACGTTCCTCACCGGGAGGAAGCGGCTCGGGATCCGCTGTGTGACGCTTCGGCAATCTCAGCGGCAGAATGTTGCTGGCCTTGGACTATTTTAAGCCGTTTTTAAAAGCCTCTAGGACGCCGTTCAACACGCATCAGGCTCCTATTCAGTAAAGTGCGGGTGCCCAGCCGGCTGGAAGGCATCAGAGGAGAACAGCTGGTGAATCACGGGCAGCAGAGCCTCAAGAGTGCGTGAGAGCCTGACTCGGGCCGCAGCGTTCCGGGCCGCAGCATGTGCGAGCCCCCGTGCTCTGCCCGGGGTTTCTTCTGCATCGCCCTTTAACGCAGGCTCTTCCTGGGACTTTTAAAACACATGCTTATGCACTGTTTGACTCCTGTTCATAATGTCTCTGAAGATGGACTTTAATTGAGTCTATGACTTTTATTATAGGTATCGGTGCTTTCCTGACCACGTGTTCTAGAAATAACAGCTCTGCACTGAGAGCCCTGCCCTGGAGCCCCCTTCATTTCCTTCTGGGTCAGAGTTTAGGATTCAGACGATGGGTCCTCAGGGAGTGTTTCAGCCCGAGCAGAATGACATTTTTATGAAGACCAGGCAAAAAGCGAGTGATCACAGTCAGAGGGTAATTTGGGGTTTTTCAAGTCTACGTGACCAGTGCATGGTCCAGAGCCGGGCGTGTCTCCGTTTGAAGGGCCCACGGAGAAAGCCCTGAAGACCAAAGGGGGCATTTTTAAAATTTCTTCTCATTTGAGTCATCTTCTCTCTAAGTGCAGACTGTGATGGTCCTTCGAGCGGAAAGGGAGCTGGAGATGGGGCGAACGGGGCGAGCCGCTCCCCGAGCCTTCGGCGGACCTTCCTCTCGCTGGGCAGACACAGATCTCAACGGGCTTCTATTTTCGCAGCACGCGGAGGGGCTTGGCGTTGCTACCTCAGGCTAAAACCCAAGTGGGGACCCCATAAGCCCCACATCCCATTTTCTTCCATTTTATAGCTCCTGTCTCTTGGAAGCTAAGAGAGAAAGGACTTTCAGTAAAGCCCTTTGTCCCCCATTTGCTTCTGTGATCTTTGTTGATGGCATTCGCCTTCTGCAACTCCGGATTCTGTCATTTTCAACATTTGGCAGAGACACAAAAAGCAAATAAATCAATATTGCCATGGAGACTATCATTTCTGAGCCAGACTTAATTATGAATTATTAAGAATGGTTCAGTTGAATTAAAAGAATTAGCAGGGCTCCTCTGTTTAATGCAGGGTCCAATGATGCGTGTTAAGTAGCAACTAGGTTCATTACCAAAAGTTAGATACATTAGGTTATATAATTTGCAAGTTTCTATTCTTAATTTCTCCTAGCCAATTCCAATTATTTTCTTGAAATAGCATAATTAGGGGCAGGGGGAGAAAAACACATTAACGTGACATGAAAATAACACATTTTTCTCTCCATTTGGTTACAAAAATCCTTTGGATGTGTTTTTGGGTCCCGACTAATAGCACGTTTAGGTACACAGACTTATACCACAGAGGTGGGTGTCTCTTCATACGCACACCCAAGGCTCATCCAGTTAACCTCAGGAAGTATGATCAGCAACAGGTGTTCTGGGTAAGCTATTTTATCTTGGCTTTTGGAAAAATCCAAGATTTGCATTTGCCTTTTGGTACCTAATTAAAATTTCCGCAGACTGTCATGGTGCCTTTTTTTTTTTTTTTCACCCGCTTTTCCTTTCATGAGAAAGTAATTGAGGTTCCAAGTGAGCCTTGTGGAACTGACCTTTGCAAACACCCACATTTTGCATGTAGTGCCGGAAATTTTAAAGAGGGGGTGGCAGCTGGCGGCGGAGGGAAAGAATGCAGAACCTTTCGGAAATGATTTTAAATTAGATCCCTAATAGGCAATTTTATAACCTGTTTGTCTTCTAAATGCTTCTGTGGCTTTTGGTATTTCTTATTATCTTGCGTGAGTAAGCATTTAGCTCAGGTAAGACACCGCCGGTTACGAGGAAGAGAGAAAAACGGACAATTAGCCCGTTGATTTCAGCTCTGTCAACAACCAAACTGGAATATTCCAGCTGAGAAATGGAGGAAAGAGGGAAAAGGGCAGGAAGGAGGTGTGTGGGGGGGGGAGAGTGAGGAGGGAAGTGGGGGGTGGGAGAGAGGAGGGAGAGAGTGAGGAGGGGAGGGGAAGAGAAGGAGAAACCCATCGAGCGGATCCAGCCACTGGTCTGGACTCGGAGGAACAGTTGCAATCTTGTCTCTGTCAGACCTTCTCTTTATTTGGATCGGACGTGTTCCGAAGGGCTTCCGTTCTGTAGCTTTGCCCCTTCCAGACACGAACTCTGCATCATGGTGCTCAAGGGAGAACTTGAGGCCTGGGTCATGTTCATTTATCTGGGACCCCTTTCATGCCCAATGCATTATACTTCTGGACAGCTTTGCCTCTGCATCTGGGAATGGCCTCGCCATGGGACAGAGGCGTACCTGTGAACACGCTCCCGGAACTCCAAGCTCGGATACTACCAGGGCTCCCCCCAGATGCAGGGGGTCACGTATCCACAGGAGGGAATCTGAAAAGCATTAGGTCCATTCCCGAGAAGGCAGGAATAAGGAATAGAGTGCTGAGGTGATCTTTCCCCTAAACTCACAGAGAAGAGAAAGTGCCTGTTTCCAGTAAACTGTATCATTCTGATGTTATGCCTCTGTTAATTTCAGAATCCTCTAGAAACTTTCTAACTCCAGGAAAAGAGAAGGATCTGGTTGAAAAAATGGCACTATATGTTAACTAACTTGAACTTAGTAAATTCAAAAAGGTCCCCCGTTCTGGGCACCGAGGTGGCTCCGTAGGCTGGGTGTCTGGCTCCTGATTTCAACACGTTTCTTCATGTCAGGGTCATGAGTTCAGGCTCCGTGTTGGGCTCTATGCTGAGGTTGGAACCCTACTTAAACAAAAACAAAAGCCAAAAAAAAAAGCAAAAAAGGCCCCCTTTCAGTGTTGTGTTCCCACATTTAGAAATTTGAAGGGTGCCTCCTCTATTTCCAGCCAGGCTCTGGGTCAGCTTTCCGTGGCCCCATGTCTTGCTGGAGCCTCTGCTTAGTTCGTCACCCAACAGCTACAGAGCCGCGCGCCTGGCTAAATCGGAAAGTTCACAATCAATCTTGTTCTCCAAATTAGAGCAGCCCTTGAAAATATTTCATTTACAATAAGAGACAAATGCTCGTTTTGCCACGTTTCGACAAGATAGCGGAGCTGGAGAGGTTCGTGCTTGGGTTTAACCGTTTGGTCCATTAGGTTGGTGCCTGGAAGTATTTTTTAATGGCCTATTCCTTCCTGCAAAAAGAATCATATGGGTCAGCAAGATGGAAGTGTGGGGCACAGGGGTGGGCTTCTGGAGAGGGAAGAGAAGCTCTTTGTCCCCACATTTATTGAGGCACAACTGGTGAGTAACAAGGCACGGACTGAAGAGTACAAGGGCACGCTTTGCGTTACGGACACACTGTGAACCGATTTCTCCAGCCGCGCTGGCTGGCCATGCACCGCCTCACACATCCACCTGTTTCATTTGTCGTGCGGGGAGAACGCGTAAGATCGAAGTGTGCCGTACGCTGTTACTAACCACGGCCCTCCTGCCAAAGCTCTTCTACCGGCAGAAGAATGCCTTCTAGCGCCAGAGTGGCACCCCAGGAGGCCGTCTCCCCCGTTTTGCTCTTTTGGGTATCCCACACAGCCTCCAGGAGCCCCGGGGAACAGATTTGCGTGAATCCTGGGTGACCGGGACACACAGTGAGCATGTTTTCCTGCCTTCTTCTCTGTGCTTATTCTCTTCGTTTGCCAAAGAGCATGGTGTATCACGGACATTTCATCCTAATTAAACCCATGCAAACATATGTGAGCTGAGAAACGAGGTAGAAACAGGTCCAAAGAGGAAAGAAACTGAACCCAAGGAAGAGAAAAGGCAAAATTATTTTCAGCGTGGGAGCCCTCGTGGGCCCCTCTCTCGAGGAATTTTTTTCCATCCACTTACATCTTATCAGTGGGAGGATCAGAGTCCAAGAATTCTGAGCTCCGGGGTCACCCACTGACCTACACTCCTACATTCTTAACCTTTCTGCCTTCCGGGAAAGGTCACGGAAGCTCTTGGAACGAGTGTGCTGCTCTGAGCTGCTCAACTCCGGGGAGAGAGGCGCCTTTTTGCAGAAAGCTGGGCTGGCCCCCCTCACTCTCAGCCAAAGCCTCCCAAGGAAGAGACACGACAACCCAGCTCCCAGGTGGGGTCTTTCCAGCCATAGCTCTGCAGAGGGCTCTGCTCCGGTTGAGACCCGAAGCTAAAACGTCAACACCTTCTGATGAGAAACTTCCAGAAAATGCATGTAAAATAAATTGCTCCCCAGGAAGAAAGACCCTCTTTCCAGGTCTTTGCTTTTGCGCCCCACGCAGGAACCCCAGGCCAGGAATGTCACTGTGGTTAACCGTGACACAGACCGACATGCCCGCAGGGCTCCCCCCGCACACCTGCTGTACTCACAACACAGCCACGAGTCTGGTATTATTCCCATTACAGTGGAGGACCCTGCGGCGGGCAGGTTAAGCACTGCTCACCTCGGGGACCACCACCCAAAGCCCCACAGCCTTTGGGATTTTGGATTTCAGGTGCATCTGCTCTCCCCCTCCCTTGACCTTCTATGCTGTTTCCAGCAGCATTTCCAATGGATCCGGGTCTCAGGCTTGAGAAACCAGGGCCAGCCGCCCCCTCCGGCCGCGTATGAGGCGGAGGCACGCGCTGTGACATTCTGAAGCACCCTCATATTTTCGTCATATTTAATTTGGCTGCTGCAAGACTGTTGGAGACATCTGAGGCCGGATGGACGGGAAAGCTGAAGCCAGAGGCTTCAGATGTGAAGACACAGACTTGAGTCTACTCAGACCATGAAAGACGAGAGTCGGTCTTTCAAAACGTCGCCTTTCTTTCTCGTCTGGCAGGAAAAGAATTTTTTCCAACCTCCCAGACTGCCTTGCCTTATTAGGAGGAACCCCCGGACTAATTAGAAAAGTATTGCATGTACGGGGCAAGCGTTCCCTGTTAGAAAGTCGGTGAAGCTTGCATCAGGCCAAATGCACTGCCTTTGTGGACCTTTGTCTTTCAGGGACAGGGAAATACCAAGGCTTTGCAAAGCACGTTGGTGAACTGGGCAACTGAGTGTCTCTTTCCTGCTTCCAGATGGCCAAATGTTCTTGTGTTGAATGGAAATAGTTCTAATTAGTGCAGCCCCCTTTGGGATCGATGGCTTCAGAACATTCAGGGCCTCACTCTGTTAATGAGGCGACTTTTCCACTCTGTCTGTGCTGCCTGAAACCTTTGAGCTGCCATTTATGACGGCAGGACTGACTCGACACAAAACCCAACGGCTTCATTTCTTCCTGGGGAAGACACAGCAGCAGCTTCTCAAGGACCTCAGTATGTTCTAGAAGGGATCAAAAGACACCTTCACTTAAAGGAACCTCTGCAAACGTACCGGGGATGCCTTCTCTTTCGTGGCCTGAGAATCACGGAAGCAAAGATAGTAGAGCCCACCCGTGTCCCCTCTTCCTGGCAGATGCACACATGTCCCAGCTGCTGGTGGCTCACACTCATGCCCCCCCCCAAAAGATCACCACCTGCCCTTGGGAACCCCGTCCCCAGAGGTTTTTGTGGGGTCATAACCCACATTTCTCCCCAGGGACATCGACTACTGAACTACTGAATGTCTGAATGAACACAGATGCGGGGACCAGACAGCCTTGGGCTCTCAACTCAGGGGGTCGCGCGGTGAGGAGAAAACTTTGAGGAGTAAGTCATCTCCAGAGCTCTCTGGGAGACCAGGCTGAGACTATGAACTCATCTCTTTGATGAGCTCCT
Source organism: Neogale vison (assembly GCF_020171115.1). Classification (NCBI taxonomy): domain Eukaryota; kingdom Metazoa; phylum Chordata; class Mammalia; order Carnivora; family Mustelidae; genus Neogale; species Neogale vison. The sequence continues at coordinate 3,552,683 of NC_058098.1, forward strand.
CACCCATGCCTGACTCGCCGGTAGGTGATGAGCATCTGCGGAGAGCGGGGCTTCACTGCAAAAGTCCCCCGTGAAGGCTCCCTCCAGGGGCTCCGAGGACACATTCCTCCAGGGCTCAGCCACCCACTCAGTCCACCTTGAGTTTGCCTGGGGAACTTGGCCCAGGGTAGGAGTTTCACAAATGTTGCATGACGCTGCTCTGCCTGTCATGTTCGTCCTCGAGATTCACCCTCCCCTCGCACGGATGACAGCTGACAGAGCAAAGGAACAAGAGGGGATTCGCAGGGTGCTCCACAGTGGCCCACTTCCCCATCTGCACGTGGGGACGCAGAGGCATGGAAGGTCAAAGGCCCTGCTCAAGGCCCCACAGCAAGTTGGTGGCCGGGCCAGAATGAGAAGGCAAATGGGGAACAGGCGGCCGTCTCCAAAGTGAATCTTCTGGACTCACTGTCAGGTTTCCCTGTGAAGCAGGACACCCCATTTTTTAAAAGGATTTTATTTATTAGAGAGAGAGAGAGAGAGAGAGAGAGAGCATGCAAACAAGCAGGGGCAGCAGGAAAGAGAGAAGCAGGCTCCCCGCTGAGCAGAGAGCCTGACACTAGACTTGATCCCAGGACCCTAGGATCATGACCTGAGCCCAAGGCAGACGTCCTATGGACGGAGCTACCCCGGTGTCCCAGGAAACCCCATTTTTAAGACCAAAATCCAACCACAGAAAGGAACTGAGCCCGTGACCTGGAACCTGCTGACGGGTGCAGCCCACTGAGACTGGCACTCTGCTCCACCTGCGCTTTGAGCCATGCCCAACGCTCCAGAACTTTCTCTAGCTCTAGTCATCAACCCACTCCCCTCCCCTTCATCTGTCCAGCAGGTAGTGACCTGGAAATGGACGCTTCCCTCCTCCGGTTAATGGAAATCATGCGGGCGGCCCCCTTGGGAGCGCAGGAGTCCTTTCACTCGTGAACAATCACTAACGGCCTTTACCCCATTTCACAAGCCTTCTGTCCCTGGGCTGGGTCTAGATGAACACCTTGTGCCATCCCGGGGAACGTTCCGCAGGGACGGAGGTGCTCCACACCCTCACTGGCCTATGTGGGGGTCAGTGGCCACGTGTGGCTATTGGGCCACTTGACGTATGACTGGTGTGACTGAAGGATGAAACGTGAAGTTCCACTGTAGCTAATCGAAATATAAGTCGGCCCCCCTGGCTGGTGGCTGCGGTGGATGGGGGGCAGTTCTAGACGGCAGGGCACTCGGAGAGACTCGGGGCCCAAACCACCTGGATTCCAACCCCCGACTCGAAGGTGTGACCTTTCAACTCCTTTGTGACTTAGTTTCCCTACCCACAACTTGGAGGTGACATGGTCCCTTCCTTAATTGTGAGGATTCAAGAAGGTGATCCCTGAGAGGCACTCTCCCCACTCAGAGTGAAGGAAGCACAGGAAGGCTGGCAGAGGGGCCGAGCTGCGGCCAGACCAGCGACCAGCGACCTGCGACCAGCGACCAGCGGGCCACCCAGCCCTGGGCCATAGCCGCTGCCTCCGCCCCCCACCCGGGTCACACCAGCCTGAACTTCCAAATGCAAGCCCATGGGGGTCTCCCTCTCAATCTGTGCGCAGACCCAGCTCTGGAAACTGCCCTTTCCCTTCCTAAGGCCAGCAGCCTTCATCAGGACCGCTCTGGGCCCGGCGGCAGAGCCCAGGTTAGAGACGCTATCATCGTCATCCCAAACTGGATTACGGAGATCAGATACAAAGAAAATCTACAACGCCCCATTGCAACACTGTAGATCAAACAGCCTTCCTGCCCCTGCCCCTCCCACTCAGTTCACTCAAATACTCTGGATTTTTTCATCCTGGGCATTTCCAATACGTTCCTTTGGAGCTCCCCACCCCCCCCACCTCCAACCCCCACTTCCTGGGAAGCATGAATCTCTTTCCCAAAAGGGCCCCAGCCTAAAGCTGCCCCAGGTCTCCTGGTTTGGCATTTTCCAAATTTCATCTAATTGTTTTCATCGTATATTTGATTTCCACTTTAGAAGTTCTGAAGAAAACACGTCTGTGCACATGGTCTCTGGGATGACATTGTTGTGGTTGGCAAAATCTGGCTTCAATATATTGGATAAACTGTGGCTCCAGACACTTTTTTTTTCCTTTTACAGCTTGAAACTTTCATTCTAAAGTGGCAAAGTCTACAGGATTGTCGTAACATTGCCCCTAGTCCTGAATTTACTTTTCTAGCATTTATTTGCCAGCAGAACTTTAAAAGTACAGTCTGCTGTGGAAAAGATTTGGTACCCAACTCTCTGTGCCTGTGCGTCCTTAAAACTTTTCCTTTTTCCTATCACGAAACTTTAAGTGAAATGCTTGAAAAGAGAGGGATGAGGCTTTTCTTTTTCTTTTTTCTTCTTTCTCTAGAGTCTTCCCCTGAAATCAAGGCCACCTCCCCAACCCCCCAAGCCGGGTCAGTTCATAGGGAGATGGACGATGAGAACCTGGCTCCTTTTTTTTTTTTTTTTTAAATTTTGTGGACAAGTTTCCAGGGATGGTTGTGATGGGGTTGGTGAAGTCAGGGCTGAGCCAGGGGAAGGGGACCGGGAGACAAAGTGTGTCGTCGCTGGCACGTGCACATGAACATTTACCTTCTCCATGCTGGAACAGCGGAACTTCACACCTGCATCGAGAAGGCAATTAAAAGCCCATTGCAGAAGAGAAAGACAGGGCTTTCCCTTTGTACCCTTGGAACAGATGGAGAATAGTACGTCTCTGCTGCAGGGTCCTGGGTGGGCATCTGAGTGGAGAGGAGAGGCAGGGGCAGCCCAGCTTCTCAGGGAATATGCAAATGAGTTGGTGCATACGGCTTTCAAACATGTTGGAGATGTGACGGAAGGAAGAATAACTCAGGATCATTTCTCTGGTAACCTTTTCTGCATGGGAAATAAGAGCCTCTCTCTTCCCTTTTATGTGCACTTGTGTCCCGCTTGCGTTTCACGGGGTAATTAATTCATTTCTAACATCCCTTGACTTGTAAATCTGGTTTGAAGGTTAGGCAAGGCAGAGTCCCTGGGGCTTTCACAAAACTATTATTAAAGCTGGAGGAAAGGTAGATTGGCTGTGTTTGCATTTGAGCGGCGGAAGGTCTCTTGAAAGGCAAAGAAAATCACTCCTCCGGTCACCCTAAGAGGTCCGGGTTTCCACAGGACTAAAAAGTGGTGCCACGTACACGCAGGCACACGTGGACCCGGACATACAAGGGATTTCCACCCGTGCGTGTGCACCTTTCTGGATGAGCGACAAAAACAATATTTGGAGATGCCTTGTTGAAAATGAAAATATGTATTTTTAAAATTCATAGGGTGGTCAGCAGGATTCTCTCACCTCGGCGCAATTTGCCAGTCACACCAACCCAGCCGTCATCCTGCACCAAGCTGAGAATTTATGGAGGTGGGAGCTGAGGCTTGCTCCTGCTGGTCCCAGGCACTGGCACAGGGCCTGGGCAGTGGTGGCGTGGAGAGGTGGAGGGAGGGAGAGGAAAGGGAGCACCGATTTCTTTTGAGAGTCCATCTTTTGCATGTCTTCAGTGAGGAGCGTTGAAGGACAACACTAAGTGTGTGGTTCGAGCTGCCCTTCCCTCGCAAGTTTGTCTGAGCAGACACGTTTCCTGTCCACAGCCCAGGGGAGGACTGGAGCTCTCTCCGTCGGGGGGATGTCCGGTACCGGAGGTCAGCGCCCCTGGAATCAGTCCTCTACCAGTCTCGGGCAGAACTGGTATCTTCCATCTCAGGAATGATGACCTCATGGGCTGCCTGGTCTCCCAGAATTACTTTGGGGTCTACGGTTTACAGCAGGGGCACCTCGCCCGCCCACACAGCGTGCAGGGTCTGCCTTCCTTTCCTGGTCTACCTCCGATCCCCCGCCCCCAGCGTTTCCTGAGACCAGGTTCTGAATAAACCACTCCCGTGGATGCAGAGAAAGGGGAACCCTTGTGCACTGTTGAAGGGGACGCACCCTGGGGCGGCCGCTCTGGAAAACAGCATGGAGGTTCCTCAAAGAGTTGCAAATAGAGCTACCCCACCACCCAGCAATCACACTACTATGGGGTATTTATCCAAAGGACACAAAATACATTCAGAGGGGCACCGCTATGTTAATAGCAGCATTATCAGCAATAGCCAAATTATGGGAAAACCCCGAGTGTCCACTGACTGACGAACGGATAAAGAAGAAGTGATATTCGTGTGTGTGTGTGTGTGTGTGAGTGTGTAATGTATGATATTACATATGATGTCTGTATTATATGTGCTCTGTTATACACACACAGTGGACTACTACTCAGCCACTGAGAAGAATGAAATCTAGGCATTTGCAACAATGTGGATGAACTAGAGGGCATTACGCCAAGTGAAGTAAGTCATAGAAAGACAAATACCATATGATTTCACTCATATGTGAAATTTAAGAAACAACACAGACGAGCATACGGGAGCGGGCATAAGAGAGTGAGAGGGAAACAAACCACACAAGACTTTTAACGACAGAGGACGAACCGAGGGTCGCTGGTGGGCCGCGTAGGGGGGGGAGGCCTGGGTGGACGATGGGGATTAAGGGCGGCACTTGTCCGGATCAGCCCTGGGTGTCGTATGTGGGTGACGAATCCCTGAAGTCTACTCCAGAAACCAAGACTGCGCTGTATGTGACCTAAGTTAAATTTAAATAAAAACTTGAAGAACAAGGCAAACAAATAAACCACTAGCATTCAGTTCCTAGTGTCGAGGACACTAGCTTCTGGCAGGACCCGGCGTGAGACCCAACCTCAGACGACACGGTCCAAGTGTCACCTGCCCAGCCCCCCGTGCCGGGTTGGGGGGGGCGCACGATGGGTGTCCGTCTGGGCCCAAACTCCCCGGAGCGGCTGTGCCTCCTCACCCCCGCCACCCTCTGCCCCCGCGAGCCGGAGGCTGAATGACGGCGCGGGCGCTGGAACTCGCGTGTAGACGGCCCGGCACGGGCACACACCTTCCCACTCGACAGTCCCCGGCGGGAGCCTCACCTGCGCGAGAAGCAAGTGAGTCACTTGCTCGTCACTGCTCGGTGCTGGGTCCGAGCCCAGGCTTCGTTCTCCAGAAGCAGGCGCTGGAGCGGGAGCTGAACAGGAGCCGTTTCACGGCGCGGCGCCCTGCAATGCCGAGGCGGCCTTGAGCAGGGGGAGAGCGAGGCCTGGGTCTCGGGCCTGAAGCTCTGGCTGGCTGCAGGGATGCGGACGGGACTGGTGCGGCCGGGACGTTTCACGTCCATCCAGAAGGGCTGGGCCTCTGTGTCCTTGCCCGGCTGGTCCCCAGATGTTGCCCTGGGCAAGCAGCGGAGGGCGCCCCCACCCCCGGGATGGACAGCCCGAGGCACCTGCGAACCGCCTTCAGAGCAGCTGGGAGCAAGGGCTTCCCGGAGGCGGCTCCTGCGGGATTCCCTTCCGCACGTGCCACCTCCTGGGATTCCCTTCCGCACGTGCCACCTCCTGGGATTCCCTTCCGCACGTGCCACCTCCTGGCTGGCACCCTCCGGTCCCTCCCGTGCTCTGTCCTGGGCCCTTTCCACTCAGCGGGAGCTGCTGTCGGGCCAGCCCATCCCCATGGCTTGGTAGGGAAAGGACGGAGCTCAGAGGGACCGTCATGATCTCGGGGTCACGTGATGTCCCCTGGCCGGGGGTCCATCAGCCCCTGCTCTGGGCCCCCCTCGAGGCTCTCCGTGGTGTGCTGCCGCCATGCCCAGGTGCAGAATACGCTCCCTCCCAGACCCACACACGCCCGCTTCACGGTCAGAGGTGCAAGACGCTGCACTGGGTCTTCTATCCGGAGAGAAGGTCTGGGCACGTCTCCAAACTGCCGGAGCCCCCGTCGGGGGAACAAGGCCCAGAATCATCAAGGGTCTCTCTCAGCTCCCCCGAAGTGTGTGTCTGCTAAAGGCTGCCCGCAGCCTGCTGCCCCCTGCGCGCTGGCCTGGCACCACGATGTCATCGATACAGGAGAACAGGCTGATGTCCTGCTGGTGTCTGGGTGGCGCTGATTTCGTGATGATACGGGGTTGGACGGTGAGCTAGCCCCGGGCCAACCTGCCAGTGCACACGGCCTTCCGTCCCGATCGGTGCAAACCATGTCTAGGCTTCTTTTCTGATTGGGACTGAAAAGGACGTGTTTGCCCCGGCGATGGCTGCGTACCTCGGGCCTGGGACTGAGCTAGTTTGCTCTAGAGAAGGTAGTAGTACTCTAGCATCAGAACTGACGGGGCACTGCTGTACTACTGGGTGGGCTTCTGGTGGTCTCCCAGGGCCGGAGAGAAACATCACACGGAGATGCGATGGGACCCCCTATGGCTGGATCTTTCAGCTCTTGGAAAGCGGCCCTGATCACCACCCCCATCCCGGGATGTGGTACATGGGCTGCAAGGCATAAAGTTTCAGAGTTCTCTCTTGACCTTCTCCACTGAGATTATCCGATGTGCCTACCATGTCCGCCCTAAATGGGCATCCGGGAATCAGGGAGCCGCCCCCTGCATAGGTCCATAAGCCCAGTAGACCCATGATAGACCAGAGTCTGGCCGGGACTCCCCTTATGATCAGGGATGCCTATCCCCTCCCCGCCCTGAAGGAAACCATGCGGAGACGGCCACGGTCACCGAGCACCAACTCCAATGTCCACGAGACGGTATAACTCAAGTGTCGCCTGCAGCCCCACGGGTGACGGGACACGCAGGGCAGTCTGACAGAATCGTCAGCTGGTTGTGGGGCAGGTACCTCGGCCGGGACTCCGGGGTCCCCGAGTGCTGAGCTGCACCAGGTTCTCCCGGCCGACGGGCCTCTCTGGACGTCTGCCGCCTGACCCCGGGCGGAGCTCCGTGTTGGTGGTCTGAAATTCAACCAGCAAGCTGGGAACAAGACATTAATGTGCTCATGGTTTGGAAAATTGGAGGCAAAGGTATTTTCCAACCTTGGAAGGAAAAAGGACCCTGCGAGCCAGTTGGGATCAGGACAGAGGCAGAGGCAGAAGAGTCAAACACAGACTGAAAGGAAGTTGGGGGGGGTGGCGCGGTGTCCCCAAGAACGGGAGCGACTGGGACGCGATGGGAGATCTGAACTCGGGTCCCCCTGCGCGGTGGAGGAGCCCAAGAAACCACAGGTCCTGCTCAGCCCTGTTAGACCCTGTGACCCTCTCCCTGCTCAAAAGACAAAGGAGATTTTTTTGGATGATTATCCCTGAGAGAGCAAGCCTGACGGGTGGAAGGGCCTTTGCCTTGGGCTCTAGCTACCGACCAGAGAGGCCCTCCCAAGGACCCTTCAGGGAAGTGGCGGAGCTTCAAGTGGGCCGATTGAGGACAGAGCAGGGCTGCGGGAGGAAGAGCCTCTCAGAACCACAGCTCACGCCCTCCCCCGACCTCAGACAAAGACCACAATTTAGATAAACCCACATCTTTGCAGGGTCTGGAACCAAGCCCTCCCCCGCCCAGGGCAAAGTCCTCAAGGTTGCAAAATTCTCCAGGAGATAAGCATGCGGGAAAAGTGACAGCCCGAGGTGGTGGGCTGGTTTTTGTTCTTTGGTTTTTTTTTTTTTTTTTTTGCTTTCCTGGTTTGGTGTTTTTTTTTTTTTTTTCCCCTCTCTTAGTCCCCCTTGGCGTTCCCTGGTTCTCCACCTTCCAGCACTGCACTCACACCAGGTGTTTTTCCTAGAGCTTCCCAGGCTCTCTCCCCTTTGAAAGCGGAGACTCATTTCTTTTTCCAGGCAAGCTTCTCAGGAAACTTCACATCTGCCATATGGAAAGCAAAGGAAATACACAGACGTTTCATTTTCATTTCATTGCCTTGCAGCCTGGTTAAATAAAGCTCGAGCCTGCCCGTCAGCGGCCCCAGCGGCGGCCCCAGAGGTGGCCCCGGCCAACAAGAGCCGCCGCACCTGTGATCGAGCCCCTCCGTCCACACCCGTCGTGCAGAGGCAGCTCAGGGCCGCTGCCTGGTGTCTCGGCCACTGAGCCACCCCTCCCGTGCCCCTTCCCTCCATCTGTAGGTCACCAGATGCCAGGGGATATCACGGCATTCTGCCGTGGAGCTATGCGGTTCCTTTTCAGTTTAATTATCAAGCTCTAATTACCGACCCTTTGTCTGTATTATTAAGATGTTGTTGCAGATAATGAACAATTTGAGAGGGGAGAAATTCCAATCTCCTGTCTAGCTGCCTTTGCATGAAGTCCTCGCAGGATGGTAATGACTGACGGGACCAGTGTCTTGCACCCGTCCCGTCTGACCGACGGGCCCAAACCCATCCTACCAGCAGCCGGGGACCTGGGGCTCGGGAGTGGGGGTAGCTGGTTCCGCCCCTCGTGAACTCCCAGGAGGGCGTTTTTCTGACTCGGGGTGTCCGCTCCCCGAGGGATCTCTGCCTCCACTGGGAGGGTTACTTCCCAGCCACCCCGACCTTCCTCCGGAGCCCCGGACCCAGGGGAGGCACTCAGGGAGGCACATAGTAAATCTCATTCATGCTCCTATGTGTCCGCCCGCCAGGCTCGGACCCCATCTTCACATAAATAAAGTTAGTGCAGGAAACACGATTACAAGAAGGAGAAAGGCAGATGTGCTTCGTGAGGGGGAGTCCGGGCCGCTCCGTTTCCTCCAGGAATGATTGCGTCTTCCGGTGCATCTTCAAATCGTTTACCGAAACGTATTTGTAGACACAGAAGGCAGGAGGCAGGCCTGACGGCTCAGATCTTGCCAGTGGAGAAACTGGGAACCCCGGTGCAGGGCTCTGGGGGAGCTCGCGCACTCTTAATTCCTGCTGTCTTCTTGGAGCCGGCGTCTCAGGGGGCAGGTGGATGGTGGGGACGCAGAGAGAGGGAGAATGGATGAACCCGCCCGCTGCCCGGGTCCAAGGAAACTTCTACCCCACGTGATGTCAGAGAATTTCCTCCAGGGCACGGAGTTAGCTGTTAGCGGCGTCCTGGGGGCGGCGGATCTCGGGCTGTACGGGGAACTCTGGGAGCCCAGGCTCCTCCTCTCTTTCCTCAACAGCCCCCATCTCTGAGCCCCGTGCCCCCCCCATCTCTGAGCCCCGTGCCCCCCCATCTCTGAGCCCCGTGCCCCCCCCATCTCTGAGCCCCGTGCCCCCCCATCTCTGAGCCCCGTGCCCCCCCCATCTCTGAGCCCCGTGCCCCCCATCTCTGAGCCCCGTGCCCCCCCATCTCTGAGCCCCGTGCCCCCCATCTCTGAGCCCCGTGCCCCCCATCTCTGAGCCCCGTGCCCCCCCATCTCTGAGCCCCGTGCCCCCCCCATCTCTGAGCCCCGTGCCCCCCATCTCTGAGCCCCGTGCCCCCCCATCTCTGAGCCCCGTGCCCCCCCCATCTCTGAGCCCCGTGCCCCCCCCATCTCTGAGCCCCGTGCCCCCCCCATCTCTGAGCCCCGTGCCCCCCCCATCTCTGAGCCCCGTGCCCCCCCCATCTCTGAGCCCCGTGCCCCCCCCATCTCTGAGCCCCGTGCCCCCCCCATCTCTGAGCCCCGTGCCCCCCCCATCTCTGAGCCCCGTGCCCCCCCATCTCTGAGCCCCGTGCCCCCCCATCTCTGAGCCCCGTGCCCCCCCATCTCTGAGCCCCGTGCCCCCCCATCTCTGAGCCCCGTGCCCCCCCATCTCTGAGCCCCGTGCCCCCCCATCTCTGAGCCCCGTGCCCCCCCATCTCTGAGCCCCGTGCCCCCCCATCTCTGAGCCCCGTGCCCCCCCATCTCTGAGCCCCGTGCCCCCCCCATCTCTGAGCCCCGTGCCCCCCCATCTCTGAGCCCCGTGCCGTGGTGCCTTGCCTGCCTCCTTCCGACACCCCACCTTGTGGGTTGCCTGAAACTCTTGCCCGCCAGACCTCCTCCAGCCAGGGGTGACCCCGTGGTGGCTACTGGAGCAGCCGCTTGCTAAAAATCCATCCGATGGAACCCAACTGTTCGAGGAGGAAAGCTGAGCCTCCTCGGGCCCGGCGGCCAGCCCGTGTGCATCCAAGACAGGAGGTGCTGGGACCCGCTCCCCCGATCCATATTTCAATACAGTTTGCCTGAGGTTAGCATTTCAACTTCCGTTAAACAAAAATAAATCGGTGGTTTGTTTGCCTAAAACAGAGCCAAAAGATACTAACTAATGAACCCTCAGTAGGAAAGATCTTCCCTTTCAGCAAAGAGGGTTGAAACTCAGACCCCAGTTTCCCTGACCAGCAAACCTGTACTTTGAACACCAAATCTACACTCTCCGAACCAGCCCTCCTGCTCTGTTTCTAGGGCACTGCTTGGCTTATGGTGCTGTGCAAGGTGTGGCGGAGTGGGGAAGGGCTCTAGTGCCTCCGAGCAGCGCTTCTCCGCCTTGAGCCAGACAACCCCCCCATGCTGGGGGCTCTCCGCACACTGTTCGGCAGCGTCTCTGGCCTCTGCCCACGATGCACCCACAGCACCCCTTGCCCTAGCTGCGGCAACCCGACATGTCCCAGATGTCGTCACTGGGCTGCGGGAGGTGGCCAGACCGTGCCAGCCGGCTACCACTTGGCTACAAAGGCCAAGGACTGAAGCCTTCAGATCAATTTGGACTATCCTCTTAGAGTGCATGAAGGTATGTAAATAGCCAAGTATGTCCATTGTCCTTCCTTCGTGTTTCTGTTCTCAGGACCAATGATCTCTTAGACCTCGATCAGACTCTTTAAAGGGTGACAGCAAAGCTCCTGACACAAGATCAACCTGACTATGAGGCCTGGGACGCCCAGCCAGACTGAGCGGGGGACACATACGCCCCTTGGAGCTGGTGTCGAACCCCTTGGGCATTCAGTGGGAGCTGAAGGTTCAGTGAGAACCCTCATATCTGAGCAAATCCATTCAAGCTCCGGGTCTAGTTCAAGAGAAGAAGAGCGTCCCGCACTCAGCACACAACACGCGTCCAGGCAGCCCCCCTTCCACCCGTACTTCAATTTCCTTGTCCCCCAGTGGAGATGTCACTACTCCTCGTCGGTCTGTCCCACCTGGTCACAGCCAGGCTCTCTGCATATTTACATGAAAGTACCTTGAATAGAGCACTAGGAGCAAATGAAAGGCATTTTATTATTCTTTGTCTGGGCCCCACTCTTCACAGACCCTGGATGGACACCAGACTCCGCAGATGGCATTTCCTGTTTAATCGGAGAGAACTCTGCTTCAGACAACTTAATGGTCTTGGAGTAAAGAAGGTGTCACATTGCAGAAGGGAGTTTATCATTGCCACTGCTGACATCTAACAGAAGAGTGACTTGAGAAACATTTCTGAATACACATCTTCACAGCTGGATTTTAAAGCCGTTTCTCTGCATTGCACTTACTGGCAGGGTTTACAGAAAAGGAAATAGAGAGCTGAAGGCATTGTATTATTTAATATAATGCAATTGTTAGGAAAATATTTTCACTCTGAGTGCTTTGAAAGAAGGATGCCAAAACCGGTTAAGTTTGAATAAGTTGTATGTGAGGGAAAAGGTATTTCTTAACTGTGGGTGGGCCTGATTGCTTTAAAACACAATGAAGCAGAGGTTCTCAAACTTGGGGGGTGGATATCTTGAGGGGGGATATCACGACCCCTGGAGGGCTCGTTAGCAGTCCCCTGGCAGGTCTCACTCCTAGACTTTCTAACTCAGCGTGTCTCAGATGGAGCCTGGGAATGGGCATTTCCGAGCATGTTTCCAGGTGGTGCTGATGTTGCTGGCCCGGCGACCACACCTGGAGGTCTGAGAACCGTAACAGTGGAGCACACACGAAAGAACGATTCTCGTGGAGCGGCTGCTGTCGGTGGCCTGTCCGCATTCCCCTGGCATCACGTCAGTGCCCGCAGGTTGGTACAGTATCCCTGAGGCTTACCACTGCGGGACATGACAGGTCCGCAGAGGAGGGACGCGAGGACAGAGAGCTAACTGCCCGGGTTGCAGCCCTTAGCGACTGTAGGCGACCCGATGGTTCATAAACACGCCGGGGTCCCTGCTTCTTGGATGGGGTCATTCTGAGCGGTCCTGCTCTGGAGGGGGTCCTGGCCACAGGGCTGCCGGGGTCCCTGAGTGGCTTGATAGCTGTCTCTGATGGGCCAAAGACTGACACGCGAGCATTTAGAAACTTCTACAGCAATGTCATACATTAATTTTATGGCTGCTGGAGCTAATAATTTTTTTAAATGGGGCTTGTATTTTATATGTCTTTGTTGCCATTTTTATTGGGCTCTACAAATACACCAGTTGTTTGAGTCTTGGCAAGACAAAAGAATTGTCTGCCACAGAGAGTCTGAAGCCACAAGCAGCCATAAGG